>NC_056746.1:975226815-975854315 GCF_019279795.1 Protopterus annectens | reverse complement strand
CATATTTCCTGCTTCTCTGTGGCATTTGCTGGGTGTGGTGCATTCTGTATAAAGTCTTCTTGGCCTCCCTGAGTCCATATGGTTTTTAGTGGATGTTCTTGTTGCCTTCTAAATCTTAAACTCATGTTAGTTGATGAACTGATAATCCTCCAAATTGCCTAAAGTCCAACTTTTGTGTGTTTGTTCTAACTTGTCCTATAATAGATGGCTATATCCATCTAGATTGGTTCAATGCCATAAAACTGAACAAGCCCTCCTTAGCAGACACCAACCTGGTTAACAGCAGGAAAAACGATACTCTTACTTAAGAGCAAACCTGCAAGCTGTCTTAAAAACTATAAACTAATTTCCTTCTGACGACGTATAAACTATACACTAGAATTGATGCTGACAATGTTTATAGTCATTTAAAAGAAAACTCAATCAAGTTAATAGAACAAAAGGTTAACAAAAGAAAGTCATATGGAGCAAAGGATCATTTGTTGTTAAAGTCATAATGGAGAATTATAAAAAGGGGAAGAATCTAAGTATGGCATGGAGAGACTACGAAAAAGCATTTACAGTGTCTCACATTCAGGGATAAAAGTATGCTTAAAAATGTGTAAAATACACCCTACACTGATTGATTACATTACAGTGACCATGAAACAGTGGCAAACCACTTTGCAGTTAAGCCACGCTAAAGAACAAATTATTATTCCAGGGATAAAAATTAAAAGGGGATGTTCCAGGGTGACTCTGTCACTGCTGCTCATTTTTTCTTGCTCTTAACCCATTAAGCTGTCTACTTAACTGATTAGGTCTGGCTACAATTTGGCTCTCAAAAAACAACGAGTAAAGACTTCTCATCTTTTTATGGATGATTTAAAACTGTATAGTTCATCAGATGAGGAACTGAAAGCACAACTGCAAGTTAAAACTTTTTCAGATGATATAAGAATATTATTTAGTCTTGCTAAATGTGCAAAAGCAACCTTTAAAGCAGGAAAGCTGCAGCACAAAGAAAACATCAGCCTGGGACAGAAATGTGATATAAAATAACTTAAGAGGAACTGTATAAATATTTGGGAATTGATGAAGGATCAACAATAAAACATGAACAAATGTGAATAAAACTTAGAAAGGAACATTTTAGAAGGCTAAAATTAATACTAAAAACAGCTGACAGCTGGGAACAAAGTCCAAGCTATAAACCAATTTGCACTTCCTGTCCTAATTTACAGTATTGGAGTGACTAAGCGGCCTCAAAAGGTATTGGATCAGTTGGACAGGAAAACAAGGAGGATGCTCCATGCTTATCAAATGATTTATAAACATCAGTGTATACCAAGATTATATTCTGAAGGAGGTATGAGCCTTCTCAAAAGTAATTATATGTATAGATCTGCACTCATAGGACTGCATACATATCTGATGACCTCACAAGACCAAAATGTAAAGTTTTAATACACAAGGAGAATAAGTCTAAGATGACCTCCCTGCTTAGTTTAGCAGAAGCAAATCTGTGTCAAGCAGGAATGGAAATCAAACCAGAGTAGATAAAAAACAGGCAGCAACTGAATGTGCCAAAAAAACAAAAATAAATAATATAAGGTGAAGGATCAGATCAGAAGGCAAGAAATTTGGAAAATGCTTAAATATAATTGCAAGTATCGAAAACTTTTGGAACAACCTTATGTTGATCAGGACTGAATGCAGGAATGGTTAAGGAAAGGTAAATTTAAACCCAAAGATAAAAGCTTAATATTGGCGGTCCAAGATATTGGACTATATCCACTGAGCATGTTGGAGAAACAGACAAATGTAGATTTTATAAAACAGAATTAGAAACAGTCGCACATCTTGTTGCTGGTTGTGATATACTAACGGCAGAAGGACTGGATACTGAAAAGCATAATAATGTGACAAGACTATTGGACTGGGGATTGTGAAAACATAATATTAAAGTAGATGAAAAACATTGGAATTGTGAGCAACAAAGCATTATAGAAAATGAAGTTGTTAATTTCACATGTGATCATACCTCAACCTCTTAGAGCAGGACCATAAATAATGGGGGATAAAGGCCCCAAAATAGGGACACTTTTTAAAATTGCTCTTAGAAAATGAGAAAGTTGAAAGAACAGGTTTTGCATTAGCATGAACTTTCTGAAGGGCAACCCTCGGTGATTTCCTAATGATTTGCCAGAAAACCACATTTTTATGAGAAACAGACCAAAAATATGAGGCAAAAATCTGTACAGTTGAGAGGTATGCATGGGATCACCTATTACCAACAGTTCAAAAAATAGATGTGAGAAAACTGGATTTAGTAGTCCATGTAAAGAAGACAAAATTAGCATTGATGATTGAAATTGCTACACCCAGTGATTACAGCGTCTTACTTGCAGAAAGACACAAAGTCATAAAATACCAGGATTTGCCGACATAAATGAGGGCAATGTGGAAGAAGGATACCCAGTTTCTATAGTAGGAGCAACAAGTCTTATAAAAAAGAATTTATCAGAAAAACTAAATGAAAACTCCAGCAAAGCTAATACTTCCACTGAGTGACCTCCCAAACCTCCTGAATCAGAGGCACATGGGATATATGCAAATGATCCTTATAAACATCAGGTGTTTTAGCTATATGGTGATTGAGTCCCCATGACTTATTTTTATAAAAAAGAATTTAAAATCAAACTTATCTATGTTACCGATACATGTAAGCTCTTATGAACTGCAGGAGAAATCAGTACTGGGCACATTGCAGGTGCTGGGAAGAGCACTTCTGCTAACATCAAAGATTGAAACAATACTAATTTCATGAACTTTAATCATACTTTGACTTAGGATTGGGGTCCATTCTAGTCATGGTATTAGAAACCCAATACACCTAGAGAAATTAAAAAGGGAGCAACCATACACCCTTGACTTGCCAGCACAGGCTTTGCTCAACACAACCCTGAAGAGGATAAAAGATTAAGAGAAAATGAAGAACAGAATTTTAAGTGCAATTGTGAGATCTGTGAATATCACAAATTATTTTTGTGCAGTTGCAGGAAGGAATTTATGGAATAATGGTATTAAAATAAAAATTTCCTTTTTACTATTCTGAATAAAATTCCAAAGTGCTGAGATGACAAAGGCAGCACAACAAAATATTATTGCAGAAATTAAGGTGTCGTTGACCCGACAGGTGAGAAGGCCCACTTGTACAGCCTTGTTGTTAGAATGTCACTATATTACAGTATCAGTGCCTCAGCAGGAAATACACCAACCTTTCATGTACATAGCTAGGCCAGTTAGTTGAAGATAAAAAAAAAAAAAAGGTACTCACTCTGAGGTTGCAAAAAGGAAAACATTCAACGAGTTTATAGTTACTAACACTTCAGCCAACTAAATATATTCATTTAATCAACAATATTATCTGCAGCTCATTAAAAGAATGCGGTTATTAAACTCACGTCCAATCAGCTACTCTTCTGTGGTGCTGATCATGGCTCATAAAAGCTTGCAAACGGGCAACCATCTCTTTCATCCTGCCCAATTAGGGTACTAATGGGAATATCAGAAATTGGTGGATTCAATGCCCTATAAGAATTACTTTAATGCTAGTTTGAACCTCTCAGATGCATTTTGTAAGCTCTGCTACTGACTTGTACTCCCATACTCGCTAAATTATCACCATCATCATTATAATCAAACCCTTTTTTCCTCGCCACAGTTCTCGGATTCAGTGAGTCTCCTGTTTCAACAGTTATACCTGACTGCAGCAAGTATCTGTACTCAGTCCACCCATCTCTTCAGTGGATGCTTTCATTTCTTCTCGTCTTCTTCATGTCTCTCCCAAATCTCATAAACCAGATCATCCTCTGCTTTCTTGCACATGTCCACAAACTTCCCTAATCTGTTCTGTTACCTTTTCTGCAATTAAATCTTTTGGCTTCTGCTTTGATGTCATAATTTCTTCTCATCTCCCACAGTGTGTGTCATACTACCATCTCATGCACATCATCTCTAGCTTCAACTGATCCATACAGAAATACCAGTCTCACCACTGTTTCATATACCTTAATTTTCAGCTTCTTTGGCATTCTTCTGTCGCACAATATTCCTGACACTGTGTAAGTTGGCTGCAACCCCGCTGATTTTGACTTCCTCATAATTCCTTTTTCTCAGCCACCATTCCAGATACTTGAAGCAGTTAACCACTATTTCCCTTCTATCTCATGTTTCATCTTCTTCCAATTTCCTCCATTTGCTAGCATGACAACGGTCTTGTCTGTACTCCATTTCATCCCTTGTGCCTTAAGGTTTACATTTCATTTCCCCATAATTTGCTGAAGTTCTTGTTCAGAGTCTGCATATTATGCCATGTCATCTGCAAACAGCAGCTTTGTTTATCTCTCCCCTACAATCTGTTTTGTTAATGTAGTCCATCACTTCCATAAACAGCATTAGGCTCAGAGCTGATCCCTGATGTACCCCCTACTCCCACTGGAAACTCCTCTGTGACTCTGCACATTGTTCGTACTTGCATCACTGGGTCCTTCCTTGCACATATTATTTATATATTTTAAAATGTCTGTGCAAGACATTTTATGTGGGAGAAAGTCAAAGGATGTTTAAGGTGAGGTTTCAGAAGTACATTAGAGACATAAAAATGGGTGATAATCCCTTAGCAGTTCATTTTAGAAATTATCAGTGCAGTGATTTTAAACTTTTTAAAGGATGTATTTTAGAACAAATCAATGTACACATGGGGGAATTGGTTTCTTTGATAGATAAATTATTGTATAAAGAAGCCATGTTCATTTTAAAATATAATACATTGATTCCAAAAGGGTTAAACACTGAGTTTAATTGGAAGTATTTAATTAATTGATATTTGTGATGTATTAATTGTTTTATTAGTTAGAGTATATATTGCATGTTATTTTGATATGGAATGTACTCCTTGAAGGCTTTTTTGCCGAGGCGCTAGAGATGAATAGTTTCCTTTCATCTGTGGTTGTTTTATATTGCATAACCTGTACTCATTTTACCAATCTTTGCTAGGACTTCAAAGCATCAGAGGACTGCCCATTTCCCCTTTCTTGAAACCTTGCTGTATGCTTTCTCCAGGTCTAGCCACGCCTAATTGGACTCGCCTTTTTACTCATTTCTGGCTTCTTCTTAACTATGTGACTCTAAATATCAGGACAGTTGTGTTGTATCCAGGTTTGAATGTAAACTGCTCATCTTCCACTCTAGTTTCTACTACTTTGTGAATTCATTTATCAGTCACTCTCTCTGGCTATTTCATGATGCGTGACAGGAGTTTGATTCCCCCTATACCTCCTTCTTTGTTTTTGGACACTGGCACTAGAATGCTTATTTTCCAGTAATGTGGTATACTCCTTTCTCTCTCTGCTGCTAGGAGTAGCATCAGAAGCCATTTCTTCCCTAACTCAACCCAACAGTTTGATCATATTTATTATGACCTCATCTTTGCCTACTGCTTTCCCTTGACTTCATTTTATTTAATGCTGTTCTTACTTCTTCTAGATGCTCTTCTTCTTCCTCTTCTTCCATTGTAGGCTGGGTATTGGGCAGTGCAGCTTCTGTGAGGTTTTCATCATTTAGAAGGTGCTGGAAGTACTCCTTCACTCTGCCTCTGGTGTCCTTTGGACTGATGAGCAGAATGTTGAATGGTGTTGGATGACTGTTGTTTTCATTTTCGGGTTTTGCCTTGCATCCTGATAAGAGTTTGAACCATCTTTACTTTCAAGAAGTTGGTTGAGAATGCCTGATGCCAACTGCTCTCTGTTATCCAACCAAGATTTTTCTTAGCCTGGTCTGTCTTCTCTCTCCCACTTTTTCCTGCACACCTTTGTTTTCCTGGATTTCTGCATTCCACTATCTGCTTTTCTTTTGTACCTCATTTCTATATCAGCCTAGGCTGATAACTGTTCTATAGTTTTCACACATACTGTTTTGAGACATTGTCATTCTTCAATTCCAAATATTTCCTCTTCTCCCTAAGGAACTATAGCCCAGAGTGTTTCCTTGAACTGTAGTGCTTTCACTCTAGTCATCTTCCAGATATTCAGCCTAGTCTCAGTTGACTTTAGACCCTTCTGCTTGCAATTTGCTGTGAGGCAACTGTTTCACTAGGAATGACTTTGCAATCTGTGATTTTACTCCAGATTTTCCTTACTAGGAGGAAGTCTACTTGTGTTGTATGTATGTTGGCCACTATTACATGTGTTCTTGCTGAACCATGTAGTCTAGAATGGATTCTCCTTTATTCTTTTGTCCCATACACATGGAACCAGGTAGCCCCCATGAGCATTTAGGTCCCCCATTATCAAAACCAACTGATATTGTCCTGCTTTATGTAGTAGGGGCTTTTACTGCTGCCTGAATGTACTCTTTTTCATCACCATCACACCCCTGTTGTGCAGCACGGAGGCTGAAATTAGGAATAATACTGCCCTATCTGGAGTTTGACTGCCATGAGTTTATCACTAATTTAAACATCCCATGCTGGCTTCAAAACACTTTCCCTCAAGACAGTTGCCACACCATTTCTTGTCTGTCCTACTCATTGTTGTAGACTCTGGATCTCAAGCCAAGTGGTTTTGCTGTATTATCTTTCTCTCTTAACCTCTGGATACACAGGATGTCCAGTCTCATTACAATAATGTCATCTGCTTTCAAGCTGTGTCTTGTAAGTGAATGTGTATTAAGTGTAGCATTCCTTACTTCATGTTTGGTAGGTTTTACAGCTAGCTTTCGCTATCCAAGGTAACTCAGGCTGGGCAATTGGACAACGGCTTGCCAGTAACTTATTGACTCAGGACTGTTGGGCTTTATGGCAAGCACACCCTGGCCAGGAGACGTGGATAGACCCCCTTCCAACACTGAAATGTGTCCCTGGCATAGATCAAAGAAGGCCTGATTCTCAAACACTCATCACTCACAAATACCCGTAAAATCTAGTGTGTTTTTAAGTCTGCTTTAATTGTTTTAACTTCTGTACTATTGAATGACAAACTATGGGCACTTAAACTACCTTGAATTGAAAGTCCATTATGTTTATTCTTATTACTTGTATTGTGCTCTGCTAAACTGTTATTAGATGTAATAACCTTTACAAGTGTGTTACATACTGTGTCTTTGCCAAGTGGCCCAAGTCATGGGTGAAAATGCTTCTCAGATCAGTTCATCTTCATGGTTAAATTTAAAATAAAACAAAATACAATACAATATTTACCCTTTACTATATAAGCAACACAACTGCAAAAATGTATTATACTGGGAGTGCAATCTTACATTAGTGAATATAGCATCAGCGTTCATAGCTATTTTAGGGTACCGTGCAATTTAAAGTGTGCATATTCAGTAAAAGTTTAACTTTGTGTATTACACTGCCATAGATCTTAATCTCAGCAGTTTCCATAAATATTTAACTGCAGTATACTGGGATGCTTCCATGTAAAAGCAATTAATCTTTTGTGAAGTACTAGGCCCATTCTTTGGCAGTTAAATAGATGACACCTTTTAAAAACCTTTGCATTGGGATCTTTGTTGTACACAGTTCATGGAGACATTTTTCACTCCTTTCTCATTTTGTTCATAAGCTATTGTCACTATAGAATGCTGTCGTATAATCTAGGTAAATAGACCAGACTTTTCAATAATTCTGTAACTGGAAATAATCTTTTCTTTTCAGATCATGTCCCCAAGCACCGTAATATTATTTAATTGAAGTTTGCATTTCCACTCAGTATTAGAAGAGGTCGTATGATATTATTGTATCATTCCCAGTCAGAATACATTGAAAGCTCTACTGCTGTAGATGAACTCTGTGGAAATCACAACCAACAGCCTGCTTCCCTGTTTCCTCACTCTTTATTTCCGAAACTGATATGTCACTCTGTGGAAAAACTAAAATATTTAGATGTTCAGATGTGCATATGCACTCAGACTGTAGTAATCTGTTTCTGGGAATACTTCATCGGAAATTTAATTTAATGTTAAAGTCCATCTTCATAAAATATTATAGTTTACCAGAATTAGAAAATATTAAATGTTTCAAAAGGTAGCCTTTTTCTTAATGCATGTTGTCAAGATACCATGTAATATGTAATTCAGCTTTCAGAGATAACTATATAGGCTTACGTATTGTCTTGCTTCTTTAATTCAGTCAAAACAACATATTTTAGTAATAATCCATAGCAGAGTGTGGGTAATGTTGATGTTGCCAATGGTTGGTATGGTTTAACCATAAGGATGTAGCCCGGGTGATTAAACAAAGTCAGCCATGGGTAAATCTAGTATTGCCATACGCTAAAGTGGATTATTGCTATCTTACAAATAGAAATAATCACGACAGACTGATAATTACACTATAGTGTAAGGATAGGGCACTATTCATAATATCAGCATATGGGTTTTGACAGTGAAGAAAAAGAGTGCTTTCAGACATAAGTTGCAGGACCTATTTTATAAAGCAGGACAACATAAGTTGGTGTTGATAATGGGTGACCTGAATGCACATATTGTGGCAGACAGAATAGGATAAGAGGACTGCATTGGTCCATATCAGTGGAGCAACATGAATAAAGGAGGAAAGAGAATTCTAGACTTCTGTCTGGCAAATAACTTGATGGTGGGCAACCCATGGTTCAGCAAAAGAAACAGTCACAAGATCACATACAAACGTGGCCAATGTGTACCTCAAATAGACTTCCTCCTAGTAAGGAAAGAAATAGGGTAGAATAATTAACTGCAAAGTCAGCCACAGTGAAACAGTCAGCCCATAGCATAAACAACTGGTTGCCAAAATCAGCTGCAAGTAAGTGGGCAGAGAAAGCTCTAAGGTCAACATAAGCTAGGCTGAAGACCTGGAAGTTGACTGGATAGAATGTACAGCAGTCCAAGCTATTACTCATGGCTCTAGCACCTCAGGAAGAAAAGGAAATAGGTGGAGTTGAAGAAGAATAGCAGCACCTCAACATGGGTGAGGACTACAAAACAGGTATATGGCCAAGACAGGTATAGAAATAAGGTACAAAATGAAAGAGGGTGGTGGAATGCAGCTGTACAGGAAGTCATCAAAAGAGAGGAGTGCAGGAAAACATGAGATAGAAAAGCCAGACCAGGCTGAAAAAGGCATACTGGTTGGCTAACAAAGAGGCTAAGAGAGAAGTTGCAATAGCAAAGAACAAGGCACAAGAGGCACTTTGCCAGCTTCTGGAAAGTTATACAGTAGATGGCACAATAAACTATCAGATTGCAAGGTAAAGACAGAAAGATAAATATGGTTGTCCTTTGTAAGGAATGTTAGCAACAACCTGTTCACCAACCCACAGGAAATCAAAGGCAGATAGAAATAGTACTTTCTTTCAGCAGTTTCTGAATGAAGAAAACCCCACAGAAGCTGTACTGTCCCAGACAAAGAATATGATGAGAGAAGATGCAGTGCAGCCCACCCTGGAAGAATTACCACCACCACTAAAGAAAATGAAGTCAAGGAAAGCAGCCGGCTCAGATGAGGTCACAGCAGATATGATCAAGATGTTAGTGAGATAGGGGAGAAATGGCTCCTGAAGGTACTCATAGAAGTATGAAGAGAAAGATGCAGCCCAAGAAGACTGGAGAATAAGTATACTACTGCAGTGTTCAAAAACAAAGTTGATAGTCTACAACTGCGCTCAGTACAGAGGTATTAAACTCGTCTCACACTGCACTAAAGTTCTGGACAGGGTAACTGATAAATACACAGAGCAGCAGAAAGTAAGATGGGAGATGAGTAGTTTGTATACAGATCAAGATGCAGCACAATAGACCTGATGTTTGCAGAGAGACATAGCTGATAAGAAGCTAGGGGTGCGGAAAGTCCAAAAGGGTATATCCAGACTTGCAGACAGGTGATTCAAAACCCCAGAAACATTGATAGAATTAGTTCAGACTATGTACAAGAAGCCAATGACTCAAGTGTGAACAGTATTCAGTCTCATAGAGGGGTTCATAGTGGGAGTGGGCGTGCATCAGAATTCAGCACTGAGCTCACTGCTGTTCAATACTGGTGATGAACTAAATCAGCAAAAATGTTGGAGGGAACAGCTTAACAAAAATGATATAAACAGAAGATAGGGGAATGGAATGCAAAACTGAAGGCACATGGGAGTACAGATAAGACAGTTGTAATAAAAGTAAATGGGGGAAATCAGAAGAAGCTGAGACTTGAGACAGAAGAGAAAATAGTGGAACAGTTAACAGCTTCAAGCATCTTCAAGGGGTGGTTGAGGACAAGGGAGGTCTGAATGAAGTCAAAGCTAGAACCAGAGGGACTGCAGCCAACTGGCATAGAGTGCCAGGGGTAACGTATGACAGTTTATGATGGAAGAATGCCAAAGAAGCTGAAAAGTAAGGTACATAAAACAGTGGTGCGACTAGTACTACTGTATTTGATAGAAACCTGGGCAGTGGAGCAGAGCAGTTGAGGAACCTAGAGGCAATGGAGATGAAGTTTGTGTATCATCATCATCTTTCAGCTTTTCCTGTTAGGGGTCGCCACAGCAGATCATCTCTTTCCATTTCTTCCTGTCCTCTGCATCTTGCTCTGTCACACCAAGCACCTGCATGTCCTCTCTCACCACACCCATAAACCTTATCTTAGGCCTTCCTCTTTTCCTCTTACCTGGCAGCTCCATCCTTAGCATCTTTTTCACAATATACCCGTTCATCTCTCCTCAGCACATGTCCAAACCAACGCAATCTCATCTCTCTTGCTTTGTCTCCAAACTGTCCAACATGAGCTGACCCTTTAATATACGGATTCCTAATCCTATCCATCCTAGTCACACCGAGTGCAAATCTTAACATCTTTAACTCTGCCACATCCAGCTCTGACTCCTGCCTTTTTGTCAATGCCACTGTCACCAACCCATATAACATAGCTGTCTCACTACCCTCTTGTAGACCTTCCCTCTCATTCTTACTGGTACCAGTCTGTCACAATTCACTCCTGACACTCTTCTCCACCCATTCCACCCTGCCTGTACTCTCTTCTTCACCTCTCTTCCACATTCACCATTACTCTGAACTGTTGATCCCAAGTACATAAACTCGTCCACCTTTACCAACTCTACTCCATGCATCCTCACCATTCCTCTACCCTCCCTCTCATTTACACACATATATTCTGTCTTAGCCCTGCTGACCTTCATTCCTCTGCTCTCTAGAGCATATCTCCACCTCTTCAGAGACTCCTCAACCTGATTCCTACTCTCACTACAGATCACAATGTCATCTGCAAACATCATAGTCCACGGGGCCTCCTGTTTGATCTCATCTGTCAACCTGTCCATCACCACTGCAAATAATAAAGGACTCAGAGCTGATCCTTGATGTAATCCCACCTCCACCTTAAATGGATCTGTCACTCCCACTGCAGTCCTCACCACTGTCACACTACCCTTATACATATCCTGTACCATGCTTATATACTTCTCTGCCACTCCCGACTTCCTCATACAATACCACAACTCTTCTCTAGGCACCCTGTCATATGCTTTCCCAAATCTACAAAGACACAATGCAACTCCTTCTGACCTTCTCTGTATTTCTCCAATAACACTCTCAGAGCAAACATTGCATCTGTAGTGCTCTTTCCTGGCATGAAACCATACTGCTGATCACTAATCATCACCTCCCTTCTTAACCTAGCTTCTACTACTCTTTCCCATAACTTCAAGCTGTGACTGATCAGTTTTATCCCTCTGTAGTTACTGCAGCTCTGCACATCACCCTTATTCTTAAAGATAAGTACCAAAACACTTTTTCTCCACTCCTCAGGCATCCCCTGACTTTCCAAAATTTCATTAAACAATCTAGTTAAAAATTCCACTGCCATTTCTCCTAAGCACCTCCATGCTTCCATTGGTATGTCATCTGGGCCAACAGCCTTTCCATTCTTCATCCTCTTCATAGCTGTCCTTACTTCCTCCTTGCTAATCTGTTTCACTTCCTGATTCACTATCCCCACATCATCCAACCTTCTCTCTCTCTCATTCTCTTCATTCATCAGCCTCTCAAAATACTCTTTCCATCTACTCAACACACTCTCCTCCCTTGTGAGTACCTTTCCCTCACTATCCTTTATCACCCTTACTTGCTGCACATCTTTCCCAGCTCTGTCCCTCTGGCTAGCCAATCGGTACAGGTCCTTTTCTCCCTCTTTAGTGTCCAATCTCTCATACAACTCTTCATACGCCTTATCCTTAGCTTTCACCACCTCTCTCTTTGCCATGCGCCTCATCTCCTTATACTCATGTCTACTTTCTTCATCTCTTTGACAATCCCACTTCTTCTTCGCCAGCCTCTTCCTCTGTATACTCTCCTGTACTTCCTCATTCCACCACCAGGTCTCCTTGTCCTCCTTCCTCTGTCCAGATGTCACACCAAGCACCTTTCTAGCAGTCTCCCTTACTAGTTCTGCTGTAGTTACCCAGCTATTCGGTAACTCTCCACTGCCTCCCAGTGCCTGTCTTAACTCTTCCCTAAACTCCACTTCACAATCACCCTTTTTTAACTTCCACCATTTAATCCTTGGCACTGCTTTCACACTCCTCCTCCTCTTCTTGATCACCAACGTCATCCTACAGACCACCATTCTATGCTGCTTAACTACACTTTCCCCTGACACCACTTTACAGTCTCCAATCTCCTTCAGACTGGCCCTCCTACATAGGATATAATCCACCTGTGTGCATCTTCCTCCCCTCTTGTACGTCACTCTATGCTCCTCCCTCTTCTTAAAATACGTATTCACCACAGCCATGTCCATCCTTTTTGCAAAATCCACAATCATCTGACCTTCTGCATTCCTCTCCTTAACACCATGCCTACCCATCACTTCCTCATCCCCTCTGTTCACTTCACAACATGCCCATTAAAGTCCACTCTAATCACTAGTCTCTCACCTTTGGGTACACAAACCACAACTCACTCCAAAATTTCTCTTTCTCATCCATCGCACACCCAACTTGTGGAGCATATGCACTAACAACATTCATCATTACACCATCAATTTCGAGCTTCATAAACATCACTCTGTCAGACACTCTCTTCACGTCTAAAACACTCTTGGCATATTGTTCCTTTAGTATAACCCCTACCCCATTTCTCCTGCCACCCACACCATGATAGAACAATTTGAACCCATTTCCTAAACACCTGGCCTTACTTCCCTTCCATCTGGTTTCTTGCACGCACAATATATCAACCTTCCTTCTCTCCATCATATCAGCTAGCTCTCTTCCTATACCAGTCATACTGCCAACATTCAAAGTTCCTACCTTCACTGCTACACTCCTAACCTTCCTCCTCTCTTCCTGCCTTCAGACATGCCTTCACCCTCCTCTTCTCCTTCGACCAACAGTAGCCCAATTTCCGCCAGCACCCTGTTGGCTAACAGTACTGGTGGCGGTCGTTGTTAACCCGGGCCTCGACCAATCCGGTATGGAAATATGAAATTTTTGCCCCTAGTTTTTTTATGCTTAGAAACATGTTGCAAGTTCACTAATGTGATCATGCTTAACAATACCTGCATTTATTTTCTATGTAGCACCATATTAAATTTGATGAGCTTGATAGCATCACAGTGACGGATTCTAAAGTTTTAGTGGTTAAAGGCCAACATTATTGTGGTAAGACACACACTGTAGCAAAGACAAAGAAGCCAAAGTAGCTCCAGTTGCAGAGAAGGTCAAAGAGAACAGATAACAGTAGCTTAGGTACATGTGCAGAAAAGCAAAAGACATTCTGGTGAAGAAGATTTGGGACAGGCAGGAAGAAACCAAGAGGAAACAAGGACACCCAGCAAAGAGATGGACGGATTATGTGACAGAAGACCTGCGACAGACAGTCATGACTGTCAAAGAAGGTAGGAGAGTGGCACTGAAGTGAGAGAGATGGTGACAGATGACAACACCCCAAACCCATGTAGAAAATGGGAAAAAGCGATGATGATTTCAAGCTCCTTTGTAGTTTACGTCTGCAAGAAATTCCCACTGCATTTTGTATTATTAAACATGATTGTTGCAATTTTAGTTTCTGTAAGTCCACTTTGAATGAAAAATATGGAGCAGTATGTCTCATTTTTATTGCTGCTTGCAGGTATATTGTCATGTTAAGCATACATCTTAGCGGGGCCTTCATTATACAATCATTCTACAGAACGCTTTGTAGAGGTTTGATTGCCACAAGTAAATTACAAATCATTAACATAGTAGGCCTCTCTCTCTCTGCACACGAGAGGTCACATATACCTATATACTATTCAATCATTCTACAGAATGCTTTGTAGAGGTTTGATTGCCACGAGTAAATTACAAATCATTAACATAGTAGGCCTCTCTCTCTGCACACATGAGAGGTCACATATACCTCAGAGCGACTCCCATTCACATCTGATATTTGGTCACACATGAACTCCAGCTGAAATCCTTACTGCCTTTGACAGTTTGAAATCACTGCATAGTCATGCATCCTCTTCTTACTGTGCTGAACTGCTGTAAATAATATCCTACTGCTTAAAAAATTGCAGTCACATATGAGGCAATTTAGAAAGGTAATGACTCTGTTGAGCAAAAGGAATGGAGTACATACTAGTGGAACTGAATAAGCTGAAAATCGCTGTCAGTTTTTAAATTCCATACCACTGATTACATGGTAGCAGTCACTAAAGGATAGACATTATTATGTGGTGTAATGTGCATCACTTGTCCTTGACTGCAAATACTGGACATGGCTCAAGTTCTAAAAGAACAATTGAAGCTGATCTAATACATTCCCCTACTGCTTGCAAACAATCATCAGCTTTATTGAAAAAATCTTGAATTCTGTCTTTTTTTTTTTGTGCATGTTAAAATTACAGCTCAGCCCTGGAAATAGTTGCAGTTATTTTCACTGTTTATAAGCTAAGATACTTCACTGATTACCTAAATCATCTATTTTGCATTGTTGACCTGATATCATATCTACCACACAGTCTACATCTAAGCTCTCTTCTTTTAAACAGCTATGCCTCCAATAAAAATAGTGTAGGAGGGTCTTACACAAAAATTGCAACAAGTTCACTTAAACACCATCACAAGACACATCAATAAATGTGTGTGTGTGCTACAGTGGTTAGAAATTATGAAATCCTATTTCACATGGTCACCATAGAATTCATTTCTGCCTCAGTTTACCAGGGTATGAGCTCCTGGTGAGAGCTGTATATTACTGGTGAGGGCAGAAGAATTAAGAGGGTCTCTCATTCTATGTTTTCTGTTGCACTTGTCTTTTTTTCCATCCGTTCATTCCTCATCTTTCACAAATTACTGTACACAGGCACCTAGGTCCTCCACTCATAACATAAAATTAGACTGAACACTGAGTGCAAAATCATATGAGCAACACAGTACTTTCCAGACAAAGGGATAGGTTGCAGTTAGATGAACGTCCTTACTCCTATATAAATCTTGAGCAGTCACTATTTGCTATTGCATATGTGATCAGTGACATTAAGTGCCAAACTATTCTGTCCAGCACCATAAAGAAGAAAATAACAGTCTTAATTACTTAAAACCACACTCTCAGTTTCACTCTGTTTCCCTACAGCTGAAAAAACATAACTGTGTACTCGGCCTCTGCCTTGCCAATAGCCACAACATAAATTCACATTTAGGCACAGCTTATTCAAACACATCTTGACTACCGCATGCTGACAGTGGAGAGTGTCTTTTTCTAATAGTTGATGATCCCTATGATAAGGAAAGCTGTCTTCTGCTGAAAGGATAAATAGTGTATCATGATACAACATTTTTAAACAAAACACTGAATCCACTTTCTCTTTTTCTTGCCAAAAATCAACATCCCATATATAGTGCTGAACCTGAGGAGTCCAACTGCAGAGGATAATACCTCTAACATGTGAATACAAGTGGGCTCCTATTTGCAAATATTTTGATTCTTGCAATATAAAACAGTATTTTTGGACCTGTTATAATGACAGTGATTAATCACTGTATGATTTTCATCTTGCCCCTTTCCTCATCACAGATATACTTCCCCTGTCACCAGCTCTTATTACCTCACACTTCTGCATCCTGTTCTATACCAGAGAAGGAGGTGCATCATTGTTTCTCAAACTATACTAGTTTGCACTGATATGGGCTTGTAGTATGCTCCATGGGGAAAGGAATCCAGTTTCAGTTTACTCCTACAAACAGTTAAACAAATTGCCAAAACTTAAACAGTTATCAGCAGCACTGGTAGTTTTTAACAGAATCTAGAACAAAAGCTGCCGTTAAAAAAGGAATAATTAGTAAAGCATATAAAATACTGCATAATAATTATAAGAATCAATCAGAGGAGCTGAGAAAGGATTGGGAAGAGAGATTGGATAAGCAATTCACAAAGAGACAATGGGGGATATATGTATATCTCCCAAATATGCAACAAAGTGCAGAAGATTTAGGATCTTTGCCTGGAAGTGTTTACATAGGTATTTTTATACCCCAAGTAGACTCCAAAGAATTTTTCCTCAGGTGGCTAGCAAATGTTGGAGGTGTGAAGAGCAAGAAAGAAGTAGCTGGGCACATATTTTTTGGGAGTGTAATGAGCTGCCAGACTTTTGGGATTCCCTGCAGCTAGATCTGTTGGAGATGCTGGGTGAGCGGGTTGGACTGACTGGAGAGATGATTTTTTTTTACTTATGCTACAGAATTAGAATTTCCTAGACATAGTAAAGTCTTGCTGAGTCAAATTATGGTGGCTGCCAAAAAAGCAATTACCAGAAAAAGGAAATCAAAGTCTAGACCAACTTTATTAGAACCAGTGAATATAGTAAGAGATAAAACAACTGGAAGTGGGATCTTTAGAAAAGGGAAGGGAGCAAACTACATAGGAAAAAAATGGGAATTGTCGAAACTATATGTGCAAAACAGGAATGAGGTTTAAGAGGCAGGATTTGAATGAGCCATATAATGCTTAACTGAAAATGACTGGATGGTTTATAAGTGATGTATAATATTTACAACTACAGTTGTTTCAATGGTGTCTGTGATGTAAACAGGTTGCAATTAAAGTGATATTTTGTATGTTTTTCATTTATATAAATGTAAGATTGCCTTTGTCATATGTGAAGATTTAATAAAGGTTTTTAAGATGGAGACTGTAGCAAAATAGTAATTACATAAGGCCAGCCTCAGCAATAACCTGTTAATTGTTTATGTTTTCATGATTCACCCTTTGTTTTTCCCATGTTTACCATTTAATTAAACATCTGGTAAATATCACTTCCTTAATGAAATGTGGGATCAAAATGACCATGTGTAAACGAACACTATCAGTCTTAAAATCTTAGCATACAATCAGCCTCAAAATCATTAATTGTAATAGCAAGTGGGAATGATTTATTAATCAATATCTCTTCCTTCTTTTGGATAACCTTCTTCTTAGGAAGACATGTTAGTCACTATCCAGATTTAAGAAGTAACTAGGGAAACACATAGGTATGCATATGCCCCAGCAGAGAAGAGTTGCAAGCTAAGCTTCCTGTGGGCCACTCACCTGTAAGATTGGTTTAAACTTGTAGTTTGAACTTTATAAATGTCAAAACTTTTTTTTTTTATCAAGTCTACTGTAATATCACCAAGCTATCTTCTCATTTTTTTCATGCAGTGGTGCTGCCTAGACTTCTGTTCACTGATATTTATATACCAGCCTTGTACTGTGTCTTTAAATATCACATTCTACTCTCAGATGGGTGTTTTCTTGATCCTTTGGTTTCTTTGCTTTTAAATGTTGTTTCTGCATATGTATCAAATCCAAAAGTCATTATTACTGTATATGACAAAGTAGTGACTACTTCTAATTGTACTTTCAATTTCTTGTCAGATAAACTATACAGTTTTAGATCATTCACTCAAAGCTTTCATGTGACCAAATTCCTTTCTTTCCAAGATGTAATCTTTAGTCTAGTGAGTTAAGTAAATAGCTTCATAGACTGGGCCAAGACAAAACAGCAGTGTTAGAGAATTACTGTATATATATATATTTAGAAAGCTTGTGAGGAAACTATTAACTCTATTTTTGTTTTACTTTGATCGCTTGTCTGTGTACTTAAAGAGTTTTTGACTGGAAACAGACTGCCTGCCTTGCCTGGATTACTTTCAAATACTTAGTAATTCTGTACAATTATATATTTATTTATTTATGACTTAAGAAGAATTTCAGTTTGCTACTTCTACTACTATTGTCTGATCTGTTTAATATACAGTGATTAACTATTAATATATGGACTGAAAATCTTCCACACAGAGAAGTTTTCGGGGGAGAATCTAGAGGTAAGACGAAGAAACAGGAACTGAAGGAATTAGTTTTTAATCTCTCAAGTCATGAATTTAGTGACTCTGATATAGCTTTGTTAAACAGAGGTCTCTCCTTTATACCCTCACAATGCAGCAACCTCACAGAACTATTGACTGACTTAGCACTTTTGGAAGGTCTATTTCTTTAAAATTGTTGTTTAAAGATGATTGTTCAGTTGAAATGAGACCTGACTATAAATTTAAACGCAAGGGTATGTTTATACCTAATATGCCTCCCAATGTTGAATGTTTCATTCAGATGTGCGAAAAAGATTTTTATGCATATTTTTCAGAAAAAACAAGTAAATGTCAATATTTCAACTTAAATACGAATGAAAGACACTCTTTATATTGTTTGGCTCATAATTTTGATCTGACTATAAAGCCTGCAGATAAAGGGGAGGGGTGGTTTTATTAGACACTGATAAATATAATGAACTGATGTTTGAAATGTTGAATGATGATGATACATATGTTGAGATTAAGAGATGTACTTGACAATATTGTGAAGAAAATTCATGATGATTTATATGATTTACTAATGTGTAGGCAGATTATTTATGAACTTTACAATTACTTTAGTGTTGAATCCCCTATTGTTCCGTATATTAAAGGCTTGCCTAAGGTACACAAAGGTACTACCCCACCCCCTTTGCGCCCTATAGTGGCAGGACAAGGCTGGCTTACTGAGAATATTTCTCATTACCTAGAAATGAATCTAGGTCCTTTGGTTAGAAGTATACCTACTGTCTTGAAAGATACCCATCAGTTACTTGAGGATTTACATGTTTTAACAACACAGTATACGTCTTTATCATCTTCTATATTGGTTACTCTTGATGTCAAAAATGTATTCACTGCAATCCCCAATGATTATGGGGTAGAGGCGGTGAGAGAGTTACTACATGTGACAGGTGGCTATAGTAAAGACAAGCAGACTCTCGTTTGTACCTTACTAGATATAGTTCTCAACAATAATGTATTTATGTTTCAAGAAACACTATATATGCAAACATGGGGTGTCGCTATGGGCACCCCATGTGCTAACTCTTATCCAAACTTAGTGATGCACCAGTGGGAAAAGATGCATCTTGTTGATACTGCATTCTTCCAACATGTCTTATTATATTGTCGTTTTGTTGATGACATACTTATTATTTGGGATGAAGATATGGATTTGTTAAAAGAATTTATATTTTATTTAGGAACAACTACGAACTTTTTAAAGTTTATGATGGAAGCTTCTCCATCCAAGATACATTTTCTGGATGTAACTATTTCTAAGGATTCAATGGGTCACATCTCCACTTCTTTATATAGAAAGGCATGCTGGAAGAACGCATTGTTACATTTTGATAGCATGCATCCACGTTTTGTTTTTCTGAATGTTATTGAGTCAATTCTTGAGAATTATGAACATCTGTAAGGATAATACTGATAGATTTATACAACTTCAATATATGGAAGGGTTGTTTCAAGAGAGAGGTTATACCAATAGCCTGATAAAAGACATGAGAGAGCTGGTTCAGAATATAATGGATGTTAATACAAATAACCATAACATTGTTCACAATAGATATTATAAGGTAAAGAACTCGGGTGGAACTATTTCAAATCAAGCTAAGTTGGCCATTACCATTAGATATACTAATGACAACAGGAAGGTTACAGAAATTATTAAGAAAAATTGGAATGTCCTGTTAATAGATCAACGTACATCTGAATTTGTAGGGACTGCTCCAAGATTTAGATATAGGAACAGCAAAAATTTAAAAAGGATACTTTGTACCGAGAGAAATACTGCTCGTTTGAATACAAGTGGGCAAATGTTAAGCAATGGTACTTATCCATGCAATAAGTGTAATATGTGCAGATATATTGTCAAAGAACAAGAGTTTATACACCCTTCCTTTGATTACGTTTTCATACCTAGATTTCATGCTACATGTGACAGTATGAATATAATATATTTGGCTACATGTACAGAATGCGTAGCATTCTATGTAGGTATGACATCTAGAAAACGCAAGGATAGGATGTACAATCATATTTATGACATTAAGAAATCAAATGTAACCAATGCACTAGCCAAGCACATTACTACACATTTGGATCATGCCTTCAAGTTTAGAGTTTTACAAATAGTCAGGGCTAATAAACGGGGGGGGGGGATAAGTTAAACCACCTAGAATCAGTTGAATTATGTTGGATTTTAAGGATGAAAGCTCATGTAGAACCTGGACTAAATCAAAAACGTTAGTATCAGGTCCATCTTAGCTGCCCGTAGATGAAAGGTTGTTCTATAGATACAGTTAATCTATTATTATAGGTTCATAGGTTGGTACTAGGCTATCAGCCCTAGGGCCTATACAAGCCTAGCCATAACAATTCCCTGGCTATTTATTCTCATACTATTTACTTCCCTGGACATTTAAATAAATGAATGAATTGTTATACTATAAGTTCTAAGTTTTAGGTTTTATTATTAGTAGAGTTTCTAGTCTTAGTTTTTATACTCTATTTTTTGGTTGTTCTTGTTATGTTGTATATTTAAATCCATTTAAGTGATGTTATAAAATTAAGAATGTTTAATGCTTAGTACATAAATGTAGCTCCTTAAGCAGCAATTTTAAAAGTGCACTTTAAAGATGAGGTTTTAAAGGTGAAGTGCTAAAAATAAGCCTTAACAGAACAAGTTTATGAGCTCAATGACTTCATTGGTTTTCATCTGATTGAATTAATTAATACTATTAACTTGCTAATTTATCTTGTTTGATTTGGATATGTATATATATGGTCCTGAAATGTTTTGATGTTAAAACCTGAAGAAGCGTGCTTTGTAGTACGTGAAAGCGCTTGTGTTTTTTATATTAAAAATTCAGTTTATGATTCAACTGTTCGTGGAGATCCTCTCCTGTTATTTTATAATTATTACCCTGATTTTATTAGAAGCGGATCTTTGGTTGGCAGCAGTTCTTTCTGTTTCGACACAGAGAAGTTTCTTACACTGTTTTGTTTTCAGACCCACTATACTTGTTTAGTGTTTTGTTTTGAGACTTTAGGGATACCACAGAGATTACTTGTTTTTTAATATATTATATTCTACTCTGATATTAGGCTTGAATATGAGACCTTTTCCAATTATAACCAACTTTTCAGTCCTGTAGTTTTAACAAAGATAGTACTGCTGAACTTTTGTCAATTGTGCAGAAATCATATGCACTTCATGTATGTCAGTTACATTCATGAACAATTTTCTGTCCATCTACAAAACTCCATAAATCATTGACTGAAAAGTCAACATATTTATTTGCATAAATCACTTGCGATACATTTCAATGACCCTTTCTTTCTTTTCTTGCAGTTTGGCACATTTGAAATAAATGATTAAGCAATCCACATTTCCTGCATTCTGTATTGAATGCAGACCATGGATTTATAGTAGGCTGCTAGCAACACTTTGAAAAAATGCTGATTGCTGAACTGAATGCTTCTCATGTTTAACCATGCCATCATGGTCAAGAAATAGATTTCTCTGATGTTATATGGTATGAAGAATTGTCCATATGGTACTATATTCTAGCAAAGTTATTCTGATATTTTAATAGCTTTCTGTTTCATTACCATTTTGTACATATCCAGATCCTCAGTTAGCACTTACAATGAAATACCAGCAATTTGTGGTGCTACACACACATTCACACCCTTGTCCAAAGTTAATTGAGGGTTTGAGGTTTCAACAGACTCTATTGGCAGTTTAATTTTACTTGATTTTAATGCCACAGACAATTCTATCTTTCAGTAATAAATCACTGAGTTCTACAAATTGATGATCTTTAGCTCTGTGTTTTAATTCAGTCACATATATGTCAATAGACCCCAGAGACCCTTGAATTTTAGTGAAAAATAAATGATAAATGTGTGAAAAATATCTCTTTAAGAACAGCCAAAACACTGAGCTGCACTGCAGTAAGATTAAATTTATTGAATACATTAATGTCATTACCACAACAAGATGAAGAAAAGCAGTGACCTGTACTTTCTTACTGTTTTCAGCTATATTAAATGCAGTACTGGAAAGACTAGATTTCCGCAAACACTACTTCCAGTTTTCTGCTGCCCCATGGAAACAGTGTTGTTGTTGGTGCAACTGGAAGGATTGATGCCATGTATACCTCTCGACCTCTTAGAGCAAGAAATCTGGACAAAGCCATAAATAAAAGTAGGACAAAGGCCCCAAAATAGGGAAATCTGTACAGTTGAGATATATGATGCCATGGTAATTCTTGAAACTGCACTCAAAAGGAGATGGTGTCTCAACTCATTTGCTTTGAAATTTCTGTGATTTTTTTCACTGTAATTGAAAGGTAATGTCTTATCTGACAGAAAATGTTGTTACTTGCATTGTTTGGCGAGTTGTGGCTTGCTCTGTTTGGTACTTTGTCATTTTTTGAAAGTAATGTTCATTTTGTCATTTCACCTGTTTGGTTTGGCACTGCTTTGTTTGATGAGTTGTGCATCTATCATTCTTTTTTTTTTTTTTTGAGTCATTTATAAGTTTACTTCCAACCCAAATTTCTCCCATTAGTGTAGTGGAAGGTCTGTGCCAGTTTCTTTATGCTGGTAATCATTTGTGGTGGTTTCAACAGATGAAGGATGTGTTGTATAGCTGTTTGCTCAAAATAGGTTTACCAATTCTTGATTAAAGTCAAATTCCCAGACATGGCTGCATTCTGCTTTAATATTATAAGAAGCTGGTCACAACATCTACAATAAAGATTGTAGACTTGATGATGTGAAACAAACACATACATATGATGCAATAGATCAGTCAGATATAGGAACGCTTAGCTTGCATTTTTAACACTCCCAACAATGAATCCAACAGAAGATAGAAAGTACAACGAATCAATAGGATAAAGCAAAAACGTTCTTTAGTGCATTCAGTTAGCGCTTTCACCCAGCAAGGGCTTCTTCAGACTGTATAAAACATATGAAAGGCACAGTCCATATATAGTATGACCAATATATCAATTAGCCCACCTGCATTTGTGCTGAAAGGTTCAATAAGTTTAAATGCTCCTTCACACTTATATTTAATACTGAAGACATTTTTTACATTTTTACATTTGTTTTTATATATAAAGGTTGATTATTATTTTACATCATATAAGTAAAATGTTTTTAAAATATTTTCAAATAGGTCAATTGATTAATTGTTTTATGGGCTAATTGATATATTGGTCATACTATATATGGACTGTGCCTTTCAAATGTTTTATACAGTCTGAAGAAGCCCTTGCTGGGTGAAAGCGCTAACTGAATGCATTAAAGAACGTTTTTGCTTTATCCTATTGATTCGTTGTATTTTCTATCTTCTGTTGGATTCGTTGTTGGGAGTGTTAAAAACGCAAGCTAAGCGTTCCTATATCTGACTGATCTATTGCATTTATACAATTCTTCAGGAACGCTGCTTCTCTAGTGGAACTTCTTTGGTGTTTTAACATACATATGATGCACCAATTCCTTTTACTAACAAGCAGCTACTGACAACATTCTCCATACAACATAATAAGGTAATACTTAAAGTAGTACTACTTTATAAATTACAAATAGTGAATGAACATTAGGATGTATATCCTTAGGGACAGTCTTGCATAACCAGTCTTCACTATTTCATATCAAACATAGCTTACATATCTGACACGGAACTAAGAGCTGAAGCCTTGGATTTAGATGTTAGGAAGGTTTTTTTTTTTAAGGGAGATAAAACAATATGGATACTGAAACAAATTTAAGATTGCAGGCTCATAAGGTTATGTAGTTAGGGAATTGATGAAGGAATGGAAATGAAAGGTAAGGACTATAGATTACATATACTGAAAATAGAGTTTAGATAGAAAGGTATCACAGTTTTATTCTGGGACTGCAGACTTATTCCAATATGGACGATTGATATTGAAAATAAGAAAGACATTAACACAATATTTAATAAATGGAAATTATTAAAGGAGAACATTCTCATCAATAGTTAGAGTTAACCATTGTTGAAAATGAGTTTCAATGAGCATGCAAAGCAAATGTGAAAAGAAGCATTTAGGACAGTAATGCGCAGATCTGTGATATCATATTAGGGAAACTACAACTTCAACTAACTGACAAAGTAGCTAATATTTGGCCCGATATCCATTGAAGATAGTGTTAAGTTAAATTATTTTTCTGTGAAGAGTTTTAGTTTAATTTAGCATATATTAATCAGGTAAGTGAACAGGTCCTTTTCACATGTCTTTCAGCTCTGACCCAATTCACAAGGGGAAGGGTAAATTATACACATCTTTGAATACTTTGTTGTAGCCAATCAACCAATATATTTGTCAGAGAAGAAAAAGGAAATTACATTAACCAATGAAAACCCATGCACAGAAGAAACAACATATAAAACCACACAGTCCGTGACTAGAGGTCAGGATTAAGACACAAGTCCTGCAGCTTTGAGAACATCTTACCAATTAATTCACTGTGCAGCTTAACCTCTCCACCTCCTCCACTAATGCATATTATAATCAACTATGTGGCTATTGTACCACAGATGGGAATAGTTCCCCCACAGTGATACCTTCAAACTCTTTCTGAATTTTTAGAGGCCTTGCTAGATTCAAAATTTGGCTAGACTGCATTTGGATTAACATCTCGCTTCCATGGAGCACACAGTGAGATTCATAATAGAATGATATTGAAATGTTTTAATGTCAATACTGTTCTTTACATATTAGGCTAGAATCAGATAAGCAAAAAATTGAGTAACTGAGTAAATGTCAGGAAACTCCTACTAGGACAGCTGAACTTTATTTGAGGTTAATCAGAGTCTCTTTAATTGATGGCAGGTGTGTACCCAAGAAGACTGAATGTTGTAATTAAATAAAAAGGTGCTTCAACAAAGTATTAGTTTAAGGGTGTGCACACTTATGCAACCAGCTTATTGTACATTTTTTTTATTTTTTATATTTTTTCCCCTAACATATTTGTTTTTCAATTGAATTATACAGGTTATAGGTCGCATTAAAGGTGGGAAAAGTTTGGAAATTATTTATTGTGGTCTTATTTTTTATATCACAAAAAACTGGCATTTTAACAGGGGTGTGTACACTTTTTATATCCACTGTATATAACATTTGATAACATAAAAATGTTTTTAGAGGTAAATCATAAGGAAATAAAAGGCCAGTATCCAGACAATTGGATTTGGTGGGTATGGGTTAGTCCAAATAATAAAATAGTAGAAGAATGCACATTGTTGGGTAACAATGGAAGATAGGAAATGGATGCAACTCAAATGGAAGCTAGAACAAAGAAAATGACATATATTAATGTAGTAATTAAAGCTATTAAATGGGATAACTATAAATGCAAATATAAGCAGAGTATAAAACATTAAAAGGCAAAGTAGCTTCACTAAAATATTGCAGGAGTATAACATTGGAAGGAAGTTCATTAAATGGAGGAAGACCAGCTATTAAAAGGGAAAAATGATTATGTTCTTTACTCTAAGGTGTGCTTAAATAAACATGTAAGCATATTTGAAGATGTTAAAGGGATAGCATAATAAAGATAAGAGGTGGAGAATTTCCATTTTTCATATCTTAAGCAGATGGCATCTGTATGACAGCTGAAAGAAAGGAGAAAGATGGTGTAAGTGTTGAGAAAACTCAGTCTATGTTTATAGTAACTGGGTTTAGAAAGGATCTACTATGTAAAATCTAAATCTTAGCGCTCTAATAACAACCCTGAGTCCTGTACAAGTTGGGTAGCCACAATTTTTTTTATTAATGTGATAACTCTGAGGTCACTTTAAAAAAATCACTTTTTCTCCAAATTACAAAGGAAAAAAATCTTATTCTTAGTCTATGTGGAAGGATCCCACCCAGGCGCACCTTTCCTACAATCGGCATGTTTGGGCTTATTTCCTGAGAGGTGGAAGGGAAGACCAGACAGATCATATTAACTGTAGTGACAATGCAGAGGTACACTCACAAGTCGACGTATTTGAAAAATGTAATTTTCAAAATTGCTTTTATGCTGAACTCAGGAACATGAACCCAAAGATGTTAACTATAACTTACAAATTACAATGACTAAAAGTAGTATGTGCTCCGTATCATTGTTCAGAATAGAGGAATGTAAATACATTTCACTTCCATTTTTCTAGTTCAGGTCATGGTATTAAAGGATACGGCAGGGTAAAACAAGCACCTCTTTTCCCAGCCACAGATTCCAGCTCACCTTCAGAGATCCCCAAGTATCCTCTGCTTATGTAATCCAATGTGTCCTCCAAAAGACTGGCTTGTGGAATAATATCAGGGAAGTTGTTTTCTGGAGGCATCATTTTAAGAAGCTCAGAACAAATCAGCTGGCTTTTCTTAATCTGCTGTAGCACAAGTTATACTCTTAGGTTCACCTGGATCATTAAGCCTATGGACTCTGGCATGAGTAGCAAAGCTGCTTATGCCATTAAAAAACCCTCAAATTTTGACAATCATACTAGCCATCATGTTCACAGTTCTGCCCATATTTCATGAATACAGATGAGATGAGGCAGTGGATTGACCGGTAAACCATTGTATGAGAACTTAAATTCTGCTTCACTACTAAATAATTCAGAGCTTACAGAGCTGTACTTGCTTGCTTCAGTTCATTTTTTACTCTCCTGCCTCCGTTCATATCACATGTGAACAAATCTCTGAGATATTAAAAGTTCTCCTCTAAGGGTAGCTTAATCCCATCTCTTAAAAACTGCAGTTCACCCAATTACAGGATAATTCTGTGTCCTTGGTTTTGGAGGTACTATGAAGTGCCACTGTCTCACTTTTGGAGGTGTTGGGGAGTCCCGTGGTCTTAGTTTTGGAGGTGATAATCACTACCCCAACTGTTCTCTGCTCAGCACATCACTTTAGTGTCTGTCAGGGATTGTGATCAAGTGATGCCAAAAGGATGGTATAATGATGGCATGAGCTGCAAAATGTTTATGCACTCATATGCAAAGCACCTATCATAGTATCTTGGCATTCTGCCCATAAAGATCAAGAAGGGGAATTATGCATAATCCCAAACTGAACAAATTCAAGTTAATACCAAAAACATGCTCACAACTCTCACCGACTTCCTACAGGAACTACAGTGGATGCAGTAACAGCTCCAGTACCCCATCCTCTAAGATCTCCCACAGCACATACTGGGGAGTATATAAGCCTTCTTTGAGATAAAACATCAAGTGCAGCCTGCTTTAGCTAACTTACTTACCCCCCCCCCCCACACACACACAGTTTTACAAGCCAAAAGAGATGATTCACTGCTCCACAGCTGGAATGGTTTCTACATTGGTCTTCCTGGATCAGGAATTTGACTATCAGTCTCTTATGTAGCACTCTAGCATAGTCTTTTCTACACTTGCTAAGGAATCTGATCCTCATCCCTACAATAGAAATACATTTTATTTAGTTTCTTACAGATTACATCACCTGTTTGCTCATTCATAGATATTCTCTCCACCTTCCATGGAAGGCATGAAGTGATATATTATTCAGGGTTCTCAAAACTGACCAATGATTTCAAGATCCTAAAGCAGATCTCACCCATACTTACTGCCTTACCTTTATGGAGGCCTGTAATCTTCTCAATGACTTCAGCTACACTGAAGGACCTCTGCTCACTAGAAATGTTGTATACCACTTTCTGGTATGACTGTATGTCAGCTATCTTAAGGAGATCCTCAAAATATTCTTTGTACCCCCCAGCAATTTTACCACTACTGTTCAGTTATCTTTTAACAATGAAAACAGTGTGCTGGCTCTGTAGCTTAGCGGAATAAAGTCCTATGACCCATATGACATAAAGTAAATTAGTAGCTTGAGTGCTAGAGAGTGTGGGCAGGAGAGGATAGCAGTGAATGACAGATTCTGGTCTGTTAATCCTGGGGGAGGGAAGTTGATCTGGCTTAGTGAAAAGTGAACACTTACAGAAAGGAGGGTGTCTTGCATGCAGCAACAGACATGATGTGAGCTTGGTTCCTGACAACCATGTACTTGGCAGCCTTCATGGAGTGTGTGTGTGTGTGTGTGTGTGGGGGGGGGGGGGTATTCACACCCTCAGGGGAAGATGGATGCAGGTAATCCCTATAGTGCATATGGTTTACAGGTATGAGGAGAAGGATTAAAAATGGAAACAGTGACTTTTAAATAAGTGATAAAATGCAAAAAAAAAAAAAAAAAATCACTGCATCAAATTAAGAGATTGTAATACCTTGAGAGAAAGATATGCCCATGTCCGAGAGGTTGTGTGCTCTTGTGACCTTGAGGTTAATGTAATTGAGTAAGGGATGAGATTTTGATGTTTATGCTTGTGTTTTTGATATCTGATTTTCTGTGTCATTTTTGAAAGCTGAAATTTTGCTAAATGACATAGTGAACTGTAATGGTCAACACTTGCCTACCTTTGTTTAGTGCAGCCTGAGTAGGTACTGCTTCCCCTCCTAAGCAGTCCAATAGCTTTTGAAAACCCTTTCTATAACAAGGTAAATGTGACTAAATTGCATTTGCTCTTAACTTCCATTTATACAGTAAAGACATAATGATTAAGTCAAACCATTCTAAGCTGTTAATATGCAAACCTAATTCAGCAATTAGTGACGAAATGAGAACATTATGTCATGACAAACAGGTTGTCAGACTGCATGTTACTCTACTGGCAAGATCAGAATATTCAGTTTTAATGTTTTGACCCATATGTTAAATTCAACAGTAAAGAACAGAGTGAATGAGGTAGGAAGTTAGAGAAAGCAGAAATGGACTGGACTTGTATAGCTGTAGGCAGAGGTTATGGGTGCCTTGGCATATTTCCCTAATACTGGCACAATAGAAAGGATAACACTGGTCCACTTTTTTTCTGAGACTGAGTTCTGTTCAAGTTGGGTAGCCACACATTTTATTGTGAATGTGATCATCTGTTTAGTCTGAGAACATGTTTTAAGGATTGAGAGAAATTATGCAAATGGAAGGAAGATAACAGTAAAAAAAAAAAAAAAAAAAAAAAAAACCTTCACTGAATTTAAAACTCCCATGTAATCTGTAAATGTGAAATTTTCTTCTAAATGCCCATTGACATTACTTACCCAAATGTCCACAATGACTAAACAGAGAACTGCCATACGTAAATAATAAATAAAAAGATTTCATAGCTTGGATTTTACCTTCATGCTTTGGAAATTATTAGACAGTATTGTATGTTGTTTACTCTCTGTTTATACTAAGCACATTGGTGAACTGAATTCTTAGTATTAAAATGTGGTGCAGTTTTGTAGTGTGCGACTACTTAATTATCCTTGGCACTTGCATGTTTTCCTTTTTTAATTTCATTTGAGTCGAGTGATTTAGCAGTATTTTCTATAACTTTCCTTCTAAAGGTATAGAAAGGAAGTTTAAGTTACTTTAATTCTCTGGGATTTGTAGAATTATTATGAGATATATTCTGTGTTTAAGATACCTAACCTTCTGTGCATCTTTGGCATCTTTTGAGACACTTTTTTTTAGCAAAACTACATAGAAATTCTTGTTATTTCTGTACTAGACTGCAGTCTGATCTTGGTTATCTTCTATGCTTCATAGCTGTCTGGCACCATACTTGCACAATATGATACAACAGAAATATTCCATATGTAATTCCTGTAAGGTGAGTAATTCTTGTTCAGCTACAGCTGACCAGTATGGTTAATATGATGAACATTGGCTTATAATAATTTAATAATAATCTTAATAGTGAATACTGATGTACAACAGGTTTCAGTGGAATATAATGAGACTTTATTATAGTTAATAAGGGCATCTAATGGCATTAATGGACTGTGTAGGCAGGCAACAATAACAGTATTTTTCTATTTATACATCATAAAGAATCTCTTTTGTGACTTTGTATTTATGATTCATCTGCTCTTAAGACCAGCAAAGCTTTTGATTTCTTCTTTGGCTGACATTTGATGACAGTCCTATGGCTATTTCTTACAAATCAGTAACAAAAATATGATACTGTTCAAGTGATATATAGCAATACATTTTATTTTTACAGAACTACAGGACAAACCTCGCTACTGGTAACAAAATGCAGTTCTTATAGCCATGGTCTAGAACCCACCCTCTGTCCATCTTAAATACAAATCATCACAGCTTAATGCTCCATGTCACTCAGAAATCAGAAGTGGGTTTCCTCACTCTTATTTTTGGTTCCAAAGGCAGCAGCTCAACACTGATCTCTGGAAAAAGAATCTAAAACACTCAGACCTTTTCTGCTAACCAGACCAGACATACCTTTACCACCTATTAGTTCAAACCTATACAATGTTATAGACTTAGGCAAATAAACGTCTTGCCCACTGTATGAACAATAATTCCATAATTCATCTATATAATCTTCTCTCAATTGGCAGTAACTGATTTATCTGTTTTAGTAAAAAAAAAAAAAAAAAAGTAATGCGTTGAAATTAAACACAATTGATGATCTTACAGTCATCATCAAAACCAAAAAATATTTGTTTACATAGTTGTCAATAGCTGTTTTTAAACAGTTGTCATAAGCTTACTGACTCACTTTTTCACCAAGTAGTATGTATATAAAGCAATAGTCCAACATGTATGAATAATGATCATGTAATTAATATAAACCAAATACTCTCATGATCAAAGAGTTTCAACATATAAAAAGACCAGCGTTTCAACATATAAAAAGACAAGTAGCATGACAATTATTAAAGGAAAAGTGATGATATGATGCAGCAAGCAATAGCTACAAGACAACTTAACTGAACCTGTTAGGATCTCAACATCCAGTCCAAACCTCAGTAGTTCCAAGACTGAAACAGTAGTTTCCAGATTGATTCCAGACCATTTCTGGATGATAAAAAATCTTCAAATTGAAAGTAAAATTCAAGAAAGGATTTTTTACAAAGCAAAGTGCTGTTTGCACACACTCCCACCAATAAATTATTCCATTAAGACTTTATTCTGCTTAGTATTGTTTGCAGAATGTATGGAAATAACACACCAGTTCAACCTGCTGGGTTAATGCTACATTCATAAATTCTAAACAAAGAGATAGTGATAATCTCAAATAGAGAGTCAAATCAGCACATCTCAACAGGGAAAAATACATATTTTCTAACCGCTGTTTAATCTTTGCACATCATTCACAAGACTACATTATATTCAGTTTTAAGGAATGTCATGAAAGAAAAAATCAATCTGCAAAGTATTATAGCAGTCTTTGAACTACTGTAGTTAAGAATGCATGTTAACCTACTCTATGTTGCAGTTAATAAGTATTTGATTATTCAATTAATTAAAAAGTCACTGAAGTTCAAATAAAATAAAGATGCAACACAGTTCAGATGTTCAACAAACATTCTGCCTTACTAGCCTAGGGTTAGTAGTCCCCCGCTATCCTCAGCCTCTATCCCATCTATCAGTTCCAAACTGACAAATTCCACAAAATTCCCTTTAAGCAAAACTGAAATCTAGTTCTATAGGGAAACTCTGCAGAATACTGCATTATGAAAAAAGAGAGCAATTTCAGTAACTCATTACCAAGCACAATAAACATATCACATAGATCCCAAATAAAAGTAGATAAAACCACACTAAGAATATTCATTTTTTTTACACACGGAAAAAATAAGCAAATAATTAGAACATCTATTCAAGCACTAATAGAAAAGGCAGCAGGAGGGATAAAACCCAAAAAGAGTTTCTCATCCAATCTCTGCAACAGAAATCACCACGAGAGGAGCATCCCAAGAGATATTTCTCTTACTATGGCACAAGAAATCTGAAAGGGTCCTGTCTGTGAATATGTAAGGCTGTCTTGGTCCTGCCAGGTTATAGGCCCTTTACTATTACCGACAGGCAGATGGAGGAGTTCTGAGCTTTGACCAAATGCCAGTGGGAGGTAGCAAGGAACTACTACCCATATGCCAGTAGGACAATGTTAACATGCTACAGGTAAGTGGAACGTATACAACTGCACTTTATCTTTTTCTCCAGTGTAATAAGGCCCACTGGTCATTCAAGATCTCACTTTACTAAAACAATGTGACAATGCTCAACCCCATCTTAGAGAATCATATAAAAGTAGTTGAACTATGTATTTCTTTATAATCTTGGAGATGGAACTCAAAAATGATCATTAAATTTTAGAACCAGATTTTGATCTACATTTTTTGTGAAATGAGCAAAACAATAGTTTACATCCGGTCTTCTGGAACTAAACAAATATAAATGGTTAAACAAGCAAGTCAGCTTTTAGTTCTTATTAAGGTATGACCCATCACTACCTGGTGTTACTGAAACCATCACTACCTGGTGACTTTTTAACCTTTAAGGATGTCTTGCAGTTATGGACTATAATTTTAAATGTGAAAGTATAGGTCCCATTTGTGAAGAGTAATATGGCTGATGTAAGTGGTTTAAATGAGCTTTCCTGAAACTCAACAGAATGACTAGATATCTATTAAGTTTCTATCAGATCTACAAGGAATGTTACACAATTTATTTTTGTATGTATGTATTTATTTTGCATTTGTTTATCGGGGATGTCTGACTGGGCCAGTGGCCCTTTTTCAGAGGAGGCCCGTGGAAAAAAGCTCCATTACAAAAACACATTACAAATAATACAAGAAATTGATAACAATTAAGAATACATAACCTTGGTAAATATAGGTAGTAAATAGCTTATACATAAACAATTAAAATTGAGAGAGTAATATAAAGTGGAAAAAAAAAGAAAAGCTAACAAATAAACTAACATGAAACAGCTTGCACTGTCATAGCGAAACGACTGATCAGTAGATCAATATCATAGTTTTGGTGGTAAATATTTATGAGATACATGTATGGTCTATGAACAAGAATATGGCTAGTTGTTGCTATGCTAGTGCTACTTGTTCTAAACAGTGATAGCTAAGGCAATATTGAGGTGAAGTACAAGGAGGAGGGACTATGATGAAACTGTAGGAAGCTTGAGATAGGTAGATAAAATAGGAGCAGTAGTGAGCTTGGGATCGGTAGAAAGAAATTACATTTTTCATTTTAATAACCAGGTTGTATTTCCCCGCTCTTTCCCCTTACAGTTAACTTCTTTGTACGGCATGTCATCATTTTTAGCTTTCTTACTGTCAGACGAGTTCATGGATTAGATTCACAATCAATTCTTGATGGCACCATAATACACCATACTACATGGCATCATTATGCTGGGTTTGAATAAATCACATTATCCTGGTGACATAAAGCCTTCTGATCTGCACCATGGCCATCAGCAGTGACAGGAACACGGAAACACTCACTTTACGCAATTCTCCCTAGAGAGCTAGTGGCAGTCTATACTACACTAAGCTTCTATGTAATAAAGGCATTGCCATCCTCAAGACATTACAAGTAAAACCCCCAGATATTCAGATAGATACACACAAGCAGACACAGAGTATTCAACCCAAACATACATAATGTAACTACACGGTCGGTCTAATCAAGCACCCAGAAAAGTACAGCTGTGAAAGATCTTACCATAATAGTAGATGCCCTACTCTTCACTGTTACAGTATTCCTTATATGTGACTTATCCTGCTGAAGTTAGCCGACCCTCTAGCCAGCATACCGAAACCTTTACATCATCAAAGTATCATATGTCAGGTGTAGGGTATAAATGTGATTCACATGTGCTCAATCCTTAGAACTGAAGTGTCCCAGCAGAGCTAGACCAACCCCCAGGAAAAAATAAGTACATGTCTGTCCAGGAAAAAAGAAAGACAAAAAACAAAATTGAAAACCCCTCAGCCAGAAAAGTGTTCCCAATAAGAATCAAAGAGCGAAGAAGCCAAGCCAGTAATCCACTCCAAATGTTTTACTGAGCACGTTCATCTCCAAATAGAAACTTCATCAGAATAATGTTACTATCACCCAACAGATCCTAAAATACATACATTAATTATCTAATTAAATACACCATAAGCCTCTTAAAGAGAAATACATTTGTAACCCATCTTAACTTAGTCTAAAAAACATGAACTAGAAAATTTTGTACATATGAAAAAACATAGCTACCCATTCCTACCTCTGAAGGATCATTAAAATAATGCATGACAACCAGATTATTAACATGCCTCAATCACGAAGACTAAAAACATATGCCATGTATTAGATAAACAATTCTGCTTAAATTGCGTTACTTAATCCATGGTATTCAGAGGCATTAGCCCTTATTTGCACCTGAGCTCCTTTAGTTCCAAATAATCATTAAGTGGACCTCCTCTCTCTCTCCTAATTTTACCTGGTCAATAATAATAAACTTAAAGCTGTGTCCTTCCTGGCATAATATATGTGCAGCTAAGGCATTTTTTGTGTCTTTTTTGCTAATGCCATAATAATGTTGGTAAACTCTGCTCCTGAAGGCATTGATAATCTTTCCTATGTAAAAACTCAAACACAAAGAACCTAGGGCTAGATATACCACTGCCTTACTGCTACAGCAAAGCTTCTTTTGTATTGTGTCTACCATAATTAGAGCCCCTTTGGCTTCAATCATGTATTGACAGTGTAGACAAAAGCCACATATTACCATGCCATTCAACTCTCTACTATCCTGTTTTTGTCACTCTAGCATATTTTTGAAACTCACATCCTTCTTGTAAACAATCTTGGGGGATCTTGGTCTATGCTAAAAACATTCATATTATGTCTGATAATGTCTGTAATATCTTGGAATTGGTTGTTGTATCTAAATATAGCAGATTTATTGTAACTAGTCCCCTCTTCCCGGTCTTCTCTACCTTGTAAACACATCTTGTCTCCAATAAGGGGGCAAAATGCCCACTATTCCTTTTTTGGATCACATCTTTTAATATAATGTTTACGTAGGGAAATGGATACCCTGTTCTTGCTAACATTTCCTTCAGCACCTCAATTTGTTGTAGGAATTCATCGAAGTCAGACACCATTCTAGCTAGCTGCACCCTTTGTCCCTTCACTAAGGACTTCTTTTGATGAAGGGGGGGGTGTGACAGCTATCATAATGTAAGAGGGTGTTAGAATATGTAGGTTTTCTAAATAGTGTGGATGTGAACTGATTGGTATCCACATCTTTCCTGATAGTTATGTCCAAGTAATTAACTTCTTGCATACTAATTGCAAGTGTAAATTCTAAAAATGTCCTATTTTCGATGAAATGGTATCCCCAATCTTTCCTGATAGTTATGTCCAATTAATTAACTTCTTGCATACTAATTGCAAGTGTAAATTCTAAAAATGTCCTATTTTCGATGAAACCCCGAAATGTATTCAACTCGTCTACATCTCTCTTCCATAAAATAATGCTGGCATCCAAGTAATGCCCATAGAATGTCCAACATTCTAGAAAGGCACTAGTAAAAATAAATTCCATTTCCCAAAATGCTAACACAATATTAGCAAATATGGGGGCACACGCTGCCCCCATTGCTCCTCCTTTACACTGCTTGAATAGCTGTTGTTCAAATATAATAATGTTGGTGTCCAAAACTAATTCCATCAAGGTTCTGACTGTTAGAATACGACCATGGCTTATAGAAGTGCACTGACAAAGATATTAGCAAAACCAATCAATCCCAGTGTCATGAGGTATTAGTGAAAATAAATCTCGGATATCAATGGTGATGAATATCAACTGGTCACTATACATATCGTTAGTGATTTTACTTAGAAAATCCCTGGAATCTTTCAAAACCCATGGGCAGCCCTTTAATACATTCTTAAGCTGTGTATCTATAAGTTTAGGTATGGGATAAGTTTTAGATGCCCTGGCATCCACTATTGGTCTCAGCGGGGGGTCCAGGAGATCTTTATGCATCTTTGGGATGCGGAAAATCGTTGGTATTCTTGGATGTTTTACTAACATGAATTGATATTCATCTATACTAATTTGGTGGTTCAATAGTTTAAATAATAGGGAAGGGAGTTATAGGTATGTTCTAGTTACGTTGGATGTTCAGTCCTTGTTCACAGTCATACCTAATGACCTAGGGAGAGATATGTTCAGACATTATCTATTGAATGATGGGCATTTAGAAGTCAAAACTATAGATCTATAATCCATATTAGTGGAGCTCATATTAGAAAACAATTTATTTTTATTTCGGTATACCTTGTATAGACAATGGGATGGCATAGCTATGGACACTTCGTGTGCCAATAGCTACGCCAACATTGCAATGGCCCAATGGGAGAAGCAGCATTTGTTAAGATATGTGACCCAATGAGGCATAGACTTCTATAGGAGGTTTGTAGATGACCTTTTGCTTTTATGGAAAGGGGATGTCACTAGTGTACAACAATTTTTTCATAATATTGATAATAGTACTAACTTCTTGAAATGCACCATGAAATGGGCCTATGAAACTACAGACTTCTTAGATGTGAGAATCGATCAGGATGTAAGGGGACTGTTTTATACAGGAATCTATAGGAAAGAATGCTATAGAAATGGTTATCTTTATAGATAGAGTATGCATCCTAGGCATATATTTAGAAACATTGTAAAAGGGTAAGGACTGAGAACTTTTTATTTATTTTATTTTTATTTTATTTTTTTTTATTTTACATTTGTTGACCGGGCTAGTCCAACTGGATACATGTCCATTTTCAGTGGAGGCCCGGGGAGAAAAGCTCCAAGATCATGGTTACATAAGCAAATACAATGATGAAGTTAAAACAAGTAAATACACTGACAGTTAAAGGCACAATAAAGCAAGCAAGTAGTTATAGGTATGATTTAAAGAGATACAGATTTGAACAGCCGGGCAAGCAGGCTATTTTGTGGACTCTTAGGTTTTTTGGGTTGGGGAACTTCAAGACTAACTACTGATCAAGACACTTTAGAAAAAGAGTTAGCAGGGTTAAAGGGTAAATTCATTCAGAGAGGTTCCAGTGAGCCCGATGTGGACCATGGGCTCTCTAATATCCCAAATTTGAGGGATACTATAGGTAAACCATATTTTTTCAGAACATATGGAAATTGCTGCATTAGTTATGCAATGGGCTGACTATAAGCAAATAAGAATACCTATTACTTATTCCAGTAATGTAAATCTTATGCAGGAGATTTATAGAAAGAACTGGTCTATATTAAGTTCAGATGATAACATTAAGCAAATTGTGGGAGATAAACCCACTTTTGCATATAAAAATAAAATGTCTTTAAAAAGGTTATTATGTTATTCAAGGTATGTATAAGATAATGTTAATACTAGGAGTATAGGTACCTTTCCCTGTTCTAAATGCAACTTCTGTCAGTATGTTGACAGTAGTAGTAGATTTATACACCTTGATACAGGCAAGACCATTGAGTTTCAAGTGTCAGCTGATTGTAATACAACCAGCTTGGTTTATCTGGCTCACTGTGTAATATGCTTCTCATACTACATAGGGAAAACAAACCGTAGATTAAAGGAGCGTATGAGAGATCACATTTATGACATCTCAAGGGGAGCAGACAACAATGCCCTTGCTAAACATTGAGCTATGCATGATGCAACGCATAGGTTTATGTTTTTGGTGGTAGAAATTGTTAGAGGCAATGAAAGAAGAGGGGATATTGTTAATAGAACAGAAACCATTGAGCTCGAATGGATAATTAGAATGAGAGCAACCAGAGGAAAAGGGCTCAATGATAAGGCTTCTATAAAGCCTATTTTACAAGCAAGAAATCTGGTTAGATGAGAATATTAATGTCTGTGCCTTTTAATATTGATTGCCTTGTAACTGATTTTAATTGATTAACTGTTTCTGAGTTTTTATTGGATGTAACTGTTTTAAATATCAAGTGATGTTTTTTTTGTTGTCTGATGAAACGGCAAAATCTGTCGCGAAAGCGCTCACCATTAAAAGTTATTTTACATTGGATATTGGCTGTGGTTTGGTTCTACTATATTTTGTATTTCACATATGAGAGAGTTGAATGGCATGGTAAAATGTGGCTTTTGTCTACAATGTCAATACATGATTGAAGCCAAAGAGGTATATATACAGAATTATGGAAGACACACAATACAAAAGAAGTTTTCCTGCAGCAGTAAGGCAGTGGTATATTTAGCCCTATGTTCTCGTGTCAGAGTTTTTACATAGGAAAGAGTATTAATGCCTTCAAGAGCAGAGTTTACCAACATTATTATGACATTGGCAAAAAATACACAAAAAATTCCTTACCTGCACATACACTATGCCATGAAGGACACAGCTTTAAATTTATTATTATTGACCAGGTAAAACTAGGGGAGAGAGGAGGTCCACTTGATTATTTGGAACTAAAGGAGCTCAGGTGGCAAATAAGGGCTAATGCCTCTGAATACCCTGGATTAAATATAGTGATTTCTATAAGTTCAATTTTAAGGTTAAAAGCAGAATTATTTATGTAAAACATGACATATGTTTTTAGTCTTTGTGACTGAGGCATGTTAATCATTTAGTTTTCATGCATTATTTTAATGATCCTACAGAGGTAGGAATGGGTAGCTATGTTTTTTCATATGTGTAAAATGTTCTAGTTCATGTTTTTATAGACTAAGTTAAGATGGGTTACAAATGTATTTCTCTTTAAGAGGCTTATGGTGTAGTTAATTAGATAATTAATGTATGTATATTAGGATCTGTTGGGTGACAGTAACATTATTCTGATAAAGTTTCTATTTGGAGATGAAAGCGCTTAAAACATTTGGAATGGATTACTGGCTTGGCTTCTTCGTTCTTTGATACCTAGTTTGTGTGGTCGTTCTGTTCCCAATAAGAAAAAAATGAAAAAAAAGTGGGCAGGATGGAGGAACCTAATTCTGCAACATTGAAAAGTGGGACATGTACTGTTATGATGTGATCTTACATAACTCTACTATGTCATTTCTTTTTCACTGTTGTGATTACAAATGGTACTGTAATGAATGGGAGGAAGAAGTTAAGGAAAAGTCTTCCGCAAACCCTGCCATAACCCTGGAAATAAAATCCAACTTATGCTTAGTAAAAGTATAAACACAGGATCAAGTAAGAGCTTCTAGAATGGATCTTGTATCCAGACCCTTAAAAAAACCTCCAGAGGAGGTAACTGCCAAAGTAGAATGAATTCAAATAGAATCAGGAACCTGCTCCCCATGAAAGCAATAGAAAAAAATCAATGGCCTTAGAAATCCAGGAGGAAATGGTTTGCTTAGAGAGAATCAAATTCAATGTCCTGGTGTTAAAAGAAACAAAAAGCTGCTCAAATTGTCTGAAGGCCTTTGTTTTGTCCAAATAAGATTTGAGCTATTTAAATCTAAGGTGAGAAGCATGTGAAGAAGGAAACAAGGGGGGTTGAATAGACTGATTCAGAGACAAATCAATAACAACCTTGGGCATAAAAGAAGGTTTAGTACTCAGGGACACCCTGTCCCTGTGAAAAATTAAAAATGGAGGAATAGCCATAAGAGCCTGGAGTTCAGGAGTTCTCTTGGCTGAAGTAAAAGCCACTAACAAAATAGTCTTCCAGGTGCAGTGTTACAGAGAGGAAGCAGCAGCAGGCTCAAATGGGACCAGAGTCAGTTTTTAGGATAAAAATTAAGGTCCCAAGAAGGAGGAATAGGCCAGCTTAGAGGTCTGATATGAAAGATTCCTTTAAGAAATTGCTTAACCTCAAAACAAGAAGCCAACAGAGGGGTCAAAAGCAGACAGAAATCGCTGACAAACTAGCTTTAACAGAAGGAAATGCCAAGCCAGTACTGAGCAATTCACATAAGAAGGAAAGAAACAAAGTAACCTTCACTGAAAAGGGATTGTTGTTATGCCTGACACACCAAACAGAAAATCGTTTCCATTTAGCCATATAGGATTTTCTGGTACCGGATTTCCTGGCTTGCTGCACAACCCCAAGCACGTCCTCAAAAAATTGGTGCTAAAGGGGATCAAAACCCTATCACCCAAATTGTCAGTTGAAGCGTAGACAGGTTAGAGTGAATTAGACCCTTTGTGTTATGTGAAAAGATACATGCATTGAGGTAACTTGTGATTATTGCCCCTGGCCAGGTGAAAGAGAAGAGGGAACCAGTGCTGTCTGGGCCAAACGGGAGTCACCGTCAAGATTCTGGGAGAGTCCTTCATAATCTTGTACAGCACCCTGGGAAGCAGGAAAAGAGGTGGAAAGGCATTTGGGAACATCTTATTCCAAGAAAAAGACATGGTGTAAACCCTCCAAGACAGAAGACTGAAATGAGGAAGTTGTTCAGAAGGGAGGCAAAGAGATCCACTTGAGGAATACCCCACTGATGTACAATGTCCTGAACCACCTCCCCTCCCTGGGAAGCATCAGTTTGTGAGGCTGTGTCTTGGTCCTGTTCAGAGACTCTACCATGAGATTGTGCTCTGAAGGAATATATACCACCTGAAGAGTGATATGATGGCAGATAGCAAGGTCTCAGTCCTGAAGAGCCAGTCTGCAAAGAAAATAAAACTTAGTGCCCTCACACCCATTTGTTAATGTACTACATGACTGTGGAGTTGTCTGTAAAAACCTTTAGAGGGCCTGGTACTCAGAGTAAAAGGCCTCCAGATCAAGGATGAAGGCCATTATCTCTTTGATGCAGGGGCCAGAGACCCTGAACTTTCAAATTGCTGGAAGATGCTCCTCACCTCACATCAGAGGTTTTTGTGAAGGGCTAACTGAGCAGGAGGAGGAGACTGAAAAGGCAGACCTGGACTGATTAAAATCTGACACATCCACCAAAGAATATGTAGTTTAATAAAGGGGTAAGAGAAGAAATGGAAATTCCAGAGGGTGGCAATGCTGGAGCCAAACAGTATTGAGATACCACTGGAACTTTCTCATGTGAAGTCTAGTAAAGAGTTTCATGGGAATGGTGGATCCCATGAACCCCAGGGTTTGGCAAAATTTCCCTGGCAGGCATAACCAAGAGAGGAAGTAAAGACTGAAAATAATAACAGGACAGAACCTTGGGAGGGGAAAGAGAAGCCAGCATTGGAGTGGTTTGAATTCTGCAGCCCAGGAAAACATGGTCTTGAGAGGAGTCAGAATAAACTTTTTGAGATTGACAGTGAAGCCCAGGCTCTGCAGGAGGAGCATAGTAAAATGCAGATCCTGAAGCAGCTGGGGTGCAGAGAAATCCTGAAGAAGCAGATCATACAGATACAAGACTATCTGAATCACCTGGAGCCTGGAAAAGTCTATTACAGTGGCCAGACATTGAAACATACTTGGGGCCATAGAAAGGCCAAAGGACAAAGTAGAGAACTGATAATGAGAGGAAGAAACAGAGAAATGTAAAAACTTCTTGAAGCTAGGATACATGGAAACATGAATATATGTGTCCTTTAGATCCAGTGAGACCAGAAAGGCCTTGGGAAGGGAGAGAGGGAACAGAATGAGAAGAGATGGAGGGCATCCTGAAAGAAGGCACTTTTAGGAAAGTGTTGAGGAAGGAAAGGTCTAGAATGGATCTCCATGACCTTTCTTTTCTAGGTACTAGGAACATCCTGGAATAAAAACTTGTACCCTGCTGAGAAACTGGGACAGACTGAATAGTCCCTTGATCCTGCAGGATAACTGGAAAAAGGAGGAAGATGGTCTGGAGGTGACTGAAGAATGCAGAAGGGACTTCCATACCATGATATAACTGTGCTGAATACTGGAAAGGACCCAAGGGTCCCTGGTAATCTGTAGTGAAATGGGTAGAGACAAGAAAAGAGGAAACCTGACTGAGGAGGAAAGTGAGATAGAATGTCAGACAGAAGTAAATTTGTCAGGAAAAAAAGCTTTGGGTCTTTAGAAGTCTGAGTGGATTTATTAGAAAACATCCACCTGGAAACATTCCTGCCTCCAGTAGGTTGGCAAGGCTGTCTAGAAGAAACAAAAACATGTTTAAGGTCCTGTATAACCTTACCTTTGTCTTGTAAAGTTTTAAACAGTTCTGCAGCAGCAGTGCTAAAAAGAGTTTGATTATCCAAAAGAGAATCCAAATGTTTAGGCTTATTATCATGAGGTAAGGCCTGTAAGCTTAACTAAGAATATCTCCCCATGGTAGAACCTGAAGCAGCAGCCCAACATGATGCATCAGCAGCATCATAAGTGCACTTAAAAGAATGACGAGCCACTTTAGAAGTAGAGCTGAGGAAAGAAAAGGCAGCAGTCTTACTGAGTCAGGCAAGTCTAACAAAATCTCCACAAGATGAGACAAAACAAAACATACCTGGATATAAAGGTTTGATAGTTAATTGTCCTAAAGGCCTGGGTAGCAGAGGTATATACCCCCCCCCAGCTGTCTATGTCAGAAGGAAGAAGTTTGGAGAAAGACAGAAGTTTAGAAGGCTTATTTGTAGAAACATCAGAGCGGGGTCTGAAGAAGGACATTAGTAGAGATATTTGAGGGCCTCGGGAACCTTATAGAAGCAGTCTGGCTTCTTTGGTATAGAGGCTGGTAATTAGTAGCTACAGAAGCAGCCATAAGGGTGTCCAATAGAGAAGCAAGCACTAGAGCAGCAACTGAAGGAGCAGGAGATTCCATTTGTATATGCTCAGAATAGCTCTTCTGAGTCTCTGACACTTGGGAACAATCCCACTTAAAGTATTCCATCATGTGGACCATGGTATCCCCAAAGGATAACTCCTCAAAGGAAGAATTAGGAAATAAGTAATTCTCTTCCTCTGATCCATAATTTAAGAGAGAAGGAATTTGTGAGGAATAGGTTAAGGACTCCTCCCCAAAATCCAACTCCTCATCCAAGGTATCAGAATCACCTCTTGGAGGGAGAAGATGACAAAGCAGTAGCAGAAACAGACAGACAAGCCCTGTGGTGGTTTTAAGGCCATAAATGCATTAAACAATCCCTTGGTAAAGTCCTGCCATTGTTTAAGGAGATCCTTGGCAATGGATGGAACAGGTTTAGTTTTCTGGTTCTTTTTCAGTGGAAGGTCAGTTTTGACTAATCTATGTGGTTCAGAGTGATGCCTAGATTCTACAAGAGTGCCAGGAATTCTCTCTGGCCTTTGGAAATGATCAGCTGTGGTTCCCACTCAATGTCCATAGAAGACGTATGCACAGCCTCAGTGGACATGTGAGAAGCAGGTGGACAATGTCAGCCATGGCCCCTTGAGTCAAAAGCTTAAGTTGTTGGTTCTCCAGACAAATGGATAAGGAGGAGAGATGGCTGAAAAGATGTTTGGGAACAAAGGCCTGACAAACAGTACATGGAGTAAGGTCATGTATACCACCCAAGCAAAACAGGCACTTGCCATGTCTATCTTTATGGAGAATCTGCCTCCCACATTGACATTTCCCTTTCCTAGATGATGTGAGATTTCAATACAAACAAAGAAAAAGAAAAGAAGAAAACCCCAAAGGGGCACTTATATGTAAGCAGGTTGGTAAAGCCAGCACAATGAAGACATCTTAGACTGACCATCTCCCTACCTATGCAATCTGAGCACATTCAGCCATCCCAAAAAAACATAATATTAAATTAGTCCAAAACCTTTCTAAATTTGACCCCAACACCTTCAACAGAATCCTGAAAAGCATTAACTGGAATAGCCTTAAAACTCTCCCCCTGGATGATCCTTTGCTCTACTTTAATAGTTCTTTTCAAAACATTTTAGATAGTCTAGCCCCTTTAAGAATGAAAAGAACCCAAACTAGTAATGCCCCCTGGCTAACTAAAACTACCAAATTATGACTGAAAGGGACCAAGCATGAAAAGTTTGGATTACATCTAAAAATACATCTGATCTTATTCATTATAGACAGGTCTGTAACCAAGTAAAGAAACTTCTCTCGAAAGACAAGCAGCACTACTTCTGGGACCAGCAAATTAGTAGAAAAACTATTCCTAAAGCTTTCTGTTCTTCCATCAACAATCTTCTTAATCCTGCCACTAAACCCAACCCCTGCCCATACCCTGACAAACCACCAGAACAAATTGCAAGTATCTTTAATTCTTAATTTATTGACACTATAGCCAATATTACTTCTAACTTTTCTCATCTGCTCCCCAACACCAAGACTACTTCACCATCTTCTACTCACCACCCCTCTCTATCCACTAACACTCTCTCACCAAATAGCATATATGTGACTCCACCACCGCCTTTCACATACTCTCCTATCCCTACCTTCTAGATCAAAAAACTGCTTCTAAAACTAAAGCCCTGCTCCAAATCTGCTGACAATATCACCTCAAACTTGCAGCAGACTCAGTGGCCTACTCCATTAGCATTCTGATTAACAGATTCATACAGCTATCTTATGTGCCTGGCCTCTGGAAAAAAGATATAGTATTACCACTTCAAAAAGGTGGTCCCTCAGCCGACATCTCCAACTTCTAACACATAGCTTTACTTTCCCCTACCTCAAAAATTCTAGAAGTGTGTGTTCAAAAACTTCAGACTACCTTCTAAAATCTAACCTTCTCTCCCCTACCCAGCACGGTTTCAGTCCTGGACATTGTACATCCATTGCATTAATCTCATTCTTAGACATTGTGAATAAAGCATGAGACTCTGGAAAATTGTATCAACCCTTTTTCTGAACGTATCAAAAGCATTTGATACTCTCTCACTCCATCCTCCTCTCTCAGCTCTCTAGCATTGGCCTTTCTACTCAGTCTCTTAACTGGTTCAAAAGCTACCTCTCTAACAGAGAGCAGGCTGTTAAATGGTAGAACTCCTCTTCCCCTTACATTTATAATCCTACTGGTGTTCCCCAAGGTTCAATTTTAGGCTCTTTTCTATTTAACATTTTTATTAATAATCTCTACTAAGCTATTCAGCATGCCTCCCTAGTCCAGCATGCAAACAACTCCACAATAGTCTGCTCTGCTCACAACTCAAATACTCTAAAGCAAATCACCCAAGCTGCATTTACCACAGTAGAAGCCTGGCTTCACAATAATCACCTCTCTCTAAATCCTAAAAAAATAAACAAAAAAAAACTTATGATCTTCACTACCAAGAGAAATCTACCCCTTAATACAGCTGACTTCGAAATTCTCTCCCTCAACTCTACTAAAATTGAGTTAGTTACCCATACTAAGCTATTAGGGGTAATTATAGATGAAAATCTTAACTTCGATCATCACATTCAAAATAACAAACAAAACCCACAAAAATCTGGGTCTACTATATAGACATAATTTCCACTCCCTCCCTTCTAAACGAGCATTAGCTCTATCACACCTTCTACCTTCGCTAATTTATGGTGCTCCCTTAGTATCTAATCTGCAGTCTTCCTTAATCACAAAATTAGAAACATGCAATAATACAATTGCTAAATTTGCTACAAATAGTTGTCACTCCACTCATCATTGTATTGCCCTAAAACAACTACAATGGCTAGAACTCCCCCATTACCTTCTCTTCCTCCAGCTCACAGCCTCTCATAAACTTAGATTATAAACCTCAGGACTGTCCAGCACTCACCCCCCTCTTTACCCTGTACACACCAGCTCATCCCCTACGCTCTGAACACTAATACTTTCTCCAGGTACATAAACCCAAACAACCTGCAGGTCAATTCTTATATTCCTGGACTATTTCCAAAATATGGAATAATCTTCCAGCATCTATCCGCCTGCAACCAAGACCTTCTAACTTCAAAAGTGTACTGCACAGTCACTTCTCTTCCATGTGGATTTGTAACTAAATTCCCTCTTCAGCCATTACCTAAATTCAATCTATCCAGCTCTTTTAATCACAATTTCCTTTCTTACTTTTAAACTCACAAATGAACATTTCATTTAACACCCCCTCTTCTCATGTCTTAACTCCTTCCCCCACCCTTCTCACACTAATTTCCAATCTTCTTCTACTTTACCAAACTACCTTCTTCCTCTTCCCCCCACCTTTTTCTCACTAGTTTTCACTCTTCCTCTACTTTACCAAGCTACCTTCCCCCTGTATTCCATGACTGACTTTTAACTTTTACTAACCCCACACACCCTCTTCTCATTTCCCTACCTCATTGCCATCATAAATCCTTATCACTATGCCTTCACACTAACCTTTACTTTTTGTCTCCACTTCTTTACCAAATATAGATTCAATTGATATACTCCTTTACTTCTGAGTATAACAACTTGCTATTCTCTACTGCCAAACATCACTGTATTATGCTTTGTTTGATGTACTTGATCTCTTCATTGAATCATACTTCATAATATGTATTTTTTTCTTTTTCCAATAATTTGTGTCTTCTGTAATTTTATACACTATTATACAAGATACTTTTTATGCAAATTATGTTTGAATTTCATTGTGTATTCTATGTATGTACCTTTCAGCTTTTCTCCCTGTGCCTCCACTGAAAATGTGCTAGCCTGGCCCAGTGGACTTTCCCGGTAAACAAATGTCAATTAAATAAATAAAATATTGTCTTTATTCATTTATCTCTCACATTCTACTTGTGTTTATTTTTTAATGGTTAGCCAATCTCTAGCATACATATCTTAATGTAAAGCTTAATCCAGAACTATAATTCACTCCCTACTACAATAGGAATATACCAGTTCCATTCAGAAAGAACAGTTCTGGCCACATGTAGCTGCCTCACCAGCACCCCTCCCTTGTCCATTATAAAGTTATTAATTAACTATTCAGCTGCCTTCCTGGGTCATTTCTATGAAATCATCACTCTGACTTCAGATTTGTATAAATCCCAGATATTGAATAGGTCAACATCTGCTGTGTAAAGTAAATCTGCCATGCTCCTCATTAGATAGTGCTAGATGCCTGTAAGATGAACACAGCAGTATGTTTCCTGGTGGCATTCCAGATGACCCAGTTGTTTGAAACATATATTGCTGCTGTCACTGAATAATGTTGCACAAGTAGTGGATACCCTTCAGTAGAGAGTAAGGGACCCATCTCTTTTCCAGGATGACATAATGAAACCATTCTTTGTCAAGGGCTGCCACCGTCTCTGTTAATAACCGTATTGATGCTCATTGTTCAGGGTTGCCCCAACACCATCATACATACAGAGTGTGTGAAGGAAGCAGGATACTGTACCCTCATACCGCCACAATTAATGCTGTATACCATAATTTGATGGCAAGCTGCTAGCACTACAACTATGACACATTTTTATCTAATTTGTCATTAAGTCTAAGAACATATTGAAATGCCTTTTGCCATTCTGCTATGCAATGTTCTTGTACATAAAGGAAAAATGCAAATGCTTTATATTTTGTTGAACCACATAATACAAATTTTATAAATCAGACACTCCCGGTCTACTCTTACTACCATAATGCAATAAGCACACCTTACTTGCTACAAGAAAAACAATTCATGGATCCTACCTTCTATCAAACACCTGAAAAGGCTTTGTTGTCTAACAGTAGCTTTACCATTCCTCCACTAATTTGGCCACTTTTTCCTGCAGAAATCACACATTGCTATGAAAAAGCAAGTGAAACAATGCTGGATATGTATAAAATAATGATATTTAAAATGTTTTATCTCATGAGAACTGCCAGTGGCCACAATATGGTAGAAGGTTTTCTTACAGTCGTAGATTATATTTTAATTTTTCATGCATTTCAGTGGCCTATAATCTAATCTAATCCCCAAAAGAGATGGAATGTGAATTGATAAGAGGAGGTAACATTTACAAGCAAAGGAGTTAGATCTATGAAATATTTTTCTACATCTCCAGAGGTAACATTCAATGGTTTTGACTGGTGTTCTCAGAAGTTATAGGTGACAAGAGTTAAAAGACATGTTTTTCTCTCTTCATTTGTGCAATGTCTACATTTTGAGAAGACATTTGTTTGCTAAAAGCTCTTCTTTTCACTTATAATTCCATAAAAATGTTCAGCCAGACATTCTAATCTGAAAACAAAGACTTTATGAAGATTAGCAGCTTGATCTCATCATTCTATACAAGAACAGGACACCTCAGAAAGGACTAAGAACAACCTGTTTTGAAAAAAAAGAAAGGACTAAAAACTACCTAATCCTTAGGCAGACTATACATTGGATATACAAATGAGCCCAATTTGAGAAATTAACCTTAGATTCATTAGCATACATCCCACAGTATATTGGCTGCCTACAAGCATCTTAAATATTATATCTTCATTATCCTGTTCAATAGATGAAGTATTCTGCAATATTACGCATTTTAGTAAGAATTGCAGATACAAATCAAGTATGGTTGTAATTTTTCAGAGTGTATACTACTATGGGATTAGCGACTTAAGTATAAAAAACTGATTGTGTCACATTCTACCTGTTTGAAATTTAGTTGTTTTACAAGCAATTTCAACATCATACAAAGTCAGGAAGTACAAGACATTATTTAAAGCAAAGATAAAAAATATTTCTGGCAAACCATACTTAGTCCTAAAGAACAGTGTCTATAAGTGACTATTAAAGTTTGGCTTCCTCTATAAGCAGGTAAAGTGGCTAGCGTGAGTGCCTTTTGTGTTGTTATTTAGTTTGCTTGGTTAATATTTTGCCACTGGATCTCATTGGAAATGCCTCAAATCAAGAATACTATTTAAAAGATATGCCAAACTTTCTATAAAAAGACCTTCATTATTATTGCTTCAACAGCCGAGTCTCAATAGGCAATCACTGGAGCTAGACACTTTGTGAACCCCCTTGGAGCACAGTATAACCCAAAGGATAATGTAGAGAAGTGAGACTGTAATCCACGGACAGAAAGCCTTACAGTTTGAAATCTGTGGCTACAGGAATCTGATAACATCCTTTAAATGTGCAGTTACCAAAAAAAATGAAAGGGAAAATAAAAGGTAGCTTGTGAAAGGATAATATTTTGCTCTTTGGAACTTTCACAAACTGGTTGAGAAAGGAAAAAGCTTGGACTGAACTCTAAGGAACTTCTTTGTTACCAGAAACATTCTAGAAGAAAAACCTTTCCACTCGGGGAACAAGTAACTGGCTTGATTACCGACCTAAGCCGGATGATTCTGAATGACTGGAAGGAATAAAGAAGTTTGATCATTTGGATGAGCAAGAAATCTCTAAAAAGGAGAAACAGACTTCTCACTGTAATCTGCTCCCTTGATGATCAATCTCAAAATCCATTTGTCTGAGATTATCTGTTGCCAAAGAGAGAAATGGAGAGCTAGATTTTACAAAAGACCTAAATGATTGCCTGAGTGGGAAGGGGGAGTTACAAATTGTAGACATTCATCCAGACTTGTTAAATTGTTCTTATTTCTGGAAAGCTCCTCTTTATGGAGACTCATTGCCATTGTTGTATGAATGTCTGTTTGTCAGAAGTTTGCAGAGTCTGCTTATTTTGCCTTCTATAAAAGGATCCTGACTTAGGAATGAAACCTTTAACAGAAATGGAGAAGGAAGGCTGTCTGTCTCGCCCATCTATCACATTTTTTCATGACCTCAGCAGCTGATGGTCCAAATGCAATTTCCCCATCAATGGGAGACTTAAAAATTCAGCTTTAACATCTTTGGGCAAATTTTGGGAATATAGCCATGCAACCATCTCATAACAGACCAAGTAGTAATGCTTTGGAAGATAGCAATGCAACCATCTCATAACAGGCCCAGTAGTAATGCTTTGGAAGATAGCCATGCAACCATCTCATAACAGGCCCAGTAGTAATGCTTTGGAAGATAGTCATGCAACCATCTCATAACAGGCCCAGTAGTAATGCTTTGGAAGAGGTATCAGCAGTTATACATAGACGTCAAAGAATTTTTATTTACTGAAGAAACAGAAGCAATAAGAGTATTCAGAAAAGATTTGCCCTCAAAAGAAGGGAAAATAGCAAGAGTGTTCCTCATATTTTCAAAAGAAATGAGTAAAAATGTTAATGTGAGCTTCACAATTTTAAAATCTGAAAATATGAATGGTAAAAGAATATACCCTTTTTCCAAAGCTATAAAAACCATTCCCATCCTAGTCAGAAGGGATGCAATTAGCATTTACTAAACATTTAGCTGCTGAAGGTTCTGACAAAAAAAAATCACTGCTGGGAAAGATCTGGGATTACAAAATAAGAATTTGTAAGACTGAAGAACTTTATGCATCATTTTGCCTTCTTGGGACTGCAGGCTGGCTATCAGGCATGTTGCAGACTGTAATAAAAATATACCCCAAGGCTGAAGAAGGGGAAGAACAGCAGTAGGACGGTGAAATACCAATTATAGTAAATCATATCTTTTTCAAAGAAAATGGAATGTCAATTATCTTCCCACTTAAATTGGTTTGCGCTGTAGTTTCAGAAAATTATTCCAAGGGAAAATCAAAACTACTGTCCTTAGAATCAGAAGCAGCTGCCTGAGGAGAAATAACAGAATATGTTCCCACTTCCCTCACAAGCAGTTCCCTATTCATCGCACTGAAAATCTTCAGAAATTGAAGAATTAATTTTTCCTCTTACCAGTAAATCCATAATGAGAAGGACTAAGAGCTTGAGCTAATATACAGAAATCTTCCCTGTGTAAAGTAACAAAAACAGGAGAACATACATTTTTAATTTTCTGATCATTTTCAACAGAAATCTCTTTAGAAGCAGATCGACTTGTGAGGGACATCATCCAAGGAAAACAGGCATCTTAGTTTACTTATGCAGAGAAGTATTCCTTCTCTTTCCTTAGAGACAACAAGTGTGGTTCTCTCATGCCCACCAAGAACATTCCACCAGGTATAGAGAATAAGTCTTACATCTGATCCATGGTGGCTGAAAGGACTACACCAGAATAAACCAAGGAAGAAGATGAGTGGGGTCTGAAGAACCAGAAATAGCTACTGCAGGGTAGCCTATCTTCAGCTGAGGCAAAGTAGCAATCAGCTAAACAGGCAAAGACATTTGGAAATGTTCTTCTTTTTGAGGCTGGAGGAAGGAAGAACTTAGTAACTGTAAAGCGGTTCCATGTTTAAATTGTGAATGGAGCCTGAAACACAAGTAATGATGACAGCAGCAGTTGGTAAATGGTAAGCATCAATAAAGTAGTATATTCAGCAAAAAACAAATTGACAATCACAAAACATTCTAAAAGCACAAGTTTACTCAAAGAAATTATAAGAACCAAGCATGTTTAACTGACAGAAAGTCACTTAACAGTCTTAAAAATTGTAATTCCTAGAAAAAAATTAATACTTACTACCATAAAAGTTCTGTTTAATTCAAAATTAATTCTGGAAGTTTTTTTTTCCTCAAAGGAAATATATCTGCTCAGCAACAGAGAAACACCACCCAATCATCGATCCTCAAAAGCCCACCGGAGAAGCACTCTTCAGTGACATGAAAACTCAGAAGTGATGGACACCCAGATCACTGATTTTCTCCAGCCATGCTTGAGCTGTCAACAGTCTTTGTGCATGAAAGGTGATCTTAAGCTTTGGTAACTGGCTGGTTGTTATATCCTAGGCAAGATATAACCCATATAGCTAAAGCTACTGCAGCAGTGATCTAATGATGAACATATGGTTTTGTTTGCTATCTGTTCCATGGACTTTTTTAAGTCTAAGAATATTTGTACATACTCACCTTTGAAGTTATATGTACTCCAGTTTGTTGAGGGATAGCTGAAATCTCCCATTATTAAGGTGTTTTAGTACTAGGTAATTCTTCAAGTACATTCGGGAATCTTATGTAATCATCATGGTACATGGAGAGTGTTCCTGCACCAGTGTACATTGACTGCTTGTCTTGTTCAGGGTAGCTTGGAGTTCAATGAATTCATTTTGTGAGTCTCTGGGAATCTTCCTAGAGGAGATATATTTACTAACAATTATGGAAACAAAACTGCAGTTTCCAACAGATCTTAATGAATGGTAGGCACAAAATCCAGGCATGGAGCATGTGCTATCATTATATTAAAACTAAGATTCAGTAACTACACAAAGATGTATATGTTCAAGTTGCTGGATGGCATCTGGATCAGGCAACTGGCATTGAGAAGTTCTCCTTGATATGGTCTAGTTTAGGGTTGGAAATGACTAAATTGACATCTTCTGTGCTGGGATATCTATTAGCCAGACTCTGCTTAAAACCCATCATGGGGACAGGAAAGGCTTTAGCCAGTATGTAGAAGACATGGAATAATAGCTGTAGGCAGTCCTTGGTAAATTAAGTTGGGCTGTATCATCTCATCCCATGCTGACACAGACTAACCCCCCCCCCCTCCAGAATGACTAGGCCAAATGTTGAAGCCAATCATGAGATACACACACACACACACACACATATATATATATATATATATATATATATATATATATATATATATACACACACACACACACACACACACACACACATACATACATATACTTAAACATATATCATTCTGAGTAAAGGAAGAATTTCATTGAGGACCAGTGTCTTACTTGCATGGGATGTATACATGCATCTGTGATCTAACATGTCTCTTTGCATGTCCAGCCGGGTTATGTTATTTCATGTCATTCACCCTCAGATGGACTACCAATAGCTTACAATCATATTTGTCTGTTGAGATAGATTTTAATCCTTTTGTCATCACATAACCTACCACCACCAAAAAGCCAACTAACTGCAAGCTTTCTTTGCCCAGTCATTTGTGCGTAGTCAGTATGTCTGAAAATAGTCACCAATTACTAAGACATTACTTTTTTACTCATGAACTTTGAGGAATTTAAAGGTCCACAATCTACCTTCTGATGACACTTTATGACAAACAGTGAATATGGTAGTGGTGTGGTGGTGGATATCTGCTGAAGTATGGTGTTCTTAATCTTAGGTGGCTTTGGTAGTGACTTTTTTTCTACAGCTTCAGCATATCAGTTTAATCTGGTTGTGATGAGATGTGGGTGGGAAATGCATGATGCTTGCAGACGATCTTAATGGGTGAGACGGATATCCTCAGACTGAAAAGATATTTACACTTCTCGCAGATTGAATTATTCATGTCAAGTAGAAGTTCACTGCAGTGAGCATATGGTAGTTCCTAGACCCCTGGAGTGTACCAAGTGCTATAAGGCAGGCAATGGAAGGGATATAATCGTTTGCTATCCATTTTGTCCAGCGAGTCTTTGACTTAGTTTGGTCTTAGTGTTCATAGCCTGGCTAGGTGTAGGGTGTAGGACGACGACTATGCTAAGTGAAGGCACAGCTAATTCTGAGCAGCTAAGAGTGATTTAGCACATCCGTGCACAGACTGTGTGTGACCAACACAGCCACTACAACAAATATTACAGCAATAAAGAGTCTACGCTCAGCTGATAGTAATCCAGTACCACTAAGGGGCAGAGTATGCAACTAACAGTAGACCATTTCAAACACAGTCAGCCAACAGTAATCCTGTAGTACACTGAAATGCTTGAATAGCAACTGATAGCAGACTGACACAGTTATGGGCAGCTTTCAGAAATAAAGTAATGTTTGAAATGCTCAGTGAGCATGCTGGTAATGATCAAACACCAATGTTTATCCAGTTCACTCTAAGGGTGAATAATAAAAAGCAGAAAGTGGGTACTGTGCAGCATAGCCTACAGTGGCACAAAGCCACAGTGTGCAAACCAGCATTATATATATAATACACACACACACATATATATATATATATATATATATATAAAAGCCAGAAAACTGAAACAAGCAATCAGAATATAACTTGCTAGGTCTGTAGTTATCTGAGTTCCCAGGACCAAATTACCCTGTCTTGCAAGATAACCAGTAATGTTTTAAGATTGCTCCAAACAATGCCCAACTAGCAAAAAAAAAAAAAAAACTGTTGTTACAGATTTTAAATGACAATTTAAGTAATTAAAACATGTAGATATTAAATGAAAATTTAATTTAAGTAATTAAATCACAACTTTTCTGGTATGTGAAGTATCTGCTGAAAAAAGGAGAAATAAAATCAGTAAAAGCAAGTGAAATCCAGTTGCAGCAACAGTAAAGTGAGTTTTTCCAAGACAAACATTTCTGTTTTGCAACTGAAGCTGGTTCAAAAACAAGGCTCACAAGCTTAGCAATACACATGAAAACAGAAAATTCAAAGAGCCAGTCTGAATAAAGCTTGGTACTAGGCTAGCAGCAATTTGAACTCCCAGAACAGTAGCAAATTTCCCGCTCTCACAATATAAACAGTAGCAGTGTTCCACGATGGCCCTCAAACACTGTCAGACTTGTTGAACCCAGTTACCAGTGCTTACTGAGATCAGAAAAAAAACAATATTTGCTGCATATCTGTTTAAACTGTGCAAATTAATCCTTACCCTCTGTTCTGATCTTTCTCTCCATTTTGTTCCTCTGCTTGTCTGTTCATTTTACTTGTTGCTGCACTTGAAAAACACTAGCGAAGAGTTGAATCTAGTTCCGTTTGTGACCTGTGTGTCACACATCTTTTGTCTAGAGAGGCCTTGCTGTTGCTTCATGGGACAGGGGTTTCAGTTTGGTCTGATCTAGTTAGAGTTACTGCTACAGGGCTCTGTCTATTGTGCTTTTGATTGGATAATTTGAACTTTGGCTGGTTCCTGTTTCTCTGCCTTAAATAGCCAGTGTTTAAACCAGTTTGTGCTTGTTTGCTCAAAGCTGCAGTGAGAGTTAGGTCTTCTGCCCTTGCTCTGCTGTTTTCCCAAGACGTCTTGTGAGACTACAAAAGATAAGTGCTTATTTTCAACTGTTTTCTGCACTTCTGATTAATTAAAACAATACTTGCTGCATATCTGATTAAACTGTGCAACTTAATTTAGGCTTAGTGAATTGAATCCTTTCCTCTGTTCTGATCTTGTATCCCCACCCACCCGTCCAACTGTTGTTGTGGTCTTAAAGCTTGGTGGCTTTGAGTTGCCACATCTACCATAAATTTGATATTGGACACACCTCCTAGTCCCATTGCATCAGCTCATTTTACTGAGTACAGTGAGATCAGTTGTGAAGGCCTACCCATTACATCAGGTCATTCTACTGAGTACAGTATGATCAGTTGTGAAGGCCCACCCCTTTAGCTTCTTAACCTTGAATTATCTTCTGTCTCCTCACTTTCTACTTAAGATATTGTGCCTCTTCTTATTTCATTTTGCTGGTTTTGCTTGGGTGTTCAACTGCATTTAGTTTGCCGCATTTGTTACTGCTTGTCAGTAGCCTGATTAAACTACTGACAGCATTCTACTGAATTGCTGCTTTATTCAATCTGCTTTTTACTGTTGTGATTGTGAGGTAATTTATTACATTGGCACTGTTTTAAAGCATTTTACTGATTAACTGCATTTCATTACTGCTTAACTATATTTCATTGCTGTTTAGTGCAATTCGTTACTGCTTAACTGCATTTTACTGCATTTCATTACTGTTTAACTGTATTTTTTCATACTGCGAGTTCTGTTTTTATCTGTAAGTGGTTAATCTGTGCTTTTTGTGAGTTTGACAGAATTCTTAACCCTTAAATGGAGTAGCATAGACTACATATACAGGTTTGCTGCATCCAGAGCTGTTTGTTTTTGCCTTTTGTGTTTCTGGCAGCCATCTTGTGTTAGTAGGGACCTATTGTCTCTGCTAGTGAGAGTACCTGGACTGCCTGGACCTTGTCTGGCACAAGCTGATTGGTAAAGAAAGCAGGGGCTAGAAGGATTGGCTAGATTTCTGTGTTACTAGAATGTTCTATTTTTTGTGGGTATTTAAATCCCACGTTTGAGCTGGTTTGGGCTTATTTGCATGTCATACAGCAGAGTTGCACAGTTTTTAACCCATTGCGAGGTATTCCAGCTACAAATTTTCCCTTAGTAGCACTTGTGTCATCACCTAGTAGTACTCCTCTTAGACCTTCCACTCTTTACCCCCTTAGCTCTCTCTGGCCTCTCTCCCTCAGATTCTGATAAAAATGGATGGACAGTTTCTCCTGCCAGTCCTGTTAATATGGGCATCCTGAGACAGTGTAGCAACTGCCTCATGTACATGGACAACCCTCTACTATTACCACCTAGTAGAAGAATTTGTGAGAGACGCAATTACATTAAGAACCTAGAGTCTATGCTCTCTCCCTCACAAGCCAGTATATCTGACACTGAGAAGGTTGTCAACACAAACACCACACCACAAACACCACCCACACCTACACAACACAGGCCCACATATGCAAAGGTCCTCAACAAAAACATACTCATACAAGAGAGACCTCTGAGGCAAAAACACACTTGAACTTCACTGTCCACCATACCATGGTCCACACACCTGTGTCTCACAGCCACTAAGGCCTAAACATAAACCCAACATATTAGTCATAGAAGACTCCATTGTGAGACACACAGATGTGCCCCTTACCAGGCTGGATAAGGAGAAAGTCATGGTTAGTAGTATGTCAGGTGCCAGAATCTGCCATATCACCCATGCATTCAAGTCTCTGAACAACAGGTACTGTTATGACTCTGTCATAGCTCATGTTGGCATGAATTACTTGAGCTGTACCTTCCTGGACTATATGGAGAAAGACATGATCAAGCTCACCGAATATTGTCCCAGACAGGTATGTCCCTAGTTTTAAGCAGTCTCTCCTCAGCCAGAACAAGCAAATAAGAGCACTAGTGAGATCATGCAAAGCAAACTTCGAGTCCAAACTGACCACATCTGCTAAAGGCAGTCATAAGACCTTTTTCACATATGTCTGCAGTCTCAAAGGAAACACTGAGATCTGCTCAGAACTGGTGGTCAAGGACACCACATACACAAATGCCATAGATATAGCCATCCTGCTGGCAGACAGGCTCGGTGAAAACTTCATCCCTCTGTCCACCCCATCAGTAAATCAGGACACCCCCAGCACATACCCCCTCCCCTTATCTCTAGGGAGCAAATCATCACTGCCCTATCAAAGACAAAAAATACAGCCTCCATGGGACCCGATAATATCTCAGGCTGCATCCTGCAGGAACTTGTAGCACCATTAGACAGCCTAATTCAACCAAAGCCTGAGTACCGGCTTTATCCAAGCCAAGTGGAGGACAGCCACTGTCATCCTTTTGCACAAAGGTGGAGCGTCCCCTGATCCAGAAAATTATAGACCTATCAGCCTAACTAGCCTGATCTTCAAGGCCACTGAATGGATTATCATGGACCTGATTAACAAAGATATTGGCAACCTCCAGACACTCAATCCCACACAGTTTGGTTTAGTCAAGGAGAGGTCATGCCTGTTAAATTTGGTTGACTTCTCTGAGTCAGTCACCAAAGCCATGGCTGAGGGGAAGATGGTGCACACTGCCTACCTTGACCTGGCCAAAGCCTTCGACACTATTCCCCACTCAGATATAATAGATAAGCTCTCTCTGCTAGGCATTAATCTGTATGTTACCAGATGGGTAGCAAACCTGCTCACTGATAGAACCCACCTACTCAAAATAGGGGAAGACACCTCAAGCAGTAGACCCATAATGATCAGTGAACCCCAGGTATCGGTCTTGGGGCCTCTGTTGTTTGGGATATACTTTTCTGAGGTGCAGGCCAAAAACCAGTAGGCTATGGCTGACCAAGTTTGCAGATGACTGCAAGCTAGGTGCTGTCATCAATTCCCCAAGTGATGTGACATCCTCCAAGAGGATCTCACCCAAACAAATGACTGCTGCCAGAAACATGGCCTCAAACTGAATGCCAGAAAATGCATCATCCCTTTTGGAGAGAATGACGTCCCCACAAATTATCACATTAATAACAAGGTCCTAAGCATGCAATCAGTCATGAGGGACTTGGGCACCCAGATTGATAGCAAACTGACTTTTAACCACCACATTGCCTTTGTTGGATGGAAAGCTTTCTACCTGGCCCACCTCATTAGTAAGGGTATCTCATCCAGGAACAAGGAGGTCATAACATCCCTGCATTCTTCCCTTATAAGACCCATTATTGAGTACAATGCCCCTTTTGGCATGTACCCAAAAAACACATGCAGCAGCTGGAGAGACCACAGAGGTTCCTCACCAGAAGAATCCAGGGCCTCAAACATCTACCCTACACAGATAGGCTAAAAGCCCTGTCCCTTTACTCAGTCTCATGCTGACTCCTCAGAGGTGACCTCTGTCTGACATACAAAGCAATCTCAGACCCACCTTGATAGGAATGCTGCATATCCATATGTCAAGCTCCACTCGAGTAACCTGTACCCGTGACTTCAGCCTGGTCTGTGACATCAATAGGACTTGTTGGCGGGACAGATTTGTGTCCCAGAGACTCCCCCTTCTGTGGAACAGACTCCCACTCCACATCAAGTAGAGTACCTCAATAACCCTTTTTAAGTACAATCTGGATAACTGGATGGGGAACAGAAAATACAACCATGGGATTCCACCTATGTCCCTTGCTGGACAGGGGCATCGGGTGCTGAATTGTTGGAATATGCGCTAAAGTCTTGGCTAGGCTCGTAAGGGCCTCAGGGCCGATAGCCTACTAACTTCCTATGATCCTATATTTCAAGACAACATTCAGAAGATATTAGAGGGCATGCCTAATACAAGCAATTTTAGTGACTGAGTTTTGCAAAGATAGTTAAATCATGATAGAAGAGGCAGAAGGAAAATGATCAAAGTCTTAAGGCTAAGCAAAGGTGAGAAATGATTCCCTTGGATAACTGATATCTTTATTTATTTATTTCTTGACATCTGATGACTGGAAAAATCTGACTGGGTAGAAGCCCATTTTCAGCAGAGCCCTAGGGAGAAAAGCTCCAAATTATTACAAAACATTTTAAGAACAATAATTCTACAATCTTCAAAAATAAAACAAAAGCATTTGCAGTTTAAATAATTAACAAATTAGACAATATATAAAAACATTGGTTAAAAATCGATACAAGGTATAGGACAATCATTTCATAGGTTCATAAGTTGGCACTGGGGTATCGACTCTATGGCCTATACAAGCCTAGCCATATAAATTCCCTGGATATTTCTTCCCACAATATTTACTTCCCTTGACCCTGTCTAGCAGGACGAGTGATGTATAGGTTCATAGGTTAAATAAACAGCCTCTGCAAGGCTCGAACCCAGGACCCTGCACACCACAACCAAAGTGATTTACCACTAAGCCATGTCAGATATAAATAAATAGCCTTTGCAGGTCTTGAACCCAGGAACCTGTACACTATAGTCATAGTAATTAACCACTAAGCCATCACAGCTAATTTTAAACATTAATGTCACTATCCACAAAAGGAAAACACAACAAATATTGTTTAAAAAATAGCTATCGAATAAGCCACACTAACACCTTCAACAATGACCGCGTCTTCTCAGTTGAGCTAAAATCCTGTAAAGCAAAAAGAGCATGGTAAACCTCCCAGAATACCAGACTTCCCAGCAATCAGTGAAAAAATAGTCAGTTAGCAATGTAAATGACACTCCTCCATTAACACAAACACATACTGAAATTACTGCACACTCAGGAAAACTTGCAATCTGTAAATAAATTAAGCCTCTAATACAAAGCTTTACACTATATAAACCATACAGCATGGAAACAAGAAGTACATCAAACACATACTGTCCACAAATTTCTCCAAACACAAACGATGCCATCAATAAGACACAGCTTAAATCAGATTCTCCCAAACATAAAAATGCTCACTTACCTGTAATGTTCAAGTGTGTAGTCTAGACAAGTCCCATTAATTCTTAGAGCAGCCTTCTCCCCTACAAAGTTGACTGCTTCTCCAGATGACTTGCACAGACACTACAGAACAGCTTAAACAGCAGAATATAGCCATTATCGGTAAAACTTACTGCAAAATTCAAGTCATCTATAGCAGATTGTAACAGTCATTTATAATCCCACTGTCACCGACCACAAAAAATTAAATTTAATATTTAGAGAAACTTTAGGCAGTTTGTAGGGAATGTAAAGGTAAGTTAGTCTAATACAAATAGTAATTGCAATATTAGGTGAGGGAAAAACAGGCTTGTGGTATATTTAGAGAGAAAGTCAGGAAAGAGAATTAGATAGCAGTAAGGAAGTAAGTGAAGAAGGGAGAGTAAGGAAATATACTGAATGAAAAGATACTTGTTCACATTTAGGGATATATTTTATCCTTGATTTGAACAAGAACACAGCCAGATTTTAGCTAGGAAATCTTTCAGAGTGGTTTTGAAAGATGGGAGGGAGGGTATGGACCTGATTAAGTAGTTCCATAATGAAGTGGGATAGAATTCCTATTTGATCCATGAGTCTCCATAAAGATGCCTACTTTATAATGATAAAAGTCCTTTTCAAAATTTAACAGAACTGCAGCTATACGTTCTATGACTATGCTAATGCTTGCATATATAAGCTTAAAATGACTAGCACTTTCAGGAAGAGAGTGGGTAGCATGTTTTTCATTCTTAGGCAGAATTCTGGCATATATTTTAGGTCCACATTAATGACAGAATAAAATAGATCTCTGCCCAGTTGTGGAATGACTGTAAAAAATGAAATCAACAAGGACTGGTCCAGCTGTACCCCTTTCCTCATAAGATCTAAAAATTATTAGAGGACTGATCAGCAACTCATGGAAGTTGGTACAGCACTGTATTCAAGCCATAGGGCCAGAAGCCTTACCATCTGAGGTATATTGATAGCTTTACACATTTCCTCCATGGTAATACATAGAATCAGTGCTGCTTTCAGATGCTTGAAAATGATGGCAAGTTACACTTAACTAAAAATTCCCCCAACTCTTTCTCCCTGGTTGAAACTCAAAAGGTAGAAAAGTTTTTGAGTGTTAAAAAAAGAAAATGCACAAATGAGTGAAAGCCAAGGGCAGATCCTGCCTACTTAACCTGGTTGACCTCTTCAAATAAGGAACTGAAGAAAAGAATGAGGGAAAATTTGGTACACACTATCCCCCAATTACTTATGTGTTCCCACCCTAACCGTAACCTTAACCCTACCCCTACAGATTAAGTTACTAAAAACCCTTTCTCTAACAGTATCACTACCAAGATGACACAATCTTGTTTTTGTAGCTGGACTTTATTGATAGAGGGTTTTTTTTTTTTTTTTAGTGGGAGAGCGTTGTCGCCTCATAGTAAGATGCTGTCCGGTTCGATTCTCAGCTAGAGTGTCTTCTGCGTGGAGACATGCGTGAATGGGCGTACCTTCGTTGAAGGTTGTGCATCAGGGCTGGTAACTCGGCACGTAAAAATCAACTACCAATCATTAGCAGACCGGATTTCCGCTGTGGCGACCCCTAACCGGGAAAAGCCGAAAGACACAAACAAGTGGGAGAGAAATATTCAACTTTTTGTGATTCACTCTTATGAGTCATTCATGGTTTTGGGATTCTCTTTCTCTACCATTTGTGATCCTCTTTTGTGCTTTCTGCGTTCTCTCTTTTTTGTTGTACCATTTGTAATTATCTCTCTCTTGTGTTTTCTACCTTTTTTGACAATCTGTCCCCTTACCTTGCCCTCCTTCATATAATTGAGTTGCTGTTGATAAATGTTCATAAGTCACTACTTTATTTTTATTTTATTCATTATAACCTCTCCTTTCTAGTGGAACAGAGAGCTGGTATTGCCATGTCCATCTTCATCTGCTTTGCCTTACAGGCTGTAAACTACCAGTGTATTGTCAAGGACCCGTGTCCTGGTAGTTGCTCTTTCTAAATATAACCTCTCCTTTTCAGATTCTGAATCACTCAACTGTTTATGCATTGTCTTACATTCCCTTAGTATGGAGGGGTTTCCAAAACTGTCCTCCTTGCTCAAAAAAGAGACTTTCACCCACCTGTACAGACTCTGGATGTCTAGCTTAAATGAATTTTCTAAAACTTGTACAAGCAAGCTGCCTACAGCATTCCCACTGATAAAACTCCCAACCCTTATTATAATGCCTTCTACAAAATCAAGCTTACTGAAGATTAATGGATCCATCTTCCAGGGTTTAGAATTTTAACCTAGTAGTGGTGGGTCAAAATGCAACAAAAGTGATTTGTAATCCATCAAAAGTACGGGCATAAACAAGAATTAGAAGTAGAGAATAGCAGATCTCCTGAGGCCAACCAGTGACTTACCACAAGGAAAAATAGAAGTGAAATCATGCAGATGATGAAGAGAATGTAACCTGTCTGTTAATCCCCAATCATCTACTGCTTGTAAAACAACTGACTGCATTTTAATATGCTTTTCAGATGAAGATATGGTCCTTTCTGTCAAGCACTGACACTGTAAAAAATAATCTTACAATGTAGACAGGTAAACAAGGGCTCAGTTTATCAAAACTCCCATAAAAAGTTTGCAAACAGCTGTAACTCATGTGCGTTGTACCCAAAACTATGTCACAGTGAGAGACGGCTATTGTGGTAGAGAAAGTAACCCAAATAAATTTGCCTTCATTATCTGCATCTACTTGCATCTGGACCCAGTAAGCTGCTTGTGGCGTGGTGAAATCCCATGAGTACTGATCCCTCCCTGTAATGCCAGCAGCGGTAGAAGGAGCCCACCCTGACGAGACTCATAATGGACGCTTTACTGCTCCATCCTGCTACTCGTTTCATAAAAAAGAAAACTTCACTGACAAGGTTAATATAATTTCATGCCTATTGCTAAATATAGAAGGTGACTCCTGGGCCTGGTGCATGGCTAGGTGTTCTAGTTTTTATAAACAATTGCAAAGTGAAAATAGTAGCCAGGTACAAGGATAAGTAGGATAAGTAAAACCCCATTTTTACAAATCCACGCTGGTAGACTATAGGGAATATAGAATAACTCCTGGTGTGCCTAGAATACATTTTATCCCAATTACTTATGACTTACTCTTGTAGGCTGTGAGAAGTAGTACTTGAAATGGTAAACCCTCGCTCCACTAGCCCTTGCTCAGCTCGGGCTCGCTCCAAACCCCACCCTGCCCACTATTCCCACCTGCCCCCGTACTTCTACTTTTATAACAAGATAACCACACCCTTCAGGTTACAACCAATTAACAATGTCTTCCACAAGAGACTACAGCCCATTACCTCCCACTACTATCTCATCTTCAATCCTAGGGTCCTACTGTCACTTTAATCTACCTATATATCCCTACTCCCAACCACATTAGCTACTCTTTACAATGTTACATTACTCATTACTACCCGTTATGCTTATTCTGTATCTCCTCACCTATTATGAAAATCTGTATCACCCGGGATTTTACTACCCTGACTCCCAAATCTCCACTACCATATCAACCAACACTACAGAGCACCTAAAATTTTGCCCAAAATCTAGCTCCTTACCCTAGCCATACTATCACCCCATTACTTCCACATATACAAGTTCCAAATACAGACAATATCAAAAGCTAATTACTAAATTCCTGAAGCTCATAAAAGAATGTCATTATAACCTTATAACAGATGGTGATATCCACCCAAACCCAGGACCACCAACTCCTGATAGTCCCTTAACTTGCTCTACTAGCCCAAACAAAACTATATTGTTAATTAGGACCCCCAACTCCCTCCTGACATTTCACCTAAACATTAGAAGCATAAATAATAAAGTGCATAATCTGCATGCTCTCATAGCTTTTCACTCACCTGACATACTTTGCCTAACTGAAACATGGTTAAAACCCTCCACCCATGACAATGAACTACTACCACCTGGTTACAACATACTCAGGCTAGATCATACCTTTAGAAAAGGAGGTGGAGTACGTATATTATTTAAAGATACACTAAATATATCTATCCAACCCTCACCACCCCAAATTTACAATGCAGAAATTCTCTCCACTAAACTGCAAATCAATAAAAACAAAAACATAAATATTGCCTGCCTATACATTCCCCCTGGGAATAATGTATCCACCCTAGAAAACATACTCCATTGGCTATCTAGTACCAACCCCCAAAAAACCATGGTACTTGGGGATTTTAACATAGACTGGAACACCTGCTCTGGTCACTTTCCAGCCACCCATATAAACTTATCTGGGTTCACACAGGTTATATCCTCCTCCACCAGAATAGGTAAACCATCTCACAAAGAAAGCATTCTGGACTGGATACTTATAAACAGTCCCACCCAACTGTATGAAACTGGGACCCTGCCCGATGACCTAAGCGACCACTCTCTTACCTTTATACTGCGACACAAGGTCACTAACCCCCCATCAGCCTACCACAAAAACAGTAAGAAACAATAAGAATTTTATCTCTACAAAATTCCAAGATGAACTTGCATCATGCAATTGGTCTATACTAAAATATTTACCCCTAGATGAAGCGGTTGCTCACTTCAATCACAAATTTCTAACTATCCTTAATTCTTGCGCCCCTGCTCGCTCCATTCAATCAAAAACAAAAATAGCACCATGGCTATCCAAAGATACTAAAGTCAAACTGAAAGATAGAAACAAGGTGTGGGCCCTATGGCGTACCACAAAAGCTCCCCCAGATCAAATCAGGTATCGGCAACTAAGGAATATGACCAAACAGTCCATCCTACTTGATAAAAAGAACTACTATTATCACTTGCAACAGAAAAATAAAGCTAACCATCAAAAATTTTGGTCAGGCCTAAACAAACTGCTGCATCCAGGTCATACCTCCACTCCAACCCCTGAAAGCTGTACTGATAAACAACCTGATGATGTAGCAAATACCTTTAATAGCTTCTTTACTGAGACCATCCAATCCCTCACTAACCAGCTACCCCCAAGCCACTGCAGCTCTAACACCACCACTCACAGCAGGCAACCTTCCTTTAGCTTTCAACCAGTTGCTACAGCATACATTCAAAATCTAATAAAAAAAAAACTAAAACCAGCCACCCTAGCTGCTGATTTTCTGCCTGCTGAAATATCTGCAAAAAGCCACAGATGCAATAGCATATCCCATTTCCATAGTAATCAACCGAAACATAGCAGAAGCTTCTATCCCCACAATCTGGAAAACTGCCCATGTCATACCACTCCATAAAGGTGGCAGCTCTACCGAACTGTCTAATTTCTGCCCCATAGCCATTTTGTCACCTCTAGCCAAAATCATGGGAAAATGCATTCATAATCAACTGCTACAATACCTGACACAAAACAACCTCCTAGCCAGCTCCCAGCATGGGTTCAGGCCACATCATAGTACCACCACAGCCCTCCTTGCCTTCTCTGATGTCATAAACAACAATCGCAACAGTAATAACATATCCTCTGCCCTATTCTTGGACCTCTACAAAGCTTTTGATATGGTGGATCACCAACTACTAATTTACACATTAAAGAGTATGGACTTAGACACTCAAGCTCTGCAATGGTTCCAATCCTATTTGAACGGCAGACAACAGACTGTCTTATGGCAAAATAAAATTTCTAACCTCCTGACTCTATCCTTGGACCTCTCCTATTTTCAACATTTATCAATAACCTCTATAAAGTCATCCCAGATGCAAAATGCATCCAATATGACCAAACAGTCCATCCTACTTGATAAAAACTACTATTATCGCTTGCAACAGAAAAATAAAGCTAACCCTCAAAAATTTTGGGCAGGCCTAAACAAACTGCTGCATCCAGGTCATACCTCCACTCCAACCCCTGAAAACTGTACTGATAAACAACCTGATGATGTAGCAAATACCCGACACAAAACAACCTCCTAGCCAGCTCCCAGCATGGGTTCAGGCCACATCATAGTACCACCACAGCCCTCCTTGCCTTCTCTGATGTCATAAACAACAATCGCAAAAGTAATAACATATCCTCTGCCCTATTCTTGGACCTCTACAAAGCTTTTGATATGGTGGATCACCAACTACTAATTTACACATTAAAGACTATGGACTTAGACACTCAAGCTCTGCAATGGTTCCAATCCTATTTGAATGGCAGACAACAGACCGTCTTATGGCAAAATAAAATTTCTAACCTCCTACCCAACACCCTGGGGGTTCCCCAGGACTCTATCCTTGGACCTCTCCTATTTTCAACATTTATCAATTACCTCTATAAAGTCATCTCAGATGCAAAATGCATCCAATATGCAGATGACTCCACCCTTATCTGCTCTGCTACCTCCCAGTCTGATCTACAAAGACTGTCCCAAACCACCTTCAATACAGTCGAAAATTGGCTAACGAATCATCACCTGATCCTAAACCCAAATAAAACTAAATTACTGCTGTTTTCACCTAATCGAAGATCCACCATACCACCCTTCTCCATAAAATCTAAGAATGGTACCATAATCTCCCCAGATATCTGCACAAAGCTACTAGTCGTTACCATAGATAACAATCTCAAATTTGACATACATGTTAATCAGGCTGTTAAAACCATCAACAAAAAATCAGCTCACTCTACAAGATTAAACCTTTCCTAACCCCACCCGCTAAAATAGCCATTGCATGCTCTCACCTTCTTTCAACTCTCCTCTATGCTTCCCCTTTATTCACAAACTTAGGCAAAACAGAACTGAATAAACTGTCTAGCTGTTATAATCACATTGCCCGATTCACCACTGGCATGCCATACAAGACACATCACTGTAAAAACCTGAACCACCTAGGATGGTTAGAATTACCATGCCTATTTCAGTATAGCCAACTATTAGTGGCACATAAAGTACTCAACCAGCCTGACAGTACACCTGCACTTAAAAAACTTATCAAACCCTGAAGTAACCCAAGACCACTTCGCTCCTCTAAAAGGCTACTAGTGCAAACTGTCAAAACCAAAAATTCAGCTGGTGACTCTCTGTTTGCCAACCACGTCAGCAAAATCTGGAACACACTCCCTGCCGACATCACCCTAGAACCTACCCTTAGTCAATTCAAAATAACGTCTTAAACTTTATTTTAAATCACACTGGCTATGTCCTTGTTCCAAACCAGACTAATCCTATCACCATGTTTGTGTAAGAACTCTTTCAGAAATTAATAGAATAGCATTTTATAAGCCTTAAACCTTGTGTAAAATAAGTAATTTGTGTGATTTTTTTCATGTAGTACCAGTCGGATCTGTAAACTCCTCTTTACCTAGATTTATGTTATAAAATTGTGTTTACTGTGGAGCTTTTCTCCCCGAGCCTCCACTGAAAATGGACATGTATCCAGTTGGACTATCCCGGTCAACAAATGTAAAATAAAAAAATAAAATAAATAAATGTTTCTGCTTTAACTAATACCCAAAGAAATGTTGGTAAAAAGTTGCAACCCCTGCCTTCACGTCTATTCAATCCCATCTGCCTACAATGAGATCCCCTTGCTTCTGTCTGCAGAAAGTAAGACTGGCCCAAGCATCTAGAGAATTGCAGAAATGGAAAGGTGAGTTTATTACACTTAAATATATGAATTTTAGCAACTTCAATGGTGTGGTGGGATAAAAGCCCTGACTACGTCCCAGGTGAACTGGGTTCGATTATTGACTCAGATGACTGGCAGAGGTGGCAGGAAAGGAGGGATGGGCTTACCATCCCAGGGAGGATGGGGGTCCATCTAGTCCTCTGGGCATTTACAGTGATAATATGTGCTGGAGACGAGATGTCACATCATAGACTTGCCTAAAATAGGGTCAGGAATATGGCTGAGCTACTGTGAAGGCAGGGTGATACAATATATATCTCTCTTTTGTGCACTCACCCCCTTAAGGCATACCACTGAGAGACCACAAGGGAGAGGGGGAGGAGGAGGTCAAAGTAAAAACAGGAATCCTAGATGGATGCTCATATGTACTGATCCCCTAGATGACTATTTCCACAACTGATGCCAGTATAATAGATTAAATCCATGCGGGGGGAGGGTGGGAGACAATTGGCAGACATGGTGTGCAGGTACCAGCATGCCCTGCTGGTAAGCATGAAGGATAAGCAAGAGAAAAAAATGTGCAAAAAATTTTAATTTTGTAAGTTATTACTTAAAGGTGTAGGTAGTTATTTTATTAAGTGAGCCCAAACTCTCAGCTATATTTATGGGACAAAGTTGCTTACTCAGTCATAGGTAGCTTTAGTCCCTTCCCCTCCCCCTATTATATAGACAAATGGATGACTTTTTAGACAGCATGAAAATAAAAAAAACAATATCAGAGGCATGAACATGGAAGGGAATTTTATTGGAGAGGATGGGTCTAGCAATGCTAAAAGCTCTTCTAATGGTATGCATTTTTGAAGAGGACTGGCACTCCTTTCCAGAAAGACAATAAGAGATGATTTTTTTTAATAGGATATACATTGGACACATAGGAAGCAAAAGGCTGAATTCCAAATGCCGACTGACAAATCAACAAGCATTTATGCTCAAAACCTCAAATACACATACATAAATTTTTTTATTTTTTTTTTACAGGGGGAGCAAGCACCTCTCAACACAACCTACAAATGATATATATATATATATATATATATATATATATATATATATATATATATATATATATATATATATATATGGGTCTACTTTCATTCATCGAAAGTAAACCCTATTGAATGTCAAGAAGCCGACTCGTTTTCAGCGAAAGTGCACTTTCACAAAAATGCACTTTCGTGAAATTCACATTAACAAAGTAGGTGTGGTAGTTCTGAGATCATGTGGAACAACAGGTAGGCTGTTATTTACTTGTTATCTACACTTCCAATGGCAGTGGAAGGTGTACAGCATTTAGGGCTTGGCTATACAGATCACGGTACAGTGTGAATAAGGAAATGTACCCTTTTCCCCACTGTAGTGTGATCTCGAAGTTAATATATATAATTAGTGGGGGTACTGGGGGTGTAGAGGGGCTTGCCACCCTGCAAAAATTTGTTTTTAGTGTTTATGTTCATGCTTCTATGCTTCATTAATGTGAATTTCACAAAAGTGCGTGTTCGTGAAAACTGCACTTTCTTTGAAAAGAAGTTGGCTTCTTGGGAGTTGATAGGATGAACTTTCAATGAACGAAAGTATACCCATATATATATATATATATATATATATATATATATATATATATATATATATATATATATATATATATATATATATATATATATATATATATATACACACACACACACATACATATACACACACACACAAATTATGAGAGCACAGTAATTTGTGGAGAAAGCGCAAATCCCTCAAAGCTCCTCTGTTCAATCAAATGCATTCCGATCATAGCATATTTTGCTTTCGATAAAAGCAGCCTTTGACCAACTGACATACATCCTTTTTAACATATATTATATTAACATACCTCTCAACTCTCCAGATGTTTGCCTCATGTTTTTGGTCTGCTCCTCATAAAATTTATGATTTTCCGGCAAATCAGCGAAGACTGCAGTCACGAAAAATAATACATCATTTGAGTTTCAGACTTTATATCTCTCAGAAAATCCATGCTAACACACATCCGCTTATTCTAGCTACTTTCTAAGTTTATAAGAGTAATAATTAAAATCTGTCCCTGATCCTGGGCCTTAGCCCTTCCATTATTTTAGGCTTTGTCCAGATTTCTTACTCTAAGACGTTGAGAGGTCTGAACATTAAAGTTCAGAGAACATTTGGGCACTTACACACGCACAAGTGGTACATGATAATCATGCTAAATCTCCTGTCAACTACCCTTTTCCATTCAGAACAACAGGCCTTATTTTAATCAAATACTCACCAAAGTAATAGAGGAGCACAGCAGCTCACACCTCTGAGCACAGTAGTAATGTTTAGAACCATACAGAATTTTACTTTCAGTTTTGAGACTTGGGTCAGAAGAAACAAGCACTTGGATAAAAAATATATATTATTTTGCTTTTTTAAACTTATTACTGTATTGATGTGTTAATGTCATATTAGGGTTAACAGACAGAAAAACAAGGATGCAGGGAATGGAAATAAATGTCTCCTGCCTTGCTGTTTTTACTTCAGCATTAAGACAGCATGAATCTGATCAGATTCATGTACTGGTCTCTTGTTCAGCAAAATAAACAGGTGCAAATATTAGAAAGGTTACTCTCCCTCGAAAAATCAGTCTTCACGCTTTTGGCATTAGATTTGTCAGAAACAGAATCACAAAGACTTAGCGCCAATATAACATAAAGGCTTGCTAATCGAAGAGATACACAGTTTAGATTCCTGCCCAAAAGCTGCAGACTTGAGTCATTGAATTAATTCAGTATTCTACATATTGAAATTCAAATGGAAAAGCCTTAATGATGACAGTGATGAAGAAGGATTGTGTTTGCTTGCATCCACTGGGAGCTGATAGGAGATGGCATTGCTTAAACCCACACTGTGTGTTTCTCACATTTTTCTATGGGCAGCTACTGCTGAATCATATGGACATTTTATTCATATTTTCTTAAAAGAAAACCATGAACAGTCAGAAAATATCTGTACTTTGTATCTGCCTGCTCCTCACCTTAATTTAACATTGTAAAATAATCCTAAAAAGGCAAAAGTATATGATTAATTCAGGAAAATAGTTTTAGGGATGCATAATAATGAAAAAACATCTCAATAAATCATATTTAAATACTAGCAGCAACATGAATAAAACTATAATGGCATCTATTTAGAATAAATCAGCACTCTGTTTATGTGTTATACCATGGATTAAGTAGTTGATATAGTCCTGACACCCTAAATTACGGAGTTTTTTTTTTGTTTGTTTTTTTTTTTAGAAGTTTATTGTTGATTTTAAATAGCTGTATGCTTTTAATTGGATAATTCATTAAGTCTGAAATATTACAGCAACTTATATAAATTGTTCTTCCAGTTTTCAGTCTTTTCTGAAGAAGTCAATTTAATTCAAGATGAGAGATTTCAAATAAATGTGTTTTGTTTTCTGAAATCAAATGTGACTTGTGTTTATTAGTTATGATTTTAGATGTGATTACCGCTGTTTCTATCCACTTTGCAATAAATAAATGCTTGCTCTATTTTGCTGCCTGCGTAGTTATGTCTCACAGTGACTTGTTCATTTTGGTTACGCTTGCTGAACTAGGAAAAGAAGGTAGACGTAAAGGATAACTCGCCTCAACTTTGCTGGGCAGGAATTATTGGACTGGTTTAGACTGGACAGATATATATATACACACACATATATACACACACAGACATTTTTTCATTAGTTTGTATGGCCCATAAATGGGAAGTAGGGGAAATGAATGTATTTCCTATTCCTGCAGCTATCAAGGTATTATATATAGTTTTCACTATACTTGCCTCCAGGATCTTTCAGAGACAAATCAGGGACAAGTTGGTTATCTCACAGGCTTCTGACTCAAGGATACAGTTTCTCAACATACTCTTGGCACATATGGATGATCATATATATTTAATCTTAGTGTATGTGGATTAGTATTTCTATTACTCAGTGTCACCACAGGACCAAGCCAGTACCATACATGCCTTCTACGGCATAGCACACTTGCCTGTGGTGCTTGGTGTGACAGATTGCCCCTGTGTTGCTAAAACAGGATCATCTGCACCATGGGGGGGGGGGGGCAATTCAAACCAAGGATGACTATCATTCTATCAACTGCCAGGAAGTATGTGATGCATGGGAGTGCATCACCAACATGTTGGCCCTGTGTCCTGGCAGTGCCCATGATTGTCAGATCTGGTACACAAGCTCACTGCACTGCTTCTTCCTGCATGGTAGGATTGCTCATGGTCACCTAGTTGGGAAGTGCTAGGCATTCTAATGCTGTTAGCCATACTTATTTTTGTATTTATAAAGTGGCATAGGTAGTATTGAGTAATCGCCCCCTGTTTTGTAATGCACCCCCTTTTGTTTTCTAGGTGATGTAAATTGCCAACACAGATCTTGGCTGATGACAGTAGTCCATAATCCCCTGGAAGATGCTGAGGAGTGCTTTAACACCGCCCTGTCCCACACATGGGTAGTCATTGACGGAGTGTTTGGCCTGCTCAAAACCCATTTCCATTCTCTAGACAAGCTGGGGGCCCTTTAGTATGGGCCTGTTACTGCATACAGGAATGTTTACTGCCTACTGCATTCTGCACAGTATGATTATGCGTTAATCTGGTGCCTGACTGCCACAGCCAATCAACAATAGTGGTAGTGCAGCTTCCACTATGATTTGTCCTACTAGTGATGATAGCAACAGTGATCAGCAAATGGCAGTAGCACGACAACCCCTCTGACACACTTGTGCAGTGCACATTACTGCACATGTGAAAAAATGGCATCCAGCCAGCAGTTATGGGCTATAACATTCACTACATGACAGTGAATAGTTACACACACACTTGATGCATGCAGCGTTCCTTGTAGACTATGCTGAGTGGCGCATGGTCAACTGACACTGTACATCAGACATTTCTAAACATTATACACAACTGTGCTTCTTCAGATGGTATCAGTCATTATATGTACAGTCTTCATTGGACGGTGGCACATGTGCTAGTTATACTGGCCAACTTTGCATGAAGTCTAAAGAAGTAGGTGCTATGGAAGATATTTAGGGATATACTCAGGGCATTTTATTGCAGTACTTCTGAGTTTGCATTTACCTGCTAAAAGAAAGGTAGTTGGTTTTCAGTTGTGAAATATGTCACTGCTCGTTTATTGCTACTGTTGCCGGTTTCCTTTCTTTCAGGTACAAGGAATAAGTGTCACATTTGTTCTGTTTGCAAAGTGACTTCTTAGTAAGTTCTCTGTTACTGATGCTTAAAATGTAACTTCAATTTGGAAGTTGTCATACACAGCGTCTCCCAGAGACAATGTGGCCAGTGGGCTGAGAGACTGTGAGCAAGCACTGGCATATAAGTTTGCTGTCGAGTTGCTTTATCTATATAGATACAGATAGGTAGCTAGACAGATATATAAATATATAGGCATTCATTCTCCAGAGATTACAGAAAATACTGATTTTTCAAGTGTGGCACTCAGACTGATTCATGGTTCTAGGTAATGTTAAAGTTTAGAAGCGCTGACATAGCATGTACATTTTAGAAGTATGTGCTGAAGACCTTTTCATTTGCTACACTTTGTATTATATATTGCAGTTCATTGTGTGTCATATGCTCATGATGCCATTACCTGTGCAAGATTAACATGCTCATATTTCAGTTTGTCTGGTGAAATTTTTAGTCAAAACTGTATTTTAAAATGTTTTAGTTATATGCCACACCAGAAATAACAATTCAAACATCTTTCTCTTTGAGAGATGTGAAATGTTATTCATAAAGTATTATGATTTCCAGAACTTTCTCCATGTTCTGCAAATGTTACATACAAAGACACCACACCACCCATGGGTGGAGGTGGAGATGAAAGAAAATTACTGAATTACATATTGTTCATTAGCTTTGTGTTAATATGCAAACTGCAATGTTTTAAGTCCTAATTAATAAAACATGAAATGAATAATGACATCATTGCAGCATCATATAAGTAGTAACAATGCAAATATATGTGTGTGTGCATTTCATCTCCATAACTCCAAAGGAAGTGGAGTATAACCAAGAAAACATCAGTGGAGGGTTGACTGCCTTGTCTCATAATCTAGTAAACATGGATTTACGTCAAGAAGGAAATAAGAGATATGTATGTGAAATAAAATGTCAATGAATAATTGCACAGAGAATTCAACTTGAAAGTGGTCAAAAAATATAATCATTGTGATTTATTTTTTATTAGACTAAATCAGTCATTTGAAAGGTCACAAATAAATATTTTTTTAAGTAAATCAGGCCTGACCCTGAAACAATAATTGCCATTATTTACTCATTAAATTATTAATTGCAAGATATAATTAGTTACTGACAGTTTCATATTTCTGAATAAAAATTGTTCCTTCTCTCATCGATGCGCCATTGAAATTATGGCATTTGTTATTCAATGCTTACAAGTCTTTTTTCTCAGTTTCTCTATCACTCTCTCTCGCTTCTTAATTTTATCTTTCTTTTTCTTTCCTTTCTTTCTCTTGCTTAACGTTTTATGTTCTATTTTCTGTAGGTCCAGAAATGCCCACAGCAGCTTGACCACGAGCTTCCCAAGCATAAAAATATTCTTCTTCACCCCCTGCCCCCCAAGGACAGGTTCAGAGACTGGATAATGTGGCTCCATCCCTGTGAGCACCTTGGTATAAGATAGCCAGGCAAGGGGTCTATATTATAACATAGAAGTCTTAAAACTTTGAATGTTATAATATCGAACCATTTCAATCGAAAGAATATAACATTGAACACTCAGAATAGTGAATTTTTTCCCAGGGAAAAAATTTGCTGTTCCGAAAAACATATACACAACACAAGCACACCAAAATAAATAATCCACACACATACCACTTCACAAAACCCTACACTAAACCATACATACACTACTAGCTATCCACTTACCTTAACCCAACCCTAAGGTCCATAACTACCGCACACTCACCTTACCCGCTCCCTAACCCTAAGGTCCCTATTGCACACTCACCTTACCTGCTTCCTAACCCTAAAGTCCCTATCGCACACTCACCTTACCCGCTCCCTAACCCTAAGGTCCCTAATTATCACACACTCACCTTAACCCGATCTCTTCGCACACTTACCTTAACCTGGTCTGTAACCTCTCCACAGTCAAGGAAATAGCGAAGCTGCAAAAACGTCCCACAGAATACTTTTCCTAGGAAAGTATTCGATATTCTGCAGCTTTGCTATTTTCAGTATTCGGTGCATAGGGTTTGATATTATAACATTCAAAGTTTTAAGACTTTGATGTTATAATATAGACCCCCAGGCAAGTCAAGAGAATGTTGACGTCAGGACCTTGCTGAGACTATGGTCGAGAGGGTTCTGTAGTGACACCGAGGACAATATGAATCCCTCCCCCAGTGGGTACAATACTCCCTGTCATGGCCAACTCTGATCATCAAGCTACAGGTGGCCTTGACCACCAACCATCAGGGTTACCCCATCCTGGTCCATCAGGGCAGGGGAATATTTGAGGCCATCTGGAATGTGGTGGTAATACCCTTGTGGCCTTACCCACCCTCCCTTTGGTTTCATAGGGTCATAGATGGCTGCTAGGCTATTGGCCAAATGGCCATTTTAAGCCTAGCTAAGCTTAGTCCAAATTTACAAAAATATCGCTGATGTGTCATTACCCCAAGGAATTTTACAAGTTATGAAATAGGCTTGTACATATCAAGCATTCACAGGTTGTCACTGTCCATTAGGGAATATGTACCAAACCAAGAGTGCATTACAGCTTTTCCATCAATTGGTACAAGTCACATTTAAATATGGTAAGAGATGAGCTTTGCTTCACATGGATAAGAAGCCTGTTCCAAAGAACGGGTAATATTTGAGACACATACCTGTCCCTCCAATATGTCCTGTTTATGTTGCAGACAACGTTTAGGTCCTTAGAATGGGTATTTCTGATGGTATTTGTTTTGCAGGTATAAACCGAATCCATGAGTGCGGGGCTAGTGGATGCCATACAGACTAGGCATAGATCGTCACTCATCATTCTTTAGGATACCAAGTACAGGAATAGGGTTTTGAGACACAGGACTTGTTCACTCCGTATATTTTTTGTGAGGAACCGCTGTGGTCTCCCAAGCTGTTTCAAGTGCCGGGTCAGGTGCATGCAGAAGGATGTGCTGCATTCAGTGATACACTGTGGAACACAGAATAATTTTTATCTCTACAGTAGACACATGGTGATCAAAAGTTAAGTTACTCTCAACATGCATTCCCAGATCCATGACCACTGGGTCCACTTTTAGAGGGGTAATTTCTAGCTGTAGCAATCTTTCTAAAGGGTACTATTTTGCATTTTTTTCACACTGAGTTTTAGTCCATTGCTCTGGCATCAGCTGTTTGTCTGCATTGGGCACTCTTGAAGGGTATCTGTGTCTTTGGGGGGATTCAATCCAGGCCTAGTTTGCCCTCATTTGCAGTCTTGACCAACCAGAGGTCCTTGACATTTGCCTTGGTTTCAGATAAGTAGATGTCAAAAAGGAGAGACCCTAATACTGATGCCTGTGGAACTCTGCTAGTGAATGGCCTTTTTGTGGAGGAAGAGTCCTCTGTTCTAACTTCTTGTGTATTATCAGTGAATCATCAGGTGACATATGGGTTTATGCATAATTTGTAAGTTTATCTACAATGACTAAGTGAGATATTGTGTTGAACACCTTGGCCAGGTTGAGGTAGGCAGTGTGCATTGTTTTTTCCCTTGTCTGTAGTTTTATTGACTTTCTCGAAGAACTCTACCAGGTTAAGTAAACATGACCTACCTTTGTCAATATCTGCCATCTGTATGTGCTGTGTACCCATCCACTACATTGTGCCTGTCTGTCTCATCTGCCTTTTATGTTTTGCAAAAAAAAAATCTCACCTCTCCCTAATCCTCTCTCCCACATGCTATGTCCTCATTCTGTCACCAATTTCCCTTGTTAAACAAATGGAAAAATGAGCCATCAATCTGCAACAAAAACATATTTCCCACCCTCTCCCACCTCCTCCTGCACAGGCCTCAAAGTGTTCCATCATGTTTTCCTTGTCTGCTTTTTCCTTTTCTCTGATTGTCCTATCTTCCCCCTTTCCAGCCACATCAAACTATTACTGGGTGTCCAGATAAAGGCAACCTCGGAGTGAATAAACTTTTAATAAGCTGTGAGCCAAAGATACTGAACCACATCCAGTAGAAAATGTCATGGAAAGCCTCCGATCTGTACACTTCCACATTGCCTATTCACCTGCTAAAATTAGATGGCAGTACTCAATTTATGCACACAATGATTTTTCCACACACAATTACAATTGTCTCATATCCGTTTATGCCAATTCAGATATACAAACATGTACTGGGTGTTCCCTCAAAAAACTGAGAACTTCTAAATCAATACCACATGTTCATTCTTTACTCATTTAACTGCAGGTATAGTGGCAATATTTGCAGATTCCCTTTATGCATCTATGAACCAAGGGACTATAAATAGCACCAACTGCCTTTAGTAGCTCACCACAAATATTTTAGAATGGAGAGAAGGGATTTAAAGTGGAGGGAAGTTGAAGTTTTAGTAGAGGTAGATTATTATGCTAGAGTGCAAATTAACATCAAATAACAGTACATTAGTCTGTTAGATTCCAAGGCGGCTGCAGTGGTGCAGCGGTTAGCATTGCCGCCTCACAGCAAGAGGCTCTCCAGTTCGATCCTTAGCTGGGGTGCCTTCTGTGTGGAGTCTGCATGTCCTCCCTGTGGTCACGTGGGTTTCCTCCAGATGCTCCAGTTTCCTCCCACATCCCAAAGACATGTTGTAGGTGGATTGGACACTCTAAACTGGCCCTAGGCATGAGTGCGTGCATGTGTGTGCCTTCTGTGGAAGGTTGGGCAACAGGATGGCAACTCGACACCGTAAAAACTCCCCTGCCAATCATGAGCAGACAGGTGATCCGCTGTGGCAACCCCTAACCAGGAAAAGAAGAAGTCTGTTAGATTCCAGAGATATTACTGCAATCTGTATTAACAGCTGTTATACTATATGGGAACAGGAAAAGTTCCATTTAGTAGCTACATAAGTTTTAAAGTTATGTAAAAATAAATATCAGTGTTTGTTTTTTTCCTGAGATAAAGAGGGATTCAGACTCATAATATTCCAAGATAAGTAATGTATATGAAGTCACCATGTTAATTGTATGATTTTAATGTGCGAGTCTGTGCACATTTTTGAGATCACGGTTACCTAGGCTGGTTGTATCTTCTGAGTATATTGGCAACTGTTGGATGTTGGTTTATGTTTCATGATGTACCCGAGCTTGAGTTGTGAGATGGTTAAAGTGTGTTGGAGTTCTAAACATCCAATTTGTTCTGTTTCTGTGCTTCATTGTGTTTTGTTTGGTTCATTGATTGCAGGTTATATAATTTTGTTGTAACAAATTTCCATTTATCATGGACTTAACCTTAACACCAAGAAATGCAGCCTAGATTCCATTGCTATATCAAGCGTCACTACTGCTTACCACATAAATAACATCCCACTTAAATTTGACACAATCATCTTGGACCAGGCTACATATGTGGATAACAGACTCTTATTTGACTATGATGTTTCTGTGGTGGTTAGAAAATACCTTTACCTTATACAGCTTATCCTCTGCAGTATCTCATTGAGGTCAAGAGAGAGATTACAGCTCCATTTATTCATCCCTCATTAGGCCCATCACTGACTATGATGCACCCTTCAACATGTACAACACCAAGCACCTAAACCAGCTTGAGAGACTTCAACATTACTTCACCAAAAAGATCTTGGGTCTCGGTAAACTAAGCTACTCTGATAGACTAAAAGCTCTGTAGTTCTACTCAGTGACATAACTCCGGAGGTGTGAGCCCTGCTTAACCTTCTGTACTTTGAATGACCCAGCACTCTGAACTTCTTCACCTAGAACAAGCAGTAAAGCAAATACTTTCCAGAGACTTAAACCTACATTATCACATCAACAAGACCAGATGGTGTGACAGATTCCTAACTCAATGTTTACTCCATTTATGGAACAGGCCATGCTTACCTATCATAGCAGTTTTCAAGCAACCTTTAAAACTAGACTGGATAACTTGTTAGCTGATCACAAATTATCACCAGGAATATGTGTAGAAAGTCCATGCACTGGGGCCACTGCATCTCTCCCACCAGTACTGGATGAAGTTGCTGAGCTTCTTGATGGTCACTTTTGGCCATAAGCTTAAGAATCTATGAACAATGAAAAGTATCACTAGAATAGACAAGTAGTGGTACAAGCTTCACTGCCACAGAATCCATGCTTAGTCATCCTCTGCACATAGCCTTCCTGTCACAAAAGTCCTGCTCAGTCATACTCTGCACATGGTCTTCCTGTCACAGAATCCATGCTCAGCCATACCCTGGACATGGCCTTCCTGTCACAGAATCCAAGCTCAGTCATACTCTACACATGGCCTTCCTGTCACAGCATTCATGCTCAGTCATACTCTACACATGGCCTTCCAGTCCATAAACAGGCAGGGGGATGAGTATGGCAGTGATGACTGGTGTTGATAATGCACTGTTTTATGGCAACAAGTCAGATATGATCAAGCTAAATCACATCATTAACATGAACACTGCACTACAAAACCTGTTTTAACACAATAAGTGCGGCTGCCATATTCTAGGACGCTGCATTATGATGAGCAGCTGTGGAATAGGAATACAATAAATAATAGTTCATACTGACATATAGGTGCATTCTGACAGAAGAAAAGACAAGACAACAGAGAATGATCTCTGGACTGCAGGGTGCATTCATCTCAACAACTTAGTTCAAGAATTCTGGGGAAAGCCAAAAAAATGGGGGCAAAGGATCAAACTCTTGGACGGTTTTTAAAGATTGAGCTAATAAACTTAGAAAATTGCTAAAATAACAGGTTTAGCATTAGCATGGATTTTCTGAAGGATATAATGCCTGAAACACAAATGTCTGTCATTATTTATGGAGTTCGATCCTCATCAATTTGCCAGAAACACACATTTTTTGAACAAATCAAAAATATGAGACAAAAATCTGGGCATTCTATGAAATTCTGGACAGTTGAAAAGTATGGCAGGGTGAATGAATGAGTGTATGGAAGTAACATGAACACATACTGAACTGTGGAGTATGAGGTATGATATAGGTCAAGAGTACAACAGGTCACTGCCTTGTGGGGGCTGGGGTCTCATCCTGACAAGGGGTGAGGACACACCCTGACACCTGAAAAACACAAAAGCAGAAAAAGGATCTGTCCAGCTAGCCATGAATACATGGGTACAGTACACCATAGCATATGCATCAGAATGCAACACATGCTGCAGGGAAAATGAGCCAGCATGTAAATAAGCAGCACAATGCCACAGGTAGATAGGCAGTAGTAATATGTCCACTGCTGCTGTCAACATGGAATAGGATATGAATGGTAACTGCACATCAGCAGGCAGGGAGAAAGTGCAGAGGTACAGGGATCTACCAGGGGCAGTCCTGCATACAGACAGACATACACACACACTCATCCAGGTGTGTAACTCTTGGTCATGGGAAAAACAGAACAGCAATGGCTGGACAAGTTCACAGCATGGGAAACAGATGAGACATTACATAGATAAAAGTAGACAAACTTTCTGGGACCAGGTATGACAGGGTGTAGTGCTGGATAAAAATGCTGCGGATGTTCATAGTGCATTGCAGGGGTCACCAATATGACACTGCATGCCAAGCTCAATGCCTATGAGATTTCCATGGACAGGTGCAATACAGTCCATGGTCCAGTAATATGGAAACATTTCAATGAGGCAGAAGACTTCCTCATAACCTTGTCTAGTGCAAGTAAGCAGACTTTCATACCTAGCAGTGGCTTAGATACGAAAAGCTAGGCTAGTGATAGCTGCCTGGTTGTCTGTACAGGATGCACCAGGTTAGTCATGTTATGTTCTCTTAATCTTGTGCACTGACTATGTATGTGAAAGTGTCATTCAGAAGAACACACAGGCACATCTGTTCTCCAAGTGTATTCAGGGCTGCACCTGCAACAGCCTACTTCACAAGATATATGTGCCCATAATCAATGCTAATAATTTGAATTTACCAGAAAGTGTGCCACATGTTGGGGAGAGGGCTGCATGTGTTCAAGTGCTGTCTCAGGTATGTTGTCTTAATGCCTTGACAAGTACCAGTGAAGAAGGGTACAGAAATATTGGTTGACATATGTCTGATGTCAGCAGGTCACCTGTGTCTAACAATTATGTCACTATGCAAATGATGACATAGGAGCCCTATCAGCAATGCTATGACTAGATAGTATGCACATATTCCCACATATGAAATGATGGTGGAGGGGCAGGATGAACCACTGGCATCATCTGTGTTTAGCACTGAAGTTCGGTCTGTGGTACCACCACCCTAACTACACAAGAATCATAACCATGGATGGCATCTGTAAGTTGCACAGCCTCTGAGGTGCATGAATCCATCATAAGTGGCAGGCATGTAGCTGACCATTGTTGCACAATTCCGGATAATTTCCTGATTTGGGTATCACACTTGGCATCAATCAGGAGGTGTGCAGGTCAGTAGTCCAAGTACAGACACAGTCACTATTCTCAACATTGGAGAAGCTGTAAGTGTGATACATAACCTGTGTGAGGACTGCAACTCATGCAGTGACTGTGGGATGACCTGCACTACATGCAGAGTGAAACAGCATTATACAGAGATCAGGGGCAAACATGCCTGCTGAAGGCCATAGTAAACCATTTGACAACCATTGGTATGTCAATGAAGATGCTAGTAAATATCCACTGTGGCCATACAAAGGTCTGGATGTGCAGCATATAATCCCAGGACAGGTTTGTTGAATGGCACACTATTCTGGAGACTGCATTACCCTCACCTCAGGCTTGGTTGCCTCCACCCCCAGGCATGGGCACTTGCACGGTCATGGGCAATGCTAATTTGACTTCACTGCAGGGATGCTCCACTGGGTCAGCTATTCCAGGTACCACAGTTCCACACTGTTTTGATTCCCTGTTGGAATTCTGAGTGCAATGCCAAGTCCTCAGGGTCATATATGCTGTCCATTTATTGCCTCCTCCTCCACATGGAGATAAATAATGGGGTTCTTATACAAGGTCCTGAAACACTATTTGTCTATCTAAATCACCCCTTCCATGCTCATGATGTCCCATAATAGTCACCCATCCCCCAGAAATGTATACTGCATGACATTCATTATAAAAATAAAAAAAAAAAATAAAAAACTTCTCACACACTATTGGTAATATATTACCAGAAGTCTATCAAAGCAATAAAGGAGTTAGAAGGGAAAAGGATGATAATGAAGATTCCCCCAATACAAAAACACTTTCATAGTAATGAATAGAAATACTGCAGTAAGAAAAGAAAGTTCACTCTTTGGAGGAAATACACTATCGGAATGTTACCTCTGTGGGAAAGAAGTGTTTCACATACACTTTAAAAATACTTTCTTTGTTGCTCCTTCTTCAGACACTCCATGCTTTCTCCACTGCCTCACAATAAGGATGGGAAACTTCATTTTAATGCCCCTACATGTTAACACATTTCAAAGCAATAATGCTAAACTCCTAAAGTGATTGGTGATGGTAGTGTACACAAGTTATCCAAATTATTTTATGCAAATATGCAAGAGCTCACATGAAAACTACAGAAAATATAAATGGAGGGGGAACTGTACCCTAGGATTCAGAAAAAGTGTTAACAGCATGTGCTAACTGATCAATGCAGGTCGGTCAATTATTACAATGGCAAACGATTCTGATTCATAGACATGGATAGACAAAATGAGAAAGACCTCATTAACAACCCATTACTATGTCCCTGCAAGGAGCACTGGGCAATCAGACCTGAAAATGCTAATGTTTTCTCTAGCAGTCCATGCATCTTGTTAACAAAAGCATCTCCCTATATGCACAGTCACACACACACACACACACACACACACACACACACACACACACACACACACACACACACACACACACACACACACACACACACACACACACACACACACATATTCAGGCACCCGGACAGACATACATACACACACTCTTCCAGACATTTGCACACATCTTCAGCCACATGCAATCTATATACCCACACACTTCCAGACATACTCACTCTCACAGAAACACTCATTCATACACTTGCACCTGCATGCATGCTACAATCAGAGTGCCTGCACATGCGCACACAAACTTCCAGACATTTACACACATGCACAACCACATACATTCATCTATATACCCACACAACTCCAGACATACTCAGAACTCAGAGAAACACTCACCCATACATACATATGGTGGTGCTGTGAGAGGGGCAAGAACCATGTTTGGTATTAGACAGGAGCTTGTGTATAAGGCGACAGTCCATGTGTTCGGTGTGTATGACCCTTTCCAGAATTTTTGAGAGAGGGGATAGAATTGAAATTGGGCAAAAGTTTGTTAGTTTGGTGGAGTTACCTCCTTTTTGTAAGGGTAAGATGTGGAAGATTTTCCAGATGGGGGGGCTGTAAGCTTCAGATAATGACCTGTTTATAAGTATGGATACAGGATATGCGATTGCTACTGCTGCAATTTGCAGGAAGTCAGCAAGAAGACTGTTGACAGCTAAGGTAGTGGGCCTAAGATTATTTAGTAGTTTTTTGATGGTGTTAGTGGAGACTGGTTTTAGTGTAAACTGGTTGTTGCTTTTGGGAGGGTGTAAACTGTTGTGGTTTGGGTAGGAGGGGTATGGTTGGGGGCTTTTCTGGGTCACTGCAATTTGTTGAACTGATTCTGTGAAGTAAGTAGTAAATTGATTGGCTATGTTCATGAAGTTGTTGGCTGTTGTTGGGGTGGTTGTTTTTCCAGGATACAATATTGTTTACTGCTGCCCACAATTTTTGAGGGTTAGTTTGATGTGTATTCTGTATGTTGTAACAGTAGTTGCTTTTGTCTAATTTTATTTATTTTTTGCTTTATTTCGGAGTACTAGGAAGGTTTGTTTACTCTCCCCCCTAGCTAAAATCATGGAAAAATGCATCCAAAAACAAGTTCTAAATCACCTCTTAAATTACAGTCTACTAGCTGTCAACATGGCTTTAGACCATTCCACAGCAGCCCTCCTTTCCTTCACTGACTGCATCAACAAAAACCAGAATAATAGCATCCTTACCTCTGCTCTTTTTATTCAACTATCCAAAGCCTTTGATATGGTCAGTCATGAGATACTAATAAACTTACTTAAATCTTTCGCACTAGACACAAGTGCTATAAAGTGGTTCCACTCCTATCTTCATAACAGACAGCAGGCAGTTCTTTGGCACAATAACTTATTCAACCACCTGCCCATTTCCCTTGGAGTCCCCCCAAGGCTCAATTCTTGGCCCTCTTCTGTTTTCAATTTTCATTAATGATCTTCATACTATTATTCCTCTTGCAACCTGTATACCATATGCAGATGATTCTACTCTGATTTGTTCTGCCTCTTCCCCCTCCGAACTTCACTCTATTACTCAACAGACATTCCAAATTGTAGAAATGTGGTTCCTAAAATGATACTTAATCTTAAACCCCAAGAAAACCAAATTATTACTTTCTCCCCACCCGTAAATCCACTCCACTCAACTTCTCTGTCTTGTCAAGTGATGGCACCTATATTTCCCCCGACCCAACTACCAGGCTCCTAGGAGTGGAGATTGACAATAATCTAAGCTTTGACACTCACCTTAACAACACTATAAAACTAGTTAACAGAAAACTAGGCTCATTGTACAGAATTAAACCATTCCTTACTCCACTTGCCAGAACATCCATCGCCCACTCACACCTAATTTCTACCCTCCTTTATGCCTCATCTATCTACACTAATCTGTCCAAAGCTAACCTCAGCAAAATGGCTATTGCCTACAAAAGTATTGCTAGATTTGCCTCTGGCTCTACTTTTAGAACTCACCACTGCATAAAGTTAATCCAATTAGGATGGCTTGAGCTACAAAACCTGATTTTATTTCAAGAAATTTGAACAGCCCAAAGCAGATATTGAAACAATAAAGCCCAAGGACCAAACGATGCAGACACTTTTATTAAATTTTAATAAAAGTGTCTGCATCGTTCGTTCCTTGGGCTTTATTGTTTCAATATCTGCTTTGGGCTGTTCGAATTTCTTGGTGTGTATTTGCCCAGTTGGTTTTTTACTTGCTGATTTTATTTCACCAACTCTCCATAGCCCATAAAATCCTGTATAAACCCTTTAATACTCCCATACTCACTACTCTTATTACTCCTTACTGCAATCTTAAAAGCCTACGTTCTTCTAATAAACTTCTTATTTCCACTTGTAAATCCTATAACATAGCCGGAAACTCTTTGTTCTCAAACACAGTAGGAAAAATCTGGAACTCCCTTCCTGACAATCTCAGTGCGCACTCTTCTCCTACCTGCTTTAAATCTCAACTCAAATCTCACCTCAAAACCCACTGGCTCTGCCCATGTACTAACCCTGATTAGCTTTCTATATCCTCACAAGTACTTCCTATTTTTTCTGATTACAGAACTTCAACTAACACTTCCCTGTTTCTTCTAGCATGCTCAATTTGTACACCTTTTAATTTTGTAGTTAATTTCTAATGTTTCTTCTGCAAATATATGCTAATGAATATTGTCATAGCTAATTGTTTTATTTCTCTGTTATTAATGTATGCTTTTGGAGCTTTTCTCCCTGGGCCTCTGCTGAAAATGGACATATTATCCAGTCGGACCAGCCCGGTCAACAAATGTAAAATAAATAAAATAACTAAAATTGTTCACTTATATGGGATTTGGTTTTACGATATTGTTCCCAGACTATCTCTGGTTCTGATTAGGGATCTGGATTCTTTACTTAGCCAGGGTGTGTATTTTGATTTCACTCTAATGGTTCTGGGGGGGGGGCATGATAATTGAGTATGTTTAAGAAGGCAGAGTTAAAAGAGAATGGCTTCTTCTAGAGGCAGGTACTTGAGAGGTTCCCAAATATAGCTTTTTAGGGCAGAGATAAACCTGTTTGGATCAAAGTTTTTTTTGTTTCTGATTAGATGGATGGAGGGCTGGCAGTTTTGATGAATGCAGTTTCTTAGGAGAAAGGTTTGATTGTGGTCACTAAGGCAATCAGGGAGACAAGCCTGAGTGGGATGAGAGACTGGGGTTGCTAAGCAAAATCCAATTGAGGATGGATTGACACTTAGAAGTTTTATCAGTCCTAGTGGGATACATGATGAGTTGGGTGAAGCCATAAAGGTTTACATGGGATGTAGGGTTTGGAGAGGAACAAAGGAGCCAATCAATATTAAAGTCACCCATTAGTATAATTTCTTGTGGGAGAGAGATGGAGGTCCATTGTAGTATACTTTCAAGTGTGTCAATATTGTTGCCTGGTGGAATATATTCAGCTATGATATTTAGTTGTTTTTTAGGGTTAATTGTTAAACTTATCAAATAATAATTCTGCATTATCAAATTCGGGTATGGAGAGGTCCAGAAGGTCTAGTATAAAATTATCTTTGAATAAGATTGCAACACCCCCTCATTTTTTGTTTTTCTATCTTTACGTTACTGATATCTGGTTTAAGCCATGTTTCTGTTAGTGTTACAATGTCGGGGGAGTAAAGGGATAGTAGGGCATGTAGGTCATATACTTTGTTTGCTATGCTTCTTACATTCATATTAAGGATAAGAAGGGAGGATTTGCATCTTTGGTTGAGCATAGCAAGTGTTGATGGTGAAGGGCTGGCTAATGAACTGCATTTGAGATGGGACCAGGATTTGGGTGAATGCCTCCTGAGCACCTTAAATGCATAATTATGTGTAAAAGGAGCTTGGAGAGTTTGTGTTGAAGTTTTGAATATTTCAGAGCTACTGATGACGTGGGATGATGAGGAAGGACTTTGTGTGACAGTGTATATAGGTGGTGTGGAACAGGGTTGAGGCTATAGTGTGGTGTTGTGAACTTGGGTAGTGGAATGAGGTGGTTTGCCAGGGAGGGGGAGTAGTGGATAGTAAGCGAGTGTCATAAGTGGAGAGAGAGTATAGGAGTATAAGTGTTAAGCTAGTAGCGATATGGAGGATTGTTGTATTAAAAGGCTTCATTTTGAGGTTGAGCTGATGTGTGAGGTTGCAGTAGAAGTTATAAATCTTTCTATACAAGTTATAGTTCTATAACTAATCATTAACCAATTGGTTGATATGATTAGAAAAACTCAAAGCTGGATCTACTCTCATACTCAGGTCCTTAAATTAATCTACAGTTCAATCACTGTGTGCTGTATTAAATATTCACCTTTCAATTTATGTCTCCCAAATCCCATGTGCTTAGTTTTTGATGTATTTATCAGCATATTATTCTCCTGTGCCCAAATGATTAGTTTAGTCAAGTTCTTTTGCAGACATGCCTAAATCTCTAACATATGCAATCAGTTTACACAATTTCAGGTCATCTGCATATAGACTGTAAAATACCTCAAATAAAAAAGTTGGGTTGGAAAGATACAATCTAGACAAATAATAGCATAGGACAGAGTCCTGTGGGACACACTGACTATAACCAAGAATTTCACCTGTCTAATTGCTGTATGATACTTACCATATCCTATATGTAAAGCCATGCATCTATCCATCTTATCAAGGGTAGATCTATACCTAGATGTTCTAATTTATTGATCTGCGTTTTGTGTATAACCCTGTCAAATGCTAAAGTTACATCTATATAAATCACATCACAGCGCAATTTTTCATTCACAGCTATTATATTGTTATAGAACATCATGTTACACATGGAAACAGATTTTCAACATATGTATGCTCATACATTGTTTCAAGTCCCAGCCTATCCAGTTCTAACAATAACTTATCCAATATTTTCTTCTCCATTATTTTTTCCACAACATGAAAGTAGACTTAAGGGTCTATATGACTCTGGGTTTGTCCTACTCCCCTTTCCCTTAAAGACAGATTTAATAAGCACGTCTCCAATTTTGAGTAATCTCTCCATATTTATATGACCTAATAAATAATAGATATAATGGTATCTCCCTTTTTAATTTCTCCATATCTTTTTGGTTTTTAATACCATGACAGGAATGGACCGAATTTCTAAGTCAAAGTACGATTAAAGTTCATGGAATTAGTATTGTTTCACTCTTTGATGTCAGCCAAAAGTGCTCAGCACCAGCAATGTGCCCAATAATGAGTCCTTCTGAAATTCGTATGGAATTACATGCATTGCTGGCATATCTAAATATGATTCTAGACTCAAAGACCCATTGCTCCTACTACTTACTGGAACTAGCTGGGTATCTTTCTTCCACATTGCCATAATTTCTGCTTGCAAATCTTGATACTGTATGACACTGTCTCTCTCTGTGAGCAGGACCACTCTAGTTAGTGGGTGTGGTGATTTCAATGATCAATGCTACTTTACTCTTCTTTTCTTGGACCACTGTATCTGGTTTTCTAGCATCTATCTTTTGAACTGTTGGTAATGGATGATCTCATGTGATGTAGACTTCACCGTTTTCTATTATGCTTTGTGGCTCATGTTTCCAGTGTTTTTCTGCCACTTCAATACCATGATGTTTGCACAATCCCCAGTGCAACAGTCTCACTACATTATTATGCCTTTCAGTATACAGTCCTTCTGCCATTAGTATGTCGCAATCAGCAACGAGGTGTGCAACTGTTTCCAATTCTGTTTTACAAAACCTACATTTGTCTGTTTCTCCCACATGTTCAGTGGACTTTAGCCAACTCTCTTGTGCCACCAATATTAACCTTTCATCACTTAGTTTGGATTTGCCTCTCCTTAACCATTCCTGCATTCGTTCCTGATCAACATGAGGTTCTTCCAGAAGTTTTCTACACTTACAACTATATTTATGCATTTTCCACATTTCTTGCCTTCTCATCTGGTCCTTCACCTTATATTCTTTCTTTTGTTTTTTTGCACATTTAGTTGCTGCCTGGTTTTTATCCACTTGTGGTTTGATTTCCATTCCTGCCCGATGCCAATATGCGTCTGCTAGCCTAAGCAGGGAAGTCATCTTAGATTTATTCTCCTCATGTTTCAAAACTTTCACTTTTGGGTCTTGTGAGGTTAGTAGATATGCGTGGAGTCCCACAATTGCAGATCTGTACATGTAATCAATTTCAAGGAGGCCCAGCCCTCCTTCGGAATGGGGAATATATAATCTTGGAATGCGCTGATTTTTATAAATCATTTTGTAATCATGAAGCATCCTTCTTGTTTTCCTATCTAATCTATCCAACACATTTTGGGACTAGTCAATCACTCCAAAACTATGTTAGGACTGGAAGAGCAAATTAGTTTATAGCTTGGATTTTGTTCCTAGAGGTCAACAATATTTTCAGGAGTGATTTAAATCTTCTAAAGTACTCCGTACTAAGTTTTAATTGCATTTGTTCATGTTTTATTGTTGATCCTTTATCAGTTCCCAAATATTTATACATGCTCTCTTGCTCAAATTCTTTTATATCACATTCTTTTCCCAAACTGATGTTTTCTTGGTGCTGCAGTTTTCCTGCTTTAAAGGTTGCTTTTGCACATTTATCAAGACCAAGTGACATTCTTGTATCATCTGAAAAAGTTTTGACATCTTGCAGTTGTACTTTCAGTTCCTCATCTGATGAGCTATACAGTTTCAAATCATTGACAAAGGGAAGATGAGAAGTTTTTACACTTTGTTGTTTTCTAGAAGCCAAATTATAGCCATGGCCTAAGCTGTTAAGTAGACAGCTTAATGGGTTAAGGGCAAGGCAGAATAGCAGCGGTGACATAGAGTCACCCTGGAATATCCCCCTTTGAATTTTTATCCCTGAAATAATTAGTCCTTTATCACGGCTTAATTGCAAAGTGGTCTGCCACTGTTTCATGGTCACTGTAATGTAGGTGATCAGTGTAGGATGTAGCTTATCCATTTTAAGCACTCTTTTTATCCATGAATGTGGGATATTATCAAATGCTTTTTTTGTAGTCAATCCATGCCATACTTACATTCTTCCCCTTTTTACAGTTCTCCACTATGACTATTTAACAGCAAATGATCCTTTGTTGCATGACTTTCTTTTATTGCCTTTTTGTTCTTTTTCCATAATTGAGTTTTCTTCTAAATGACTACAGACTCTGTCAGCATCAATTCCAGTGTAGAGTTTATACGTCGCCAGAAGGCAAGTTATTGTTCTATAATTTTTAGGGTAGCCTGCAGTTTCACTCTTATGTAGCAGTATTGTTTTTCCTGTTAACCAGGTTGGTGTCTGTTCAGGCTGTGCATATAAATAGTTCTTACTCACGGTTAAATCTTCATGCAAAGATGTAAATACTTTTAACCAGAAGTTAGGTACTGCATCTGGGCCTGGGGTTTTCCAGTTTGAGGCTTTTCTTAACTTTGTTTCAATCTCTCTGGATGTTACTTCATCCCATTTCATATCCTGTACCTTTAAACTTCTTATTCTTTCTTTTACTTCTTCTATCCATTTTGCATCTTTGCTATGTTCCACAGGATCTTCATAGATACTTCTCCAAAATGTATCTATTTTTTCTTTTTTTGGTGGTCTTCCAATTCCTTTTACCTTGTTTCCCAGTTCTCTATAAAACTTTTTTGGGTCATCAATAAATTGCTTATTTTGTACTTTTCCTTTATATTTATCTGCACATCTAAGTTTTTCCAACTGTGCTGAGATTTTAGTTTATTTGCTATAGTGCATGATAGATCCGGATCTGTTCTAATACTGAGCATTGTTTTATCACGTCTATCTTTCTAAGTATTTTTGTTAATCTGTTCCCTCTTCTATATGCTTCTAACAGTGACATTTCTTGTCTTAGTTGCTTTATAGTTTTCTCTATTTGATACTTCCATGATGGCATTCGATTTCTCCCCTTTCTCTGTCTTATTACCCTGTGTTCTTGTGGTAGAATTTTATCAGTTATTAATTTAGCAGCACAGTAATATATCCTGTTTACTTCAGTTATATTGCATGTATCTCTATGGACTGTCCTAATTATTGTGTTAATTTGCTTTATCAAAATTCTGACTTTTGGGGTTTTATTGACTTTCTGCATTCTTTCTTTCATTGATATTAATATGTCTATCTCCATTAAGTCAAGCAACTCTCTTCAATTTCCTCCTGTGATATCCATTGCTCTGTCATATGAGAACTCACTGGCCTATCACTCCATAACATTAACTGTGTCAGAGTTTCCTGTTCCTTTCCTTGCCATTCAGCTTCAAGTGAATGTTTATACTTGTTTCCTGTGGAAGGCTCCAAAATATCTTCATATGGCACCTGACCAATTGCTTCCAGTTCTACTGGTTTCCCCTTAATTTGGAGTTCCATTGCTCTATCCCTTTCTGGTGCTTTTTGAATTAAATTTTCTACATCATATCCCTCACTTTGCAGGTAAGCCATAACCTCAAGTTTCTATTTCTTTAACTCCTCCATTACTGATCTCCTTTTCTACTTTGTCTTCTTATATTTTGTATTGTCAAGTTTTTTCCAGGTCTGGATTCCTTTTCCTGTATTTCTCTTCAAATGTCTTTGGTGCTGCTCTTTCTGTATTGATTAGTTTCACTTTCTCCTTTGCATAGATATTACACCATATTAGCTCTCTTTCTTTCCCATATCCATAGTACTTGACATCTCCTGATCTTCCTGTTTCTACTTACTTTGGGAACTTGTTCCATCATGCTGTGATGTAACCTGTGTTAGACCTTCTACATCAAATCCTTCACTTTGTAGGCCACTCCATAACTAAAACTTCTTTTTTAATTTCTACCTTTCTAATCTGCTTTGCTACATTCCCTCTTTGTGATATTTTTTTTATTGAGAAATTTTCCATGTCTGAATGCCTTTGCCTGTATTTCTCTTTGAATATCTTTGGGGCTCCCTTTTTATGTTGATTAATTTGGCTTTTGCCTTTGCATAAATATTTCACCATATCAAATCTTTCTTTCCCATGTCCATATTTCTTTTTTATACTTTTTAAAAATATCTACGTTTTGTTGTTTATATTTTCGTACTTCCTCAGATGCTTCTTTTTCCAAACAGATAAAAGTTTCTTGGTCTCTATACTGTTTTTCAAAAATCAGTTTCATTAATGACCATAATTTTTTCTTTGAAACTTCTGATAGTTTTTCTTGTGGAAGTATTTTTCTTTCCTCAACTTTATCTCTTAATCTTTTTGTATATCTTGTATATGGAAATTCTGGGATTTTTACATAATACTAACAATACATAATTTCTGTCTTATTCTCAACAGTCCACTCTATCATCTCATCTTTATGGCTCTTCTTTGGCCCATTAATTTTTGTGATTTTTGTGGACTGCTACTTCCTTCTACAAAAGGGGGGGGGGGTCGTCCTCCCCCTGGGCCTGGCCCCTTTGTAGGAATGTTTCCATATTCTGAGGATTCTACACTGTAATTTTTTTCCAGTTCTGGCACCAGTGCACCTACCAGGATTGGCCATATTCTTATCCTGGGTCTTGTGCACCCAGCTATTTTTTTTTAATTTTTGACCTACTTCTGTCCATGATATATGCTATATAAAATACAGTCTATATATTAGTGTCGCCTTGGTGAGAATTTGTAGAAAACAGGGTCCACCTCATGAAGGTACTCACCCAGACTTGAGGATGAATTCAATTTCAGTACTACTACTCTCCTTTGCTTGCTGACATTTCATTTCTCCATTCAGTACTGTATGTTCTTGCTGAAGTCTTCTCAGGTCAGGGTCTATATTATATCATCGAATGCTTAAAAAGCGAATGCTGATTGATCGACCTAATTTAAGCGAAAGCTTACAATCTCGAACTGTCAGATCAGCAATTTTTTTCCCAGGGAAAAAAATCGCTGATCCAAAACACATACACACAACACAAGCACACCAAACAAACAGAAATCCACACACATACACCTAAAAGCTGATACCTAACCCTACACTAAACTATGCACACACCACTAACTACTCACTTACCTTAACCCAAACCCTAAGGTCCGTCACTATCGCACACTCACCTCACTCACTCCCTAACCCTCATGTCCACTCAATCACACACACACCTAACCCAAGCCCTAACCCTAACTCACCTAAATCACCCTAACACTCACATCCACACAATTGCACACTTACCTGAATCCGACCGGTAACTTTCCACCATAACACTGAAAATACCGAAGCAACAGAAATGGACAACCAAATTCTTTCCCTTGGAAAAAATTCGAGTTTCTGCTGCTTCGATATTTTGCAGTTTCGCGAAAATAAGTTCGATCAATCGGCGTTCGCTTTTTTAAGCGTTCGAGGATATAATATAGACCCTCAGGTCATTATTAGTAACTCATACTCCTCCCTGTACTTTGTTTGGATCCAGTTTACACAGTTCTTTTTCAATATCATCTAATTTTAGTATCTGAGGTTACCTGGATGTCACTAGGAGAATTTATCATCCCCTTTGTGGAGCCAGACTGTTTTGCATAAGATTTCGTAAATATGTCTATAACCTGTTGCATCTGAGATTAAATTTTAGAGTATGCACACACAGTATCACTTCGTATGTCTTTATTCCTTCCACATCTTGTGTAGCTATAAAAAAAAATTCCTATTATGTTCAATATCTGCATATAAATTTTCTTCAAAATTTTCCTTGATCTTGTTTCACACTATGCTTAATTTGTTTGTCCAGCTTATTTATTTCAGTTTTCAAAATTGTAGTTCAACCTCTCTTCCATTTCTTATATTTTGTCTCTAACATTAATCAGGTATCTTGTTCTTATGGAAAATTGTATGCCTAGGTCCTGATGTTAAACATTTTTTTTTATTTTTTACACTCAAAACAAATTCAGTTTCAAAACTTTGCATGTTCCATCTGCAGTTTTTCCACTGAACACATCACTTCAGTTAGTTTTACATAGTGACTGTTTTGCTTCCATATAATCTGTAATTAATATGTAATTAATCTTTCGCGCATTGGTTTGGATTTCAGTTTGGCAGAATTATCTAGCAGCAAATTAACCTTTATAACCCCAACTGCACATCAATGGTAGTAAAACTTGACTTGAAGTAACAGTAATTTCTTTAGGAACACAAAGAACGTCTAGTATGTTGCATTCAGTGGTAGGTTTTTTTGCAATCTGAAGCAAGTGTTGTTCCTGAACATACATTGTGAATAATTTCCTTACTAATGTTGTTCAATCAATATTATCCCGGACTGTTTCTGGTAAATGTAAGTCACCAGCTAATATTATTCTTCCCTCCTGTGTTTCATGCAAGAAATGTATGAACTCCTCTAGGTCATCAGCAGTTGACTTTGGTGGTCTACATACTCCAATAATTGTTATATGTTCCAGGGTTGTCTTTATTATCACAGTTGCACAGTGTATAGTATTGGTATTATGACTGAACATGTAATAATCACAGGTCTCATAACTATCTTTAATCCCTATCTTAACACCTGCACCTGATTTTTTGTTAGAATGTCAGTTACTGTAAAAGTATTTATATATCCTGACAGAACTGGTTTCCAGTTATTGTTCTTTAACATGCTTCATAAACAATAACATCAGTCTTGTGGAAATGTAGCAAATATTCCAATAAAAAACACTTTATTAATGCTCCTAGCTTTAACAACCAAAGATACATCAAATGCTGCTGTGAACTGTTACATCTTTTACGTGACAAAAATCCTGCGTAGTGCTTGTCAAATATTGCAAAATATTTCCTGCAAAAATTCTCTTTCCTGATCTTGACAAATGCACGCCATCTTGCTTGAACATGTGTGCCCAAAACTAGGCTTGGATGCTCAACACAATTCTATTTTTAAAATGGGACATTTTTCCATGTAGGTATTTACTAAAAAAATCTTTTCAATCACGGTGACCTGACTATCAATTCTATATGTGATTTGTGAAAAATATGTCCAAACACTAGTACAAGCTATACTATCTAAGAGGGCTGTAAGTTCCCTACTAACAGTAAGAGTGTCCTTAGCGATGAGATCGTTTCTACCGACATGGAAAAAAACAGATCCATACTTCATCTATTTTTGCTCCTGGCAAGCATAACGCTATTCAGTGTTCATTATCTTCTCTGCAAATATAAGTATCACTTCCTCAAATAATTGAATCTCCTATTACAAGAGTACCTTTTCTGACCAGATCTGAAGAATTTTCAGTTTCTAATACAGCAATCAATCAGTTGTTACAAAGGAATGATCTTCATCACCATTAGTCTTATTAATCCCATTGTTTTCACTTAGTATTAAATTTGCAAGCATACAGTTCTCATCCAGCTGGATTTGTACATCAACAGCTTGAGCCATGTACACCTACATGCATGCTGCAATGCACATGCCCCCCCTTCCACACACACACACACACACACACACACACACACACACACACACACACACACACACACACACATCCAGACTTGCAATTCCTTTTGAATGCCATAGTTTAACCTCTATAGGACATATAGAAACACACACACACAGACATACACACATTCAAGTAGCTTCATTCATGACCCTACAAACACCTTACATCTTAATATCTGAGCATTAAAAATAAAAAAAAAAACTACACTTCTGCAGTAAAACATATATAAAACAACTAGTACCACTGCACAATATATGTGTGCATCTCAAAGAATAACATCACTAAATAGTATGGTTGAATTTTTCCCATTGTCTCACATTAAAATTTAATACGTAAATGTCTTCGAGCATCAAAAAACTCCACTAATCCACAGTGCAAAACTGAACCCTCTTCCACATCATAAGGCCTTTTCGTGCATGATTCCCTTCAATGCTCTGCTTAAAAAAGTAATTGTCCATTTGGAAAGACTTGTATTTTAACAGTTTTCTATCCAAAGTCTCGATTCCTTTTGCTATAGTACCTCATTCAGTTTCACTAGTCCTACTTGCAGTGGGTATTAGTTGCTCAGGCTATCTCTCCCACTTTAATGGAACATTCTTCTTAATGCTTCCATGGAACACTGGACTGCTATTATCTTCATTCCCATTAACATTGTTGATCACTGCAGAGTAGGTACCCACTCCTGTGACCTTAGACCCATCAACTGTCAGTTTATGTTAACAGCCAGAGTAAGTTGTGGAATTAATGCTAAATTTCCAAATAATCAGTGAACTGGGACAAGTCCATACTAGTCCCCTAATGTGTAAAACAATTCTTGGGACATATCACTATTATGTTATCACCAAACACTCGTAACCACACAATTACAACTCAACACTAAAACATATACTATATAAAAGTAACACTGCACGGTATACATGTGCATCCCAAAGAAAATAATCACGATAGTAAGTAGAATGGTTGCCACTTGTCTTTCATTGTTTGTCATTAATATTTTCATGTATATATATATATATATATATATATGTACACATCCTTGAGCATCAAAAACAATCCATTAATACACATTTGACTAGGTGTGATTAGAAATTGCCTGTATAGCTCTTTGCAGTATCAACATTTTGGTGGTATAAATCACCCAGTTTATCATTAGGTAGTTACAATCACCTAGGATGACAGTGCTCCTATTTATAGGAAGTTCATCAAGAATATTAAGGCATGTTATATTTGGGGGGGGGGGGGCTCTAGTACACCATGATCTGACAGCTAATCCTACTGAGTGTGATTTGAATCTCTATTAGCTCTACTTGTAGGTCAGTGTTATCTGTGTCGAAGTAATGAAGTGCCTAATATAAATGGATATTCCACCATACTTTCTATCAAGTCTAAATAAGTGGTGAGCACAAAACTGAGGTGTAACAACATATACATAGATGTGCTCCAAATGTATGAGAGCCTCGTGGTCCATCAGTTTGTTGTTTAGACTTGCAGCATTAAGTAGAGCCTCCATAATAAGATCCATTGGTCGATTTGTTTAGGAAGTTAGCTTGGGAGGTCCATTATCTAAAAAGGTGCAATGGGGGAAGCAAAAGCTTTTGCTGATATGTGAAATCCTTGGACTGAGAAGTGCAAATTGCCTTTGCCACAGCAAGTATGAATGTCGGGCATTTCATTCCATGCTAACACATACTGGATCCCCCTAGAATGACACCAAATATTTAATGAATTATTAAAGCAAAATTATATTTTCTTTATACTCCTGCATCATTCATGATAATGGAAGCATTCCACTCAATACTAAGGTCTTTTCTGCATTGGTGATATGTATGGAAAAGCTTGGTTACATCTCTCTGCATACCCCTCACTGTTCTGCCAACCAGGTTATTTACCCTAACATAAACTACCACCATACCATAATCATATTTGTCTGGTTTAAGGGACCTCAGGGCCATTTTAACATTGGCATTCTTGGCTACTAAGAAATAGCTCACTGTCAGCCTGCTTTAGTTCAGCTTCACGACTGCAGGATCAGTGCCTAACTATGGCATCACCAATCACAAATAAGGATATGTATTTATCTCAGAAGCACTGTTTTTCTCTCCCCCACAGAAAAAATATCAGACACATCTCTCACTCATCTTGGCTTCCACTACTGTAACCACAGCAGTGGTAACTGAAATGCAATCCCTGAACTGCCATTTCTCCCTTCTCTCTACCTCCCCCTCCCCACAATGAAACTATCACACATAAACCTGCTTCCTCTTGGCTGACACTACTGTTCTGATGGCTGTGGCAATCCAAAGGCTGTCTTTCAAGTGCTGTTCATCCCTCTCCACACTCGGTGAAATAATGAGGGACATACATGCTTCATCTTGGATCCCACTGCTGCAATCACAGCGGCTGTTAGCAATATATTCCAATTGCAATAGTATTTTGTTATCCTCAGAGATACAGAATTATTTGCATACTTGCCTGTTCTTGTACCTTCTTTGCTGTTTATTTGGCCCCATTCTCCCATAGTATACTGCATTTATATTTGAACACTTCTGATCAAGTGTTGCATGCTACCATAAATTAATGTCATAACCACCTGCAAGCAAGCACTTTTCCAGACTTCTACCTTTTATTGTAGCAGCTGGTCGATATCAGGCATAATACTTCTCTTCTTGATGGACCAAATTTAAACTTAGCATTTCTGCCATGTTAGTAAGACTTGTTTGCAGATGGATTAATCATGCTGCTCCTCCATTGGTGTTATATACTGCTCTTTAACTGTTTATTGATGTGGCTATACTGTTTTGTCCACAGTTACCAACAATTTGCATGTAAATCCATTGATTTTAACCAGTGTGTAGCAATGCTTACCACCTTTCTATTTCATTGTTACAGAGTACAAAGCTCACATACTAGTCAGGCAGGGATAAACATTGGTGAGTTTGCTGTATTTTTAATATTGTATCGTGGCTATTCTATACAGTAGTCATTGGTATAGATTTGCATATATTACCTTAAAATATGCATGATAACATTGTAACAGTATTTAATTAATGTGTGTTTATCTGTTAAAAAGTGCAGGAACACACTGTAGCACTACTGTGTGTTCTACAATACAGCATTAGAGATCCTGGTTCACTGGTGCACAATTTTAAAACGTGTATATTTGTCTCTTAAAAACTGCGGGAACACATTGTAGCACTACTTAATCACTGTATGTTCTACAGTACAGCATTAGTTATCTTGGTGCAGTGGTGTACAACTGTATGTAACCAGTGTGTGTGTGGGGCGGGTGGGGGTCTTCAAACTGAATGAAAACATTGTGGCCATACTATATCACTGTATGCTACCATACTGTATTACCTACCCTGCTGCAGTGGTCAGTTGTGATGCTGCAGACCATTTATGTGGTCTCATCTTGATTAGACAGCACATTTTGTGCATGATGTTCTCCAATGCATTCATTTATTCTTACACAAATAATCCATTTAGTCCTGGAAATCTATGAATCAGCTGATTAACTTATTGAGCAATGAAGAGTGTATGACTGGTCTAAAGTAGCATTACATTCTTATTGCAGGTAATCCATTGCAGTCCCTGTAAAGTCTCCCCCCCACACAAACACAAACTATCAGATAAGCCTTTTTCATCTCAGTTCCCATTACTGTAATTACACTTGTGGTTGGTAATATATTCCGACTTAAATGATATTTTGCTATCCTCACAGCCAGAGAACTTACAGGCTTATTAATTGTCTTGTTAGTGTTATTACTGACTAGACAGGTACCTTGCTGCTACTAAACAGGTCCCATTTGTTTGTCTCAATGTACAATACTCATACCTCCTAGGCCAGCAGTATAAATTAGTTTCTCAGATGATTGCAAACACTTTTATCGACTAGTATTTTTGAGGTAGTAGCAATCAGATAACAAGCACAACACTACTTTTCTTAATCTGTAGAGTTTAAAAGTTCAACTTGCCTGCAAATTGCAGACTGAGTACTTTGAGCTGGTGCTTCATTGGGAACCTACTTCACTTCCCTTCCACCTCAGTCTGCAGCAACTCCCCCTAATTCACAACACTTATACGTCCTTATTCCAACCCAAACAATGACACTCAACCCTTGAAAGCAAATCAATCAACCACTATAAAACCTTATACATGAACATACAAAATCGCATCATCCTAAAAACTAATGTCTAACCCTTAAAAGCACCTACTGTACTACCTCTAAACCTTGTATACTTATTCCTGGTAACAAATAACTCCCTCTGACTACATAAAACTTTAAACTTTATGTATTCCATGCATTACTAAAACTGTTCACAGGATCATAGGAGGGTACTAGGCTAACGGCCCCAGGGCCCTAATAAGCATAGCCAAGTTCAGCCTGTGTTCCCCAATGGTGTCTGGTACAACCAGTCACTAAAATCAGCACCTACTGCCCCTGTCCAATAGGGACACAGAAGGAACTCCCAGGGTGAATTTTCGTTACCCATCCAATTATCCAAATTGCACTTCAACAGGGCCAGCAAGGGGCTTTGTTTAACATGAATAGGAAGCTTGTTCCAAAGGTGGCACGGCCGGCCTTAGGCATAGGCGAACTAGGCGACTGCCTAGGGCACCGTACAGGCTTGCCTTGCGCCTTATGTATTTATTTATTTATTTTAATTAATATAAAGTTTGCGCTCTTCTTGGCACTGGAACCAGAGGGCGTAGGGTGGGGGAGGGGTGGGGAAGTGAACACCTTCCCACTTACAGCTGAGGATTGGCTAGGAGGCTAAAAAAAAAACTTTAGTTTATGGTGCGAGAGTCTTCTCCTTTAAGGAGAAACTTGTGTGCATCTTGACGCCAATGTCATTTAAATGCATTCTGCAATTCAAGAGACATGCACGTGGATATGTGTTTTACTCCCTTCTGCAAACTGTGTACTGGTACATAATGGGGGCTCTAGTATGCTAAGCTTTGGCATGGCATTGGCATGCTTGCTTTAGACTTTTACTCCTGGATTGACTTAGACAACAGTCCCAAACTATCAGGAAGAGATTTCTTGTAACATGTTATGTTAACGTTGAGTTAAAAAATCATTGTTTTGTGCAGTGATAATTTTTGTATTTGCAGCTGGTGTAACTTCCTTCCTTTGGTGAATGAAGTTTGCTGTTTTTCTGGGACTGAAATGTACCATTTAATATGTATTCATTTTTTTAACCGGCTAGAAGATTGATCCATTGGACTTTTTTGTGTAGCTTCAGCTCAGGGGTGCAGTGAAACAGAATATCCCCTCCTCTCTCTGTTTGTCTCTCTCTAATTTATTTAAAAGGGGGTGCACAGCTATGTACAATCAAGTACTAGTTACGCAACTGCACTCTGTATTCACAGTAGTGATAGAAAATAGAGGATAAATAAAAAGGGACAGTGAGTGCAGTAGCAGTGACTTGGAGAATGAAAGGATCCACACCAGTATGATTACTTACTTATGCAGTAAGACATTCTTAACTGGGTAGGTGGACTAGACCTTCAATCCCTTTTAGCCATGACACCAAAGGTTGTAGCTCAGTTACATCATATACTGTGGAGAAAAGCAATAAAATATGAATTCCAAAGTTAGTACCATCAGATTGTAACCCTAGCAATCATGTCAATGTGGATATTTAATCTGCAAGAGTCTTCCCATTCTAGAGAACATTCCCTTTTATATTAACATAGGTCTAGAGAATAGTATTTAGCAGCGATTGCCTGTGGTTATAAGGAGAAATTGCCTGCAGCAATATGAAAGTGACTACACATATTCAAAGTGAGTTATACTGCTCAGGCATAGAGAGCTTCCTGTTGATGGGTGATGTGAGGACTTTGTTCACTGAGGTTGTGTCTGTGGTCTGACAGACTAATGTAGTTGAAATGGATAATTTTCGAGAAGTCTCTCTTTCTCCTGTGGCAAAACAAAAGGGTGGGTGAAGTGTTTTGTTGCTGCTGTTGTAAGGGGTACTAGGATAGTTTGAGTTAGCATTTACTTGTAAAAGAAAGGCGGATGCCATTATGTATTTTTAAATGTGACAGAGAAAAGTATTGCAGTGTAGGGGGAATTTTGCCAATCAGTAATGTCATCTAAAAGCTCATTCAATCGTCTCCTAGTCAATTTTCCTTAATCTTTTAAAGATGCAGTCACATTCCACACATTTATTATTGTGATGTTGCAATTATTATACCCCACCTAGGAACTTCCACCAGGGAATTGTTATGGTTAGGCTTGTACAGGCCCTAGGGCCGATAGCCTAGTACCAACCTATGAACCTATGTGTGTGTGTGTGTGTGTGTGTGTGTGTGTGTGTGTGTGTGTGTGTGTGTGTCTCTATGTGTAATTTAAACTGTTTATTTCTGTATGATAGAGAATGTGTGTGGGTATGTATGTATGTTCATAGGTAGGTACTAGGTTATCGGCCCAAGGGCCTACGGAAGCCTAGCCAACAAGGCTCCCTGGCTTACGCCACCCAAGAAAGTTATTTTCCTGTGCCACTGTCGAGCAGAGCCACAGAAGTGATCCCTGGGGTGTATTTCCTATTTCCCATCCACTGATCAAGATTTTTCTTGGAGTGCTAATGGAGAACTTTGCTTGACATAGATGGGTAGCCTGTTCCAGAGTATGGGAAGTCTCTGGGACAGGACTCTATCCCTCCAGCATGTCCTGTTTATTGTGGTGACAAGGTTTAGGTTCCTAGACCGTGTTGCTCGGAGGGATTGGGATTTCTTTAGGTGTAGCATGTATGTCCAACACCTCTAGGTTTGACATAGCTTTATATGTTAGGCAGAGATCATCTCAGAGTAGGCGATATGCTACGGAGTAAAGCTAGAGTTTTTTGAGGCGGTCAGTGTACTGCATTTGTTTGAGGCCAGTAATCCTCTTTGTGAGGTACTTCTGTGGCCTTTCCAGCTGCAGCAGATGTCTTGTGAGGTACTTTCCAAAAGGGGCGTTGTACTCTATAATGGGTCTAATTTGTATGGAATTTAAATTTGCTGTTCTGTTTGTATAAGATATAAAGTGTGTGTGTGTTACTGTGTGAGAATAGATGTGTGTGTATGGAATTTAAAGTAGCCGTTCATTCCTATGAAAGAGAAAGCCTTTGCTGCTGTACAAATCTCTTTAATGTAGAAGTATTCGGATGAATTTTACTTTTGCAGAGATTGTGCTTATTGATTAATACTGGTGGATTGTAATGACAGAAGTTTGAGTGGCCTTTTATGGTTAAAATGTTCTGAAATGGGCAGTTTTGTCATTATTGGGTCATGCATTTTGTTTTACTGCTTGCTGGAAAAATTTTCAAATTTAAAACATACTAACAACTGGTGCTGTATTGTACAAGGAATATAATTTATTACAATCAGGAAGAGGAATCAAAGAACACATACAGGTATGAATGGCCATAAATATGTGTTCAAGGATCCTGTAGTTTGAAAATAGCCCAAAGGTAAACTTAATTCTCCACTTTCCAGATGCATTTTATTTGAATGTAGGTTTTAATGCTCTTTCAATGACGGGGAAGTTTACTGCTCATGCTAAGCCTGTTTTCAATGTGTAACTGTTATATCAAATGGCACACTGTTGTAGAATTTGAAAGCAGTGTTAGTAGCACAATTGCCTTCGGTGCAGAAGGTTGTGGATTCTACTTCCATGCCATATAGATGAAGTGCTGATATTGCAGTACCCATATGATTACAGATTATTTGGTGTATTATCACGAGGAATAGGGGTTCTACACTTCTTTTGTATGAGATGCCTAGTAACTATGAACTTGTTGGTTTCAGTCATTTCTATTTCAATATTACCAGTTTACCAAATTTTTAATGTAATATAGATGATTAATTCAAGGGCAACAGGCACTGAATATGTAGATGAAACATTGAGGTGTAAAGTTGTTTGCCAGTAGCATCCTCTTCATTAGTTACAGATTTCTTTTAATGTGGAATTATTACGATGATTTTACTTCTGTAGAGATTGTGTATCGAGTGATATTGGTTGATTGTAATGACAGAAGTCTGGGTTTCCTTTTACGGTTGAAATTTTCTGAAATGGGTAGTTTTGTCATTGTTTTTTTTTGTCATTGGTTTATACTTTGTTTCATTGCTTATTAAAATAATGTTTAAAACTACAAATTTAAAACACATTCTAACAAGTGGTGCTGTATTATACAAGGACTATAACTTAGTACAATCAGGAAGGTGAATAAAAGAACAAATTCATGTATGCATTGCCCTAAAATGTATGCAAGGAGTCTAATTACAAAACAGCCCAAAGGTAAACCTAATCCTCCACTGGCCAGATACATTTTCTATGAATGTGGGGTTTCATGCTGTTTCAATGGCAGAGAAGTTTACTGGTCATGCTAAGTCTGTTTTCATTAAGAGACTGTATAGTTTAGCAAATGGCTGTGTGTTTGTGCTGTTCTAGTTTAAGCTACTGTACACAGGGAGGAAGAGAGGTTGCTATTCTACTTTCACTGAGCTGTAAGGTTCGCTCGCCTACCCAAAGTAAATTTAGATTAACTTAAGCATCCCTTTGAAAGAAGGCACATGGGCTTCTATTTTCTGAGGGCATGACTTTTACAGTAAAATGTGTGAAGGAACAACACATAAAGCAGGTTTATTAAAAAAAATTCCACCTTCCTTCACTTGCAGTTTAACTATATTATAAGGTATCTTTTCTTCCTATGCATTTAAGTAATTGAAAGAAATGACTTGAGTGGCTTTCTTGGGGAGTGACCTACATGTGGTTGTGGCTTATAGGGGTGTTTCATGAGTATGGTGTGGGTGGGGCTTAAGGGGTGCCGGAGTACTACTTCGCCTAGGGCGCCATTTCAGCTAAGGCCGGCCCTGAAAGGTGGGGTAAACGAGACAAATCTGTCTCTCCAGCAAATCACATACCAGGTTAATGTCCTTTGATCGAGTGACCAGTGTGCCATTTGATTTACGAATGTGCAGCATTTTTCTGTGTAAAAAATGCACAGAAAAGCACAGATAGAGCACTCACAAACAGAAAATACAACTCTCAGTATGAAGCAGTTTACATTTAAGTAATTCAGTAAAAATGCAATTAGAGTAATGAAACAGTATCTAGCCCTGAAAAATAAATACAGTTAAAACAGTATAAAATAGTACATAAATGTAGTCAAACAGTAAAAGAAAAGCTTTATAACAGTGCAAAATGTAGTAGATTGGCTGTATAGCACAATTATAAGCATTAAAGAAGTGCAATTCAATGAAACAAGTGTAAGAAATAACTTATTCTGCTCTTGGAATCTTAAGGAAGTTCTGCTTAGTCCCAGTGATGAATTACCATTCCACAGCCTGGTAAATTACAGCCCCTTGCAGACACAGAGTTTATATACCAGAAATGATGGAAGAATCTAGAAGCTCGAATTACTACTCAGTCCTACTAGCCCCTGCTGTTACACCAATCACTCGTGCTAGGGAAGGTCAGGAAATAAGAAGTTATGTACCTACCATAACGTTCCATGTTAGTTGTCTTCTCTCGCCTTCTTTCTTGCTTGATGGGTTCGGAGCCGATCCTCGGCTCCGACTCGGCACTTGCTAAGCTCGAGAGTCACTTTTACCAGCTCGAGGCAGCCCCATATCCCATGATGCAAGGCGGTAAGTACCCAGATCTCGTTTGATGACAAAGGGCAATAGCACCAAGCATAAAAACACTTCCAAAAGGAAGAAAGAAAACTTACAGGATGGAAGAAGGACCAGGTCTGAATGGTCTCAGCATAATAATTTCTTATAGGAAGGTCTGTCCAGGCCTGGGGGAAGGAGGGTCGCAGAAAGAAGGCGAGAAGACAACTAACATGGAACGTTATGGTAGGTACATAACTTCTTAATGTTAAGTTGTCAATCTCGCCTTCATTCTTGCTTGATGGGACCGCGTCCCTAGCACCTCTATCCTGGGTGGCTCAATGGAACAGACTCTTGAGGACTGTAGAGCCAAAACTGGCTCTGTCCCTGGAGGCCAAGTCCAATTTATAATGGGAAACAAAAGTATGAGGAGTGGCCCAAGTGGCCGCTGCACAAATAGTGTCTAAAGGAAGTCTAGCTAGAAAGGCTGTAGAAGTAGCTAAGCTCCTAGTTGAATGTGCTTTAGGTTTTGAGCACAGCTGTTTTCCCCGAGCAGATAAATTTCAGAGATGACCGAAGAAAGCCATCTAGACAAGGTCACTTTAGAGACAGGAAGGCCTTTCTTATTATCCGCATAGGAAACAAAAAGTTGATCAGATTTCCTAAATTTTTTTGTTCTGTCCAAATAATATCTGAGTTGACGGTGGACATCAAGATAATGTAGTTTTTGTTCGGCTCTGTCTGAACAGTTTGGGAAAAATACAGGAGATCAATGGATTGATTCAAATTGGTCTTTGAGGCGACCTTAGGCAAAAAGGTCGGATTAGTTCTCAATGATACTCTGTCTTTGTGAAAACCAAATAGGGGGTCGAACCGATAGAGCATGAAGTTCAGACACCCTCCTGGCCGATGTAATAGCTACTAGGAATAAAGTTTTCCAAGAAAGAAATTTCAGGGAACAAGAAACAGCTGGCTCGAAGCCGGGAAGAATCAAGGATGTCAGCACTAAATTTAGATCCCATTGAGGAGGAGGATTCCTGATTGGAGGCTTTAGCAGGAAAATTCCTTTCAAGAAGGCCCTACAGAGCCTATGGGACATAACATTGTGATCTGCAATCCCGACATGAAAGTTCGAGATAGCAGCCAATTGAACTCTGACTGTGGAAGAAGAGGAGCCTGCATGAAAAATCTCTGCTAAGAAGTCCAGAACTGCCTGAACAGGGGCAGTGAAAGGATCAATATTCTTGGCCTTAGCCCAATAAGAGAAACGTTTCCATTTGCTTGCATAAATCCTCCTGGTAGAGGATTTTAAAGAAGCTACTATGATGTCTCTAACAGGGTTAGAGATCAAAGGAAGCCTGGCTAAGGAAGGAAGTGGAGCAACCATGCTGTGAGGTTGAGAGAAGGGATAGACCGGTGCAGCTGACCGGATTGGTGAATCAGAAGATCTGTCACTGGGTCCAGATGCCACGGCTGCACCAAAAGGTGACGATGGAGGAATGGGAACCAAACTTGTCGAGGCCAGTAAGGAGCAATGAGAATCAATTTGGCTCTCAAAACGGTTGCTTTCTGGATAACTAGAGGGATCAGAGGAAATGGAGGGAAGGCATAAAGAAGTCCCTGGGGCCAATCCTGGGTCAGAGCGTCTCTGGGGGGATGGCCTGGAAGAGGGAAGAGAGAGAAGAAGTCTGGGCATTTGCTGTTTTGGGGAGTAGCAAAAAGATCGCAACATGGACGACCCCATTCCAGAAAAATCTCTTCCGCTATCGATTGCTTGAGAGACCACTCGTGAGGTATGAGAATAGCTCTGCTCAATCTGTCCGCTACAATGTTGGTTTTCCCAGGGATATGCATTGCTACCAGAAACCGATGAGAGGAGATTGCCCATTGCCATAGTCTGAGCGCTTCTCGACACAAGGGGTAGGACTTGGTTCCGCCCTGTTTGTTGATATACCAAACTACAGACATGTTGTCTGTGTGGACTGCAATTGTCCCTACGGGAAGAAAGTCGTTGAGGGCTTGCAACGATAAAAGCACTGCTCTCATCTCCAGGACATTTATGTGCAGGTGGTACTCGAACGGCTGCCACCTCCCATGAACCATCCTGCCCTGATAATGACCCCCCCCACCCGATCAGGGAGGCATCCGTGGTGACAGTGGCTACCGGGGATGGGGGTACAAAGTGTCTGCCTTGGTGAACCTGGGGAGATGTGATCCACCAAGCAAGATGATCTTTGCAAGTCTGTGTCACCAGAATCTGGTGACGCATTGGAAGTTGTTGGTACGACCACTGTGTGAACAGCATCCACTGAAGAAGGCGCATGTAGAAGCGAGCCAGGGGAAGAAGAGTAATGGCCGCAGCCATGAGGCCTAATACCTTTAGAACCATTCTGGCCTGTAGTTTCTTGTTGGCTAGAATGATCCTGACATGACTTTGAATGTCTGAAACTCTTTGATCTGTAAGGGTAGCTGATATCCGAACAGTGTTTAAGTTTGCGCCTATGAAAGTAATAGACTGGCAGGGCAATAAGGATGACTTTTCGAAGTTGATCGAGATGCCCAAATGAGAACAAAGATTTATTGTGTAATCCCTGGCTTGAATGAGCTGATGCCTGGTGGTGGCTGACAGGAGCCAGTCGTCGAGATACGGAAACACCTGGAATCCTTGACGTCTCAGGTGAGCCGTGACCACTGCCATGCATTTGGTGAACACTCTGGGGGCTGTGGTGAGACCAAAGGGCAGGGCTCTGAACTGGAAATGACTGGACCCCAGCCGAAAGCGGAGAAATCTCCTGGAGCGTCTGTGAATTTTGATATGATAGTACGCATCCTGAAGATCTATTGAGCACATCCAGTTGTCCTTCTGTAAGAAGGGCAAAATTGACTGAAGAGTGACCATTCGGAATCTTGTCTTCCTCACAGACTTGTTGAGTCTGCTGAGATCCAATATTGGTCTCCAGTCTCCCGTCTTTTTGGGGACCAAAAAGAACCTTGAGTAGATTCCGGGCTCTGAATGGTCTGTTGTAACTGGCTGAATGGCTCTTTTTTGCAGTAGTTTTGAGACTTCTAACTCTGCAATTTCCCTTAGACCGGGTGGTACATCTGGAAGGGAATTTGAGGGGTAGAAAGGACTTTCCTCGAAAGGAATTATGTAACCCTTGGATATGATCAACTGTACCCATCTGTCTTGAGAGAGGGAGTGCCAGGCTTCTGGGTACAGTGATAATCTTCCCCCGACTGCCTCCAAGGAGGGACAGCCGGGCAACATCTCAGGGATGTTGAAAGGGCTTGTCAGAGAGAGGCTCTCTGTTTCCCTGGTTTTTTGGACCCCCTCTGCCTCTAGAGCGGCGTCTGTTGTTGTTGCCCCCTCTGCCTCTAGGGGTAAACTGACCACGTGAATCCGGCGTGTCTCCTTGTGATTTTAGGAACCACATTTTGCCACCTTTCTGTCCTTTGGGGTAAGGTCTAGAAGGGGTGGAAAAACGGACTCCTACGGCAGAAAGAGTCTTGCCGTCCTGCTCACACCTGGTCAAAGTTTCCTTCACTTGAGGGCCAAACACAGCTGACCCATCAAAGGGAGAATTTGTGAAGGACGCCTTAAAGGGATCTGCAAAGTCACATAGCCGCATCCAGGCTTGGCGTCTGAGAGCCACACCTGTACCTGCGGCCCTACTCGCTCCATCAGCAGCATATGATATTAGCCGCATGGAGGAGTTTGCAATGGAATTTAGGGTTCCTAGCTGCGAAGCAATTTTTTCCCGAGCCCCTGCAGCTGTAGGATCCTGGTCAACATCACCTAGCTCCTTAAGGATATCCCTTTGGAGTCTGGTGAAGTGACATAGGTAATTCAGCGAACGCATAGCAAAGGTCGCTGAGGAAAACATCCGCTTACCATACCTATCCATGGTCCTAAAGTCCTTATTAGGAGGATGGACGGTTACGGAAGGATCTGCAAGTTCCTTCTTGGTGGCAGCAGCCACCACCATGGCATCAGCAGGAACACCCTTAGTGAGGAATTGCTTATCACACGGGGCAGTAATAAATTTTGAAGGCCTCCTAGGGACTGGCTCTACAGAGTCAGGAGCAGCCCACGCCTTTCGGGCAATAACCTGCATAAGGGGGTCGAAAGGCGGAGACACCCAGGAGGTGGAGGGCCGAGATCCAAACGCCTCTAGGTATACTGACTCATCCTCAGAGGGATTATTGGTGGGCCAGTTTCCCCTTTGTCTAAGGAGTTCTAGGATGTCTGAGAAGGAGACATCCTCAGAGGGGGATCTTGGGGATCCCTCTGACTCATCTAAGTCAGTATCTGAAGTGATAGACTCGGGGGAGTCTACATGTTTCCTCTTACAGGTCCTCTTCCTAGGAGGATCTCCCGAAACATCAGGAGAATCCTCGGAAGAGGGGGATATTCCCAATGGGGAAACCTGAGGCGGAGGATCTCTGGGTCCTGTAGCAAGAGAAGTGGCAGAGATGTCAACAGGCACTATAGAGGGAGGAGCTAAGGGAACAGACTGCTGGCTGATACCCGTGGCCAGCACCCTCTTCATCACCTCGAATGCTCCCCTCCCAGGAAGGTCCGAGAGAACCCGTTCCGAAGAGCTAGGAACTCCAGGGACCACCGAAAGGGAAGTCTCCGAGGCAGATGTCGGAGCAGAGCTCACCAAGGCCGAGGCTCCAAGGGGAAGAGCGGGTTCGGACAAGGGTCCGATGCCACTCACCCCCTCGGAGGAGACCATGGAAGCCCGGCCACCGAATCCCTCTAAGGAAGGTCTCGAAGAGGAGATAAGAGTAGAGGCTGAAGGAACAAAAGAGGGTATCTGTCCCTCAGCCGTAGTAGTAACCATTCCCAAAGACTCCAACTCCAAGCTCTGGGGTAGAGTTGAAGGAGGAACTGCAATGGGGTGTGGACCAATAGCCGTCTGTTGAGACGGGCTATGTAACATTTGGGCCAGTGCCTGTGACTTAAGTAATCTACTGACCACTCTCTCTAAATCATGGTCAGAAAGCCTGGATGACCTTGAAGATCGGCTCCGATTGCTCCGTTCCAAGAGGAGAGGTGAAGCCGGAGCCGAAAGTATTGGCTCCAAGGAAGGAGACCTAGACCTCTTCCTCGAAGGAGCCATCGGAACCGATGAAACTATTGAACCTGTCGGAGCCGACAACTTATCGGAGCCGACAGGTAGCTTCGATGCATTGGCTCCAGCCGGAGCCGATACAGCCACAAAAGTAACGGTGTCAGAGCCGATCGGAGCCGACACCGATGCCTGAGCCACATGGTGGTCAGAACCGATCGGAGCCGACACCAAAGTGGTCGAACCAGAATCGGCACCGATAGCCATCGGTGCCGAAGGCTTAGTTAAGCCAGAATCGGCTCCAGCCGGAGCCGATCTCGACTCAGAACGAGTCGGAGCCGAGGCCGCAGGCTTGGACACAGAAGCCTGGGCCTTGGAAGACTTAGAAGTCTTGGATGGAGCCGACTTAGCCGGAGAGCCCTCCGGCTTAAGAAGGCCCCTCAAAATCAACTTATTTCTTCTTTCCTGCAGGACTCTCTGGCTGAAAGAATGACATATAGCACAGGAGTCCTGCAGGTGAAGAGGCCCCAGGCAATACAGGCAAGGAGTGTGACCGTCTGTCAGAGACATTTTCTGACAGCACGAGTCACACTTCTTAAAGCCTGAGACCCTTTCTTTAGACATGGTGTAAACACAGACACACACACCAGTCAAAGAAATTAAATTAAATATACCAAAAGGTATAACTAGAAAACACACACACACACCCTAACAGGGGGGGGGGATGGGATGGGTGAAAGTCTGACTAAAAAAATAAGAAGAGACAGAGAATTTTCTGTCAGAAAAGGTTTAAAACTAATATATAACTAATAATTAAGGGTTTTTTTGTTAAAAGGGGCTAAAATAGCAAAGTAGCAAATCACTTACCAGGAGCTGGTAAAAGGAGGACCTCATCAGCGAAGCGGCAAACGAGATCTGGGTACTTACCGCCTTGCATCATGGGATATGGGGCTGCCTCGAGCTGGTAAAAGTGACTCTCGAGCTTAGCAAGTGCCGAGTCAGAGCCGAGGATCGGCTCCGAACCCATCAAGCAAGAATGAAGGCGAGATTGACAACTTAACATCCCTGTTACTCTCAATAATAATGAAGCCAACAACCTATCAGCAGAAGATGGCTGCCAACACACTATCAGCAGAAGATGGCTGCCAGAAACACAGGAAACTCAACAAACAAAACTACCAGGCCTGGACAACAGCAGGCTTCTATCAAGATTATGCTACCCAAGTAGAACACATAAACCTCACAATAAATGCACAGAAAAGCACAGAAAGAGCACTCACACAGAAAATACAAGGCTCAGTATGAAAAAGCAGTTTACAGTTTAGTAATTCAGTAAAAATGCAATTACAGTAATGCACACTATTACAGCTACTAGCTCTAGCCACTAAATAAAAGTTTTAAACAGATAAAGGGGCAAGGAGACACAAGAAAATGCTTTTAACTGCAAACAAATCAGTTATATGATACCCGACTAGAACACAGAAACCTCACAGAAAAGCACAGATAGAGCACTCACAAACAAAAAATACAACTCTCAGTATGAAAAAGCAGTTTACAGTTAAGTAATTCAGTAAAAATGAAATTAATTTATTTGATTGTTTAAGCTGAGCAGGGAGTGTTCCCAATTTTGACACTGTTGCTTCCTGCTGTAAGACAGCAATTTCTTTCTCCTATTGTATAGCCTATTAATGGCAGCTGTCCACCAAGTAGGTTTATTTTTCTTGAAGATCTTGCTTTGGTTCTATCAGGTACGGCAGAGTCAATACAAATGTACAGGTGCAGTAAAATCCGAGGTGTGCACCATGTGCTGTGAGGACAGAACTCTGTCCAAGTAGCTGAACAACAAGTGAATAAAGTCACACTCTCAAGTCGATAAAATCCAAGGTTTATTAGTAAAAACCATAAAAACGAACTGCAGTGGTAAGCGCTTTCACGTTGTACCCAACGCTTCATCAGACATCAAATGCAGTAAAAAATACCCCTTATAAACAAATTCAAATTCAAACAGACAAATCAGATCATGAAAGTAATTAAACAGGATATTGAATTAAAATCAATTAAGAACAAATAATGTGTTAATTACCCATGAAGTCAATGCTTGAGGGGTCTACTAGAAAGAAAAGGCTTGAGTGTAAATCTGTCATTGAGTCCAAACCTATGAGCTTGTAGCTTTAGAATCCATTTCCCTTCCCTCTCTTCTGTACGGTTCCTGATGTTACCTAATCTACCTCCTTTGTGTATTAACTCCAAAACCCTGAACCTAAAACAATGCGAGGAACCATGGTCCAGGGTGTGCTTGGCCAAAGCATTGTTTGTATTGGCCTTCTCAATGGCATAGGCGTGCTCACGCATACGCTCACGAAAAGTCCTGGTCGTCATTCCAACATAGAACGAACTACAGGATTGACACACTGCCACATAGACCAAGTTAGAAGATCTACAATCAGCATAAAACTTAGACACATATTTACGTCCTGTAGCAGGGTGGACAAAACAGTCAGAGACAGCAATGAATTTACATTGATTGCAAGAGTGGCAAGGATATGTGCCATTCTTGCTCAAAGCTCTAGTGACTATTGGTTCTTTATCATAACACAGTAATCTATTGAGGAGAGCATGTTCCTATAAGCTACATGTGGTTTGCTGTCTACTAGACTCCTAATGTTTTCATCCAACATTAGCAATTTCCAATTATTATTAAGAATTTGTAAAACATGACTATTCTTGTTAGTATATGGTAAAACAATCCTGTTGGTAAAATGTTTTGTTCTATCAGGTTCTAAAGGTGGATCACCATGTGTTCTCTTAAAAAAAGGAGCCCCTTTGGTAGCTCTGAGGCGGTCTCCTGTTTGTATGTTGTTATGAACTTTATTGCGATCATAACCTCTGTGTAAAGAATTACTAGCAATCTCCTTCTTCTGAATGTCATAGGTGGTATTGAGGGTAGTCAACCTAGACGCCCTCATGACCTGATTGGTTACTATGTTGTCATAAACGTGTCTGGGGTGCATGCTGGTACGGTGTAACAGATTATTCCTCCAGCACTCCTTCCTGTACAATTCAGTTTCAAGGCCTTTAAAAGTCTTGACGATCTTGACATCTAGGAATGCAATCTCATTAACAGAATGACTGCAATCAAACTGAAGGAAATCAGTTGTATTGTTCAGATAGGACACAAAATCAAATAGCTGTTCTATCGTGCCTCCCTACAAAATAAAAACATCATCTACAAATCTATTGTAGTATTTGAGTTGAGTCAAGAACATATTGTTGTCATTGAAAACATGGGTAGCCTCCCAATGTGCCAATACCAAATTAGCATAGGCATTGGCACATGGGGTGCCCATCGCTACACCTTTGGTTTGAAGGTAGTACCTACTGTCATACAGCAAAACATTGTATTGGAGAACAAGCTCTAAACGAGACATCCATCTAGTAATGATATGACTGGGAAATGTATTGTTCACTAACAGATTTCTAATATAATCCATCCCAGTAGTGTTTGGTATCGAAGTGAACAAAGATTTTACGTCAAGAGTGACGAGTATGTCCTCAGAGTCAAATGAGGTAGAGTTGTGATGACAAGCTAGATTTTCTAAAAAATGTGTAGTGTCCCTTAATATTTGCTTGACTTTAGAAACAACAGGTTTCAACATCTTGTCCAAATAAATGGAGATCGGCTCAGTGAGCCATCCCCTGCTGGATACAATTGGTCTTAAGGAGGGGTTCTCTAGCCCTTTATGAATTTTGGGAAGACCTCTTTTAGAGCTTGTTCTCCAATACAATGTTTTGCTGTATGACAGTAGGTACTACCTTCAAACCAAAGGTGTAGCGATGGGCACCCCATGTGCCAATGCCTATGCTAATTTGGTATTGGCACATTGGGAGGCTACCCATGTTTTCAATGACAACAATATGTTCTTGACTCAACTCAAATACTACAATAGATTTGTAGATGATGTTTTTATTTTGTGGGGAGGCACGATAGAACAGCTATTTGATTTTGTGTCCTATCTGAACAATACAACTGATTTCCTTCAGTTTGATTGCAGTCATTCTGTTAATGAGATTGCATTCCTAGATGTCAAGATCGTCAAGACTTTTAAAGGCCTTGAAACTGAATTGTACAGGAAGGAGTGCTGGAGGAATAATCTGTTACACCGCACCAGCATGCACCCCAGACACGCTTATGACAACATAGTAACCAATCAGGTCATGGGGGCGCCTAGGTTGACTACCCTCAATACCACCTATGACATTCAGAAGAAGGAGATTGCTAGTAATTTTTACACAGAGGTTATGATCGCAATAAAGTTCATAACAACATACAAACAGGAGACCGCCTCAGAGCTACCAAAGGGCTCCTTTTTAAGAGAACACGTGGTGATCCACCTTAGAACCTGATAGAACAAAACATTTTACCAACAGGATTGTTTTACCATATACTAACAAGAATAGTCATGTTTTACAAGTTCTTAATAATAATTGGAAATTGCTAATGTTGGATGAAAACATTAGGAGTCTAGTAGACAGCAAACCACATGTAGCTTATAGGAACATGCTCCCTCAATAGATTACTGTGTTATGATAAAGAACCAATAGTCACTAGAGCTTTGAGCAAGAATGGCACATATCCTTGCCACTCTTGCAGTCAATGTAAATTCATTGCTGTCTCTGACTGTTTTGTCCACCCTGCTACAGGACGTAAATATGTGTCTAAGTTTTATGCTGATTGTAGATCTTCTAACTTGGTCTATGTGGCAGTGTGTCAATCCTGTAGTTCGTTCTATGTTGGAATGACGACCAGGACTTTTCGTGAGCGTATGCGTGAGCACGCCTATGCCATTGAGAAGGCCAATACAAACAATGCTTTGGCCAAGCACACCCTGGACCATGGTTCCTCACATTGTTTTAGGTTCAGGGTTTTGGAGTTAGTACACAAAGGAGGTAGATTAGGTAACATCAGGAACCGTACAGAAGAGAGGGAAGGGAAATGGATTCTAAAGCTACAAGCTCATAGGTTTGGACTCAATGACAGATTTACACTCAAGCCTTTTCTTTCTAGTAGACCCCTCAAGCATTGACTTCATGGGTAATTAACACATTATTTGTTCTTAATTGATTTTAATTCAATATCCTGTTTACTTTCATGATCTGATTTGTCTGTTTGAATTTGAATTTGTTTATAAGGGGTATTTTTTACTGCATTTGATGTCTGATGAAGCATTGGGTACAACGTGAAAGCGCTTACCACTGCAGTTCGTTTTTATGGTTTTTACTAATAAACCTTGGATTTTATTGAGTTGAGAGTGTGACTTTATTCACTTGTTGTTCAGCTACTTGGACAGAGTTCTGTCCTCACAGCACATGGTGCACACCTCGGATTTTACTGCATTTGTGTCTTTCTTCTTCCATTGAGGGTGCTTTACCTGGCAAACCACTGTTTTTTTTGTGTATACAATTGTACAGGTGCTTGTATAAAGCACCGGTATATAACTCATGACAGGTGTCTGTTCCATCAGTGGGGGAATGGGCATGAAGCTATTTATGCTGTCACGTAAGAGGCTGTAATTGGCCTTGGAAAAGTTCTTTAGTCTAGTTGTTGCTGGGGGAAGGGGGGAGTCTTGTGTTATAGTTATTCTAGCGAGACTGATTTGTGATCAGATCTCACCAGGGATGGCCACACACTGGGGGATGCTGCAGCAGTCTCCCATGTTGGTGAGCACCAGGTCTAGGAAGTTTGAGCCCCTTGTGGGTGTTTCAACCAACTGATCCAGGGCATTGGAATTAATGAAGTCCAGGAACCTTTGGACAAGTGAGTTAGAACACGTATAATTTGCTCAATTTATGCATGGGTATTTAAAGTCACCCAAAACCAGGGTGTTTGGTTGTATCTTGTTTAACTCAAGTAGATCCAAGTAGGCTGAGTGGATGGCCTGATTCATGGGGGGGGGTCCTATACCTGGCAATGACTAGAAGAGGGGTCTTACCTACAGTCAGTTACAACTGAAGTAATTCAAGGGAATCGTGTTGTTTAACTAATCTGGAGGTGTGTTTATCTTTAATGAATATTGATACACCACCTATTTTACTTATCACACCTTCAGTTTGTGGTCTGAACGTGTGGAAGGAAATGTAACCTGGTATAGCTGGGATGTTCTCCACAGCCTTAAATCAGGTCTAAGTGATTGCACAAATGTCAGCATCTTCCAGGGTGAGGACTGCTTCCAGTGAGTGCAATTTCTGGTTTAAACTCCTAGCGTTTAGCAGCATAACCTTGATATTGTTTTTAGAGGGTATTTTTACATCTGGAATTTCGTTCTTATGACATTTCCTAAAAAAGGCGTTATAGGGATGGCAATAGCCTTGGCCAGTAACTGAAATCCCAGGGTTGACAGATGAAGGCCATCTCTGGCAAAGCATCAAGGTCGGTCAACCATGTCATCTCAGGTGGACAGTTACTGGATAACCTTTGAATGACCCCAGAAACTAAGCCTATTGCTCTTCAAAAAAATGCCCACCTATCAAATAGCATTAAGCTTCCAGCTCCTATAAACAGAAATCACCAGCTACTACACCCTCAGCAATCATCCATATTACTATATCATAATTATACCCCCAAAATAATAACTACAATATCAGCTCCCAACTTCTTAAAAATGAAATGCCTACTTTCTAAATTAACTTAATTAAAATCACCGTTACCCAAGATAAAACCATAACTTAGCATACAGCACTGGTTCAGCTCTTCACCTTCATCTAAAGTCATTAAACTGTGGCAATGTTTACCAAAATCCAACCCTTAGTACAAAGATGATATACTACTCCTCCCCTTCTCTCATCCTGACACAACTCTATCAATGTAAAATTATGTTACATAGATAGTTGTAGTATATGTAAAAGTATTTTAGCTGCACACCTGGATAGGTAACCACACTTCTGACATTCTTACAATCTCAGAACCCAGGCTAAAACTATATGTTAAAGAGGAAGAAACCTCTCTCATAGAGATACAACATAATCTGATCAGAATGCACATTAAAATGGGCTGCTGGAGTCACAGTACTGCATTCAAACTCCACAGAACTGGCATACGTATACATACATTTACATAACTTTGAAAGTTCAAATGCTCATAATTAAATTAAGCAATCACAAAAAAATGCTTACTTAGTAGTTGTAGGTACAAGTTCAGACAGTCATACAAAGTTTTCATCACTCCAAACAAAACCACTATCTCAGAGAACGACTACATCTTCTCCAGGATACCAAGAAATATCAGACACAAAATAATACTAGATCTGAGCATAGACTGGCCAACAGACAATATAAATACATCTATACAACATATGTACATTTTCATCTTAAAGAAACTCATTAAAATCCCAACCAGATTCAACAATCCCTCCAATATAGAATCCCTCCTTGACAGGATACCTACTACATTAACCAAGCAATGTAACATCAAGTAGGTACACTACCTGCCAAAATGATCACCAACATACATAATACAGGGCCTCGTTAAACTATTAGAAACGCACAGTTATATTATAGCCAGAAACGTACCCAAATTTAACTCAAGTCACTTTCACCAGTTTATTAAAAGGATATAACTGAAATAACTAGAATTCCATAACTTAACCTCCCACTTGATGAAGCCATCACCTTCTTCAATAAAAATTCCCTAACAATTTCAAGTCTGAATCTTCAACAGAAAAAAGAAATAAAATCCAACTCAGTCCCATGGCTAACATCACAGAAAAAGATGTAAACTAGAGAGAAGACATGGAAAACTTGGCAGAATGTTAAAACTTAAAAACTACCAGCCCTTAAGAAACTTAGCTGAAGCCCACAAAAACAGCCAAAGATTTTTTTAAGGTACTTGTGTATTATCGCAACCAGATTTTCCCGGTTGCGAAATTTGCCTACTTCAAGTGAAATGAGGCTATGAAACAGTGTGATGTGTTGATCAAAGTCCTGCATGCTAACAAGAAAAGTTTGAATTAGCTTCAGCAAGAGAAACCAATTAAAATGTCGTCTTCCAGATTTGCGTGCATTAGAACCTCATAGGTGAATTCTAACGGGTGCTATCATACTGACAAATGAAATCTGTAAGTACCGATTTCTCCAGTAATAAAAAAGGGTGAAAGAGCAAGTTTTAAATTATGTCCCTGTATTATTTGGGTCAGAATTCACAAATGTAATTTAGTATTAGGAAAACTCAGAGCAGAAAGGATGAATGACTTCACGAGCTACTGTTTCATGGATTCCATGTTTACCGGCCTTTTATATATATATTTTTAAACATGTCTGTCTGCATTACCTTGAATGCACTCGGGCACGCTGATACCTCTCCAGTGTCCAGATTTCTGCCTCATATTTTAACGTATTTCATGCAAGTTGTAGTTGTGTAGTTTCCAACTCATAATTGAGTCTTAATGTCAGTAAATAATGGTGTTTGTTTCTTTTCAAACAGGAAGAATGATGGCAGCTTTGGAAGCTGCTTATGAGAACAGGCAATCGCATCAGTGCTACATCGTATAGGAATCCAGTGTGCAATTGCTGATATAAACTAGCTGAGTATGTATACAGCTTAGTGTTCTCGTGATACTTAACCACTGTAATGTGACAGTAGAAAAAAACTTGGAAGATCAATTCTGAGTCGTACATGCACTCGTTTTACTTGAAGTATCTGAATTTTGCTACCGCAAAAATCTGTTTGCAGTAATACGCAAGTACCTTTTTTAACTCACAGCAATCTAAAAAGGTTTCTGGAATTCAATAATTAAGCTTCTCAAACCTGGAAGAAAATGTTAACCAAAATCCCACTGTGGAAACTAGCTACAGCCTATAAATTCATTTTCATAAATGCTACAAGTACCAAACCTACATTTTTTTATAAATAAACCAAATACAAATGGACTCATCTTATCAGTTTAAGCACAGCATATCCTATTATCATCCTAATAAATCAATCCACAGCTGAATCCCATTCTACCATTTGTAAACAATCAAAAATAATACCCACTATACAGAGAAGGTATTTCCTTTAAAATGTCAAATCTGAGCTTTTTGCAATATTACCAGTTTCAGAAGTGCTAGAAAAATGCTTTCACAGACGGTCTCTCTCCCTCTCTTTCTCTCCCATTTAATTGACAACAATCTCTTCCCTCCAATCCATCATGGTTTCAAGCCAGCCCAGAGTACTGAAAAGGCAATCATTTCTAAACACTACATACCAAAAACACCATCAAGGAGAAATTATTTCGTCTTTAGTGTTGTGCCATTTCAAAGCATTTGACCTTGCCTCTCATGAATTTATTCTTAAGCAATTTGCTGACTTTGACTTTAGACAGACTAAGAATCCTGGATCTACTCTTTTAAAGCTAATGCCCATCTCTCACACTCAAATAATTTGTATCCACAAGGCCTCCCCCTACCCTGTCTTCTCTGCACATCTTCAATCTTCTAAAACTTAAAATCAATTCATCTGGCCATACTGGGACATTTGCTACAAAAAATGACTGTTTAGAGCAAAACTGTCCACCAAATCAAATCACAGTTTTCCAACAACTAAACTGGTTTGAGCTTCTCAGCATTCTTTCTTATTTCCACCTAAAAATGGTTTACAACATTCCATACCGCTCAAATGTCCAGATTTTCACAGAATCTAGATTTTTTGCCTCATATTTTAGGTCTGTTCCTCATAAAATTTGTAATTTTCTGGTAAATCACTGAGGATTGAAATCACTAAATACTAATATACTCTTGTGTTTCAGACTTTGTATCCTTCAAAAATGCATGCCAACACAAACACTGTTATTATAACAACCTTCTAAGTTTACAAAAGCAATGTTTAAAATCTGTCCCTATTTTTGGGTATTCATCCTCCCCATTATTTTAGGCTTTGTCCATATTTCTTGAGCTAAGAAATTTAGAGCTATGCAACATTCTCTTAAGTTCCTGGCATTATGTCACTTGCTACAATGTTATACAAATGCAATATTTAAACAAAACAAAGCAATTAGTCCTCCCAAAAACTTGTACAACTGAAAGACAAATGTCCTCTATTCCATATCTGGAGTCAAGCTATGGAACTTTTCCTACACTCTTTATATCTAACTCCACCATTTGTAGTATAAAGTACACCCTCAAGTCTCACCTAAATAAAGTGACCGCATATTTTCTATCTCTTGTGTACAACCTCTGCATTTCCCGCCCAATATAAAATGCAAACTATAAATGTAACCTTTTTTTTGTTGATGACTCCCTGAAGCTGACCATCAGCTGCTCCTTGAGCCTCTCTTCATCCACCAGGTATCCCAATCCTCCTTGCAGCACCGAGTCTGACCCATGTTCAGCATCAGTGAGGAAACTGAGGTTTTCTGTTGTAGCATTACGATATGCTGATCTCCAGACAATCATTACTTTATTTTTCTTGCTTTGCACAATGGCATCTTAATACTATTTTCTTAGCATCTGTTAAAGGACTAACTGACAGCTTGAACAACTACTCTAAGTTGTTCATCATGTTTTTCAACCCGATTAATGCTGGATTCTGACACCACCTTAGGAAGAAAGGAGGGGCTGTTTTATAAGTATACCATTATCCTTATGAAAAATCAAATGAGGCGGCTTGGTAGGTAGGGTCTGAATTTCTGAAACTCATCTAGCAGAGGTAATAGGTTCATAGGTTGGTACTAGGCTATCGGCCCTAGGGCCTACACAAGCCTAGCCATAACAATTCCCTGGCTATTTCTTCCCACACTATTTACTTCCCTGGACCCCTGTCTAGCAGGGCGACTGACGTGATCCCTGGGGTGAATTTCCTTTCTCCCATCCAATCATCAAGGTTCCTTTTGAAGAGGACCAAAGTAATTGCCACTAAAGACAGTTTTCCAGGTCAAAAATTTTAGCTTACATTTAGCTGATGGTGGATTAGGGGCAACAGAAGATAAGCACAGAGACACGGTGGGGGGGGGGGGGCAATTGTGAAGTGCAGTGACTCTTGGTAACTCCACTGGTTGGAGGATCAGAGCAAAGAATGTGCTGCAGTTGTTGTTGAGGAGAGATGCAAAGAGATCACAACATGGTTATCTCCATTGACAAAAAATCCTTTCCACAACCTTCATATTAAGGGACCACTCATGAGGCATTAGAATGGACTTGCTTAAGTTGTCTGAAGTCATGTTGGATTAACCCAGAATGTGCACTATCAGGAATCGACTGGATGAGCTCACCCATTGCCACACACTCATGGCTTCTCGACATAGTGAGTAAGATGAGGTTCACCCTTGTTTGATGTACCAGAATACAGACATATTGTCCATCTGAATCACAATAGTCCTGGAGGGCAGAGTGCCTTGGAAGGCCTGCAATGCTAGCTAGGACAGCTCTCCTTTCCAGAGCATTGTATATGTATTTGCCTCTTCTGGAGGCCATGTGTCTTAGATCGTCTTTCCTAAGAAATGCCCTGCCACCCAATCTAGGAAGTGTCCGGGGTCACTATAGCCTTGGGCTGAAGGAAAACAAAGGGCTGACCTTCTTTTATCCATCATAGGAGGTAATTCTTGCAAGCCCATTATCTTGATCTGGCTGAATAATGGTTGATGAAGAAGGGACCACGGAGTCACTAAGGTCCACTGAAGGATTCTCATGTGGTGTCTTGCTAATGGTACCAAAATGTTTGCAGCCAGACATTGACTCCAACGCTTGAAGGATCATTTGAGCTGAAAGATAAGAACTTTGAATGATCTCTTTGACCTGCAATTGAATGGTTTGAATCCTTGACAGAGGGTGTCATAGTTACTGAATAGAACAAGGCTCCAATGAACTCCAATATTTGAGTTGGTTTGAGATGAGATTTCTTGTGATTGATGGTAATTCCCAAACAAGAGCATAACTGGAGTACACAGTCTTGTGCTTTGATCAGATGATGCCTCGTCAAAATGGTTATGAACCAGTAGTCCAAATATGGAAATACCCAGAATCCCTGTAGCGTCAAGTGAGCAGCTGCTACTGCTATACACTTTGTGAACACCCTGGGGGCTGTGGTGAGACCACAGAGTAGAGCTCTGAATTGGCAATGGCTGGCACCCACCCAGAAGCAAAGATATCTCCTGGATCATCTGTTCATTTTGATATGATAGTGTGCATCCTGAAGATCTATTGAGTATATCCAGTCATTCTTGTGCAGATAAGGTAGAATGGACTGAACTGTAACCACCCAGAACTTGGTGTATTGGACTGACTTGTTCAGATCGCCGAGATCCAAAATTGGTCTCCAGTCCCCGGTTTTCTTTGGCACTAAAATGAATCCTAAGTAAGTTCGAGACTCTCTCCTTGGTCTAGGGGGACTTCTCGGATGATACTTTTTTCTAGCAGTTTGTTTAGTTCTAGTGCTGCTGCTTCCTTCTGATTGGGTGGAACATTGGGGATTTTGTTTACTACCAAAGGGTGGTAGGGGAAAAGGGTATTATATAACCTCTGGAGATAATCCTGTGCACCTACGGATCTTTTGTAATCTCTAGCCAGGCAGTCTGGTGCAGGGATAAATGACCCACAACTGCCTCCACAGATATACAGTCAGGCCTCCTTTTAGGAACGCTGGTAGGATCTGCCAGAGAAGGTATCGCTAGATCCCTGGTCCTGCGGACCTCTGCCACATGGATGGCGTCTTCCTTAAGAATTCCCTCCCTCTTCCCCTGGGGAACTATCTCCATGTAGATCTTGAAACGGACCCTGGGACTTTCTGAACCACATTTTTCATCCACCTCACTGATTCCTAGAAAAGGTCCTTTGAGGGATTGAAAAATGTACACCCACAGCAGAAAAAGGAAAAAAAGGGGAAAGGGTGACCAACAATGGTAATCAGAAAAGGGCTAAATGAGTACAAGGAAGCAGAATACCAGCTATGGTAACAAGATTTGCATGAAAAGTGTAATATATAAAAGGGACAACATTTTCCAAAAAGGATTTTTACTCATGAGTACCTAGCTAGCTAACCCAAGAGTTTGCAGTGACCATGGCTATATGCGAAGGCAGCTAACAAGCACTGAGGTATGTTAGGTGTCTAGAGCATTATGGGTAAGGGTGGAGGTCAAGGGTTCCAGTGTTCCACGAGCTTGAGCAGATCCAAACCCAACAGCTGATGAATGAATCAAAATGACAACATCAGATCCAAATTTAAGTGAGACTGAGATGCAAAAAGAGCAATTACAGAAACGCCAACATGATAAGAATGTAAAGAATAATCATCTGGTGAGTCAGACACTGTACAGCGTTAATATATCACAGGGTGGAATCCAAAGTGAGTTCCAGGTGTGATAACTGAATAGACTGGCCCTGTTTTCAAACCGAGTTGCAAGTGAAACCGTTTACTTACAGAAGACAGTGGCACCTTAATAGTAAGACTGTCAGTTGGCAGTTGCTATTCTGAAAAGAGAACAACAAAATATTAACAATATTGTGAAAAGAAATCTGCAGTGTAAAGGGGTACTGCACAAGAGATTGTTACCCAGTAGAGTAAAAAACATTTGATTCACTGCCTGTGTTTAGATGTTTTTGAGGTGCAGAAAAATCACCAAAACTTTTAACTTTTCAACAGATGGTCTTTGTTGCACGAACTCTGAGTTTTGTTATACGATATTTATCTGTCTCAAATGTATGGACTTTATTTTACGTTAAGTAAGTTTGTGGGCTATACTCTCGTGAGAAGAGATGGATTGATAGCCTCTACCCTTCTAAGCTGGGAATTGCTGGTGAAGGCTTATTGGGCCTGTTATTCTAAGTATCTTTGTTCTGGTTTCAGCACTTGGGCTCCAAACCAGTTATTTTACATTAGGAAGACTCGTGGTCTACACTCTTGTGGCATTATTGTGTAGACTAATTTTATTTTATTTATTTATTTTAACTACTAGAGCATGTAGTCTGTGTACAGCTGAACCTTGCTCATCAAGTTCCTTGTCTTATTAACCTGTTTGATATTTAAATTTCCATCACTCCTCCCTAGTAGATCAGTAGCCATGGATATACACTCCCCAACTATCTCTGTGGCCAATTTGGTTGATATGGGTATTCCAAGGCATTGCAGCAATTGCCAAATGTGCACTGACAGCCCACTTATTCTTAATAAAACAGATAAAGTATGCGAGAGGTGTAAATACACTAATGCTGGAGACAAAACTCTCCAAAACTACAATTACAACCAATACAACCAAAACTAATTCTATAGGGGTTGTCAGTGAAACTTGCACCATTGCCTACTGCACAGGGTAAAGACCCTACACATAAAACTACTTAGGCTGAGGCACTTAAAGGTAACCTTCCTAAAACACTAAGAACCCACAGTGCAATCAAAGAAAGGGTCCTCAGCCATCAAGTAAACACCACCCACAGCTACACATAGTTACACTGCATCCAATGCCTCTACTGTTAAGCCCTTAAGGCAAACTAGTGCACAGCCAAATTTCCTGGTCACTGGTGATTCTATAGTGAGGCACAGCAATGTCTCCCTCATCAGACTAAGTAAGGAGATAGTCACAGTTAGCTGTCTTTCCAGGGGCTAGGAGCTATCAAGTCTCACAGGCACTCAGGTCATTGAACCACAGGTACCAATGTTTCTGTCATAGTCCATATGGATCTTAATGCCCTGAGATGTCCATCCTTTGACTATATGAAGCAAGACATGATCGATCTTGCTGATTAAATGTTTCAGGTAGGTATTAGCCTACCATTGAGCGGCATAACACCTTCTTCAAGGATGATTCACATTACCAAAAGAAAATGATGGATTTTAACGATTGACTTTGCTTCTGATGTCAGTCCAAGGGGAGTACAATATTTGACAGCTTGGGAGGACATGGTTGACAGATCATGCTGCTTTGCCAGGGATGGTCTGTGACTGCGCTTATCCCCTGTAGGCTTTTGGATATAAGCAAAGACCTTTTCCACCCCTACAGTGCCTTTTCTAAACTTTGTAAATACCAACAGCCTGGAACAATTGTTCCATTCTCCTACCAGGGGTACAAACATCAATGGGGGAGAGGGGTCAATGTTCCTCACCCAATGTAATTTCTTTGTTCATCAGATCTTACCATAAGACAGTATTGCTTGAAATAAAAATTAAATCCTGGAACTAGTGAAACCAAAAACCTTTAGGAACTATTCCAAGGCTAACCTCTCTCTACTAAGTGAAACCTTTGCTAAATTCCAAGCACCCCCCAACCCAGTAAACACCATCACATATGATGAGCTCTGTACAGCCATATTGACAGCTGCATACAAGTGAGCTGCAACTCCTCACATTAAGAATAAGACAAACTCAAAAGACAACCCATCCTGGTGGAATCACAATATCAATTGGTTTTACAACAAAAGAAAAAAAAACTCTTGGCCAAATATAGGAGAAGCAAAGCCATACATACTAAAAGCCCCCTTACCAATCTAAACAGGCAGTTAAGTGGGTTAATTAATACTTCAAAGGCTAAATTTGAAGAAAAAATAGCTTCTCAGGCAAAGGACAATCACAAAGCTTTCTACAGCTACATCTGTAACCTCAGGGGAAATATGCAATAATGTGGGAAGCTTATTGTAAATGGCATCATCCACACTGAAACAGAGGCCACTGCCACCCTTTTGGCTAACAGACTCAGCTATAATATCTCCCCCCCACTCCCCATTCCGATATTCCAAAGGAAATATAGCATACCACAATCCCCCTCAATCATTACTAGGGGACAGGTTACCAATACACTTTCCAAGGACAAAAACACTGCATCAATGGGCCCCAATAAAATCCCAGGATGTTTAATAAATAACATGAAACACGACTTCTCTGAGCCACATGAATCACTTTTCAAATGCAGCCTACAGTCAAGTTTTGTGCCCAAGGAATGGAAGATGTCTACAATCAATCCCCTGCAAAAAGGTGGACCAACTGCTGATCTGGGTAACTACAGGCGCACAAGTCTTAACAGCCCCATATACAAGGCCATGGAAAGAATCATGGACATGATAAATGAGTACATCTGTAACCTGCTAACATTGGACTCATCACAGTTTGGCTTTATTAAAGGAAGTCAGCAACAAAGAGCCTTCGCCCAGATGGCAGATGCAAAGGCCCAAACAAGCAAACTCACTCAGTCGAAAAAAACCCCAGCACCAAATGGGGAAATCACATCTTTAATGTCAGACAGACCAGTTTCCTGGTCACTGGTCAAAGGATCTTTGGGGCCGAAACCGCTCTGCCTGACATTAAAGATATGATTTTCCCCATTTGGTGCTGCCTGTTTTTTTCGACTGAGTGAATTTATTAAAGGAAGGCCATGACTATTAAATTTGATGAACTTTTATGAGAGGGTCACCAATGGGGTCTATATTAGAACATCGAAAGTTTAACTGTTCGAATCACTAAAGGTCGACCTTTAGTGATCGAACTGTTAAAACTTTGAATGTTCCTAAAAGAAAATCTAAAGGGTGTAGGCAGGGGGGCAAGCCCCCCTGCACCCCCCACACCCCCCGCTACTTAAATATACCAACTCCGAGACCACACTACAGAAATCTCCCCTTATGAAGATTTCCGTTTACCCATTCAATGTTCTGCACTTTCGCTATTCTTGTGTCAATAATGTCAGATTCAACATTGTCGGCTTTGAAGAATCTAATATAGACCACACCAATGCATTGGATGAAGGCAAGACTGTGCATACGGCTTACCTTAACCTGGCTAATGCCTTTTATTCAATACACCACTCAAGCATTATAGACAAGCTCATTAATTTAGGTATAAACCCCTTTATCACTCACTGGATAGCCAACTGGCCGACGGGACCAGGAGGTCAAAATAGGTGAGGCCACCTCCACCAAGAAGCCGGTTACTAGCAGAGTCCCCCAGGGCTCGATACTGGCCAGCTATTGTTTGGCATCTGTTTCTTTAAAATGAAAGCAAATACTGAAGGGTTATGTTTGACTAAGTTTGCAGATGACTGCAAGCTGGGTGTTATCAATGACTCCCCTGCAGAAACTAGCAGTCTATCTCTGACTAACAAATGGTGCCAAAGCTATGGTCTTGGAATCAATGTTAAGAAATGCACAATTGTACCCTTTTGGAAAATCAACTATCCCAGATAATTACCATGTTAATAATACATCCCCTAAGAGTCAACCCAGTGGTCAGGAATCTGGGTACACACATAGACAGTACTTTGACCACCATGTGGCCACAGTGGTGAGAAAGCACTTTTGATGTTGTGCAACTTATAAGTAAGGGCATGGCATCTAGGTCCAAAGAGGTTATTATCCCACTGTACTCCGTCCTCATCAGATCAATAATAGAGTACAATGCTCCCTTCAGTATGCACCTGACCAGGCATATTGCAGCAGCTGGAGCAACCTCAGATGTTCTTTACAAAAAATATACAAGCTGCAACAAACCTGCCTTATTCAGAGTGCCTTAAAGCCCTATCCCTCTACTCAGTCTCCTATAGAATGCTGAGTGGTGATCTATGCCTGGCTTACAAAGCATCCTCAAACCACACACTTATGAATCTCCTGCATATTCGTAAGTCAAAGAGTACCAGGAATACAAGGTCTAGAGACCTAAGTTTTGTCTGTGACTTAAACAGAACATGCTGGAGTGACAAATGTGTGTCCCAGAGACTGCCCCCCCTGGAACAGGCTTCTCATTAATGTGAAGCTGAGTTTGTGTATTACCCAGTTTAACAGTAACCTAGACCAGTGCATGGGGAATAGGAAATTTACACTGAGCCTGGTACCCATGTCCCTTATGGACAGAGGCAGCTTATAAATGGCTGGCCTCCAATGTCCTGTTTGGATACACATCATCATTATTCTTTCGGGAAAACTTGGCTAGGCTTAGAAAGGTCTCCCTATGAATCTATAAATCTAAAAGTGCCATGTACTTGTAATAATGCATCTTGGGTTAAAGGGATAATACTGTATATTAAAGTGGCAGTGTGCTGAGAGTATGGCTGAGATTCTGTGCTCATCCTTTTTATTGGCCATTCATGAACCCTTAAATCTAACAGCCCTACAGTCAGCAATGTTTTTTACAAGTACAACATCACAGAGCCTGCAAGAATCTTGCTTTTTTTATATGTTTATTTATAAACAAACACAGAAATAAATACCTACATGTATTGTTTGTGCTTGTGTCTTTCAGCTTTTCCCGGTTAGGGGTCACCACAGCGGAACTCCGGTCCGCTAATGATTGGCAGTAGATTTTTATGTGCTGGCTTGCCGGTCCTAATGCACAACCTTCAATGAAGGAACGCCCATTCACGCATGTCACCACACAGAAGACGCTCTAACTCAAAATCAAATGGGCAACGTCTAACTGTGAGGCGACAATGCTACCGCAGCACCACCACCGCAGTAAATACCTACATGTATATACTTAAGTATTTCTGGTTGAGTTAACACTTAATATTAATACTGAATGTTATATACTTCTGTAAAGGTAGTGGTGCAACTTTTTTGACTAGCAAAAACAGCAGTGTTTACAAATGGCAAAAGCAATCCTAAAATCTGTCACCTTCAGATAGCCGTTTGAAAGACACCAAGGCCAAACGTCATGTAAGTCTGACAATGCAGCCAGAAATTACTGAAGAACAAGCTGGTAAGTCTGTTATTGTGCATGTACCACTGCAGAGTAGGAAATGGTTCAGCAGAGACTGTGAAAGTACCTTGACTGGAACATTGAGTACCTGACTTTAGGATATAACATTAAATGCTTGTCGAATTACAATTTAAGTAAGACTATTGTGATGCAATAGAAAGAGCCAGAAGTAGAAGAGAACATAATCATCAGCCTCATGGTGCCACCTACTGGCTATACCGCTTACAAGAAAAAAAACTCGCTGTTGACATGAATCTATTGCAATGGGTGTTACTAGTGTGTGGTTTTATGAATAGCTGATGACACAGATGGCTTGACAAGCTATATCCAGTGTTTAATGTGCTTCCACATGATGCATTCTAAGATTGCAATTGCCAAAGACAGAGCAATTGTCAAACATTAACAGACTTTTGATCAAACCCCTACATTTTTAACCCCTAATTTAACAGCTCATCCCTTATTGCTCTCCTGTATTTTTGTAAGCAGTTATTAATAAAAGCAGAGATGTTCAATTCTCATGTCAAAAATTTTCTCTTAGTTCAAAATATTTCGGAGGAAAATTCAAAAACTGAACTAAAATGTTCAGTGAGTGATAAAGCTAAAGAAATATGTGGAATACTGAATACCATGATCCATATTGTATAAAGGAGTGAGTGAATTCTGCTACATTTAGCTTCCACAAAACCGTTCCCCATACACTACTAATCTCTCGTGATTGTTCAAGTATGAAAAAAAAAAATAGTTTTATATACTGCTCTGTAAAACAGCTGCAAACAGGTTTGTAGCTGCAATAGCATCTGTCACAGTGTATAACAAGACAACACTGCAACCCCTACAGTATAGAGAGGCTTTATCTTCAGTCACATACATTGTTGCAGTTCTGGAACATGAAGTGAAATCCAGTGATATGTACCTTCCATGTCATACCTTGTTTAGCACAAAGTGCAGATATGCATTTAAAGAAATATAAGGCAGTTACAAATTTGATTACGATAAAAGCACATAATATGGCCAAAATCAGACTTTTTTTGACAAAAGCTAAATAAATCCAAATACAGTTAACAGTAGGCACTACTACCACACATACAGTCTGAGAACAAACCACCCTATTCACAAAATCTTTCAAAGTAATATATAAATGATATTTCACACAATCTGTTACAAGAATGCTTAAGTATGGATGCAATAAATGTGAGGCTATCGGAATAAAAATCTTACAGTAAAAAATAAGGCTAAAGCATTACAAAACAATGATAGACAAGAAGTAGTTTTATAAAATCAAACCAGCAGACAGTGTCAGACTGCATTGCCATAATCAGTGCTGCTGGCTGTTTATTGGGACCACAGTTCACAACTATTTCTAAGCAATGATCATCTTAATACACATTTTATACAGCAGAGTCTACACTTCATTCATGGGTTTAAGCAATACTGTCCTCATTGCACATGCAATATATTGTGGAAGAATTTTTGGTACTTACAGTTATGATGTGATAAGTATATCAAAGAACTGTGATACATATTTATAGTAATTTCACCCTCTGTCATAATCGTAGCATGAGACTAAGGGACTTTATTTTATTTGGTAAATAAGACATTGTTTCTCATATCTACACTTACTCCATGCTGGCTATCTTCAGCACACATATGAATGTCTTTTAAGACAGCTAGTGTATTATTCAAATCAATATACACTAGCCAATTAAATAGCTCTAACACGAGTAAAATAATTGCCACTGTGTGCAAAATTAGTTTGTTACCAAGAACATTACATCTTTGTGCCCAGTTCAAATAAATGTGTTGAGTAACAATGCTGCTAATACAAATCCTTAATACAAGTGCTTTTTGGGTATAGAAAATACAGAATAAATCTTAACTCTTGAACAACAGAGAATTGTTAAGCTGTTCAAAGTGCTTCATGTGTGCTGTGAAATGTTTAAGCAAGCATGATTCTTATAGTGGAATTAAAAAAGCAGAGGGGATACGTAGACAACCAGCTACCAGTACTTCTTGTTGATTTATTATTGGTGATTACATTACAGAAGCTGAATCTAAGAAGATCTGACAAGATTGAAACTAGCAAAAACACTCCAGGACCACCAGGACTTCAGGCAGAAACAGATCCTTTACTAAAAATGTAAACCTGGTGGTCCTGGAGTGTTTTTGCTAGTTCCAGTTTGTGTTTTACGTTCGGGACCTTTACTGCCTTGGTATAAATACTTTTTTGGTGTTGAGATTATAACAGATGTCAGACATTTATTTTTAACTTCATTACATTTTCACAGCACTAATCATTCTCAGTAATGTTCACTTTTAACATGGTTATATGTATCAAGAAACCAGTTAGTCACATTGTTTAATGAGAATTTATTGTGCTCCTTATAACAGCCCAAACTTTTGAGTTTGTGGAAATGTCTGCAGAAAGAAAAAAATACTCTAAAAAGCAAATATTTGCACATTATACTATTTTAACTTTAATTGCTAGCTCTCAGCCCATTTTTTTTCAATTAGATTTTTGATACTAGTATTAAACATGACTCAGCATCTGAACTCTATAATCACGGACTATTTGGAATACATGTAATCCACTTAAAAAAGTACATGTATAATGGATTCATACAAGCCCGTATTCTAAGTAAAACAAAAGTTTAAGTGCATAGTTTTATATTAACAAGTGACTAATTTTTATCAATGTCACAAATCACAACTGTTCGGAAGGACAGAGCAACATTTCTGAGGCAGACTGAGGGACAGAAGAGAGGAAAATGCATTTTTTTTATTTATTTATGCATGCATGTGTGTATACATACGAGTTTGTTTTGTTTGCCTATTTATTTATTTTACGATGAGCCAAATAAACCTGCTGCTTGATACTCCGATACAAGCTTCAAACACCTCTCTAAATGTGGGCATAGTCACACTGGGATGCACTCAAAAAACAAATAATGCACCTCCCTTTAAGAATGACTGTTGCTACCAATGTAAGATACTGATAAGGAAAAACATAAGGCCATCTCCAAACTAACTGGCAGCATGGATACCAATAACCAGCTGTGATGCACTTCTGACTCCCTGCAGTAACAGGGGAAAGAACAAGGCATTTTGACATTTCATGGCTTGAATGTCTGCAAGGAAGGACCAGGTTCTTCTAATATAAAACAAAAATGGCATGGCAAGGAATGCAAGAGTCAGCAGCAGCTGGAAAATGACACAGATAGCAGTATTATTAAATGTACGGCACAAAGTTCAAGAAGGACCAAAATGATTAGTTTTTATTGTGACCAAATTGTGGAAAACAGACGTGGCTTTAAAACATGAGTAGCTTCACCAATGCATCTGTGGTCCTTTCATATATTAAGGGATCTTTACATACCACTTACAATTCTTTTTTTAGTTTGTGTTAAAGCAAGCCTACAATGTAGTACTATAATATAATAAATTGATGGAATTAGAATAAATGATCAAATATATCAAAACGTGATGCTGCCAAATACTAACAAAACCAATGGGAATGTAATACATTATTTACTGCTGCATAAAACATGTATAAGAGGTTTGCCAGAAATGTGGATTTTGTACTCTGTCAAAAATCTCCATTTTGTACTTTCTGCCTTTGATAACATTTAAGAAATGTACAGATCTCTCAAAATGGTGACCCTTACACTGCACTAAAATATTCACCATTTTCAGTGGCTGACTCCTGTCTAACCATAAAAACAGAACTACTTATTTGAAAAATAACTTGATGATAAGAGCTTGTGTGTACTGAGAATTGGTTAATTTTACAAATATTTAGAGACTTTGTGAACACAGAGATAAATAAGATGTTTAACCTAGATAAGAAATTGTTCTCCAAATTATTGGAATTTTTAAATATCAGTAATAATGTGATGACAAATAAATTATATTTCTCACAAATATATAAAATTAAGTTAGATTTCACATATTTAGACAATTCCTTTTGGAACTATTCCTCAAAAATTAACAATGAAAACGTCTCTGAAGAACATAATAAAAATAACATTAAAATCTACACATAAAACCACATATTCATTATACTGGAAAATTCTCACTTCAAAATTCTTACACTGAGCTTTTGTTATTCTTATCACAATTATGTATAAATCAAATAGAAGTAAATACCGCAGCTGTGATTCTGAAATAACTAATTGGACTCATATGGTATATGAATGTGAATCATCTCCCCTTTTTGGAAAGAAATTAATAACTTCAGTCAAGCTCTATGGTCAGCTAGATGTAAGATTTCTAAATCTTTAGTTTTATTTAATTATCAGATTCCTGAGACAATCCCAAAAACCCTAGTGTCGCTTCTTTGGTCTATTCTTTATATAGCCAGAAAAGTTTACTAAACATTGAACCTAAGTTACCCTCTCTAGTGTTGAATTTATTAGTAATGCAAAAAATGTTTGAAGTAGTGAATTGCATATTATAAAGACGAGAATGTCTTATATTACGCATTCATATAAATCTTGGCTTAAAGATTTGCTTGAAAAAATGTTAATTATTGTTAACATGCATAACTTGGATTTATTGATCAGCTGTGTATCTATGTAAATAGTTCTTTGTTTTATAATTGATTTATCTATCATTTTAAAATCAAATAAATTAAAAAAAAATAAGAGCTTGTGTACTGACCTTTCTTGGAGATATTAGCTAAACAGTTTAGAGATATTTGTGGTTTATATAAGGAATTTTATTCCTGTGAAATGTGTACAATCAAGTATATTCAAATAGCTAAGTATGCATAGATTCAGCTGTAAGTTTCCCAAAGGAAATCACTAATTTTATAGCTAACAGATTTAGTGCAAATTTTACTCCACTCACAGGTATAGCTATTCCACAAACCCGTCCACCTCTTTTAATTACTATGAAACACATTCTCTCATCCCTGTCAAAACTTTAAAAAAAAAAAAAACTAAGAATACTTCATCCAGGGGCCCTGATGCCAACTATTAGGCTGCCTGATTATCAGTGTCAGATTTTTGGACAGGCTTGAAATGGTCTGTAGACTTAGTACTTATTTATGGAACCTATGAACTGGAGTGTATGCTTGCTGGAGTACAATTCATCCTTATTTTAAATCAGCAGGTGCTTGAGCAGGGGAACAGTATAGATTTGTAATCCATTAAATACTTTAGTAAACAGTCACTCACAGGAACAATCCTAAGAAGACAATTATGGGGACAATAAGGTGCCTATCATATAAACTTTTAAACAGACCATTTCTTGCCACCCTTTTTGAGTACATAACAGACTTCACCTCCCAAGTCAAGCTGGGCCATACATGGTAACCCTGGTGTAAATTTGTGTCTGCCCATCAAGTTATTATGACTTCCTTAAACATAGCTACTAGTAATACTTGGTTTGACCTGCCATGTCCATTTATTCCACAGGCTTTAAATATGTTGAGTTGGAAAGCTGCCCCTCCCGTGATTTCTGTTTAAATATTGATGTAGATTTAGGTCCCTTGTAATGTAGGTTTGCAGAGCCTCTGCTTTTACAAAGAAATAGGAGGTCAAATAGGAGTAGGTCTGTCATAACTTAACAAGCAAGACACAGGTCACCTCAGAGAAATCAGTAGGTTAATGTACATAATGAGACCTGTGCTACGTTTTTGGGATAGTCGAAGATTTAAGGCCATTAATTTTCTTAGTTAGAAATCTTTCGGGCCTTTACAGTTGAGTTATATGCTTGGATTTATACATACTAAAGGAGACAATGTATTCATTTTTTGGTTTGATTTAGTAAGAGTACATTGATAGGATGACTTTGGATTTGAGGAAAATATCTTGGAAATTAATAGGGAATGATAGAAGGATTTGCCCAAGACATTTATGACGATGGCTGCTGAAGAAGGGTGTCATTTATAATGCATGATGTGGGAGCAGCTTTTTTGGGATTTGCCCAAGACATTTATGACAATGGCTGCTGAAGAAGGGTGTCATTTATAATGCATGATGTGGGAGCAGCTTTTTTGGGATTTGCCCAAGACATTTATGACAATGGCTGCTGAAGAAGGGTGTCATTTATAATGCATGATGTGGGAGCAGCTTTTTTGGAATTTGCCCAAGACATTTATGACAATGGCTGCTGAAGAAGGGTGTCATTTATAATGCATGATGTGGGAACAGCTTTTTTGGGATTTGCCCAAGACATTTATGACAATGGCTGCTGAAGAAGGGTGTCATTTATAATGCATGATGTGGGAGCAGCTTTTTGAAGAATGCTATTCTATTGCACTTTTTGCATTTGGCTTGAGATTGTTTTTGGTGCAGGTGGTACATGCATATTCTAGCCCTGTTTAGTTATTAGTTAAATGACCTGATAATAGCATCCAGGTAGGAATCAACAAGAAACTTAATCAACCACTCTTCTAGTGTGCTGGTTTGGATGTCTGCAAAATAATTTGCCAAACAGGAGAGGTTCCAGCACTGATCCATGTAATACCCACTAATTAGTATTTTCAATTTAAAAATGCTACAAATTTTCTCAGCGAGGGATTTGTTGTATAGCCAGTTTGCAATCCAGCAGACAATGTAGGGGTAGATATCAAGTTTGTCAAAATTTTTGATAATACCAGCATGGTAGACAGTATCAAAAATCTTAGCTAGTTCAATATAAGTAATGTGCACGGAGTGACCACTGTACACAGTCTCTGTAATGTTTTCAAATAAACTTACAATATTAAGGATATAGGACTTCATAAAACCAAGCTGATTGGGATCTAGATAAGTTAAGCTGACTATGTTTACATAAATGGGTTCTGCTATGATACATTCCACGACTTTGCATATAAAGTTGGTTAGGCTAATGGGACTCTAATTTTCTAGGTTTGTATAATGACCACCGTCATGTAGAAGATTCGCTTGTAGTCTGTTATGTTCTTTGGTCCCAAGGAAGTATTGCTCTTCACCTTTAATAGGCATTCTAAGAATTTTTCCAGAGTTAGGTCAGGGGAAACTAAATGTTCAGGGATATTGTGGGCAACAAAGTGAGTAACTGGGCAATAATTTAGCAAACGTATCATTTAGTCTTAATTTACTATGCAGGTCTACTAGACAGAAGTGTTTCTTTAAAGGAGTGCCACAGTAGCACTGTCTGGTTAATTGACTTGTGCAGAGTTACACAACAGACAAGGAAGACTGAAGGATTTACAACCAGGACTACAATATGCTCATAAGCTGCTCATACCAATAATTCTCTGTGTAAAACGCTGTTTCTCTCCACAGCAACTGGTGCATAATAGGATAAAAATGTCATGTAAGGCAAGAGTGGCAAAATCTCTGGGTAGAAATAAATGTATTAATCACCTGTAAAGCATAGCACCTTTATTTCAAGTCAAAACACTTAGACGTATATCAAGTATGAAACCAGATGCGCTGACCACAAGTGGTAATCCAAAATAATGAACCAACAATGTAATGGACAAAAATGACCACAAAGCAAATGACAAACTCAAACTGACTTTAATGTATTAAGTGCTTTTGTTCATAAAAGGACTTCATCAGAAAAATAGTATATCAAATCAGAAACATTCAAACACTCTTCTTACAAGTGTCTCATAAAAAAACTAAAGCAGTAATAAATCACATCCTAATTTTCAATGAACAGCTCACACGAAGACTTATTAAAATTACCTACACTTCATTTGTTGTTAGTCTTTGTAAGACTATATACAATATGCTTAACAAAAATTCATAAAAATGTATTAATCTAAAACAACTAAATTAATATGTGAGAATTTTAAAATATAATATACATATGATATTTTAAATGATTCACAAACTTTAAATATACAACCTGGACTATATGAAGACAAACATGACTGAGCTCTCAGATTGCGTGTCCCAGGCAGGTCTGTCCCTAGCCCTAAGCAGCATTCTACCTTCATCCAGCATGATGCCTCAATATAAACAAAAAAAGATTGTCGTCAACAATTTGCTTAGTTTCTGGTTTCAGTCCAGGAAGAGCCAGTGTCTGTCAGCCTGGGAAGATATGGTCGAAAGACCATGCTGCTTTGCCAGAGATGGTCTTCACCTGTTGTCTCTCGACTTTTGGTCACTGGCAAAGGTACTTGCCTCCCCTATAGTGCCTTTTTTAAGCAATAGGCACAATACAATACCCTACTACATGCTTCCAGCATGTACCCACGCCACACCATCAGGAACATCCCGGTATCACAATTCATGCGTATGAAGCATCTTAGTTCCACCAAATCAGACTATGAGGCAGCTAGTCAAGATTTATATCGTAGATTTGTCAACAGAGGATATAGAACCTACCATTAGATTTATAACAACATATGGTAGAAATTATTATATCATCAGAGATATTATAAACAGACACTGGAACATATTAATGGCCAATGAACAACTTAGAGTGGTTTTGGGGGACGAATGGCAATTTTCATATAGGAAAGGAAAAACATTGGGTTCCTTATTATCCCATTACAAACACATAGGTAGTGGGGGAGCAATTTATAAACAACTTAGTATCACAGGACATGAACTGTTGGGTACCTTCCCGTGTGGCCATTGTGGATCCTGCAAACAGATCACCAAGTCCAAGCATTTTTCAAGTCGCAACACCAGTAAGGTTTTTGATTGTAAAATCTTTGGTAACTGTAGTAGTGACTGGGTTGTCTCTATCTGGCCTCATGTCATTGCGGGGCATTTTATGTGGGCCAGACATCTAGGCCACTTAGGACACGTATGAATGAACATCGGAGTGATATTAGAAACAAAAAGGAAACAAATGCTTTATATCGGCATGTTCTAAAACACCAACAAGCACAGTTCATGTTTATGATTATAGACAAAATTGTTGGTGATCGCAGCAATACACAAGGTTGGCACGGTATATTGGATCATAAGGAGAAATATTGGATTATTAATCTGGGTTCACTGTTTCTGCCTGGACTCAACGACCATTTATAATAACAATTATATGGGGAATGGTACTCAACTATTGTTTAATTTAATGAATTAGCTATCAGGTTCACTGTTTCCGCTTGGACTTAATGACCATTCATAACCACAATTTTATGGGGGATGGTATTCATCCAACTTTTAATTTAATAACATAGCTATCAGGTATAATATAGTTACATGTGTCAATAAGATCTTAAAAAACACTTTCTGAACCAGATCAGACCTGCACATTTTTATTAGTTCTTATATATAATTATTACATTTGTTAATATGAAAGTTAATCCTTCCTCATACATTTAATACATTTAATATGTGTATACAACATAGATATTTCATGCACATATATCTTGTATCACTTTCAATATATTGTGATTTCCTTATAGACCTTTGTTATATAACAATTGATTGCTATTTTTATTTTTTATTATTCAATATTTGTGATCGGATTTAGTTTTTCCCATTTAATAAATATTATTTATAAAGGTTTTTACACACAAATAAATTGTTATATGTACATATATTACAACTATTTGTAATAATTTATCAGAGGTCAGGATTATAGCCTTGGTCCCTTGTTTTTTGTATTTCTCATTTTTATTCATATATTATTCATGAGCACTGATAGTTCACTGATGATCATTGGTTAACTTAGGGTATAAATTTGTATATCTAATTATACTCTATATGTCTGCTACTCTCACACTGAAGAAGGCATGTTTTTGCCGAAACCGGTTTGTTACTTTTGCAAATAAAGTCGGAATCCTCACCATCTGTTTTTTGGCTGTTTGGTTCTTTGTTCAACTGCGAATTTGCTGGCTAACTGTGTTCATTTTTTTAAGCAATGTCATAAAATTCCTGAAGTAAAAAATCCACTAGAGACAGACTCAAGGTTATGCTGCTTAATGCTAGGAGTCTAAATCGGAAACTGCACTCACTGGAAGCATTCCTTACCCTGGAAGATGCTGATGTCTATGCAGTCACAAAAACGTGGTTCAAGGCTGCACAGAGCACCTTAGCCATGCAAGGCTACACTGCCTTCCACACGTTCAGACCTCAAAAAGAGCATGAAAGACCAAAAAGCAGAGGTGTATCCATCTTCATTAAAAACAAATATACCTCAAGACTGGTCAAGCAGTATGACTCCCTTGAGCTACTCCAAGTCCAACTAAATGTAGCTAAAACTCCCTTCCATATCTTAGTTAGCTACAGGTCCCCCACCATGAACCACGAGAACCACTCTGCCTACCTGAACTTACTTGAGTCACTCACTATACAGCCAAACACCTTGGTCATGGGTGATTTCAACTATCCTTCTATCAGTTAGGAGTTGTATATGATAACAAACATGCTCTCCCTAAGGTTCCTGGACTTTGTTAATACAAATGCTCTGTAACAGATAGTCTGCACCCCACAAGGAGCTTGAATGTCCTAGACTAACCAACACAGGGGGTCTCGTGTTGCGATAAGCACCAATGAATTCCATGTCCTAGGGTGGGGATTAACTGGAATTTTGCAGAGCTTACTGTTATATCCAATTGGTGGGATAGGTCCAGGATGAAGTTCGTGGTCTATTTGTAGCAGATGCCCAGAGGGCGTGAAGAGGAGCCAGTCTTCTAGATAAGGAAACATTCAGAATCTGTGCAGCCTCAAATGAGCTGTGACTGCTGCCTTACATTTGAACAGCCTGGGGGCTATGGTGAGGCCAAAGGGCAGCACTCTAAACTGAAAATAACTGGACCCCGCTGGAAGTGGAGGAACTTTCTTGAGTGTTTGTCCATCTTTATGTGGTAATACATGTTTTGAAAGTCAGTGAAACACATCCAATTGGCTTTCTCTAAGGGGAGAATAGACTGAAACAAGACCATCCAGAATTTTGCTTGTTGGACAAATTTGGTCTCCAGTCCCCTGTTTTCTTTGGCACTAGAAAGAATCTTGAGTAAAACATGGATCCTAATTGGTCTGGTGGGACTTCTTGGATGACTGTTTTCCAGCAGCTTTTGCATCTCTATTCCTGTTTGAACTCTGTGACTAGGTGGAACATCGATGAGTCTTATAGGGGTTCTTGGATAAAAAGTAAAGGGAATTAGATAATCTCTGGATGCAAGGAAACTCTTCCCCCAACTGCTCCAGAGGTAAGTAATTGGGCACCTCTTCAAGAGTGCTGATAGGGCTGACCAGCAAAAGAATCTCTGGAACCCTGATTCTGCAGACTACCCCTGCCTCTGGGATGGCATCTTCCACTGTAACTCTCTCTGGCCAGAGGGGAGTCTGAGCCACGTGTGTCCTGGAAAGGCTTCTGGGATTTCTTGAACTACATTTTACCACTCCTTTGATTCCTGGAATAGGATCATTGAGGAGTGGAAAACTGTATTCCCACAGCAAAGTCTTTCCATTCTTTTCACACCTGGACAGATTTTCCTTTACTTTGAGATCAAACAAAGAGGACCATCAAAAGGGGCATTGACAAAGGAAGACTTGAATAGTTCTGCAAACTTGCACAGACGCATCCAAGCATGTCTCCGAATTGCAATGCATGAAGCTGCCAACCTGGTTGCCCCTTCGGCTGCATCTGCAATGAGCCTCATGGATAAGTTAGAGATAGACTCTAGGGTAGCTAGTTGAAAGACCACTTTTTCCTGGACCCCCTCATCCACAACTCTCACCAGGGTATCTGACAGCTCCTTGATCAGATCCCTTTGGAGCCTGAAGTGTGCCAAGAAGCTCAAGGAACTGATAGAGAAGGTCGACGATGCATATACCCACTTCCCAAATCTGTCACCCTGGACTCTCGGTTTGGGGGAAGTAGAACTTTCCTCGGCTAGTTCTTTTCTCATGGCAGCTGCTACCCCCCATGGCATCTACTACTAAACATTTAACCCAATGTGGTTGGTCTTCTGGGGCAGTAAGTATCTTATCAGGTCTCCAGAGGACTGGTTCCACAGAATCAGGAGCCTTCCAAGCCTGTTGAGCATACAGTTTAATTAGATGGTCAGTGGGTGGAGTCACCCAGGAGGTAGATGGGCACACACCAAAAGGCCTGCAAGTATGCAGATTCCTCCAATGATGGGTGTTTGGACTTCCAGTCACCCCTCTCCTTTAGGATCTCCTGAATGTCTCCAAAGGAGATGTCTTCTGGCCCTCACAGTCATCAAAATTCGTGTCTTCTGTGATAGATTCTTCTGGCAAATTGAGGTGTTTCCTCTTGCACAATCTCTTCTGAGGGGGCTCTTCAGTAGGAACATCAGAGGAGGACTCAGAAGAGAGAGTACCTTTAGAAGGCAAATCTTGTGGCCATAATGCATGCTGTCCATGGGTAGAGGTTGATGGCTGAACTGAGAAATCTGGGGTCACAGGGAAAGGCTTCAATAACTCAGTAGCTACATTAGAAGCAGCAGTGGCTAAAGCCCTTTCCATAGCCTGAAAGATAGGACCCCCTGAGAAGGAATGGGAGCCTAGAACTGAGACAAACTCAGAACCAGGGTCACATCCTCCCCCGAGAGTACCACCTGACAGACAAGAATGGAGGACAGGTCCAGTGCCGCTGCCACCATAAGAGATACAGATGGCTCTATAGAAAGGCTCAGAACCAACATGCACTCTCCATGCTCAATGGCAAGGACATGGTCCTGGGTACCCGATGGTGCCAATGGCACCAAAGGAGCTAGAGCGAGACTCTGTGTCAAGGACAAAGCTGTAGTCAGGGCCAAAGTCAACGGAACCTGGGAGGTCAAAGCCGATGGCCCCAAAATCTGTGAAGAGGTTAGAGGAGGAGAATAATTGGATGTGGATGGAGAAAAAACACCTACTCCAGAAGGGAGACAGGGCTGAATAAGAGAGGGAAGACCCTTAGCTGCCAAGATCTTGTCCACCAACCTAACAACATCCATTTCCGAAAGACTTCTGGTGGAGCATGTTGAAAAGGGTGAAGGAGACTCCAGTCTCTCTAGGAAAGGACTAGGTAAATGTCCATGGAAAGGGTCTATAGAAGGTGAATAAGTAGACCTGGGTTCGGAGACTTTCATTAGTTTTGGCACTGACAGTTGAGCATTGGGAGAAATAGTTGGCACTGGAGTTGGAGCCGTGGAGCTAGGACTCTGAACCAAAGACATAGCCAGTGTAGAAGGTACCAAAGAACTTTTCAGTGCTGGAGACTTTGATCATTCTGAAGTTTTTGGAATCTTTGTTTTCGGTTCCATGGCAGAATCCTCAGAGGCATGCTTGTGTTTCTTAATGGTTGGTGCTGAAGGGGATGATGGCACCAAGTGAGAGGACTTAGAGAAAGAGGCCAGCGGAGACTGGTTAGCCTTGGACAAGGCTTCCTCAAAAGGGACCTTAAAGAGCCCTTTGAGGATCAGTTTATTCTTTCTCTCTGCCAAGGTTCTATTACTAAAGCCCTGGCAAATGGAACAAACCACACTCAAGTGAGGAACACCCAAACAATAGACACATTTTTCATGATTGTTGGAGTTTGTCTGAGTTTGGCATGTTTCTGCCACACTCAGTAGATTGTTTAAAGCCTGTGGTAGAAGATTTTGGCTTGTCTGCCATATCTATCACTCGCACAGACACACACACACACACACACACACACAAGAAAAGATATAGAAGGAAAGTCTACTAACAATGGTCAATAAGGTTACCACAACAGTAAGATAGCAAACAACTACCAATGATGGTAGGGGAAAGAAAAACTACCCGCGGTAGGAGAAAATCACACACTCAAGGGTAGACGCAACAGATAAATGAATTAAACTATGAAGAAGATAGCTATAAAAGGTGAAGAAATAGTGATGAGAATAATATAAAAGTACTTAGCTATGAGAGAATTGGCTGATGTCTTATTTACAAGAGTGGCAAATGAGATCTGAGGAAAACTGGAGAGGGGAATTGTGGGTAGACTTAAAGCTCAAAAGATTTTTTTAGCCAACATGAGCTATAGTACGGCTGGATCAATTCTGAGGATCAGAGCCATGACCCATTAAGTCAAGAATCGATGAAGATTGACAACATCAGAGCTAATGTCTAAAGCAAGAGGGAACTGACTCAGCAGAGGAAGGACATCCTCTACAGCTTGAACAAGCAAACTGGATATCTCGTAAAGTCCTCTAAAGCCAATTATCAAGCTAAACTAGCATCCCTAACTAAGGATAATCACAAGGTACTCTTTAGCTACATCAGAAATCTAAGGGGGAAGGTCCCGCTTTGTGCCAAACTAGTAGTGGACGGTACCACTCATACTGACCCTAAGGACATCACTAACCTGCTAGCAGACAACTTTGGAGAAAACCACCCCCCTCTGGCCCCACCAGACATACCCCAAAGTATAGCTGTCACCAGTCCTCTACCCAGTATCTCCAAAGAGCAGGTCACAACTGCACTCTCCATGGCCAAAAACACAGCCTCTATGGGACCAGATAACATACTATATGGTCTAAAACAGGACCTAGCAGAACCACTTGGCACTCTGTTCAACCACAGTCTAAGTAATAGCTTTGTCCCAGCAGAGTAGAAAACAGCAACAGTAATTCCCCTGAACAAAGGGGGTCCATCAACCAACCCTGGGAACTATAGACCCATAAGCCCAACCAGCCTTATCTGCAAAGCCATAGAGAAAATCATCAAGGACCTTATCAACAAAGACATAGCTGACCTTCAAATTCTTGATCCAACCTAATTTGGCTTCACTAAGGGTTGATCATGCTTATTAAACCTGGTGGACTTCAAGAAAGTCACCAAAGCCCTGGAAGAAGGCAAAACGGGACATACAGCCTATCTTGACTTAGCCAAGGCTTTTGACACAATCCCCCAACTCAGGCATCATTCAGAAACTCACACAGCTGGGAATTAACCCATATGTCACTAGATGGGTAGCCAGCTGGCTCACAGACAGAATGCATACAGTCAGAGTTGGTGATTCCACCTCTACCAGCAGACCAGTTGCCATTGGTGTACCACAAGGATCTGTGCTGGGGCGCCCTACTGTTTGGAATCTATTTCAAAGAAGACCAGGTGATAACAGATGGTCTGTGGTTTACCAAATTCACCGATGACTGCAAGCTGGGTGCAATGGCTGAGTCCCCCAATGATGTTGACAGACTACAAAAAGGGCTTACACAGACAAATGATTGATGCCAAAGCCACAGACTCAAACTAAATGTAAAAAAATGCATTATGATCTCTTTCAGCAAAGGGGAAGTCCTTGCAAATTACAATATTAACAGTACCCCCAGGCCAAACCCTGTGGTGAGAGATTTGGGAACACAGGTTGATAGCAACCTTAACTTCAATCACCATGTGTCCACATTGGTAAGGAAGGCCTTCTATGTTGCACACCTGATAAGTAAGGGCACCACATCCGGAGCTAAGGATGTTATAACTCCCTTGTATCCATCCCTCATCAGACCACTAATAGAGTACAATGCTCCATTCTGTATGTAACTCACCAAACACCTGCAGCAGCTGGAGAGACCTCAGAGATTTCTCACCAAGAAAATTCAGGGTATTCAACATATGACTATTTGGACAGACTAAAGACCCTGTCACTGTACACTCTATCTTATAGGCTGCCGAGAGGCAACTTGTGCCTGACCTATACAGCAGTCTCGGACCCTGCTCTAATGGAAATGCTGCACCTCCCCAAGTCAAATGAGACAAGATTCACTCGATCTAGGGATCATAACCAAGCCTGCGACATTAACAGGACATTCTGGAGAGAGATGTCTCTCAATTCATGTAAAACAAAGCTCTTCCAATGACCCTATTTAAGTATAACTTAGGCAACTGGAAGGGGGTGTCACCTATGTCCCTCTTAGATAAGTGCATTCGGTGCTGATCATAGACTCACACTGCAAATACAGACCAAAGAACTTGATCAGTAAGGGAACAAAGGTATAATATGTATAGGTTTATAAAGCCATAGGGCCAATAGCCTAGTAACCTTCTATGAACCTATGATAATTATTACATTACAATTTAGCTGGACTTAACTTCAAAGTATTTGCTATTGATATTGGGTAATTTAACTCTGCAAAATGTGTAGCATTCAACCTAATTTACCAAGACAATTCCCTTTGTTCAACTATTGTTGCCCAGTCACCATATTCTAATATTCTAATATTCTTTTCTTAAGTTTTCTTTCAGTTTTTCCACCATAAAAATTATCACATTATAAGCAGGTTGCCAGGTAAACTATCTCTTTCATTTTACAATTAAAATTCCCACTACAATAAATGAGTTTTCTACATCCAAATGTAGTAACAGCTCTCACATTAGGAGCTTCAGCAGCAGTAATATTTGAGAATGTGGTGCTCTGTTGGTGGGAGAGCAAAGCATATTTAATTAAAATATTATATTTTTTTCTGTACTGTGTCCCAGACAGAGCCTAGAAATGGTGGATAAGCAGACTACCCTGGTTAAACTAAAATAAAGTTTAATAAATAAGCAACTCTGAGAACATCACAGCTTAAAATGAAGGGAAGAATTTTGGACTGTGGGGGTCTGTTAATGTCTGATACAGCAAGAGTCTAAGCATTTTAAAAGCCTTTTAAATAATCCCAAACTCACCTCCAAATACAAGAAAGGAACACGAATATAAATAAGAAATGTTAAGTACTTTTGTGTCTTGTTAATAGTAGCAAGACTTCATTAGAACACTGATTATTTAGTAAACTGGCACACTGAGCATATTTCAATGTAATGAAATTTTATCCTGATTTCCATCTTTCAATACACATCACAGCTTTATGTTGAAGAGTTATGGTTACTAAAGGAGAGTACACCATTTGTTATTGCCAGTATGTGTGTGTGTGTGTGTGTGTATACATATATATATATATATATATATATATATATATATATATATATATATATACATACACACACTCTGGAAGAGTACACCATTTGTTATTGCCAGTATGTATGTATATGTATATATATATATATATATATATATATATATATATATATATATATATATATATATATATATATATATATATAGATATATATATACATACACACACTCTGGAAGGGTGCAACATTTGTTATTGCCAGTATGTGTATATATATATATATATATATATATATATATATATATATATATATATATATATATATATATATATATATACACACACACTCTGGAAGAGTACACCATTTGTTATTGCCAGTATGTGTGTGTGTATATATATATATATATATATATATATATATATACACAGACACTCTGGAAGAGTACACCATTGTTAAGCCTGTATGTATATGTATACATACACACACATTCACTGGAAGAGTACACCATTTGTTATTGCCAGTATGTGTGTGTGTATATAAATATATATATATATATATATATACACACACACACACACACTCTGGAAGAGTACACCATTGTTAAGCCTGTATGTATATGTATACATACACAGACATTCACTGGAAGAGTACACCATTTATCATGCCAATAAACAGTATCAGGCTCAACTCCATCACTGTGATGTTTAAATAAAGTGAACAGCGAGTTGGTAAAGGAATCATAGGAAAGTAAGACAAAGGTATAAAATCTTTATGTTTTTAGAATATAACAGAGGAGACATGCTGTAGCTAATGTTTCAGATAATCCCTGAAATATATATGCAACACAGACATTTGAATGTTTAATGATTATCTGAAGTGGAATTAAGGAATTTGTATTTTCTGAATATTTCAAACCTGCAAGTTGTTTCAGGAATACCACTAAATAAATTAATGTGGTAGTGCACATCTTAGATATATTACCCTGTGGTACACAAATCCAGAGCACAGATTTGGGGATGAGCAAGGTAAAAGTTTCATAAACTATGAGCAGTGCTCTTAAACTTTTCTTAGTTACAAGTTTGTTCTTCTTCATAGTCAGATTCGAGTTAGATAGCCAGTCTGCAGCATTAGAGTCTCTTCTTTGTTCTGGCAAGTCACACCACTTTCCCCTGTTGCTCCTTTGTAACAGCAGTAGACTGAGCAGAAACATTTTCTAGCATACCGTTTGCGTCTCCAGACTATTGCACATTTCTTAAAAATAATAGCCAGTAGCACAATAACTCAAAAATGTTATCTTTTTACTAGTATTACTTTTCTTTTATACTTTTCCCTTTTCGGTGTTTTATACTTTCTTTTCATTGCTGTAATCTCAAATACAAATGACTTCACAATATCAAGGGCCCATTTAGATATTCTGTAACATCATTCTTGCAATCAGCTTTCAACTTCAGTGAGTTCCTCAAATTTTCTTTTTTCTGTATGTTTATTTTACAGTTGTTGCTGATTTTTAACTTTTTGAAGGAAGCTGACCATTGTTCACATATTTCATTCAATCTATTTTCATATTTCACTGTTTCATCTTTTGCCAATCCATATTTTCTTCCCAATGGTCTATATTGCAAATCAAAAACACACTAACTAGAAATGAAAAGAATGCATCATATTCCAGCCATCTACATTCACACTTTTGTGTTTTATATTTCTGCATGCTTAGTGGAGCCTTATCTCCATGGTACAGTAAAACTAACCACATCTATGCTGAGTATTGCATTGTTACTACTTATTACATACACAAATGTGTGCCAGTAAGAAATTATGACTGGCATAATTCTGTTTCCTTATGGCTATTATACGACATATTTTTCTAATACTTTTTCCATTTCTAATTTTCTTTCATTCAACAAAACATAACCGTCACTTTTACTTACCCTTCCTTGCATTTATTCCTTCTACGTATATCTGTTATTTCTGTTCATTAAAGGAACTATTTATTTCACCTTAATGCCCACTTGCCTCAGAGTGAATTATTTATTCTTATATACTCTAGAACGCCTGTAATTTTTTTAAATAATGTACTCAAATCATCTACTCAGTTGAACATTTTATTCCATATATCTATTCCATATCTTTCTTTTCTATTTCTGAAATAACATGCCTTTCAATCATGCTGAATTCCTCCAGATTTATCAGTTTTGAGGGCAAAATAATGGTGTACCACGAATTCCCAAGTGCCCCCTTTAATTCCTGATTTTTTTTATTTTTTATTTATTTATTTTTGTATTACAACTTTAAATTTATGGCTGACGTCACCAAGCATCACCAACCTACAGGAGGTGTGTGTGAATGACATCAACTTCTTTGGAGTGTTATTTTGAACTGCTTGGAGGGAATATAGTAGCAGTGCAACAATTGCCCAGTACCCAACTACATGCTGTAGGTCAGGGCCTCTAGTTAAGGAAAAAAAAAAGAATTGTATGCTATCAAATAGAAGAACTGCGTCGCTACAAGCCCAGCATATTATATGTGTACTGTTTATTCAGTGCATGAGCAGAACTGCTTATTCAGTCACTCCATTTCAGAAATCTCTGCAGCTCCATGTGAATGTGTTTCAGAAATCCCTATTTAAGCAAAGTTCATTTCAGGACTCTCTGCAGCATGTTAGTCATTCGCTCCATTTCACTGTGTTTATAGGTTCATAGGTGTGTGTACTAGGCTAATGGCCCTGGAGCCTTTACAAGCCTAACCCATAAAAGTGCCCTGGCATTGTTCCACTTGATGTTAGTTCCCAGTGCCTCTATCAAGTAGAGCCACTAGAGTGATTCTCTGGGGTGAACTTTCTATTTCTCATCCACTCATCAAGATTTTTCTTGAAGAGGGCCAGTGACGTGCTCTGCTTGATATGTATGGGAAGTCTATTCCAGAACATGGGTAGTCGTCTTTGGGTTATGAACCTGTCCCTCCAGCATGTTCTGTTGATTGTGGTAATGAGGTTGTGGTCTCTGCAGTGTGTGGTGTGGAGAGATAGGGATTACTTTAGCTGTAGCATTTCTAGCAGACCTGGGTCAGACATGGTTTTGTAAGTCAAGCAGAGATTGCCTCTTAGTAAATGATATGAGACAGAGAATAGCTGGAGTTTTTTGGTCTGTCCATGTAGGACATGTGTTTAAGGCCTAGGATCCTCTTCATGAGGTATATTTGTGGCCTCTCCAGCTGTTGTAGGTGTCTAGTGAGGTACATGCCAAATAGGGCATTATAATCTGATTGGTCTAATGAGGGAAGAATAGAAAGAAATGATGACCTCTTTCTTCCTGGATGCAAAACCCTTAGTAATGAGATGTGCCACATAGGACTTTCTGACCACAATGATAATGTGGTGGTCGAAGGAGAGGTTGCTGTCAACCTGTGTCTCCAGATCTCTTATAACACCTTCAGTGTTCAGTGGGCTCCCATCGATTTGGTAATTAGTGGGAACTGAGTTTTCCCCAAAGGGGATGATGACGCATTTTTTGACATTAGGCTCAAGGCCATGGTTTTGACACCAGTCATTGGTCTCAGTGAGGCCTTTCTGTAGGATGTCTACATCACTTGGGGAGTTAATAATGGCTCCCAGCTTGCAGTCATCTGTGAACGTGGTCTGCCAGAGTCCCTCCATGTTGGCCTGGACTTCTGAGAAGTAGATACCAATCAGAAGAGGACACAGGACCAATCCCTGTGTGAATCCACTCATGACTGGTCAGCAGTCTGACTTGGAGTCCACTACTTTCAAACTGTGGGTTCTATATGTGAGCCAATTTGCAACCCACCTAATGGTATAGGGGGTTTTGCCTAGTTTGGTGAGTTTATCAGTAATTCTTGAGTGAGGAATGGTATCAAAGGCCTTGGCCAGATCAAGTTAGGCTGTATTGCCTTACCTTCATCCACAGCTCTGGTGACTGACTCAAAGAAGTCAGCCAGGTTGAGCAGGCATGATCTACCTTTCACAAAACCAAATTCCTTGGGATCTAGAGTTTGGAGCTTCCCTATATCCTTGTTAATTAGGTCCATGATGATGTGCTCCATAGCCTTACATATCATACTCATCAGGCTAATGGGGAAATAATTTCCAGGGTCTGTAGTTGCTCCTACTTTATGGAGTGGGATGACTGTAGCAATGTGGCATTCGGTAGGGACAAAGCCTGAGGTGAGGCTGTGAGTTAACAGGGCACACAGATATGGTGCCAGTTCACTTTGTAATTCATGGGATACTATTGGGTACCATGGAAGATGTATTATTGGCCTTGGCCAATACAGCTTTAACCTGTGCTACAGTAATGCTTGGTGCCTGGCATTCTTCTGGTATTGAGATTGGTCCTTTGGTGGGGGTAGAGGGATAACGTTGGCACTGAATCTGTCGGCCAGTATGTTGGCAATATCTGTTGGCTCAGTATAGGAGGTACCATTGTGCAATAACTCAGAGCAAATCTGGATATTGCCATGGATATTCTTGATATAACTATAAAAGGCTTTGTGGATGTTTTTAGAGTCTGCCACAATTCTGCCTTCATAGCTGGCTTTGGAGGTTTTGATGAGGGATCTCAACTTTTTGTTGAGGCTAATAAGGGACTTTTTCCAGTCTTGGGACTTCACCTTTTTCTGCAACAGTTTCTTCCTTCTGTTGTAAAGTTTATTAATGGTAGAGGACTGCCAGATTGGCTTCCTTTTTTTGGACTTGGTTCTGTTGGGTATGGCTAGTTCCATGCATTTATGTACGTGTTCGTACAGTGCATTGGTGTATGATTCGGCAGTCATGCATCTATTTTTCATTGGCATGGGTGCCATGAAGTTAACCTCCTCCATTTTTAGGAGTCCATCAGCTTTAGAGAAGTTTTTCATGGTGGATACCTTTGCAGGGGGTGTGGGTGAGATGTGGATTTCCATGGTGATTAGTTTGTGGTCGGATCTAACCAGGGAGGAATTGACTATTTGTGTAGAGGAACAGTTGTCCATGTTAGTAATAACCAGGTGAAGGATGTTGCTTCCTCTAGTGGGGGTAAGAATGAGCTGGTCCAGGGCATTGGAATTGATGAATTCCAGGAAGAGTTGGGCCAGTGCATTGGTGCATGATGGAGGGGTAGTTGAAGTCACCTAGTATGAGAGTGTTGGGTTGGAGCTTAATAGTTTCCAGGGTGCTTAGGAATGTGGAGTGAGAGTCTTGGGACATATTTGAGGACCTATAGCAGGCTACGACCTGAATTCCCGTTTTACCCAATGTTAGTTGTACCTGGAATATCTCAGATGCTTTATGGCGGGCTACTAATCTGGAGGTGAGCACATCCTTTATGAATGTGGAGACACCACCTTTGGAGCTTCGGTCCATGTTCTGGGGCTGAAAGGTGTGGAATGAGTTATAAGCCTGGTAGCGCAAGGGTACTTCCTGCTGTTTTAAACCAGGTCTCTGTTACAGCATAAATGTCGATGTTCTCTATTTTGAGGAGTGCTTTGAGCGAGTGCATCTTGAGATTTAGATTTCTAACATTGAACAGCATGACCCTCATATTGCATTTATTTATAGCTGTTTTAGCGATAATTTGGTCTTTGGAACACCGCCTAATAAAGGCACTAAAGGGGTGTCAAAAGCCTTAGCCAGTACCCAGAAAACCAGGGGTGACAGATACAGGCCATCTCTGGCAATCATGTCATCCCAAGCAGACAGATACTGGATCCCCTTAGAATGACACCAGAAACATAACCAATTGTTGAATTCAATCATTTTCAGTTTGTACTGCGGTATCATTCTGGGTAATGGTAGGATGCTGCTCAGGGCTACGGTCATACCTGCTGGGGCAACATAATCTGACAGCTCCACCAAGTCTCTTTTCATGTAGTCCATGGAGATGCATATCTCAGGTCATTCACACCCACATGGACAATGACAGAGTCATACTTGTACAAAATGTTGGAGTGACCTGAGTGCATGTGTTATGTGTCAAATTCTGGCACCTGATAGACAGCTGACTGTTACCTTCTCCCTATTCAACCTAGTGAGTGGGACATCATTGTAACTCACTATTGAGACACCTATGATTATTGTATTGGGCAAGCTCTTTTGACTTAGAGGCTTAGGTTGAGGGGCACGCTGTGTAGGTGAGCTATGTGGCTTGTGGTTGGTGGTGGTTGAGTGAGTTTCTGCCTTGGAGGTCTGTACAGTTTGGGTAGATTTCTATTGACAGCCTCCACATAGGTGGGTGTGTGGTTTGTGATTTTATGTAAGGGCTGTGATGGTGGGTGTTCTGGAGGGCTGTGTGTTCCATGTGGTGTGGTGCAGGTGTTGACCTTCTCCTCTTGACCAGCTATTCCGGTCTTGCCTGGAGAGTGCATGGCTTCCAATTTGGACATATAAGCGCAACTCTCACAAGTCTGAGTATAGGGAGGTAAGAGAAGAGGGTTGTCTGTGTACATGAGGCAGTTGCTACACTGCCACAGAATGCCCAAGTTCACCATGTTAATAGGAAAAAGCACAGGAAACTGACCTTTAGACATGCCAGGAGGGATGGTCATCATTACTAAGTACTGGAACCATTTCCTTATAGGACCTCTAGTGCTGATAGCACTTATGTATGCCACAATAATTGCTACAAAAAGCCTGATGAAGTGCTAGGTAAATAAGCTAATTAAAGTGCAAGAGAAAAGAGATCTAGCAAGATCTATGGGGAAAAAATCAGACGTTCTGGCACTGGTAATATACTTTAAATGCAGTTCAAGCTAGCACAATTGAGTGTGTAGCAATATTAAAGCAGATACAGTTAAAATAAATAAAAAAAAATATTTAAATTAAGTGCAGAAATCATTATAATCAGAAAAAGTCAAAATGGAAGTACTTAAAGTCTCTTTCTTCTTTCTGTTGGTCTTGTAGTCTGCAGGATGCCAAAACAGGATCCACAGAGCTTAAGCTAGTGCAAACCTGTGCAAACACGGGCTTTTAAACTGGAAAGTTGAAAGGGATAGAAAATTGCCCAAATGGCCAATAAACTACAATTTCAGAGCCAGAAAGCACTCCTCTTGTGGTAGATAGGTTACCTAGTACTTATCACTCCCACTGATAAGCTGAAAGGTTTCCTTCTAACACAGAAAGGTCTGGGGAACTCAAACTTACAAAACAGTCCTGGATACAGCATATCTGTATCTGGACTACTCTAGTAACAGGAAAGGCGGAAAACAAGCTTAGAACTTTTTTTGCAGAAAAAAAACAGTTAGCTTGTAGCTGGAATACCTCAAAAATGGTTTAAAACTGTGCAGCTGAAACTCTGGATGCTGCAGACCTGTATTTAGACTACGCTACTCAATTTTAAGGTTAAGAATTCAGTAAGAAAAAACTCACAATGAAGCACAGATTAATCACTTACAGTCAAAAGAACACTTGTAGTATGAAAAAATACAGTTAAACAGCAACAAAATGCAGTTAAATACAGTTAAACAGTAATGGATTGCAGTAGATAGCAATGAAATATAGTTAAATGAGTAGATTACTTTAAAACAATAGCTCACAAATCACAACAGTAACAGACAGCACTAATAAAGCAGTGATTCAGTGGAATACTGTCATCAATTTAGTGAGGCTACCAACAAGCAGTAATAAATATGGCAAACAGCAAAATGAAGTAGAAAGAGGTACAGTTTTTTTTTTTTTTTTGTAGTAGAAAGTGAAGACAGATAATTCAAGGTTCAGAAGCTAAAGAGGTGGATCTTTACTAAGTTCTAACTATAAACAGTAGAATGAGCTGATGTAATGTGACTGGGGGGAGTGTCCAGTATTAACTTTATACCAGAGGCGGGCAACTCAAACTCACCAAGATTTAAGACCACCACAATAACTGGGCAGGTGGGTGAAAAAAAAACAGTTGCACAGATTACAGAGATATGTAGTAAAGCAGAAGACAATTGAAACACTTATCTTTTTCCAATATCACAGCAGGACAAAAGGCAGAAGGCCAGTCTCTCTGCAGCACTGAACAGCTTGAGCCAACAAGTATTACTGGTTTAAAATCTTGGCTATTAAAGGCAGAAAAACAGAAACCAGCCCAATTATCCAATAAAAAATAACAGTTTTATAGGAATGTTTTAGCTAGATTAAACCAGACTGATTTGTTTCTTGCCACAAAGAAAAACAGCTAGGCCTCTCTAGACAAAATATTTCACTGCAAGCTGAAAGGGTCACAAACAGTAACACATATTCAGCTCTATCAGACAACGAAAAGGAGACTAGAAACAGTTGCACACATTACAAAAACAGTTGTACAGATTACACAGATATGTAGTAAAACAGAAGTGCAGAAGAAAATTGAAAATAAACACCTATCTTTTTCCAATATCACAACAGGGCAAATGGAAGATGGCCAGTCTCTCTGCAGCTTTGAACAGCTTGAGCAAACAAGTATTTCTGGTTTAAAACACTGTCGATTAAAGGCAAAGAAACAAAAACCAGCCCAATTATCCAATCAAAAATAACAGTTTTGCAGGAATGCTTTTAGCTAGATTAAGTCAGACTGATTTACTTCCTGCCTTACTTCTGTGTGTTTCAGAAATCCCTATTTAGGTTCTGCAGCATGTTTCAGAAATCCTTATTTAAGCAAGATGTGTTTCAGAATTCTCTGCAGCGTGTTTGTCAATCGCTCCATTTCAGTGTGTGTTTCAGAAATCACTATTTAAGCAGCGTTAGTCAGTCGCTCCATTTCATTAATCCCTATTTAAGTCAATCACTCCATTTCAGAACTCTCTGCAGCAAGTTTCAGAATTTTAAGCAAGGTGTGTGTTTCAGACATCCCTATTTAAGCAAGGTGCATGTGTGTGAATATGTACGTAAAATGCCCCAGTTAACTATACCTGGTGGTTAGTGTTACTTAGGCTCAAACCCCGTACCTTAGGTAGAAGGAGCAAGAGCCTGAATTCCCTACCCATACCACCAGTTATGATTATTTCTGGTTCAATGTTTGGCACAAATAACTTTTGGTCTGTTCCTCTTAAAATTTGTGTTTTTTTAGCAAATCAGTGAGAATTGAATTCACTAAATAATGATAGCCATTTAAGTTTCAGTCTTCCTATCTTGTCTTCCTATCTTTCAGGAAAGGCATGGTAACAAAAAACATCTTATTCTAGCAACTTTCCAAGATTAAGCAAGTAATGTTTAAAATGCGTCCCTGTTTTTTGGGGCTTTTGTCCCCCAATACATTTTGGCTTTTTTCCAGATTCCTTGTACTGCATAATTCTTCAGAGGGAGAGAAGTTTAGTGCTGCTTATGCCAAGTCTGTTTGTGTTGTTAGTAGCACAACAGATAAAATACTTACTTTTGATGCAGAAGGCTGTGGGTTCTACTCCCACAGTATGTAGATGGATTGTAGATACTGTACTGTGTTGAACTTTTAAAGGGGGTAGATGCTGCAGTCCTGAGAATGCCATCTTTGGCAGAGATATATACTAACTATGAACTAGATAGCAGTTTGCCATCCATTCCCTATTGCAGTATTACTAGCTTATCAATTTTTTAATGTAACATAGGCAATTTATTCCTCAAGTGCACCAGGCACTTTATTTCTAGATGAAACAATGAAATATAAAGTTGTTTGCTAGCAGCAACCTCTTCATTAGTTACAGATCTCTTTAATGTGGAATTATTTAGATGACTTTTACTTCTGCAGAGATTGTGCATACTTACTGATACTGGTGAACTGTAGATATGCGAGTACACTTTTATGATGGAAATGTTCTCAATTGGGCAGTTTTGTCATTATTGTTTAATGTATTTTGTTCCACTGCTTACTGGAAAAATGTTCAAAACAATAAATTTAAAATGCGCTCTAGCAAGTGTGCTGTATTATACAAGGAATACAATTTAATACAATCAGGAAGGTGCATCAAATAATATATGTATGTTTTGCGAGCAAGGGGCCTACGCTTTGAAAACAGACCAAAGGTAAACTTTATCCACCACTGGCCAGATGCATTTTCTTTGAATGTGGGTTTCAGTGCTGTTTCAAGGGCAGAGAAGTTTTAATGCTAAGTCTATTTTCATTGTGAGACTGTATTGCTTTATTTAGCAGATGTCTATTAGTGTTTGTGCTATAAAATGTAAAATAAGTATTAAATGATATCCAAATAATCACTGTAGAAGTAAAGAAGTATGCAGTTAGAGTTTATGGTAAATGGGGTGAAATAGCCAAGTAATGGGACATTGGAGTGGCTGCAGGGGGAAGGGCTGTGTATGGGGTGGGTCTGATTCAACCATAATTTTGTGAGGGGGAATGGCATGCAAATTTTATTTTAATCATCATACATCTTTGTACCTATTTTTCATGGAACTTTGTCCAGATTTTTGATGTTTTCATATTGAGAGGTATGTGAAATAACCATTTAATGTCAAGTTTAGGAACAAACCCCTTTGGTGCATCCCTAGTATAAATAAACATTCTAACAAAAGAAAACGCTAATTTCCCTTAGCAATAAATTGAAAACCATCTATTCCAAAGTGGCATTAAAAATTTGCAAAGAACTTATAAAATCAAATTCACCAAGGCTAAGCATGAACAGAAAATCATCACTTCTAACAAGGACAACCTTCTGCGTTCAACAACTACATAAGGAATATCAGAAACAATGCCCAGCAGTGTACCCAGATGATCCATAACCTGGGACAATGATAGCTGATTTTCAAAAAAGAAAAGCATTTCTGTTTTCATGAGATAAAATCCTGGAATTATACCCATGATTTTTAAAAGTATTTTCCAGTCATTACGGTGATTTCATCTGTGTAGAGTCTGCATGTTCTCCCCGTGGTCGAGTGACATTAAAGACATGCAGGTAGGTGTGAGCGTGAATGGATGTGCCTTCTTTGAAGGATGGGTGTCAGAAACTGGCACCTCTGCACTGTAAAATTCCACTGCCAATCATTAACGGACTGGAGTTCCACTGTGGCAACCCCTAACTGGGAAAAGCTGAAAGACATTACTATGGTGATTTCATTATAACTTTCATCTGTATCAATATATAGTCAAAATTAAAACAGATTCCAGGCACAGAATACTTAATAATGCAAGCTGGCAGTATTATAAATAATAAATATGAGCAGAAATGCATCCAGTAGTGAAGTGGTTCTCTGGCCTGTATTGCCAAATTCTGCGAAAATACCACACGTTTTCAATTCTCAGACACTCAAAAAGTACAGTTGTGTACACTTACCATAAATGTAGATGTCTGAGTGTATTCACTGTTGCAGTCCTAACAAATGGGTTATCCGGCTCCCGGTAGCCCTCAGTACGTCAGAATACCAAAGGTAAGTAAAAATGTCATCGGTTGCCATCGGTTGTAAAGGATGTCAGGGCGTCTGATACAAAAGGAGGCAGCCATCACTTCCTCAGGTCTTTCTTGTCATAACTGTCAGGAGCCCCCAGAAAATAAGGCTTAAACCAAAAACAAATTTGGCAAATAACAAATTTAGCCTGTACCTCAGGAAAAGAGAATAGGAGAGGACCAAAAACGGTGGAAGGAGGGAGGGAAACCAGGACTGCAACAGTGAATACACTCGAACATCTACATTTATGGTAAGTGTACACAGCTGTACTATGTTCATCGTGTTTCACTGTTGCAGTCCTAACAAATGGGCTGATTACCAAAGCCAAGAGAAAAAAGGGAGGAGGAACCAACAGCATTAAGGGTTGGAGATAATGTCCTGCAACACTGCAGTGGCAAACCCTGCCCTGGCTCTGGAAAACAGAGGCAAATTATAATGTTTTGTGAAAGTGTGAACAGAAGACCAAGTGGCAGCCTCCAAAATGTCTTTAGTAGGGACACCTCTTAGAAAAGCTGCAGAAGTGGAAGCCGCTCTAGTCGAGTGGGTCCTAACCCCTTGAGGCGGAGCTTTGCCATGAAAGGAATAACAAAAAGAAACGCAATGTGCAAATCAATTTAGAAATGGTTTGCTTACAAATAACCTTTCCCTGGGCTCCAGGGGCATGTGCAGTTTTCCGAAAGTCTTTAGTCCTGTCCAGATAAAACCTGAGCTGTCTGTGCACATCAAGAGAATGTAGGATCCTTTCATCTTTATTTTGAGGATTAGGAAAGAAGGCGAATGGACGGATTAAGAGTCAAACTGGAAACCACCTTAGGCATAAAGGAGGGATTAGTCCTCAGAGAGACTCTATCTGCATGGAAAATAAGAAAAGGCTCCAGGGCCATCAAAGCTTGCAGCTCCGAAACCCTCCTTGCTGAAGTTATAGCCAAGAGGAAAGCGGTCTTCCAAGAGAGAAACTTTAAATCTGCAGAGGCAGCTGGCTCAAAAGGAGGAAGAGCAAGTTTCTCTAGAACAAAATTAAGACCGGCTGGAGTAGGTGCTCTTCTGGGAGGTTTTAAATTGCAAGCACCTCTGAGAAACATTTTCATCAAGGAATGAGAGAAAATGGGCTGTTCAAGAGAACAATGAGCAGAAATGGCTGAAGCATGGATCTTGATAGTGGAAAAAGAAAGACCACCCTGAAGCAAATCAGCCAGGTATTCCAGGATCAGAGGAAGGGTAGGCTGAGAAGCAGATTCCCCTCTAGCCTGCATCCATTGAGAGAACCTTTCCCATTTTCCAGCATAGGACTTCCTACTGCTAGGCCTCCTGGCCTCCCTCAGCACGTCAACCACCTGTTGGGAAAGGGAGGAAGAAAGGGAAGGAGTCATACAATGAGCCATGCTGCCAAATGGAGAGACTGAAGATGAGGATGTAGAATGTTTCCCATTTCCTGAATCAAAAGATCTGGCTTCAGAGGAAGATGCCAAGGAGGAAAATGGGAGAGACTGAGAAGCAGCGGATACCAATGCTGCCTGGGCCAGTCTGGAGCTATGAGAATAGTCCTTGGTCGTTTGTCCCTGAGCTTCACTAATACTCTGAGAAGAAGAGGAAGAGGAGGGAAAGCGTACACTGATAGCAACATCCAAAGGAAGGACAGAGCATCCACTTTCCAGGCTCTGCTGTGATGCTGTCTGGTGCAGAAGAGAGTTAAAAGATGGTTGTCTGGGGGGGAGAAAAGATTGACCTGAGGCGTGTCCCAACGTTGAATGATGCTGTAAAAGACTGCTCTGTTCAGCTGCCACTCATGAGGATCCAGGGTTTGCCTGCTCAACTGGTCTGCCAAAACATTGAGCCTTCCTGGAAGAAACTGAGCTAGGAGATGCAGGACCAGGGATGCTTCCATGGACCAAAGAGTCATGCTTTGTCTGCACAGGGGGTAAGAGTGAGTCCCTCCCTGCTTGTTGATGTACCACATGACTGTGGTGGTGTCTGTTTTGACAAGCAGGGTCCCTGGAGAAAGAAGATGCTTGAAAGCTAGTAAGGCCTGCTGAACTGCAATCAACTCCTTTAGATTTATGTGCAGGTGCATCTGCTGGGTGTTCCAGTGTCCCTGCATGCATCTGCCATCCAGGTGTGCTCCCCAGGCATAGTCCGATGCGTCTGTAGTCAGAACTTGAGTGGCAGGAAGTGTCTGAAAAGGCATACCTTTGTTTTGCAGACAGGCTGTTGCCCACCATAGAAACTCCATCTGCAGAGATGGAAGCAGAGGAATCATTATATCCAGGTCCTCTGTGTGTTGACACCAAATGTTCTTGAGGTACCATTGCAATTGCCTCATATGCAGTCTTGCATATGGAATCATGAGAATACAAGATGCCATAAATCCCAGAGCTTGCAGGTATTTCCTTGCAGGGAGCTGGAACAGGCTTGCCAAGTCCTTGAAGTAAACAAAAGAGTTGTCTGCTTCTCCTGGGTGAAATATATCATCTGGGCAGCTGTGTTCAGACTCACGCCCAGGAATGTTATCTCCTTGGATGGTACCATTTTTGATTTTTCCTTGTTGAGAGTGTAACCCAGGGAAGAGAGAAGAGTCTTTACGAATTCCAGATCCTTTAATAGCTGTTCCTGAGAACTTGTTTGAATCAGACAGTCGTCCAAGTATAGGTAAATCTGAATTTTCCTCTGCATGCAAAAAGCAATGACTGGGGCCAGGCACTTTGTGAAGATTCTGGGAGCAGTAGATAAGCCAAAGGGCAGCGCAAAGAATTGATAATGTTGCTTGCCCACTCTGAAATGAAGGTACTCCCTGCAACTTTCCTTGATAGGGATATGCAGATAAGCCTTTTTGAGATCCAAGGATACCAGCCAGGAATCCTTTTCTAGCAGTGGTAGCAACTGATGCAGAGTGAGCATTTTGAACTTTGGAATTACCAGAAAAGAGTTCAGAATGGAAATATCTAGGATAGGATGCCAGGTGCCTTTTTTTTGGAACTAGGAAAACCTTGGAATAAAAGCCCTGGTCTACCTGCTGAGCAAGAACTGATTCTATTGCTCACAGATGAGACAAAGACAATTTTTTTTTTCTACTTCTGTCCTTTGGTTTGGAGGAACGTCCGGGAATCCCCTGGGAGCTGGAAAGGTATGGAAAGAAAACTTGTGCCCTAGGGACACCGTTCTGAGCACCCATGTGTTGTCTGTGATAGTGGCCCAGACATCTGCAAAAAGGGCCAACCTTCCCCCTAAAGGACTCTCCCGGCAAGCAAGAACAGGCAGAAGATGTAAAAAGTTATTGAGAGTGTTTTGATTGAGATGCAGGCTTGGAGCTTCCCCCCTTAGAAGAGGAAGCCTGCCAACGCCTAGGCCTTTGAGGGGTAGCCGCCTGCCCCCTAGAAGATTTGTAACCTCTAGTCCTGGAACGGTTCTGTCTGCTGGTATCAGGAAAGGTCCAACTCTTGGAAGGGTAATTCCTGCTAAAGCGAGGGGGTTGAACTTGCAGAAAATCCTTAACAGCTTGCATGGATTTGGCCTTATCCGCCATCTTCTTAAGCACCTCCTCTGCTTTGCTGTCGAAAAGACAGTCTTTATGCAAATGTACATCCAAAAGCTTAGCCTTGACAGATTCTAGAAGAGGCTGTTCTCTGAGCCAAGTGTGCCTTCTAATAACAGATCCAGTAGATGTAGCCCTGCTGGAGGCTTCAAGGATGTCAAAACCACAATGCAAAGAATGCTTATTGACCAGACTGGCGGAATTCAGTAAATCCTGCATGTCTTTACTCTCTGCCAAAAGAGGAACACTTGCTATCCTAGACTTAACAGCCTCCAAGGTGTGCTGCTGGTACTTCAGCATATGAAAAAGATAATTGGTAGCCCTAATAGCTAGGGTGGCAGAGGTATAAACCTTCTTTCCCCACCTATCTAGGTTCCTAGACTCCCTGTCCGAGGGAGCAGGATTCCTGGTAACAGTGGCATTAACTCCTTTAGGGCCCTAAGAAATAACCTCTGGATCCACCAATGGATTCCTGAAAAGAAACAGATGAGAATCATGGACTCTGTAGTACCCGTCAGGTTTCCTGGGAGCAGGAAGAACCGAATTTGGAGTCGAGGAATTTTCCAAAAAAACATCAACAACTTCCAACACAGGGGGAATAGCAAGAGGCTTATGCTGAGGTAAATCCAGAAACTCCCTAATCTGTTTCTTAGATTGGGGATAATCCTGACTTTCACATTTAAAATGTTCCCTGAGGGTATTTAAAGTATCACCAAAAGAGAAATCTTCTGGGGGAGAGGCCGAAAGGATGGACTCCTCTGCATCTGAATCCTCAAAAGGAGACTAAGCCTGAAAAAAGTCCTCTTCATCAGCAGAAATGTTGGAAGAATCAGAACCTGAGCAGGACAAAACCTCAGGAGAAACATCCCTACTCCTTTTAGTAGGAGGACGCTGGGAACCCCTAATAACAGTCAACAAATCATTAGCCATTTTTACCATTTGGGATTGAGGAGAATGAGAAGAAACTGGAGCCTGCCTTTTCACAGGCTTATGAATGGATGATTTACCTGCAAGCCTGAAGGACTTGGGAGGCCTGGCAACTGCCGAAGTTGCAGTAGAAGGAAGAAGTTTGCTGCCAGAATGCAAAACAGAGGCCTCGGACACCGGAGTCAACTTAGCAGTTCTGGCTGCAGCAGAAGAGGCGACCGGTGACAGGTCGGAAGGCAAAACGGAGGCCGAAGGCCTAAGGGACTCAGACTCAAACAAGGCCTGTGGTTGTACATCTGCAGACTGCAGGGACTGCAAAGGCGTCTCACTGGCTACCACCTGACTGCCGACCAACTTAACATCATCCGAGACCTTAGCTTTCTGAGGCCTGTTGCTGTCCTTATCCTTATGTTTCTTAGGAATATCCGAATCCTGAAGACCGGTGGACGCCATACCAATAAACTTAGGCCAAACTCCAAAATACCTAGCCAAAATCTTAGCCCAATGAAGGATAGTATGCGGATTAAAGGAGGCACAGTAATCACAATTGGGAACATCGTGGTCAAGGCCTAAAAAATAATGCAATAGGAATGAAAATCTCTATGGGAAATCTGCTTTCCACAGCTAAGGCAATTATTAACTTTTTCTGACATTCGTTAAGGCAAGAAAGGAGGATCCCCAACAGGATATTTAGCTGTAGTAGACTTCAACTCTTGTAGTTGGAAACCAACAAAGGTAAACTGCTAACCGGCACTCACACATGAAAAGCTTCTGCTTCGGGCTCCGCGACAAGGAAGACTGAGGAAGTGACATTGGCTGCCTCCTTTTGTATCGGATGCCCTGACGTCCATTACAACCGATGGCAACCAATGTCATTTTTACTTACCTTTGGTATTCTGGCCGAGTGAGGGCTACCAGAAGCCGGATAACCCATTTGTTAGGACTGCAACAGTGAAACATGAACATTCTGGGATTTACTCGCATTTTTACCAGGGAAAAAAATGAAAATCAGTTTCCCTGTCCATAACAACACTACCTATTAAAACTCTGAAGATATGGGTACCATATTAGTTGACAAACTTAGTTCAAATTCCCAAAAAACTGACCTCCTCTGGAATGGATTCCCTTCTCCACAGTAAAGAAAGTAGCTCTTTAATCATTTTTAATACTACCCTAATGAATGGATGGGAAATCAGAAATACACTCCTGGTCTGACCACTCCAGCCCTTTTGGACAGGAGCAATGTGTAGTGTGTGTCACATGTCTCATGTTCATATCAGACATTGAGGCACAGTATGGGTTCAAGTCGTTTATTGTACATAAACACATCAGGAACTGGAGCATATACTTTGAACTTCATATGCTTACTGACTGACTCATTACTGCAAATACATTCATATGTGCATCTCCATTCAAGCTAGCACACTGAATGACCATACAAAAAATGGCACTGATCTTGCATGTGCTCTCTTGACTATAGTGGCTGACTAGGTTTAAGATACACACTGATCTACATTCTCCTGCTTTAATTTTGTTCAACTTTGTTAAACAGGAGAACAGACATTTTGAGAGCTAAACATATCAACATTTCGACAAACAAAACTGAGTTCAAGTCCAAGTCGCTGTGTATTTTGGATTCAGTCTGGAAATTCTACCTGATCTGGTAAAACAGAAATTCTGACTGCGTTTAGCAACAGTGACAGTCTCTGGGTTTTTTTTTTTTTTTTTACAACTGGAACATCAGGGATTACATCAAAATTGTTTGAAAGAAGCACACTGTCCTTCTGAATTCAAACAGGTGCAGAGTCACTCTGAGAATTACAGTCAACATCATCAGTCAATCTGCTGCATAACTGGTTCAGAAACAGGTAACACGTTTTCAGTTCCATCTGAAATCCATTCCTTCTGAATGTATGATGCAAGATCTCAGCTCCTCACAAATGTTCACGATTCCCACTTCATCGTATCTGCTGTTCTTAGTGTTTGGTACTAACAAATATTTACCGACTGGTGGAGATGTTCTACTCTGGACGTTAATCTCTGAGCATGGGAACCAAGCAAGATGAATCAAGAAATGTTTCTGAGATCGAGTAAGTTCAGAAAAACATCACTACCATTTCTTTTGGAGTTTTCAACAAATGTTTTGCACTCTGAACTGCATACTCAGCTAACCCATTGGCTTGTGGATACTCAGGACTACTGGTAATACGGATAAAGTCCCAAGACTCAGCAAATTTCTTGAATGGCTGACTTGTAAACTGTGCACCATTGTCAGACATGACTTTGTGCAGACTACCATGGACAGAAAAATGCCTCTTCAGTTTTGTAATGACTGTACTAAACATCAAGTTAGGAACTAGGTCAATTTCAAACCAATTTGAGTAAGAGTCTACTAACACCAAGTAATACTGACCATTCCATTTGAAAATATCTGTAGCAACCATCGACCATGGTAATTCAGGAATTTGGTGTAGCTAAAGGGGTACTTTTTGTTGAAGTGGTTTGGTGCTGTGGCAAACTGAACATGCTAGAATCTCCCTCTATATAACTTTGGATGTAGAAGGCCAAAAAACAATGCCTCTCACCCTTCTTTCGGTTAAATCAGTACCTGGGTGACCACGATGCAAGATTTTGATATATTCCTGTTGTAATGCTTTAGGAATTACCACTTTTGGACATTTCAGGATGATTCCATCTTTCATCATGAGCTCATCTCAGTAAGAAAAATATTGCTGAATGTACTGGCTTGTCATGTTGATCATCCTTGACTGATCATGTTTTTCAGCTTCTAAAGAACTGGATCTGATGCTGTGTGATTTCATAATTCATCAAGCCATGACGACAAAAAATTTCTGACTTCCACAACCTAAAAGTTTACTGCTTCATTTTCAGGCTGCTCAGTCATTTGTCTGAGTGCGGTTGACAAAGCATCAGGAAGGTACAATTGTTCGCCCTTTTTGTAAACAATATTGAAATTGCACTTTTGCAATTTTAACATCATGGGTTGTAATCATGCTAGAGTGGTATGCATGGGCTTTTTCAAAATTATCACTAGTGGTTGATGAACCTGGATAGGTCTGCCATAAATATAATCATTGCACTTCGATCATGTGAACACACACTGCCAAAAGTTCTTTATTTGTGCATAATGCATCTCTGTTTGGGTTAAAGTTCTTGATGCATAGGCTACTGGTATGCCTTTTTGAAGACATGCTGCACCAAGGCCGTACTTTGAAGCATCACAAGATAGAGTTACAGGCTTGTGAACATCATAATATCTCAATGTGGGTGGACTAGCAATTTTATTCAGAATATCAAATGCTCTTTGGTATTGTTCCAAACAAGGCTAGTTTACATTTTTGCAAGTCAACTTGCATAAAAGTGAAGAAAGCTCACTCAAGTTTGGGATGAACTTTCCTAAATAGTTGAGACCCCACCTAGAAAACGTAAAGATATGACATTTTCTGGAACTAGTATTTCAAGAATTTCTTTTTGTTTAAAATGGATCTAGTTGTAAGCCAGAAATGGTAAACAAATGTCCCACATGAGAAATTCTTTCAGTTTGAATTTACATGTCTGAGGATTCAGTTTAAGATTCGCTTCATGTGCATGATCTAGAACTTTGCTGAGATTTCTATCATGTTCGCCTTCACCATTGCCTCCAACAATAATGCCGTCTACTATAATAGCACATGGATAACCAGAAAAAATTAGTTCCATGTAAGATTGAAAGACTTCACTAGCAGAATTTATTCTGAATGCCATTCTTAAAAATCTGTATCTACCAAATGATGTGCTGAATGTAGTTAATGTAGATTTGTAATCCAGTGAAATCTGTCAAAAGGAGCTTTTTGCATCTAAGACTGAAAAATTGTGGAATTTGGCATGAGAGCAGCTATTTCTTCTACTGTACGCATCAGATGATGAAAACACTTAAGTCCTCCAAGTCTGTTGGATTCATACATATTCAAATTTCATCTGAGATTTTCTTATGAGCTGTGCCCTTGCAGGATACCCATTCAGTTAGTTCTTCTACTAAGGACACCTAAATTCACCATTTTGTCTAGTTCTGCTTTTACTTTACTCTGCACTGCTACTGGAATCTTCCATGCTGGTCTGAAAACTGGACTTTCTTCATAATTTAACTTCATGGAATATGTGACTGTAAGTTTACCAAGCTCGTCTTTGAAAATATCAGCATATTCACAAAACTATTCTTTGTAAAACTATCATTCTTATTCACACTTAGACAGTGAACCTCTATTAAATGAAATCGGTCCCATTCTCATACTGTCTTTGAGGCCTAACAGTGACTGCACATGTCTTTTAACTACATAAAACTGCAAGTTATAGCTATTTCCAGCAGAATGGCATGAATGAACTACTGCGCCATCAGTCTGAATCTCTTCACTGCCATAAGCAACTGAAAATGCTTTACTTTAACACTGAAAATACCTTGATCATTCCGGATACTTTGGACACTTAGTTACTGTGAAAAAGTCATACATTATGAAAAAAATTCAGACATTTTAGCCTTTTCAAACATTTTAAACACTTCAGAGATTATTTCAAACACTTTAATCATTATGTCGCTACTTCGGACATTCTGAATAGCATTGAAATTAATTTTGAACACTTTGAATGCTATACAACATGTTAGGCAACTGAAAATCATTTAAACAAATTTAAGTAACTTCGAATAACTGCTGACCAGTTTGCGAGTTTGCTGCTGTATATTACTCCACTTCTGAGTGGCTCATGGTTTGTGAGCTGCTTCAACTTCACATCCCACTTCTGACACCATGCCTCATGTGTTCAAATGAAACACTGAGGCACGGTATGGGCTCAAGTCGTTTATTGTATATAAACACATCAGGACCTGTAACTGGAACATATACTTTGAATTTCATATGCTTACTGACTGACTCATTACATCAAACACACTCACAAGTGCATCTCCATTTAAGCTAGCACTCACACTGAATGACTATACAAAATGACACTGATCTTGCACATGCTCAGCAATTTATATGCATGTATTCTAACTAAAGTGGCTGACTAGGTTCAAGATGCACACTGTGACTGAGCTACAGATGATCCACCCAGATCAACTGTCTGGTAATAACGCATGCAACTATAATAATTAGTAACCACAAAAAAGGATTCACTGGGCATTCGTATTTCATTATTTATATTAATATACTCCCATATTTCAAATATATTCCAAATTAAAAAATTTATATTGTTATATTAAATTTGCAGAACTATTTTCATTATATTTGCTAATGCATTACATTTATTCTTTTATTTAATAATTTTACCAGATAAATGGACACATTCACCTGGATATTTACAGGCATGAACTGGACCACAAAGACAAAAGCAATGGACATGCATGCATAGCTTAGAGCCATCAACCAGCAAGAGCAAGATTCAGAGACACTGGGTCAGAATTCAAAAGCCTTTGTTTTCAGTGTAAGTGATTACTTACACTGAGAGCAGGTCTTTTGGAATCTAGTCCCTGATGTAACCCTGTTTATAGATGAAGCTTACACTAAACTAAGTAACTTACATTGAGAGCAAGACTTTCAGAATCAGGGCAGACTTGCACCGAGAGCAACTCTTTTGGAGTCAGGCCTGTTAATCTACACTTCAATGTACAGAAAAATGAACATCGATGTTGCAAAATGAGCACATTTATGCACAATAAGCAGACAGTTGCTTCACACTACATATGCAAGTTAGAAACACAGCATGAGTAATAGTATAGCAATAGTGGTACTCAGTTTAGTATTAAAATACTTTGTGCATAATTCTGCTGTTCAGTGCACTTATTTATTTCAGCTCTGTAATGCACAGGGTATAACATAGAATGTGTCAGCAGGCACCCCATACAGAGCTCATGACTCCCACATCTAGTGCACATGAGACCTCTATTCCACAGAGCCATCTTGTTGGTGATGCCAGGTATGCTCTAGACCCATGGCTAATGACCCCCCCCCAGAAAGAAACTGACATTGGTTCTCTGACAGAATAGCTGATGCATGGAACAGACTACCAAATTACATTAAAGCAAATACTAGTTTAGATATTTTTAAGAACAGCTTGGACACTTATTATGGGACAAGTATTTTTGTGTATTGGCAAGCTAGAAGGGCATTAATGCCTGTGCATGAAATATTTGTATGTCTGTATCTATGTATGTATATGTAATGGCAGAGGATTCATACACACTGTCACAAACCTAGACTGCTGTTAAAATATATGTTCTGACTGCTTAAGGCCTGCTTCCACTGTCCAGATGTCCCCTGTGGTACCCTGCAATATAACTGAGTATTTATACTGCGTTCACTATTACACATGTTAATATGGAAACAGATACATCAAGAAAGAAACATTTGGGAGTAGGAGGTCTTGATGAGCAGACTGAAGAGGAGCAAGAGTCTGGTGACTGCACAGTACTAAACGTCTGTAGCTAAGTGGCAGCATCTGGTTCAGAACAATGAGTCATTTTAAAATTAAGATGCAAAGGTAACAATAATACATGCAATAATACACCCAGTGCTGTGCTATTGCATGATTGGACTGGATACACTGTGCATCAGCCACAAGCTACTCAGGTAGCAGATTACTGAAGGCAGGGCACAGGTGTCATCATACTCACAGGTGGGAAAGGCCACAGTGACAAGTGTCAACAGTGGGCAATGTGTGTGTCGGGGGGCTTGTTACAGGATAATGCTGTGTGTGTGATTGTGTGAGGAGTTAAGGAGACCATTTGGGGGAGAAGGTGGTGTCTGTACTGCATCATATCATGGCATCGATGGACAGTGCTGAGGACTGTGTATGGGTGTGCACGGTTACCTGTCCTAAAGCTACAACACTGTGATGGGGGTCAGATGGACAAGTTTAAGGCACCCTCTCCTCAGAAGGTCATAGACATGATCTACAACACACACACAAGATGGAATGCTACACGAGTATGAATGATGGGATGTGCTATCGGTGGTCCCAGCAAAAGTACCCCCATCTGCATCTGCTTTCAAGGTGCTCCCACAGTGTCAACAGCTGATAGTGGTCTGGAGTGGTGGCAACAAGGAGCCTAAACATTGCCCTCCCTTTCCCCTCAGAGCTGGAGGTGGACTGGTCACAGGGAGAATGGTGACTTTGATGTGTTGCTGCATAGGTACATCTAGCATATGGACTCCCTGCACTGGCTTTCTGTTATGCTGCACAAATGGGGCAGACTCTTCAACAGGTTCTCACACAGACCATGTAAAACCTCAGACAGCCTATCTTCAGTTGTGCTGGTCTCTATCTGTCCATGTAATAGGCCTGCACAAATTTAGACTACTGGCCAGAGAAATACTCAGATTAGGAGGGGCAAAATCCATGGCATGACAATCCACCAATATGCCGACCCATGCTGGCTTTCTCATGCTCACTGGAGCTGGTTCAAACCTAGGATAATTCTGCTGCAGGAGATGAAGATGCTCCCCTGCTGATGTGTCGGCCAAATCTAGTCTTACTGCACCATCCCACTACCAAGGTGTGGGTATGCACAGGAGCAGCGTCTTTGGAAGGGGGTGGGATATGTCTGTCACATTACTGATATGATAGCCATATGCCCACCCTCCTTCTAGGGACACTGTCATCCTGATCCCTGACCCTGCCAGGATTTGGCTACCACCATCTGGTCCAGACATTTTCCTGACATTAGGTAAGCCTATATCCATGATGGAGGAACCTGACAACACAGCACTTGTGAAAACACATAAGCACAGTCAAGTCTATGAAACCACCCTTCACCAACATCCAGAACCCAGTGCAGGTAAACTACAATAAAAGAGTGTTATAGAAAATCTACAATCAGTACAAATACCACTTTCAGTCTCAGCTTTAACTAGGCCATTGGTTAAGTGGAACTAACCTGGTCAGCAACGTGTAAACAAAAATGAAAACAACAAATTGTCTGGCTGATGCATCATTTAATTTTCTCAGTCTCAAGACACTTCACTGGATTCATGCCAGAGGTATGGAAAACTTGCAGTTATCCCACTACACAAAGGGGGACCCACTACTGATCCAAAAAAACAATAGACCCATAAGCCTCACCAGCATTATCTACAAGGTAATGCATGAGCACATCATTGTGAAACTCATTAAAAAAGATATAAGCTGTCTTCAAACCCAAGATCTAAACCACTTTGGGTTTGTTAAAGGCAGATTCTGCCTGTTAAACCTGGTGGACTTCCTTGAACAAGTCACAAAGGCATTTGACTATGGCAATTGGTTCACACTTAAACCTGTATATCTACAAAGTCTTTAATACCATGCAGTATTCTGGTATTTATAAATTAATCCAACAAATTTTAAATCCCCATGTTATCCCACTGGATATCAAACTGGCTTACTGACCGAACCTATTCTATTAATATAATAAGCATGCTCTCAACTAAGAGAGTAGTTACCAATGATGTACCCCCCAGGGATCTGTACTGGGACCATACCACTTTGGTATCTACTTTTCTGACATCAAGGCTGATAAACAGGGTCTGTGGCTGATGATTTTGTTGATGGCTCAAAAATGGAAGCGGTCATAAACACCCCAACTGATCTGCACATTCTCCAAGAGGGACTAGCATGCACTAACAAGTGGTGCTTAGACCATGGCCTCTAAATGCCAAGAAATGCAATATTGGGTCCTATGGCAAACTTGGGTAACCATGCTCCTATCACACAGGTGGCATCCCCCTAAAAATTGACTCTGTCATTAGGGACCTGGACCCTTCCATTGGCAATGAACTATATTTTGACTACCACATTACCACTATTGTTAACAAATCCTTTTGAGACCAGAATAATCTCCAGGAGTATATCATCTGGATCCATGGATGTCATCACCTCCTCTACTCTTCCTTTATCAGGCCAGTTACAGAATATAATACTGCCTTTGGTATGTAGGTATACTAAATAAATTACCCCATGGGTGCATCGTGTCTTCGCTCGCATTTGTCGGATATGCCTTTGGTATGTGCTTATCTAAGCCCATAACTTAGCTCGGAAGACCACTGAATTTTTTTACTAAGACAATCAAGGGTATGTCCACTTTGAGCTACCCTGACCATCTTAAATTACTGTCTCTTTTTTTCTGTGTCCTGAGAGGGGATCATCGCCTGGCTTACAGAGCCTTGAAAAATCCAGTACCATGCAACCTCCTTCACATGCACAAAACTACTAACACCCTCACCACCTGCTCAAGAGATCTGAACTTCCACTGCTATATAAATAGAATCTACTGGAGTAACGAATGCATATCACAGAGAATACCTCTTTTATGGCATATACTCCATCAGCCGTAAAGCATGCAATTTCCCAATTCTTTTTTAGTGCAGCCTGGGCAACTGGATGGCAAATTCTAAGTACACCCCAGGTCTGACCTCTCTACTCCTTATGGCTTTCATAAATATGTCCAAAGTAATTCATCCTTTTGGGAGTCTGGTATTAGTTCATGCCTTGGTAAATTCAGGTAGGATCATGTGGCTAGGCTACAAATGGCCCACTGAATAAAAAGCCTAATATTAAATCTATGGCCCTATGAGATTAAGTATTATTGTTGATACTACTGTGAATTTTACCCTGCTGTAGACTGCATACAAGTGAACCTGCAATATTACTTTCAATAAGCTTTCTCCAGCTGTGGACTATACTTGAATCATTGCTGATGTTAATATTTGATTCTTCTATATTGTGCTTGCGTCATCGCCATTTCATTTCATTTTTTTTTTTTATCCTTTGGTAATTGCTTACCTAGGGCCCTTGCTGGCTCTGTGTTATGACTTCACCTTAGATATTTCTTTTCCTTCTAACACCATTATCATCTTGGTCTTCAAATGTACCCATCTCACTAGGGTCCTATTACCACCATTAGCCATGATTCCTACATGTAATTTAATTTTTTTTCTTGTAATTAATTTAAAATAACTAAATTTAATTGAATCTTTTTATTTTAACTTCATGTGTAAGTTCTGAAATTTAAATGTTAGAGGAGTCACAGCCTACATGTTTCACATCTCTGTCCAGACTACTCTCACTTTTTGAGAGAGACAATATCACAACTGTCTTATGTTTACTGACAACCAGACTCTACCTGTGAGAGATGCAAGTATTCAGCCAAACTGAGGGCAAATCTTTCTCTACTTCACCAGATGCCAGTAAAACGCTGCACAGAACTACATTTGCATATGCTGAATTATCAGGAAATCTCTGCCCAAGCCCCCCAACCCTTCAGCTAGGATGCGCAGCCATCTGGAAACTCTCCTGCAGCTGTTAACATGCCTACACCTGGAGCTACTCCTCCATCCAGTATTAGCATGTATAACCACGTTTACACTCAAGGTTCTCTACGCCTGCTGCACATCCTAGTAATGCCTTGGTCATTGGTGATTCCACTGTCAAGCACACTAGTTCTACATATGAAGCTGCACAAGGGGAGAATGATGATGAGCTGCTTGGGGTACACAAATTAGGGATGCTACTAGGGCCCCAGGGACTTTCTGACAGCTAAAATATAAACATGACTTTGTGTTTGCATAGGCTGAGGTAAATGATTTTATGTGGTCCATGTTGATGATGTTAGGTACTCCACTCTAAGCAAGATGCAGAAAAGACACTATCAAGTTCTGCATTCATGTCTTCAATAAAGATATTTCCCTCACCAAGAATGATTATTAAATTTAACTTCAAGAGATATTTGTAAACTGGTGTTATTCAAGTAGAATCAAATGAGTTTCTGGCATGGGAATAGATGGTCAGGAATACCTCTTGCTTAGCTGAAGATAACTTGCACTTCTGGGACAAAGGCTCGCCCATACTGGTCAAAATTCCTGCTACCCCATATCACCTTTTTTAGGCAAGGTTTAACTGGTGGACTTTCATACAAAAGAAGTTATAACTATGAAAAAAATGGGAAAAAAATCAGAGTGAAGCTGCTGAATGTTATAAACTTAAACATAAAATGTCTGAACCAACACCTAACTATCCTTTAAAGGCATGAGACAGACGTATTTGTGTAGTCACTGAAACTTGTTGCCAGTGTTGTGACAGTACTCTCTCTCTGCTAGGATTCACCACCTGTCATTCATTCATTCATTCATTCAGGCATTTTAGGGTAGTATCTACATTTATTCATAACCCTACCCCTCATACAAAATCCCACATAACACAAACTGAGAACTTGCACAAATCCATCTCACATATCATCACTAATTAGTTCCCTGTCTATGTTTCCCCGCATAACATGTAGAACACCTGAGTATAATGGAAACGCCATCAGCCCTAACTCTCTTCGTTTTGGGAGATTTTAACTATCACTCCAACAGCTGGGCAACTTGTACAACTAATAAATTGAACAAAAGTATACACAAAGATGTCTCAAAGCTATTTGCCCAACTTCCTTAACCATCCAGCCCACCTCCATCATGCAATGTTTTAACCATTCCTTACTAATATAATCCTAGTTTGGTCTGTGCATTTTGTCACCCCTTCCTTAGTCAAATTTGGCCACAGACTGGTGATTTTCTCCTTAAAACACACCATACCTCCCAAAAGGATCTCACTATATCCAATGACTTAAAAAATCATTATATACTAATTTACTAGGAAATCATAAATGGCATAACTCCCCTAGTACTGATGGTCATGCATACTTGTCAGTTTTACTCCCTCCTTGATAGTTCTTGCATAAATATGTTTCATTATAAAAGAAATACGCTCCTAGCCATCTACAAAATATCCTCATTCTAACAGTATAAAATGTAACTAAACCCAGTAAGCAAAGCACTCAAAGGTACCATCAAGAAGTGCAAAGCTGAATAGGAACTCAGGGGGGGGGGTCACTTCTACCACCAAAGGCTTCTTCAATTACACCAGAAATCTAAGAACAATTCACAGTGCTGTACAGAGCTATTGAAAAACTGGGCCTTTTACTCTGCAACTGAAGCCATTGCCAATATTTGAAGTGAAAAAATGTAGTTCTAACACCATTAACTTTTTAAACCATCATTCCATCTACCCCCATCTCATACTACACCTTTCTAAAAACAGCTATTCACCAGGTCCTATCTGCCATCTCCATGACTAAGAACAGTAACTGTCTGGGTCTTGACAGCATCTCCAGCGCCTGTCTAAACACCTAGCCTATCCTACCTTTGGCCTGATCATTCTAAGTCTTTTATTTAGTCATATCCCTGATTCCCTGATGAATGTAGACTAGCAACTGTGGTGCCACTACATATATGAATCCACACCTGAGCCCAGAAACTGAAGACCTGTTAGGAACATAAGAACACTACTAGACAAGCAATCACTGTGACCATAAGAGATGCAGTTTAAAAGTTCTTAATAGTGCCCACATCTCAAATCCAGCATGAACATAACCTTGATGTAAATGTATGTCTACCTATCCAATCAAGACGAGCCTTCAAGGCAAACAAAGTAGCAGTTTGACGTGTAGTAGTAACTTATTCCATAGGTGTGGAATACATTGAGGTAGGAGCCTATCCCTGCAGTGAGTCTTGTTTATTTGTTGGTGAACTTTAGGTCACTTGTACGGGTGTGTGTAGATCCATTAGTATTGCAAACAAGGGTTCAAATAGGATAAATCTAAGTTTTTCACGGTTTTAGAAGTGAGACACAAAGTCACCTCAAAATAGCCAGTAGGTTACTATGTATAAGGATAATTGTGTTACTCTAGCTGGAGAGTCGAAGGATTTAAGGCCTTTTTTTTTTTCCTTCACAGAATCAACAATTTATTAACTGGGAGCTTGTTCCAGACTTGGGGAATTATATTACTGAAGACCTTGTCACCCCACTTGTGCTTAATATGAAGTATTTTTAATCTGGAAGCTTGTTAAAATTATTGTAATGAGGTTTATATGTCTGTTTTCTTTGAAATCAGCTTGATAAAAATGCATATTTACCTACTGTAAAGTTGCCGAATCTGTATCTCTGCAGATATCAACTAAGAATAATGTTAGTGACACATTCAAATAGTTATAACAAGCATTTTTGAGAATGGATAACATTTGTAGCTGACAAGAGGTACTAATATCCAAAAACCACAAGGCAAATGCAGTAAAAAAAACACTGCAAATGATCAGATGAACACCTGAACTCCAAGAATCCCATTTTTTAACAAGTTGAGTGATTTTGTACTTTTGTAACCAGACTTCTTGAAAACTAAACTTTACCATGTCAGTCATTCATTATTTAATGGTGTTACCAAATCACATGGTGAAATAAGAAGGCAGTCAAGCTGACAATCACCATAACAATTAAACGTTAGTGCATTTAAAGTGTCATATAAAGTAAAAATGAAAATGAAAGTAAATAAAATACAACATTTTATAAACAGACATAGTAAAACATGTATAAAATATATAAAATAGTTATATAAAAATAAAATAATTTAAAGTTTTGCTGCCCATAATTTTAGGACAAATATTGAAATGTTGACATAAATCCCAGGTGTATTGTCTGATGGTCTTCTGAGTTACCAAAACTAATCCTTATATTCCAAAGTCTTTTCCCATAAACAACCCCTCAGACTTTTCTCCACTTTTTCAATCACCACAAAGATAAATCAGTATCAATCAGTGCAGATATCCTTGTGATAAGAGTACTTTTTAAATTGCTTTTCCTTATGTCATATACATGTTTGCAGATTCTTTTCCTTGGGGACCTTTATCTTTTACTGATATAGAATAACATACAGTTTTTGCAAAAAGCAATGTATACCCATCCTCCTAGTCCCACAGTTGTAATAGTGAGCTGACCTAATGGGGGTGCTCACCAATTGTCATGACATCCCCATAAAAAATGTATGGACAGGATAAACATGTTCCACACTTATATTCAAATTTTCCAGGACTTGAATGACAGAGTTTTCTGTTATTAGTAAATTAAGAAGAAGAGCTTCTGTTGTTTAAGCTTTAGATACACTTCTTTAAGGTACTAATTGAAGTTAGTCTTTTATTGGCTGATACTGGTAGGAGTGGGGGAGGTTCACTCCCAATTTTAACTTGCTTTTTAGTTTGGTTCTTCACAGTTCTGAAGAAGTCTGGATAAGACAAAAGTGCTTAACTGTGGAGTTAATGCTGTTTGCATTAAAGAGTTCCGGCTGTCTAACCAGTGATTCGTTGGTTGTTAATAGTTGATTTAATGCAAGTTATTTTGGGAGTTTTAACCAGTTCAAATGGTGTAGGGCAACAGAACAATGGGATTTTTGAGGCTGGTTAGAGGCAAATTTAGCTATCTTGTTATAGCAAGATTCGAGGTTATTCATTTCTGTTTTGCGAAGGTTGGTTAATATTCAAGAACAGTAAAGTAGTAAAGATAAGAGGTGGGTTCTTGCTGTTGCAAGTCTTGCATGGTTGCTAAAATAGGTTCTGGCCCTATAGAGAGTAGCAAGTTTTACATGGAGTTTTTTTTAATCGTCAGTGCTATATGTTTGTCAAATCTCAATGTATTGTCAATATGACACTGAGAAGTTTTGTTTGTTCGATAGGTTCTATTTTAGTGCCACTGAAAGAAAAGATAGAGACAGGTGGATGATTATTTAGTATGGAAGTATTTGAAAAGACCATCAGCTTAGTTTTATTGGAGTTTAATATAGGTTGATGGACTGCTTAGTATTTTTCAATATTATTGAGGGCAGTCTGAGTTTTTATTTGAAGTTCATCAATAGTGGGAGCAGAGCAGATGAGTGAGGGATCATCCGTGTATTGGATGATTTTGGCAGGGTTAGCAGTGGAGCTTAGGTTATTAGTAAAAATAATGAAAAGTAGTGGTCCAAGGATCAATATTTGTGGGACTCCTACAGAGATGGGAAACTGGGGGGAGAGTTCATTGTCCCATAAGATGGCCTGATTATGATTACAGAGGTAGCTATGGAACCAGCTTAGGGCTTAAGGACAGACATTGTAGTAGGCCAGTTTATTTAGTAGGATTTGATGAGATACAGTGTCAAAGGCTTTTGACATGTCGAGGAAGGTGGCCCTGATGAGCTGGTTATTGTTTTTGAGGTGATTAATGCAATTGGCAAAACGTATGGGGGCTGTATTAGTACTGTGTTTGGGACGAAAGCCATGTTGTGTATCAGATAAAATGCTATTCTTCAGGAAGTAGTCTAATATTTGTTTGTGTATACACTTTTCTTGGATTTTGGCTAGAGGTGAGAGAATGGCTATAGGTCTATAGTTGGATATATCTGTTGAGGGGACATCCTTTATAAAGGGGTATGACTTGGGATAGTTTCCACAGGAGAGGTACATACTGTTCAGAGCTAGAATGGTTTATTAGAATAGATATAGGATAAGCAATGGATGTGGCTGCTAGTTTTATAAAATCTCCAGGTAGCTGATCAGTGGCAAGAGTACAAGGTTTTACCTTAGATAGTAGGTTTTGCATGTAACTAGTTTGGATGGGTTCAAACTTGAAAAAGGTAGATATTTGGATAGTAGGAGTGGGTATGGAAAGAGGAGAATTAGTAGTGAGGTTACTGAGGTCATGAAATGGGAATTGAATTGAGTGGTTATACAGTCCATAGTATTGGCAGTTGTTAGGACTGGGGTAGTGGGTTTTCCAGGATTAAGAAGGAAGTTAATTGACTGCCAGAATTTTGGGGGATTTTTTTTTGGTATTTTAGTTGACAAGATTGAAAGTATGTTTTTTTGTCTTGTTTAATCTGCTTCTTGGTTTGATTTCGGAGTTGTTGGTAGGTGGTGAGATTAACATTACTTCTGTTAGCAAGAAAAAAGACCACCCTCTATCCCTTTGTTTAAGTAATAGAATTAATTTATTTTGCTAACCAGGGGAGTTTTTTGGGCTTTGGTACAAATGTTTCTGAGTGGGGCAAGCTTATTTAGTATTTGCAGGAAAGCATTATTAAAATACTGCACTGCAAGGTCCAGTTGTAGAGTATTTAGAGGTGCCCAGCTACGTTGTTTTAAAAGTGTGTTGTAGATGGTTGGGGAATTTTTTGTTTGTTTCAAATGTAGAACAATGTAATATTAGAGTTATTTGGATTTTTTCTTATTAGATATGCTGGGAAGTGATCACTTAAAGTGTAAGGAAAACAGCCAGCTTCATAGCTAATATTAGGTTTGTCAGAATCCAGTAGAGGGTGGATTGTCTGTTTGTATGTTTGTTTATGAGTGTAGGGTGTTGAATGTTTTGATGGAAGTTATATATACGTTTATACAATTTGTTGGTGAATTACAGAAGCAGGTAAACCAATCAAGGTTAAAGTCTTCAAGTATTACTGTTTCCTGGCTGAAGTTAGAGGAGGCCCCATTCAAGGATGTTTTCAATATTATGGAGGTTATTTGCAGGAGGAAGGTAGCTAGCTATTATGACAACAGACCTATGTTCATTTATATCTAGCCGTGCAGCTAAAATTTCCAAATTAGGGAGATTGGGTGGGGTGAGTTAAGTTGAACCAAATTAAGGTGGTCTTTGAACATGATGGCAATGTCCTCACAATGTTCAGATAATCTATCTACTCTGATGATACTGTAACTATTAGTTTTTCCTGAAAATGAAATCATAAACCCCCTTTAAATACTCTTCATTTTAAATAGTGTTGCATTTTTTCTGTATCTACAATGTTAAAAAAGTAATCTAAAAGAAGGTTAAAAAGCCATAAGAATCCTTGTGAATTTCAATGGAAAATCATTTAGAAAATAATTTAATTGGATCGATTTTTCATTACATCAAACTCATAATGTTTTCTGGCCTATACATGCATCACCATAGACAAAAAAATGCATCATCTCTCTATAGAAAAACTCTTCAGACTCGCTTACCAATTTGAAGTGAGAAAATATATTTCAACAGCATTTAAATCATAAAACGCTTCAGAATCTATTTTGAGGGTAACATCTAACAAACATTTTTGCAATACTCTTAAGCAATAGTCAAGTCATAATGTAGATTCTGGTTATAAAGTATAACTATTGCATAGTCTAATTATACAACATAAACTTTTCTCTTACCTGAGGCTCAGGGATGACCTCCTGTACTAACTGAAGTTTATTGCCATCTGGTTCAGAAAAAAAGATTTCAGTGTGTTGAAGGATATGGAGTAACAAAGCATTGCAGAGCATTTGTTCTTCTTGACTCTTGGGGCTAATAGGTACACTAAATGTGAATGACAAAATGATTATGCAAAACATGAAACACTAAAAATACGACTAAGACAAGTTTACATACCATAACAGAACACACTTCTACTTTAAATATTTTACTTTACTTAATTTAAAGATGCAAGCATTATAGTAAAGTGTATCTTGGAGCAATACTTTTGAATACATATCCATTTTATTTTTGTAGTTTTTACATGCCCCCCCCCCCGACTATTTGTCATATCTTTAACTCATAGTGCCAAAAATAAATAAAACAAACACGGTCTTGCCTAAGATAGTTTTCTGATTAAGTGCTGTAGCCAAATGACCAGATACTTTCATACAAAAATAACATGGAAATGGGATTCATATGAAAAATCAATTATTATATTTGTTTTACTTAAAGTACTTATACAAGTGTAACAGTACCCGCGGTGGTGGTGCTGCAGTAGCGTTGTCTCCTCACAGTAAGACGCTGTCCGGTTCGATTCTCAGCTAGAGCGTCTTCTGCATGGAGACATGGGTGAATGGGCGTGCCTTCGTTGAAGGTTGTGCGTCAGGCCTGGCAAGCCGGTACGTAAAAATCAACTGCCAATCATTAGCGGACCGGAGTTCCACTGTGGTGACCCCTAACCGGGAAAAGCCGAAAGACACAAACAAACAAACTTTACAAGTGTAACAGTAATTAAACATCAAAGGCTAATAGAAACGAGATTAGAATTTTAAACAGGAGCACTTTCACAAGAAAAAGCAACTATTTTAATAAAACTTTATTTCAAGATATTTGAGTACCTTGTGAAATGTATAGCGTTGTCTATGAAATAATGTAAATCATTAACAGGCATTCAACATAAAAGTTCTAAAAACCCATTTAGAAGTATATAACCAAAGTTGCATCTAGGTAACCTTCTAGATATTTGTTTGAAAACCATTAAAAAGCAATTCCAATTTATTGAAAAATCCCATTTTACTGAACTAGACATACAAAATGCATACAGCACACTGTGATACGGTTAGTGTTAATATATCACAGTGTCTGGTTCTCCAGTTGTCACCCAGGGTGCCTTCTGTGTGGTGACTGCAGATTCTCCCTATGTTCACAAGGGGTTTAACTGGTGGCTGTTCCACCCCTCATCCTAAAGACTCACCATAGACGATTCTGTGGTTCTCCATATGTCCATAGATGTGCTTTTATTTATTTTTTTATTTATTTGTAGTTTAACCAGGAAAGTCCATTGGGCCATAGTGAGGCCTTTTTCAATGGAGGCCTGGGGAGAAAAGCTCCATGCACATAAATAAAAAAATAATAAATTGGCAGTTAATACAATTATTAATACAAGAAACTGTAGTGACATCAGTAACTGAGTTATTACACATTTTGAAACAATATAAGAGAGTTCATGCAAATTTTTAAACAATATAAAAGCAACAGGACTGTATGGGCGTTGTAGATTTTTGAGGAATTAACAGAGAAAATTTTAAGGGGAAATTGTAGGACACAAAGCAAGAGAAGAACAGAAGGGATAGCTAGAAATTCTGAGATGCTATGTTTGATTGCAATGTGGATATAGAGGGAGTTTAGGAGCAGTGGGAGCAGGAGGTCTCCGAGGTAAGAGAGAGATAAGAGTGGAGTAGAGTCTTGAAGGCAGAAAGATTTTGGGTAGTCCAAATGTGGGGAAGGAGTGAGTTCCATTTTCATGCTAGTGAGAAGGATAATTGAGATTGGCCAGGAGTATGTAAAGGTTTATACACTTCATGAAGATTCTGTTTACTGGATCTGAGAGATCGGTCAGGATGGTGAATGGTAAGGATAGAGGAGAGGGAAGGGCATTGGGAGGACTGAAAATGATTTTATGGGCAGTATTGAGTTGAATGAAAGAGTGAGTTGGGGAGTTCTAGCTAATTCAGTGAGTATAAGGAGTCACAGTGGTGAGAGGATGATTTGGAGCTTGTAGCAAACTTGGAGATTTTATTGTAGCAGGATGCCAGTTTAGCTTTGAGAGTGGCTTGAAGGCTGGTGAGAATAGGTGTCCCATACATGAGAGAGGGGAGAAGTTAAGTGGTGAAGAGGGCAAAACTAGTTGGGGAGGTTTGGTAGTGGTTTATGGCAGTAGAGCATGCAGAGTTTCTGGTGAGTTTTCCTGATGTTAGTTTGAAGGTAAATGTCAAACTTTAGATGTTTGTCTATAAGGACTCTGAGAAGCTTGGTGTGGGGGACTACTTCAATAGGGGTCATATTTTGGCTTTTTATAGAGAAAGAGTTCTTGTCTATTGGGAAGTTCTTAGATGGGGTAAAGATAATAATTTTGGTTTTGGTTGTGTTAAGGGCTAGATGGTTATTTAGCATCCAGGTCTCAGTGCTACTAAAGGCTGCCTGAGTAACTTGCATGAGTTTAGGGAAAGATTCAGCAGAGCAGATGACAGTAGTGTCATCTGCGTATTGGATGAGTTTGGCATTTGGGAAACAATGATGGAAGTCTTTAATGAAGATATTGAATAATAAAGGGCCTATGATAGAACCTTGGGGCATACCTGTGAGGGTGTCAAACTAAGAGGAGGTACAGTTGTTCCATTTAACGGTTTGAGAGGTAACTGGAAAACCAACTGATAGTTGGGGAGGAGAGGTTAAGGTGTGAGAGCTTTGACAATAGTAAGGTATGGGAATGGTATCGAAGGCTTTGGATATGTCTAAGAACAGGGAGGATACAAAATTACCTTAGTGTCAGGCTTGGTTGATAATGTCAAGGAATGATAAGAGGGCTGTGGAGGTACTGCGGTGGGGTCTGAAACTGTATTGTGTAGGGGTCAGGAGGTTATTGTCTAAGAGGAAGGATAGAAGTTGTAGGTGAATACATTTTTCGAGTATTTTTGAGATAGGAGGGAGGATGGCTATGGGGCGGAGATGTCAGTGTTGTTGCCTCCTTTGTGTAGGGGAATGATGAAGGCTTTTTTCCAAAGGAGGGGTACATAAGATTCTTGGATGGAATGGTTAATGAGAATACAGATGGAGAGGGCTATGCCGTCAGCAGCTAACTTTAGAAAATTTGATGGTAAGTTGTCAGGGGCATTAGAGCATGGTTTTAATTTATTGAGATTTTTTTATAGTGTTGACAGGGATATGTTTGAGGGAGAATGGTGGGTGGAATTGGTGGCAGAAGGAGAAGGGTTGAGGGGGAGAGTTGCAGAAGAAGCTACAGAATTCATAGGGAAAGATGTGGTGAGCTTGGCTATAGAGTCAATGAAGAAGGAGTTAAAATTGGTGGCTATGGTATGATCAGGAGCACTAGGGTTGGGTTAGGGATTGTCTTTTCTGCCAAGTTTAAAGAGGGCAGAGATGCTACTACAAAATTTCTTGGGGTTCGATTTATAATTATTTTGGAGTTTTGAGTAGTAGGACTTATGGTCAGAGACAATACTTTTTTTACTATGTTGCACGGTTATTTATATTCGTTTAGAGACTGTAGGGATTTGAGTTTTGGTTGAGTTTCCAGAATGTATCACGGGTATGCATAAGTGTTATGGTATTTTTGGAGAGCCATGGGGCAGTTTTAGATTTCACTCTTAGTTCTAGGAGGGGCAAAGCTATTTAATGTATGGGTGAATATAGAATTGAAGTAACAGGGTCATCAAGGGGAAGAGTTTTCAGAGGGCTCCAGTTAATTTGTTTTAAGCAGCCTGAGAAGGATTGAGGGTTGAAATTTGTGAGGGTACGAGTTGTGATATAGTTATGTTGTAAGTGTAGGGGGGGAAGGGGAGCGAATTGCAAAGGCAGGTAGGTGGTCACTAAGGGAGTCGGGCAAGATGCCACTGTCAGAGATGTTGTTGGGGTGGGAGACTTGTATCCAGTCTAGAATTGTGCCAGAAGAGTTGTCTTTAGTGGGTTGTATAAGGGAGTTGATTAATTGAAAGAAACTGTATAGGTTTAAATTATGGGAGGTAGTGGTTGAGTGTATAGAAGACTAATTAATGTTAACATCCCCTCTAATGATTGTTTCATTACAAATATTTGCTGAGAACCAGGAAAGAATATTTTCTCGAACAGGGATATTGTTTCCAGGTGGGATGTAGAGAGCAGCTATGACTATGTTTTTATGGTTATTAATTTTGAGCAGGGCCGGGGTTATTTCGGCTGTGGTGAATTGAGGTATGGGGTCAGTATAGGGTGTTACTGTTAGGAGGAAAAGAGTACGGCTACTTCACCTCCTTTCTTATTTGTTCTGTAATTTCTAATAATTCTATAGTTGGAGGGGGTTATGTCAGAGTAATTTAGGTGTGGCTTGAGCCAAGTTTTGGAAATGGAAAGAATGTCAGTGTAGTTATGGGAGATCCAAGCATGAAAGTTGGGAAGTTTGTTGCAGAGGCTTTGGGCATTGTGAGTAGCTAAAAGGAGGGATTTGTGGGAAGTGAGTGAAGGAGGTAGAGTGGAGTTGATGTTATGGCTGCCAGGGAGCCCGGGATTAGGGTGAATGTCCCCAGAAAAGAGGATAGATATTTGATCAAGAAGTAAGGATAATAGTGCTTTAGAGGTCCTAGAGTTTGAGGAGAGGAGAGAAGGAAGGGTAGGGAATATGGGAGGGGGTCTAATTTAAATGTCATAAGTATCTTTCTGTTGAATAGGAGACAGTTATTGGATTGATAGAGGTAAGGACAAATGTAGGCTGAATAGAAGGGTTCTTTCTTAAGGTGGATAGAGGTAGTGTGAAAGGGTGGAGAGTATGAGAAATTAGGGAGATAGGCAAGTTGGAGAAGGGAGATAGGTAGAAAAATAATAAGTAATGAATTGGGTGTAATGTGCATAGTTGGTGTATAGATTAATATGGATTAGGTTATGGTATGAGAGGGAGTGGGTAGTAGTTGAGTGTAGTGCAGTGAAGGGGTTGTGGTAGTTGGAAGAGGAGTGAAGTAGTTGGATGTGACTGGAGTAATTAAGAGGGAAGAGAGGAGGTAGCTGGGGGGGATGGGGGTAGTGTAGTAGGCTGTAATGAGGAGTGAGAGTAGTTTTGTGGGTATAAAGCTAGAGGTAGTGGGGCAGGTGGGAATTGGTGGCAGGGGAGCGGAGTGAGCCCAGAGCAGAGGGAAAATGGAGCAGGGCAGCCCCTGTTGCAGAGTAATCGCTACAGAAGCAATCAGTTCACAGAAGGTGAGTCAAGGTAAGGTTAGAAAAGGTTGAAAGGTGCAAAAGAAAGGTAGTAGCAGTGAAAAGGGGAATTAGTAGTGATCTGGTAGTAAAATTGGGGGGATCACAGATGCAGAAAGGTGGAGGTGCAAGAGCAGGATCAAGGGAGAAAAGGGAAATAAAGAGACAAAGATACTGTCAGAATCAAGGATGAACAAGAAGAGATAGCATCAGGTCATATAACAGGGACAGGGAGTAAAGCAGAACTGGAGAGGTCTTAATTGAAAGGGGAGTGTGGCAATGGCTTTATCCGAGGGAGTCAGGGGGACATCTAGACTTTAACTGAAGGACTACAAGCAAGTGGGTATAGCACACTTAGATGTATCAGCAGAAATAGCAGGGGGAGGGAAAGGAGATTACCTGGATCCGGTGGTGTGCTTACAACCTTATCTAGGGTAGTTGGAGCATAAAGTAAATAGTCTATAAGGCGAACATATTTTAAGTTAACATGGGTCTGAAGAGCCACGGTTCCAGCAAAAGTAGGAGGTAAGTCCTCTGGAGAAATCCGACGGGGCTGCTTTTTAGCTGACTCTGGAGCAGAGTATAGCCCTGAGGAATAAGGAGAAGATTAGCATTAACTATTAAGTGTAGAAAGGCAGGAGTAAATACCTGAAGGGTGACAGAAATGGAAGGAGGGGGAGATACACATATAAAAAGGTCTAGGTAGGAGAGCAACCAGTAATTAGGAATTAGAGGATACATCTGCAGAAAAGAACATCATGTCTAACACAACTTAACTGAGCAGAATACAATTTTACACTGACCCACAATACAGTTTAACACAGAATGCAACTGGATCATTGTCTATACAATTACACTAAGTAGCAACACAGCATGACTAATTGTTAACAGTAGAAGAATGCAATCCATAGGGTACAAAGCAAGTGGTAAAACACATTAGGCAATACAGAATGTAAAACACCATGTGCCACATTTTATGTAGATGGACATTCCTCACACAACTACCATAATTGTCTATTGCAAGACAGGCACGCAAAGGATAGTTTTGCTGCAATGAAGTGTCTCTGACTTAACGATTGCAGAGCAAGTATTTGTATAGTTATAAGAGAGCTACCAAATAATTGTAGACTCGTACACTATTAAGCCCAACTCTTTCATTTTGTCTTGAACTAGCGTTGCAGAGTATTTGGGGGGGGGGGGTGCTTGTGTGTACATACATTGTGTGTATCCTGGGATGGTAACCTGTGCACCACTTTCTTTCTCTTCCTTGAGCTCAGTGTCTGATGGGATTCGACTGTAAATTAGATTAAGTAGAATATTGGACAATGAATGAATGGACATACCACTCTGAAAGAAAGGTAGCTTTTATCTGAATATTTTATTACAAATAGCTCCCACAACACTTTATGGATTCCAATCTGCAGCTTAAAAATAACCTGTGCTATAGATAGCCTTCTAATAACCAGTAAGAATAAATCCACCACTCTCGTACCAAAGAAAAAGTTACCACGCAGCTTCTTAGCCATCTCCTCACCTGAATGATCAATACTTAAGTGTACTGAGTGTCTAACAGCACACAAGAATTTGTTAATGGTAAGACAAGCAGTGGTTTTCAGAAAGGTAAAACTGAAAATCTGCCGGTAAATGATTAATCTATCATATTTTTTCTAAGATAGGTATTTAGTATCTGTTCCAAACTCTACTTCCTGATATACTAACAACTCACTTTTCTTTCAAGGCAGCCACTGAGTAAATGGATTCTGGCAAAAAGGGAGTCTATCAAATGTCTGTATGCCTTATCATATATTCCTTTAGTTAAAAGAAGCATGACTGAGTTGAAAAAGAAAGTTTCTAAATTATCACCCAAACTGATCTAATATATGTATTTAAATGTGTGCGTGTGTTTTTGTGCGAGTATATTACACACAAACTAGACATGCACACGCACACACACACACATATATATATATATATATATAGATATAGATAGATATATAGATATATACATACAGAGAGAGTGTGTCTGTTAATACTGTAGGTTCTTTTTCCGTTTCACAATACTTATCAAAACTTGTTAATGCATCAAATTGAAGGTGCTACGTCCTTGGGCCCCATTTCCTCAATGGAACAGTTTTATGAAAATGCAGTTTTCTCTGAGCTGGTATACTGCTTCAGAATGCCATAGATTATTTATAAGGGGTGGTTATGCATGGTGGTCCAGGACTGTTGTTTTTTCCTACAAAAAATCTCTGTAACCATCAACTCACTCTCACACCTCACTGTATCAACCTGTTCATCCTTTCAGGGATGCAAATCTAATGATCCATTTATTTCTCTACAATCAAGACACAGGAGAGGTACGATCATTTCCTAGAGATCTGTTTTCCTTCTTTAAGCCTCAGCGTTTCCAGTGCAATACCCTCTAACTGCCAATTAAAACAATTTAATTTAGGGCATAATCAGGGGGGTTATTCCTCTATGCCACATAGAGGGTATTGTTTTGTACATTTTTTCCACAGTTTATCCCTCATTTCCATCATCACTAGAAATTATAGGCTTTATACAGCTTTAGTACTTCTAATAGTTCATAGGTGATTACCAGGCTAATGGCACAAGAGCCTTTACAAGCCTAGTGAGTAATACCAAGGATATGATGCATCTTAATTCCCCAGATATGGGATGGGGTAGTGGGTCTTTGGGTATTGGTGCCCTGAATCATTTTACAGACTGCCAACATCCATAAGGGACATGGGCAGTACCCCAGGAGTGAATTTATGGTTCCCCATCCATTTATCCAAATTCTTTTTGAACAGAGTGAGGGACAAGCTTTGTTTTATGAAGATGGGAAGTTATGCTATTTGCGATACGAATCTCTCTCTCCAGCAAGTTCTTTTAGAGTCACAAACAAGGTTCAGGTCCATGGAACGAGTAACGCTTGTATAATTTTTTTTGCAAATACGTAACATTTCCATCAGGGCTATATCAGAGAATGCTTTGTAGGTCAGGCATTAGCCCTTTCTCAATAAATGACATGAGATGGAGTAAAAGGATAAGGCCTTTAGCCGGTCTGTGTAAGACATGTGTCTTGCACTATTTTTTTTTTTTTTTTTGTGATAATCCTTTGGGACTACTCCAATTGATGTAAGTGCCTGGTTAGGTACACACAGTAGGAAAACACTAGTAAATCAAAATAACTACCAAGTGGGCTAAAAGTTCACTAAGAATTCCAAATCCAGCCCAACAAAAAGGTGAAGCAGTAAAGCTCTGCGAAGACAAACTTTGATCAAAAGTTTAATACATAGACACCATTAACACTCACAAAAATACATTTCGTTTGACATACACTTCATCAAATGCAGGCTTGAATTAAACTCCTTCTATATATAGTATTTTTCTTACATGTTAACCAATGAAAAGTGAACCAATTAATGAATTAGTTGTTACAACCTAAGCTGAAAAACATATGTATACCTGGCATTTAGAAACCAAAACTGGATATAGATTATTCATTTTACCTAATAAAAACATAAAACATCCAACAAATAACAACACATTGATATAAAACCTATTTAAAATACATTTTTCATGTTTATATGTAAATGTAAAAAATGTTAAATTAATTTAAAAATACATTTAAATATTTATCTGGGGAAATGGCACCATCTTGTGGATTGTTTAAACATTGCAATGCACTTGAATATACATACAAAATACCAAAGTGTCTGAATGTGAACACAATCTCAAAGTGAATAACCCCAAAGTGAATAAAAAAATGCTTTAAAACCATTTTTTAAAAAAGATTTAAACAGCATATAACTGATAACTTACAAGGACCACAATGTATATTGTCTCGGTTGTACCACAATCAAATCTACTTATAATTTGGTTGCTCTAAGCTACAAGAGGGAGCTTATGGAAATATGATCATTCAATCCAGGCTTTTTATTAGCATCCAAGGTGATTTGCCACCATAGCTCCTTATATTCAATAGTTTCTTCCCATAGCCCCCTTCGAGGATTTTTATCCACCTTCTCCAAGGTGAAAAATAAATAATGGGCACTATCACACTCTAGGCTATGCTTGTACAAGGCATTAGTGTCTTTTTTTTATTTGATACATCATATGTGTGCTCATATATTCTTTTTCTTAACTTTCATTCCATTTTACCTATGTAAAATGCATCACAGAGCTGACACTTGGCCAAATAGACAATTACTGTCACAATTTGTAAATTCCTTGCATTCCAAGAGCCTATTTCTACATTGCAAATACATATTCTCATTGTTGTAGACAAAGGCACATTGGGAACAATGCCCACATTTAAATGTCCCTTTCCTCTTTTTATTCCTTGTAACCCCATAATCAAAGTTACTTTCCAAAAGATTTTTCAGAGTCCTAGAGTTTTTGTAGACAATTTTAATGCTTTCCTTTTTTATTTTGTCCAAGTCCATAAGGGCTACAAATATATCCCATTCATTGTTAATAATACCCCCTACCGTGGTGGACCCAGCATTGAATTCCAATATTAAAGCCCGATCAAAATTTTCCACCAAGCTTGTATTAACAATTTTTGTGACATTAACATCCCTCTTACATGGAATAGGTTAGTATTTCTCCATTCTACCTTTCAAAACCTCATTTTCTACTTCAAGCAACAAATGATCTGGATAATTCCTAGATTTACACATTTTTCTTAACAATTCCATTTCCTTGTCAAAGTCCTCATTTTTGGATGTCATCTTAGAGCCCCTTATATATTGTCCTTTGACAATATTTTTCTTGTAATGCTTAGGATAAGCACTATCAAAGTGTAGACAGGAAATGGAATATGTTGGTTTTTGGAAAACCTTGGAATTAAACATATTGTCACACTTGTATATTTCCACATCCAGATATTGCAATGTGTCCTTACTAGTTTTGTAGGTGAATTCTAAGAAAATACTACTATTGTTAAGGTATTCTAGAAAGTAAGCCACTTCACTTTCTGGGGTCACCCACAAAATCACTATATCATCTGGAAATCTCTTGTAGAGAATCCAGTTCTCCTTGTAGATGGAATCCACTACATACTTCTCCTCCCACCTGGCCAAAACTAGATTCGCACAAGTTGCACCCATTGCTACACCCTGTACCTGGTGAAAAAAATTCACCTTTAAAACACACAAAATTGTATCTCAGGACCAGGTCCAAAAGCTGCATAACAACCAATTTTTCATCCAGGGACAAGTAATTTTCTTCATAAATAATTTCTTCTAGTACATTCAAACCTTCCCTATGAGGTATCGAGAAAACAAACCCACTATGTCAATGGTAAGAAAAGTTAAGCCTTCATTATATTTCTCCTGACTCAAACACCTTAAAAAGTCCCAAGAGTCCATTAGAATGTTTTTTTTTTCTAACCATAAGCCCCTTTAACTTACTATCCACATACTTGGCTAGAGGCAATGTCTTGGACCCATCCGCAGAAACAATGGGCCTCAGTGGGGGGTCCTTCCCATTTTTGTGTGTTTTGGGGATCCCAAAAATAGTGGCTATTCTAGGCTTTTCAACCTTAAGGTAATGGTACGGTCTTTGGTCAATAGAGCCTTCCACTAATAGGTCCTCCAAAATCATATCTATTCTACGATACACAATGTTTATCTCATTCTGGATACAATTACATATTTATTGGGGTCCCTTAGAATGTCATTCATTTTTCCTTCATATATAAAATCATCCATAAGGACCATCCCCCCACCTTTTTCCGGTTTCACAACTCTTACATTTTTATCATTTCTTAGTTCATATAAAACTTTCATTTCATCTGGGTCCAAGTTTCTTCTATATCTCACTTTGTCATACTTTTTTCTGATTTCTTTTTCCACAATACCTACAAAAGTTTTAATTTGTGGGTGTAACAGTGGGTTATAAGTACTTTTTCTTACCAGTCCTACATGTTCTACCTTGGAGTCCTGCTCAAACAATATTTGGAAATTAATGTTTCTTGTAAAAACTTTAATATCCATAAGTGTTTTGGCCAAGTCTTGTCTTAGGGGTATAAACTTAATCCCCTTGGATAAAAGTCTAAAACGGTCCTTAGTCAAGATTACAGAGCTAAAATTATAAATACTAAAATCACCATATATGTATCTAAAAGAATTATCCATGTCCTGATCGATCTCTTTCTCTAAGTCAGGGTGGGCGATATTATTTAATACCTCCCGTTCCCTTCTGGCTCCCCCATGAAAATTCAAAAGCTGCTGTTGCTGGTATTCATTCCTATTTCTGATCCTCTCTGAACTACATAGTGGGAGATACTCAGAGATGTCATCCAATTCTGACTCTAAGTCACCAACTCTTGTTGGTTCCTCATTGATATTACTTTTTAACTCCCCATTAGGCATTATTGTTCCTTTCCCAAAATCTCTCTCCAGACTTTAGTTTTGGGTAACTAGTATTATTTTGGTATTCTAAAATGTCACTCTCTAATTTTTTTAATTTTTCTTTTTATCAAATCATTACATTGGCCATCCACTTCCTTTTGAATACTATGATTTTTTCCTTTTCAGCAGGAATAGTGAACATTAAATCTTTTTTAATACTTTCATTCACAATCTCAATTTCACGCATTAATTTCCCCTTCACTTTACTGTTCTCTTCAATAATATAGTTTAGTACATGCCCACATCTGTTAAATATTTTTATTAAATCCTGGTGAAAAACACTGCCTAGAACCACATTATTAGGATACTTCCAAATTCTAAGTCCCTTAGACACTATACTTTGAGAAATACATTCTTTCAAATAACTATTCTCTATGTCAATGCTTTTGCATTTGAAAATAAGTCTTTCCAGTCTGTGTAATAAGTTCTTAAAAGTGTCTGTTTCAGGCCCCATAGCCACAGTTCTGTTTTTAAAGTTGGAAGAAAAACTAACCTGGAGCCTTTCATTAAAATCAGCCTGCACATCTTTACTTCTGGAATCTGCATTTCATTTCTCTTGTCCAGATGAAGCAGGTGACACTCGGTTTTCATTAGGCCCATTTCCCCACCACAGTCGGTCTAAATATCCTGGGGTTTGGTTGAAACAAAAATCATTGCTGTCTGAGCCTTCTCCTCTCCAGGCAGCTTCCCTGTGATCCCAGTTTCCTTCAGAAGCCGTTTTTCCCACCGTTTTGCTCCAAGGTTGCCAAGCACTTCCTGGTTCCGCCCCTCATGTATAGTAGACACCAGTTCCACCATCGATTGGCTGAGGGGTGTAAGTAAGTCAATCAACTGGGTGAGCTTGCCAATCAACTTCCTGACTTGGCCCAGCTCCACCTTGCAGTTGCTTTCCATAGCTTCTCCGCTTGTTTCACCATCCATGGCAGCAAAGAAAACATTAGTGAATCAAAATAACTACCAAGTGGGCTAAAGTTCACCAAGGTTTCCAAATCCAGTCCAACACTATTTCTTTTTTTTTTTTTTTTTTTTTTTTTATGATAATCCTCTGGGACTACTCCAGTTGATGTAAATGCCTGGTTGGGCACATGCAGAAGGAAGCATTGTACTCAATTACGGGCCTGATGAGTACAATGGCACTATGATCTTGATGCCATGCCTTTACTTATAAACTGAGCCACACAGATGGATTTCCTCACTACTTTAGCTACCTGGTGGTTAAAGTTTAGGTTACTATCCGTGTTCCTAGGTCCCTTATCACTGGGTCTACTTTTAGGGTTGTGCTATCAATATTATAATTTGTAGAGATATCTGATTTACTGAAGGGTATGATTATGCATTTTTTTGGCATTCAGTCTCAGACCATAGTTTTGGCACCAGTCATTTGTCATTTTTAGGCCTATTTGTAGGATGTCAACATCGTTTGGGGATTCAGTGATTGCTCCTAGCTTACAGTAGTCAGTGAACTTGGTGAAACAGAGGCCCCCAACATTGGCCTTCACTTCAGAGAAGTATATATTAAACAGGAGGGGTCCCAACATTGAGGCCTATGGGCACTGCTAGTAGCAGGTTTCTTATCGGAAATGGATTCACCTATCCCGACAAAATGTGTCTTGTCAGTGAGCCAGTTAGTTACCATCTGACGATGTAGGGGGTTATGCTTAATTCAGTAAGTTTCTCTATGATCCTTAAGTGGAGAATTGTGTTGAAAGCTTTGGCCAGGTTGAGATAAGTGGTGTGTATTGTTTTACTCTCATCCACAGCCTTGGTGACTTCCTCAAAGTTGTCTGCCAGACTGAGAGCAGGCAAGACCTCCATTTGACAAAGCCAAATTGGGTCTGGTCCAGTTTTTGGAGAGTTCCTATGTTGTTATTGATCAGGTCCATGATCATTCTCTCCATGGCCTTGTAAATAAGACTGGTCAAGCTAATAGGTCTATACTTCCCTGTGATGAACCCCCCCCCCCCTTGTGCAGAGCGACCACTTTTGCAGTCCTCCATTCCTCTGGGTCAAAGCCTGTCTGAAGGCTGTGGTTAAAGGTTTCTGGTGACCCTGATAGATTCTGTTTTAAGCTTTTTAAGAAGTATCCTGGAATGTTGTTGGGATCTAAGGAGGCTATGTTTTTGGCTTTAGAGAGTGCAGTAAGGACCTGTTCCTCATAATGACCAGTAGGGGAATGGTTGCGGGTATTTCTTTGGGTGTGGTAGCAGGTGATGGGGGAGAAAAGTCTGACCTAAACTTGTCAGCCAGCAGGTTTGATATAGTTTCAGGCTGATTGTAAGTGCTGCAGTTCATGATTAAGTTTGGCACATTGCTGAACGTTTCCTCTGAAGTTACGAATATAATTAAAAAAAAAAAAAGCCTTATGGTTATCTTTCACCTGGTAGGTTATCTTTGCCTAATAGTTTGCTTTGGCAGATTTGACCAGCTCTCTGATATGTTTGTTTAGACTGGTGAGTGTCTTTTTGCACTGTTTTGACTGTTTCTTCTTGGCTTAGGAGAGGATTTTTTTTCCTTTTGTTGAATAACCTATTTATGCTAGGGGTCCATCAGGGTGGTTTATTTTTGCCATTAATCATAAGTTTGACTTGAACAGGTACTGCCCCCCTTTATGCAGCTATGCATGTGGTTGTACAGTGCTTTTGTGTACAGCTCAGAGTAGGCCTCAGTGTCATCCAGGTTTGGAGGGGCTTGGAAGTCTAATAAGCTGTCACTTAGTTTGAGGTATTTGGCCTTAGCAAAGTTCTTACCCAGTATAGAGTTTGATGAGGGCTCTAGGTTAGTATTAATACTAAAGGAGAACATTTTGTGGTCAGATCTTGCCAGCTAGGACTTGATGCATGGGACAGAGCAGCATCCCCCCCCCATGTTTGTGAGTACTAGGTCTAGGATATTTGTACCTGTAGTTGGGGAGCTAACTAGTTGCTCTGGGGTGTTTGCATTGACAAAATCCAAAAACCTCTGAGCAAGTGAATTATGCATCACAGTCTCTCAGTTTATGGAGGGGTAGTTGAAGTCACCCATAAGTATGGTGTTAGGCTAAATACTGAGAGGTTCTAGTAGGTCTAGGTAGGAGGTATGGTTTACCAGACTCATTTTAGGGGATCTGTAGCTAGCAAGGATACGATAGGTAGTTGCACCTAGGGTTAGTTGCTCATGGAGTAGCTTTACCTGCCTGTGCTTTTATAGTAGTCAGATGCAGAAAATGTATTCCCAGCCTTCTGACATATGTTGTTTACATCTCTAGCATACTGAACTCATTCCACAGAAATGTTTTGAAAGGCTGCTAAAAAAATAAACAAATATGGCTAACTGAGATTGTAAGGTAACATGAATTAACTTCTCTTGCCGAATGGATGATGATAATGAATGTTAAAGAGCAGTAGATTAGAAGTGTACAAATCACAATGGTAACTATGTCAAACCGTAGTATATCTTGGAACTATATGTAGGGTCTTATCAAATGTAAGATTATAATAATAATGAAACATGCTAGAGCTGGAGCCAGAGTCTTCTGCTGAATTCCAAACAGAGTACTCATCCTAGGTATGATGGACTTCATTAGAATTGTGGCTGAAACTAACTATTTATTTATTTTACATATGGTTACTGGGAAAGTCCAACTGGAAACAAGTCCTTTTTTCAGGAGAGGCCTGGAGAGAAATACTCCACATATAACAAAGACTAATAAAGTAGAATTTCACAGGTAGAGAAGCATGGCACTTTACATTTTACATCAAATCCAATTATAATAATAATATTTTAAAGTGACACCACCTATGGTTAAGATGAAATAAGATACACTATACAGGAAGAAGGATGAAACACCTCAGGCAATACAGCTAAAGATCAACTAGTAAGAAATAGTATTTTAGTAAAATAAAGTATACTCCAAGTATTTATATTTAGAATAAGGATTAATTGTTGAAAGGAAAAGGGAGGTATGAAGGAGGAGACCTGCAATCTGAAAAGAGGTTTACTGCCTGACAGTAAAGGAGGGTTGGTTACATTAAGTGAGCAAGAGCAAGATGGAGGTAGACTAGCCTGGGGAGTCACAGTTACAAATCCAGTTGGCTTGCAGGCAGTGGCGGCTGGTGACTTCAAATCAAAGGTGGGCTGCAGGAGACAGCTGGATGGGTGGGGTCAATGGGAATGGGTGTGGCCAACGAGAAAGGGGAGGGGCTATGCTCAAAACCACAAAAACTAACTTCAATTAAATACACTGCCCTGGGTGCCAAACCATCATTATGAGAGTCCAGTCAAGACAAAATGAAGTGTAGTAGAAAAAAATATTTCAATCCATTGGCTGCATGACAGCTTACGTAATGTCTAGATGGAAACAAAAAGGATGTGAGGCATGAAAAAATAAATTACTTTTTAAATACATTACTGGAATGCCAGTCAAAACAAAGTATAAGAAAAACAAGCAGCACTTAACTCAAATCACTTCTCCTTGCAATCCAGTTCTAATTATAATTTATATTCAGCTTTATTAAAGTATCAAGTAACATGCTGAAAGTAGCAATCTCTGTGATACCCCCACTTGTAAAAATGTTTCTTATCCAAAAAAGACCTGCTGCCTGACAACAACTATTTACTTGTTTCATGGGGGAAACATGATCAAAGTAAAAAATGAAAAGCAAACAAGCTCAACATATATTGCTTAAAGGATTACTGCACAGGATGTGGACCACGCATGATAGATTGGCATTCTGTTTAGTTTGCAGGTAAAGCCTGTAATGAGCTTAACATAATGTAATCCTGTCCTTTATTACAAATACTGTCATATGCATTTCAATACCCAAGGCTTATACGTTATCTAGTAGTATTCTCTGCATGGCAACAGAAAGGCTTTCAATGTTGGCAATACTGCTTATTAAAACTTACTTGCATCTTACAATGTCAGACAAGCTTACCTGATGATCATTAAAGCACTGCTACTCAAACACAGAGCAAAAGGCACTTTCTGAATAATAATAATAAGCATAAATCAACAGTATAAAAATATGACAGAAACCAGAACATTCTGCAAAATCAATGACAGATGAAAGGCCACTGTAGTACTTGTGTTTACCTTGGATGGGGGGGGGGGGGTAGTCTGCACATTTACACTGCATAACTGCTCCTTGCCTTGCTTGGTCACATCCAGAGTCACTACATGGGGGAGTGGGGTGCAACAAGTTTGTCACAATTTGAAATGTCTCTGGCTGACTGCGATGGCCCTGACAGATTTGTCATAACTCTCAACCTCAGAGCAAGAAATCTGGACAAAGCCATACATAGAAGTGGGACAAAGGACAAAAATAAGGACAATTTTTAAATATTGCTCTTATAAACTTAGAAATATAATAGAATAGTAAGTCTTGCATTAGTATGAATTTTCTGAAGGGTATGAAATCTGAAACTGAAATGTCTGTCATTATTTCTAACTTCAGTCTTTAATGATTTGCCAGTAATTTACCAAAAAAAAAAAAAACAATTTTATGAAAAATGGACCAAAAATGTGATGCAAAAATATAAAATAGCCACACAATACAGTTGGGAACCTGTCAAAGAAGGAACACTTTTTAATATTACTACTGCTAACTTGAGCAGCTGACAAAATAAAATAATCTACATGCATTTCTGAAATAAAAGTAATCTATAACTGATTATTACAGTTATTTATTTATTAATTGTAAACCCTCCATGTTTTCTTCCAAAATTGCCATTTTGCAGAGGGATTATTAGGGGAAAAGCAACATTTTGAGCCAAAATCAGGGACAGTTGAGAGGTTTGGATATGCCTAATTCTATAAAGCAATTTATTTGCACGTACCTCTCAACCTGTTAATACAGGAAATCTGGACAAGGCCAAATATATTGAGGGAACATACAAACACTACTAAAAATTGCTCTTGTATAAACTTAAGACAGATTTGCCAGAAAACCACACATTTTATGAGGAACAAACCAAAAATAAGAAGCAAGTATCTATTCATTCTGCAAAAATATGGACAGCTGAGAGGTATAGTTCAACCGGGGCTGTCTGAGTTTGCTGCCCTTCCCCTCTCAAAATCATGGTCGAATGGAGCCTCCCCACTGCAGCCATTCCAGGGTCCCATTCCTTGGTTATTTTGCCCCATTTACCATAAACACTGTAATGTGCATACTGCTTTACTTCTGCAATGATTTGGATTTCATTTGAAAGTTTTATTTTGCATTTTTACAGCACAAACCCCAATAGATATCTGCTAAACAAAGCAATGCAGTCTCACAATGAAAACAGACTTAGCATTAAAACTTCTCTGCCCTTGAAACTCACATGCATTGAAATAGCATTGAAACTCACATTCAAAGAAAATACATTTTGCCAGGGGCAGATAAAGATTAACTTTGGGCTGTTTTCAAATCATAGGCCCCTTTTGGGCTGTTTTCAAATCATAGGCCCCTTGAACAAAAAACATACACATGCTCTTTGATACACCTTTCCAATTGTATTAAATTGTATTCCTTGTACAATACAGTACAGTTGTTAGAGGGCATTTTACATTTATTGTTATGAACATTTTTCCAGTAAACGATGAAATAAAATGCATGCACCAATGACAAAACTGCCCAATTCAGAACATTTCCATCATAAAAGTCTACTCAACCTTCTACAGTCCACCAGTATCAGTAAATATGCACAATCTCTGAAGTAGTAAAAGTCATCTAAATAATTCCACATTAAAGAAGGGGAAGAAAATGTTTTTGCAAGAAACCTTTGTTTATCAGACTTATTTATTTAAATGGTGCCATTCAGAGAAACTGTCAGATTTAAAGAAAGCATTGTGCAGGTATGCTGCAATTGGGCAAATGAAATGGACTAATACTTTGCTTTAAGTTTTATTTATGTTGCCATCCTCCAGTTCATGGTTTTGCCAAAAAAAGTAAATGCTGTGTAGAGTTTTATAAATAAAAGTTACTATTTCTAAAAAGAAAAAAAAGAAAGAAACAGGTATTTTCACTCCATAAAACATGTTTGGTGGATGCAGCAGGCAATTACTATCTCCTTAATTCCACTTACTGTTGCCAGTGAGTTTTTTTCCCTCTTACCTGTCAAGGATTCTGTCTGAAATGAGTAGTCAGTCTCTAGAGGGTCATCCTGAGGCAGGGGGCATATGGCACTACAGTCGAGCAGTTCCTTCTGTTGACTGCTACCATCACTAAACGGATGGTGGTTGTAACCTAATCTTTGGCATATATGAATTATGTTGCTGTTTAAACCACACGTAGCGCTGAATGCCTAGAAGCACAGCTGTTAACCTTTGAAAAGATATCTAGGAAGGCAGGAGGCATAGTAGCTAGGCAAGAATCCCAGCAGCACACGTTAAGTAAGAGGTCCTCCATGGATACATGGACATCACTAGCTTGGCCTCTAGTGACTTGGATAAGGTAAAGATGACCTTAATAGCAAGGGAAGGAGTTACTTCAGAGAACAGATCCTCAAATTCAATGAATGGAGTTTCTGTAGAATTAAGAACATCTAGATACAGCTATTTCATTTGAAATATATCATGAAGTTTGCTATGATCCTGCAGGAGTAAACATTAAAGAAACTAAGATGGAAATTCTAGTAAAAGATTATTTCAAAATGGGTTTACCAATAATTGTTAAGGAGTGGGGGTGTCAGGTAGACCCACAGGATGCAAAATCCTTTGCAAAATTAGAGGATTTTCTGATATCAAACTATATAGAAATAAACACCCAAACAGTTTACTGAAAAGTCAAGGAATAAAGGGTAAGAAACCATGTCTTCTATGCTTTTCTTTCGATGGGGAAAGAGAGTACACATTGATGAGCATCATGGGGGAAATCAAAACAGAAATTCCCATTAGGGAACTAAAAAAGTGGATGGGGTGAGCAGGATATGGAATGTGTCCAGGCTGGCCTTCTGTTATTATGCCACACAAAATTAATGAAATGTGTTGTTAAGCTAGTGGGGCAAGAGTTACAAGATTTGCTTGGCTCTTGGAGTGTGATCGCTCTTGTAGAAGCTGGATACATTTCTAGAAAAAAAAAAGTCCATTCAGGAAAGACAGTAAAATTAATATTTATATATTGAGAAAAGAGAATGTACCCAGTTGCTCTTTAGGAGGTAGAGGCCCAGTTTGGGAAAGAGCTACACTTAGTAGCAGTGGTGCTCACCTTTAACCATAATGTGGTCATTGCAAATGATGGAAGCAGTGAGAACAGGACATATCTCTTGTACAGACTCACTTCTTTTAAACTACAGGTCATCAGAATTCTCCCCTAATATATCACTGACTTTCTCAAGATGCTCAGCTACTTCTTATCTCAAGGACATACCTGTCTGGTCACCATATATCTCCCCCTGCATATCTTCTGCTAAATATTCCTCACTAACTCATCACCCACAGAACTTAATCTCTGTCTCATCTCACAGTAATTCTCTTCTTCTTTATCCTTATCCAAGGACCTTCTTTGCATTACACAATATATCAACCTGCCTTTATTTGTATATTTATATGTAAATATATATCTAGATAGATATCTCACTACTTGAGTGCCTCACTACCTCCAATACTGTATTTCTATAAAAATTAAAGTGTGTATTGAACAGTGCAACCACCAAAATTGTCTTTGTATTAATTTTGTATAAATGTTTTACTTTAATGTACATTTACTAGTGCTACCTCCAAAACTTTCTTTGTATTACTTTTACAAAGCCTTCACTTTAATGTATATGTATTGCATAGTGCAGTTAACTAATTGTTGAACTCTTGACATGCTTCTGTTGTAACCTTATGCATGCTGTTGCTTAAATATATGTCAATTGCCATAACTTTGCATGTATAATCATGAATCTTATCTGGGCATCTCCTTAATTCCCAGTCAGAATACATTTATTTACTTATTTAATTTCCTTTTCTTAACTGGGTGGGTGAGATGGTTTACTGATCTTGTTCACTCACATCCTGGCTGCAAATACAAGTAATAGCTGTGTAATTATAGCTTGCTCATTAATAACTAGAACATTTCCAGCACCATTATGCAAACAGGAAAGTTGGTATTTACAATATAAGCTGTCTGAGTTAAAAGAGTTATACATGAGGATTTCAAGTTGTCCAGAATATTACATGTGTTTTCTTTTCCGGCTGAAACAACATTTGATGCCAGACAATCAGCCAGAGTCTTAAAAGCAGTTACACTCTGCCTTCTTTTACAGGTGTGCTTTTAAAGATTTTCTGAATGCTATGAATGAATGAATGTTTTTACATCAGTCACAATAGCATATTGATTTGTGCTATGTAAAAGAAACTAGTAGAAAAAAACATGGTCCACTAAGAATGCAGCAGCCATATTCAACACAGACACACACACACACACACACACACACACACACACACACACACACACACACACACACACACACACACACAAGTACTTTATGTACCACTGCCATGGCAAACTGCAGCAGGTACAGAGAGAACTGACTGAGAACTCACTACTCAACAAGTATAAAGAATTTCTTTAATGGCTAATATTAAAAAAAAAACAAAAACAAAATGGAGAGAAAGAAATTCCTAAAATTAAATAAGTGAATGCAACTTTCTCTCAAAAAATCTGTAATTACTAATAAACAGAAATACTGGTTTCTTTTTACCTTCAGATTCATTCATTCATTATGACAATTAAAAAAGATGCAGTTGGCTGGGACAATAAAAAATACTACAGCACATACCACCAAGAAGAAAACTTGAGTCTCTGTACTCTAGTTCTTCTAACTTCTTCAGTTCTTCTTCTTCAGCTGCTAACACCCAGCACAGCTATTAATTAGCTGACAAAAATATATTTAGGCCGACAAAAAATAAATAAAAATCCAAATCCAGAAATCTTTCACTTGACTGTGACTGTCACGATTCAAGAAACGATTTGAATCAGTCCACAAGTTCCCACAAACCAAACTGGCTGCAACTGTTTGATTCTCGCTCTTTTCCCAGCACATAATGTGCAGGAAGAGAGCGACAACCAATCAGCAGCCATTTAGCCCAAGCACGTCATGTACGTGCCTGCGGACGTCGCAGTCTGAACCCCTTCCAATTCTATGCAGTTCCAAACCACATAGACTGCTGGGCATCACACTGATGCCTTCATTTGCTCACCGGGCTGCAGCAGAAACAAACAGAAAAAAAATCTTTATTTGAAACCGCCACAACCCGAGGTGATCAAAGTGCGCATGCACGTACTCGCCAAGGCAGGAACTTGAAAGACGAGTCGCAGGACTTGCGGAGTCGGAGTAGTCTGAACTGTGACTGTGAAACAGTAAAAAAAAAATAAAAATAAAAAAATAAACAAAAAAGTACTTTTTTTTGTTGAGGGGGCTGCAGTCCAGCAGTCTGATGCCACGAGCCGCCCCTGCTTGCAGGTGTGTTTTTAGAGATTTTTTTTAAACTGTGTTCCACTTTTTAACTATAAAATTAGAATAGAGGGAAGCTTGGCAAAGTTGATGGCTTTAGTGACTTAAAGGAGAGGTTTGTTATTGGAGCGAAGGACCCTTGTACTGGTGTAAGGATATATTAGGTTTTGAAATCCTGGGGTTTTCTCGGGTTAGTATAATCTGGTTGTGGAGGAGAAGATGGAGAAGTTCAAGTGAGTTGATTTTTTTAGGACTGAGCAGTGGTGCACGAGATGTGAGCTATTGGAGGCAAACAGCAATTTTGCTGCAGCAGGCATCAAAGTTTGGTTATATCTGATTTTCTAAGCTTGGTGAGGATAGGGGACTCGTATAGAAGTGTGGACAGGAGATGTGTTTGTGCTATCTTTGCCCTGGTGCTGTTTGTGAGGAATTGTCTATTTCTATATAGTCCCCTAGTTTTTTGTGTACTTTCTTAATGGTGAGTGAAATGCGAGTGTCAAATTTCAAGTTGCAGTCTATCTCAATTCCAAGAAGTTTGATGCGAGTGACAGGAGAGATGGTAGCTTTATTGTTAGATGTGATAGTGAATGTAGATGTAAGAGTGGTGAGGTTAGTCAGCTGGAATATTAAAAATTTGGTTTTATTAAGGTTTAGTACTAATTGAGAGTTGGTAAGCCATTCTCCTACAGAAAGGAAAGAGGCCTATGTTTTCAGTTGCAGTTCTTGAAGTGAAGGAGAGGAACAGACTAGTGCTGAGTCATCAGTGTATTGGATGAATGAAGCATGTAGAGTAGAGGTGTGGAAGTTGTTATTGAAGACAAGTAAAGGACCAAGAATGGAGCTTTGGGGAATGCCCAGTGTAAATGGTAATAAGGAGGAGAGAGTTCTTGCCTCCACTGCACTGCTTGCTGTCTGTTTGTTAAATAACTTTGAAACCAGGTAATAGTAGGTTGCTAAGATTCAGTTCTGAGAGGGATTTAATGAGTTCTTTGTGGTTAACCATATCAAATGCCTTAGAGAGGTCAAGGAAGATAGCGGAGACAAAGTTGGTATTGTTTCTGTGGTTCTTCACTGTATGAGTGAATGGCACAAGGGCTGTTGTGGTGCTGTGGTAGGGTCTGAAGCCATGTTGAGTATTAGTGAGAAGGTTGTGGGTGTTAAGGTAATCCATAATTGCTGTGTGTACACACCTCTCCAGTGTTTTGGACAGAGATGAGAGTATTGCTGTAGGCTGATAGTTGGTTAACTCTTCTGAGTTACCCCCTTTGTGGAGTTGAATAATAAGAGACACTTTCCAGATCTCTGGGACTAGGCTTTCTGGTATCGAATGGTTGAGGAGAATGGATACTGGGTATGCAATGGCATCAGCAGTTATTTTCAAAAATTCAGCTGGCAGTTTGTCAGTGGCTAAAGTGGTAGGTTTTAGTTTCTTAAGGAGTTTTTTAATTTAATCAGTAGGGACAGGCTAGAAGGTAAACACATTGCTTTTAATGTGGAAGTCAGGTGATAGGTTGGAGAATGGACAGCTTTGAGTTAGCAAGTACAAGAATGGATTTAGTGAAGAATTTGTTGAAATCAGTGGAAACATTAAGTGAGGTTATCTGTTATGGTTGGGGGGGGGGGGGGGTTACCTGAATTTTCCAGATTGGAGAATGTTGATTGCTGACAAAAATTTGAGGGGGATTGTTTTGGTATCTGGTTTGCGTATTGTGGTAGTAGCTAGTTTTGTCTGTTTTGACACATTTCTTTGTTTTGTTACAGAGTTCAATAAATGCCTCTTTGTAAGTGATCCTGTTTTGTGCCAAAGGGTCCAGGCTTTATCACTGGATTTCAGCAGAAATCTAATGCCTTTGCTCATCCAGGGGGCATAGTTGTATTTGATTCTGATGGTTCAGCAGTGGGGCCTGGGAGTTTAGAACATCTAAGAAGGTAGAGTGAAGTATTGAACAGCTTCATCTAGTTTAAGGTACTTGCGATGAGTCCAGTTTACTGGCTTTGAGAGTATTAACAAAGCTAGTTGGACTGAAGTTTTTTTTTTTCTGATTGTTTGGTAATTGGTGGGCTTTTCCTGATATGTGCAATGTCTTATTACAATGTGGGTAAATGGTAACTCAGTCTGTCAGGGAGGCAGCCTGACTGACAGATAAGAGTTGGTCTGTTTGTCAGAATCCAGTCATGTATTGACGGTCTCTTGGTTGATTTTTCAATTCTAGTGGGAGACTGGATGAGCTGGGAAAATCCATGGAGGTTGGTGAAGTTGGTGGAAGAACTGGAGTTACAAGTTAACCAGTCAGTGTTGAAGTTCCCTAACATGACTGAATGATTTCATGTTGGAGGAACTCAGAGGTCTCCAGAGTGGGTACGTTGTTGCCTGGTGGTATGTAGCAACAGATTATAGCAACACTTTTTCTAAAGTTAATTTTTAGTTTTGCAAACATAATTTCTACCATCAGCTAAGATTGGTGTACATATATCTACATTTTTGAACCATACACAACACTCTGCAAAACACTGCAGAAAATAATTCAGATGAGCTCACTGTAATATATATCCTGGGAACTATTTCTATTTCATACTATATGTAAAAACTGATGCACATAGAATACCAAAATATGACAACCAATATGAGCAGAGCAATAAAACAACAATTGCTATACTGTATCACACAGAAGTAATGTTGTAGAGTCATTCCATAGTTAAAAAAGTGTTTATTAGCTGCCTTAGCATCTTAAACAGCTTTCAGAGTAGCCAAAAACAACTCTATGCAGCCAACAACATATTTGTGTGTGCTACAGCTGCCTTGATAATGTCACACACACACAAAAGGTTTCCTATTGTGGTGAATGGCTACAGTAACCTACTGCAAAGTTAAAACCTACCTAATAGGCAAGCAAATCAATGAAGCCAACAATGTTACTGCCAAATAAACAAATTCTACAGTGGTATCCAAGACTGTTATTGTTCCCCTTTTGGTACTATCCGCAAAAGATAAAATTCAATGCAGAACAATTAAACAATCCTATCTACCAACAACAAGGATTTTAGTATAATGCAGTTCAATGCACAAATTTATACTTGGATATTCTTCAGATTGGGAATAAAGTGTGTATTCACAAAATTATGTTTTGCTGCATTGTGTTCAGTTGGATGGGTCCTATGCTTCTTATGAATTATTTGTGTGTTACTTAATGACTTGTATAATAGCAAATGATACAATTTAATGAAAATATTCTGAACAGGGTACAAGAATAGGAGTTTAAATGATCCAGGATGTGTGATTCATTGTTTACAGATGCAAAGTTACTCTTCCAAGAATGTAGATGGTTCACATCCTTAATAGCTTGGGGGTTTGATTAAAATATTGAATACTGAGATGCTAGAATAAATCTTGTAGTTTTGTATATTGAAAACATTACAAAGATTTATTATTTACAGAGCAGTGTACTATTTAAAATACAGTTTGTATAATCTGAGTATTAGCTTTAGAGTTGTTACTGGTGGAAAATATTCAGCAGAGAGGATAAAACCTCTGTGCCATAATAATTTTCATGATTTTGAGAAGGATTACAATGTCGTGTCACAACAGATGCAAGATATGATTTCAAGCTAGCTGTAGAGGTGGGATCCAGACAAATGTAAACAGATTTAATGTTTGCAGCCAGTGAACATAAAATGAGATACAATTGAGATAAACTTTTGCACATCTGTTTTATATTCATTTTAAAAAATGAGGTCCAGAAATTTCAAGACTGTTTTTATGTTTCCCCTGAGTGGTGCTTGAGAACTAGATTTTTACTGGTGTCAAATAAATTTGATCATTCTTTATTTCATAAGTTGATATGATTAGTGGGGAGTTTATTAAAGTAAAATGCAGATCTACTCCTTTTCATCATGGGGTGACTCAAAGAGATAGAAATGCAGCAGAAATAAACAGGACAACTTCTTTATTCCAAAATAAACATGTTCTACAACTGGACAACAGAAAAACTGGTTTCACCCAAAAGGCTTCTTCAGTACAAAAGTGAATTGATCACACTACTAATATTTAAATAATAAACCAAAGTGATGTGTCCAGTTTGAATGCATAGTGTAATTATAAAAAGTTATAAATTAATACATAAATAGCACCTTTTAATTTCAGTAAATAACTATAATCATAAATCTAATACCAAGACATAAAACATTATCATATTTATAAAGTGTGTGATATAGTCTCAGATAAGCAACAGTGATTTTTAATCAATAAATAAATTAAATACAGCTAAATAACAAGAAAATTAATATCAAAATAAAACTGTAAATACTCATTTTGACCAAGAATGCATTATACACCTTTATTAATAATCTATATTTTTTCTTTATTACTTTATTGGCAAGTCCAATCCATTTTGTTTATTCCTGATTTAACAAATCATAATATTTTCTTCAAGCAATCACTGGATGAAAAAAGTTGTTCAAAAAAACTGAAATGTACATCAGAGCTTCTAAAACCCCATGGCTTAATGCTGTAGTTATTATAATGCAATCTTCCTTGAGCATAACATGCTGAACAAATGAATGAATGAACGAATAACTGCAAGAAGAAGAACTGAAGAGTAATACAAACTGTGAGCAAAAGGGGGGAAGTAATCTAGAGTGTGAGCAGGCCCAAATAGACAGGGAAGTAGCAATATGGAAGAAACCATGGAGCCGTTCCACCGATGTTCCTAATTTACCTAAGACCAGCCTAGACATGAAACCTGTTATAGTAGAAGTGGTTTTGTGTTCAACTACATTGCCATCTGGACTATCTGAAAATCTAACCAATTGTCCGGTAGTTCAAAAAACACTGTACAAGCTTTGGCATTTTGTTTCCAAAAACAGACTATCAGTGTGTTAAACTGGCAGATGCACTCTGCTTTTCCTTAAAAAAGCATCACAAACCAGGAAAAGAAGACATTCCTTGTCCCCTGATGTACCTATGACAACAAAAAGGTGTTAAAAAAACATAAAATAAAGTGGACAGGGAGATGTGAGGAGTGTTGCCTTGGTCCAATTTCAGCCACAACAAAAGGTGGCAACCCTATTAAGCTATTATATTACTAACATATGAGAATAAAGATTAAATATGCAGGCAGTGTATAGAGAAAAGGTGGCTAACAGGAGCCTACCATAGACGATTAGATAAAAAATCCTTTATTGTATGTTGTACTATGCTATAAACAGTATTAAAAGTTCTGAGTTAAGAAATCATAACACCAGACAAATAAATGAACTGTGTAGCCCAAAATAAAAGTTTATGTCTTATCATAACTTGGCATCTGTGTTATCTTCCTTCATTCCTCCTCATGATGGAGTCTTGAATCTGACCTTTGGATAGGACTCTGAAGCTCCTCCCTCTCACCCATTCTGCCATGCATCCACCCAAATACCTCAGATCAAGTTTCCTGATTTCATACATTCATCACGATACAGCAAGGAATGACAGAAGTGGCTTAGACATGGGACAGAGAAGTCCCTTCATAATCCAGGTTCCTCTAGAAGAAAAGTGGCAGAGGGATGGTTGGTTGGGAAAGTGAGGAGGGAATGGAAGAAGACAACACAGATACCAAGTTATAGTAGGACACAAACTTTTAATCTGATGTCTTCTTCATTCCTTCTCATGACAAGGTCAGAGTCCACAGATATGTAGATCCTGGGTGGCTCTCATGGAAGGATATGTTGGAGCACCATCGAACCAAAGGAGGCCCTGCTCCTGAATAAGATATCCAAATTGTACTGTGATACAAAGGTGTGACTGTTAGACCATGTTGCTGCTGCACAAATATTATCAATGAAAGTTCTAGAATAGAAAGCAGTAGAAATAGCTTTAGCTCTGGTGGAATATACCCTGGGAGGTCTAGGTAATTCCAATCCTTTGGATGAGTAAATGTACAAAATGCAGCCAGATATCCATTTTGCCAAGGTAATTTTAGACACCGCTTGTTCAAGTCTATTAGATGAGAAGGCTACAAAGAGCTGATCAAACTTCTTGTGTTGCTGGTCCTGTGCAGGTAAAAACGGAGTTGTCTATGAACATCTAGAAGATGGAGAACATACCCCCCTTTAATAGAGAAATTTGGAAAGAACACTGGTAATTGGATGGATTGATTTATATTGTTCTTGGTAGCTTCTTTGGGCATAAAGGAAGGACTGGTGCATAAGGATACACTGTCTTTATGAAAAGGTATGCAAGGAAGCTTGGAGGATAAGGCTTGTAAGTTCAGAAATCCTCTTAGCATGGAAGTTACAGCCGCCAAATGGACTGTCTTCTGTGACAGAAACTTTGTGTTCCAACTTGCTGCTAGGTCGACGGGTCCCTAGGTCAAAGCCTGCAGCACAAGCGTGAGATCTCAAGGAGGAGATTGGTCCTTTATTGGATGCCTTAATATTAAACACCTTTCATGAAAGATTTGAATAGCCCAAAAGTTAGTAGAGAATGGGAATGACTTGCAGCATGAAAACTAGAAATAGCAGCCAACTGGAGTTTGATAGTAAAGAAGCTAGCACCTTCCTCAAAATGGGTACTGAGAAATAACAAAACATCTAAAACTGGTGCAGAAAAAGATCAATGTTTCTGCTCGTGGCCCAAATAACAAATCTCTTCCACTTACTGGTGTAGACTTTCTTGGTGGAAGCCTTTTGTGAAGCTAGAAGAATTTTTCAGACCAGGGACTTAAGCCTGGATGGTCTCACTAGGGTTGGAAGTGGAGAAACCAAGTGGTGAATTTGAGGGCCTGAAGATTTGGATGCTGCATCCCTGATGGATGAGAAAGGAGGTCCTGACTTGGCTCCAGTATCAAAGGAGGATATTTCAGATTAGACCAAAAGAAGGGGAACCACACCTGATGAGGCCAGAAGGGGGCAATGAGGATGACTGAGCTCTTCAACCTGAAGAAATTTTTGGATGAGCAAAAGAGGAAGGTAAGCATACAGGAGAGCTGGGGCCAATTGTGGGCTATAGCATCCCTCGGGGATTCCTCCAGAGGATGGATCAGAGTGAAGAACTTGCTGCATTTGTTGTGGAGGGGAGAGACAAAGCGCTCATAGCAAGGTTGACCACAATAGTTGAAGATCATGTCCACCACTGATTCACTGAGGGACCACTCATACAGAACCAGGAGCGATCTGCTGAGTCGGTCCACTAAACTATTGGTTTTCCCTGAGATATGCATTGCAACTAGAAGGGGGTCTGTAGATATTGCCCACTCCCACACCCTCATGGCCTCCCTGCACAAGGGGATAAGAATGGGTTCCTCCTTGTTTGTTGATGTACCAGACATGCTGTTTGTGTATACTGCAGTAGTCCCCAAAGGAAGAACATCATGGAAGGCTTGCAATGTTAGGAGGACTGCTCATCTCTAGGACACTGATATGCAACTTGGTCTCGGTAGGGACCATCTGCTTTGGACCATCTTCCCATTGTAATGCCCCCCACTCCCACCTGAACTGGGAAGCATCGCTGTTCACTGTGACTATGTGGGAGGGAGGGTTGTTCAAGAATGGTCTGCCTAGAATGAGGTTGTCCAACTGTATCCACCAGCTGAGGTGATGTTTGCAAATGGGAATCAACCTGATGTGAAGGGACAGTGGCTAAGAGAGGATGGACCATCCACTAGAGAGCCCGCATGAAAAATCTGGCTAGTGGAACTAACAGAATAGCTACTGACATGGATCCTAGGATCTACAAAACCAACCGAGGGGGGGAGGGCTGTTGGGCTAACAATTCCTGTACCTGATTTCTCAGAGTGGTTACTCAGTGTGAAGGAACAGAAGCTATCTGATCACTTATGTTGAGCTGCATACCTATAAATTCCAGGTTCTGTACTGGAGTCAGGTTGGATTTGCTCATGTTTATGGTGATGCTCAGAGAGAGTGATAACTGGATTAAGTAATCCATGGCTTGGATTAGCCGATGCCTCATGGGAGTGGTCAGGAGCCAATCATCCAAGTATGAAAACACCTGGAATTCCCTGAGCCTCAAGTGAGCCACTACCACTGCCATGCATTTGGTGAAAACCCATGGGGCTGTGGTGTGCCCAAAGGGCAGACTCTGAATTGGTAATGACGGTCTCCCAGCCGAAAACACATATCTCTTGGACTGCCTGCCTATTTTTGATGTGATAGTATACATCCTTGAGAACTATCAAGCACATCCAGTTGTCCTTGTGCAACAGTGGCAGAATGGACTAAACCATAATCATTTGGAACCTCAACTTTTTTAGGTATTCATTCAATTTGCTTAGAACTAAGGTGGGTCTTGGGTCCCCTGTCTTTTTTGGCACCAAAAAGTGGGGGTAGGTTCCAAACACACTGTTCGGTTGGGACCTCTTGGATGACTCTCTTTAGCAACAGTTGTTGGAGTTCCAGTGCTGCCTGCTCCCTTTGACTGGGAGGCACATCGGGAAGGCTCTTGGAGTTTGGGGGGGGGTGTAATAGCCTCTGGATATTATGCTTAGTACCCAATGGCTTTGAGTCAGCTAGGTCCAGGCTTTTGGGTGCAAAGCTAGTCAGCCCCTGACTGCCTCCAGAGACTGACAGTTGGGCAGCACTACAGGAACATTTGTAGGGCTTATCACGAAAGAATTCCATAAAGCTATGGTTCTGTGGACCCCCTGTGCCTCTAGGGTAGCATCTACCATCAAACCCTCCCCCTCTGCCTCTAGAGGAGGGTTCCCTGTGTGGGTCCTGGAAAGGCCCTCAGGATTTGTGAAATCACATTTTCTTTCCTCCACACTGGTCCCTAGAGAAGGACCTCTGAGGGGTAGAAAATTTGATTCCAGCATCAGAAAGAGTCTTCCCATCCTTTTCTCTGCAGGTGAGTGTATCTCAAGGACAGCCTAAAAAGGGAGGAGCCATCATAAGGGGCATTCACAAATGACTCTCTAAAGGGCTCCGCAAAATCACATAGCCTCATCCAGGCATGCCCTCCTTAGGGAAAGTCCTAAACTGGCTGCTCATGAGGTGCCCTCTGTGGTGTGGGAGAGTAACCTCATTGATGAGTTGGTGATGGATGAAAGAGTGGTCAGCTTGGGAGAAACTTTCTTAAATTCCTCTGCAGGCATGGACTCAGAGAGAGAAGATGAGCGTTCCTTGATCAGATCTCTTTGAAGCCCAGCAAAATGACCCAGGTGGTTCAACAACCTCAGCACAAAGATGGTGAGGTGTAGACACACTTCCCAATTGTGTCCAATGCCCAGGACTCCTTGTTAGATGAATGGACATTAGCAGCTTCTTCTGCCAGCTCTTTCTTAGTGGCTGCCACCACCACGATGGCATCGACTACAGGACTGTTACTCCAATGTTTCATATCTGCAGGAAGTAAAAGAAACCTACCAGGTCATTTGGATATTGGCTCGATGGTGTCTGGTTCCTTCCATGTCCAGTGGGACACCAAGCCAAACAGGGCATCCGCGGGGGCGGGGTCATCAAAGATGTAGATGGGCCCATCCTGAATGCCTCCAAAAGAACGGACTCCTCAGAGAAAGGAGGTTGGGCTGACCATCTGCCTTTCTGCTTTAGGATCTCTAATATGTTCCAAAAGGAGATGCCTTCTGGTGGGGAGGGGGGATCCTTCCCCCTCATCGAAGTCAGTGCCCTCAGTTTAAGACTTCAGTGGGGAGTCAACATGCCTCCTTTTCCATGTCATCTTCCAAGGTACTTCCTCAGCTGGGTACTCTGAAGAAGTGTCAGAAGTAGATCATCACAGGAAGACTTGCAGCAGGATGAATGGGAGCAAGGCCTGGATCCGACAGGGCTACTGGGGTGGATTGAGGAAAAACAAGCAGAATCCATGCCCTCCATAAGGGATCAGACCCAAACTGCTCAGTGCCGAGGCACCTAGGGAAGGGATGGCTCTAAGAAAGATGGAGCCAACCCCAGTCCCTCAAACTGAGCACCAACACCACAGATCTGAGACCCATTCTGCTCCAAGACCACTGGAACAGGCTTAGTCAAGAGCATCCTCGGCATCGAGGAAGGAATATTCCCCTGCAGTGACCCTGGTGTACACTCCAGTCCCAAATCCTTTGACTCCAAAACCAAAGATCGGATTGGAGAAGAAGTTCTGATGGTATGGCCAGGGTAGCTCATGAATTTGACAGGGGACAGAGCAAAGACTACCCCCATCTGGATCTGGGTCTTGAGAAATATCATCATCATCCTGCCCATATCTGCCTTGGATTAGCTTCTGGAGGATCTGGATGAAGCCAATGAGGGAGGACAGGAATGTTTTGACCTGGGTAAAAGAGCCGGAGACCTTGTCGAGGCATTCATATCCTGAGGCACTGTATCCAACATCGGAGCCAACAAGGGTGGAGAAGAAATGGTGATGACATCCCCTGGATCCAAAGGGGCTAATGGATCTGAAAGGGGGAGGAAATTTCTTTGGGTCTGAGGGAGTCGGAACTTTAGATTTATTTGGCTTATTTGCCTCAAGAGAGTCCCTTGGAGAGACAGGGAGGGACCTCTCTTTAGCATCCTTGGTGATAGATGGAGAGGAAGAAGAAGCCAAAGAAGGGGTCTGAGCCTTTGGAGCCAAGGAGGGAAGAAAGCCCCTAAGTATCAGTTTGTTTTGACAGTCAGTTAATGCATGCAGATTAAAGGCAACACAAACTCAGCAATCTGCTTTTAAATGGTCAACCCCAGAGCAATGTATGCACTCCCTTGTGGCATCCTTGTTGAGAATTTTATGCCCACAAGAAGTGCAGTGCTTGAAAGCCCACCAACAAGCAACTGTCAACTCAGCAAATGTAAAGGAAACAAGGAAGTGAAAGAACTAACAACTAAGAAATACAGGTAAGTTTTAAAGTTTAAGTTTTTAAGTTAAAAACAAAGATAAAAGTAGCCAACAATTTTTTTTTTTTTTTGCAGGAAAGGAATCACACAACACATGCACACAATCTGAAAGAACATTATGGAGGGAAGACTTACAGATCACCTAAGGCTAACTCACGAGAAAAATATGAAATAAAGTTGAGAGCATGAGATCTGCGTCTGGTGCGCTGAAGTGGCAAACATTATGGGTATGAGGGAGGAGTTTGAGAGTTGGATCCAAGCCTGTGATATGTGGCCAAGCTGTCTCCGAAGGCCAGATCCAAGACCCCATCGTGAGGAAGAATGAAGAAGACAACATCAGCTCATCTAATTAATAAGGAAACATTTTAGAGCAGTGCTGCTTTAAAACATCAACTGTCAAATATTGTTATCCAAACATAGCTGCATCAACAGGTGAATAAAAAATATTTAAAATGTATGGTGCTCTTATTACTTCATCTGTCATTCAAGTTTTATTCACTTATGCATTTAACAACACACTTCAGAAATGAGCAATACCTTAATCAAAATTAGTCATGTATGAAATAATTGATATATATTACTGTACCATATGCTAATGAGTAACCAAGAAAACTGTGTCAATTCTGAATTTATGTAATTACATTTCAGTCAGTCACTAAGAAACTTTTTTTTTTATTTTTCTTGTTTATCTTCTACTACCTCTACAGTAGGATATTAACTACAAACATTATTCTACTGCCAAAGTTTACTGACACTGGGGAAGACCATTAATGAATTAAAGAGGTGCATTGTGAAACACTTGTCTGAAATTAAATCAAAAATCCTCAGAAACCTGCTGCCTACATACTTTAATATTTTGCCTAACCACAGTGGTTTTACATTTCTGGTTTTGAACAAAGTTTTAATAGAGCCTTTAGGGGTAATAAAATGTCCTATTAGAAAAACATGAACTATCCTGAAAAACTAAATTTGATGCATTCAGAACTCCAGAGCTAAATGCCAGCTGCTCTCTTAGTAGTGTTTTAGCAATTAGGAAACTGAATTACAAAGCATACTATTGATTTTTGGAATTATCTAATTTCCTGTTAAAGGTATATGTGGGTCTCCACAGCAAAACCGTTTACCAAAGGAAAACAAGACTCTCACCCAAACTGACATAAGGTACTATGATGACCATCTACAATACGGTTTAAACTACAATCCTAGGACATATTCACGATTATGATCTTAGTATATATCAGGTGAATTTCTTTAATTTATTTTTAATTTTAAATTTTATTGTATGAAGGTGTCATTATCCCTGTAAAAGCAGTCCAGCACTCATTTTGATGGCTTTTTTTAGCGTTTTGTATTCACTAGTTTTTAAATATTTTCTCAGAATGATGGATCTGATGAAGGCACCCAAAAGCACTTTCAGACTGTACACTGTCATTTGGTAACACTTGGTTATGGTCTAAAATTTTAAAACTTTTGTCAGACATCTTTCTGGTGGTCACTTAGTTTTGTGGGTATGAAAACAGAGGGTAGACCTGCTTATATTTGGTTGGCTAAGAGAGTAAACTATGGCATCCATGCTAATTAGGTTAAAGAGAGACACCCCCTCCAGTACAAGACATGGTCAGACCAATCATAGATTCCATGATAATTAGGTGAAAGCAGAACACACAGTCCAATGTGAGACAGATTCTGGCCAATCACAGTCCTCCTCCAGTCTCAAGCTCCACCTCTAGTAATCAAAGTCAATATCTTAATGGAATGTTACTGTACAAAAAACACTCACCCATCACCATTAATAAATGATCTGGATTTCAACTAAAAAATTGTCTCCTTGCTTTAATGAAGAAAGCAAGCAGCCATCAAAATAGGATCACCATAGTACTCTTTTAGATGCTCTAATTGGGTTAGATCAGCAATAAATATTTTTTTTTTATAAATATCTTTTTAAGGTCTGTAGCCACCTAGCAGTCCTTGTTAGTACTATCCATTTGGTATTTTTTACATTTGTCCCTTTTCTTCTCTTAAGAAGGAGGAAGAGGTGGGATAAGCATGACTTACACACACATGCTTTGTAGATTTTTTTCATCTATGGATATTCACAACAAAGGTTACAAGAAAAAATGTCTTTGCAAGACAGTTTCTTTGTAGAAGAAATAATTCCTGCTTTGATGAAATGCCAAAATGCTTCTTGATGTGCTGTATTTAGGAGGTTATGTCATCCTACTTACTTTGACATTTATTACACTGCCTTATTGAACTATTCTTGCATACTGTAATAACGTCTTTTAACTTTTTTTTTCTCAATTTAAAACTTTCTGCTAAGACATTCTTAGAAAATGTACTCTGATCAGAGGCAATTCCAAGACAACATAAACAAATTAATAAAATAACATGTATCCAGTCATAGAAACACTGGTTAAGAGCAGTTTTAAACAGTAAAGTAGTGCCTCCTGTACTCTTTAATCTTTATAGCCTTTCTTTTTTGTTTTTTCTGGACAATTTGATGACTATTTCTGCAGTATTTTGTGTCTATCTGTGGTTATAATGCAAGAGAAGATAATTATGATGTACTCAGCTGATAATGTCAGCATTATTCAGGCTTAAGTTTTTCATTGCTTGGCACCACTTTCATTTTTTCATCCAACGGTAGTGCATTCATTTAAATTTTAAATGATAATAAAACTTTAATTCAAAATGAAATGGTTAAATTATGACTATCTGTAATATGAATATGGCATTACAAAGTATTCAAACAGATGGCAAGTAATCCATTTTATAAATGTAAAAAAATGTAACTATAATTCTAATTACACCATTATATTTTAGCCTACCTGTCACCCCCATCACCCACAGACAAATTCACTCTGTTACAAAATATCACATGCATCAAAACAAATATACATAGCCTGCTTATCAGGGATTTTACACTTAATATGTGGACTCCAATCCACAATGACAAAACAGTACTCCTCAGTGAATATAACCTACAGCAACTTGTACAGCAACTCACATATCCAAATGTTAAAACTAATACTCACTCCCTCCTAGACCTCATAATTACTGACAACCCCTTCTGATACAACGATCCATCCACCATTTATCAGCTTTCACCTCCTCATGAGTTTTCTACTACATTTCTCACCAAAGGATCCCACAACATCCTATCTCTTTAGAGCCAAATAAGATTATAAAAATCAAAATATTCAAATCCATCCTTAGTACCGAAAACTGGTCCATCATTCCAAATTCAACTGAAGCCAACCTTGCTGCAGAATTATTCACCAATAGCCCATGAAACCTGCAAGACACGTTTCCCTCTAATTACTAAACAGTACAAAACCAGGAAAAAATGACTTGTTAAACAATGAACTGAAATGTTTGCTAAATCTCATGGATAAAGCATAGCATTTATGGATGGCCAATGCAAATAGACACCAAAGAAAAATCTTTGTCTAAAATAGAAACACCTCAAAGTAAGTTATTAGGAGGCATAATACCCAACTTATGAAAACGACATAAAACACATTGATGCACCCAGACAGTTCTGGAAAGAGGCAAACAGACTCAGAAAACATCATCTCAAAGCAATGCAACATTCGCCTTCTCAGATTTCCTATTAGAATTCAGCAACCTACCAACAAGCCCATCCAGCCACAACAAGCATACCCCCAACTCTAGAACCTACCGCTTGCATTCCCCAATTTTACTTCAGCCATATGAAAATAAAAGACATGGTAGCAGTTCTTGAAAACCTAAAATTTGGCAGTCCTCCGGGATGAGACAGCATCCTCCCCTGGTTCATGTACAACTGCAGAGATTATATCGCAATTCCCCTGAAGCATATATTCAATCTGTGCCTAACACAAGCACCATGTCAGATGTATGGAAATTCATACATACTCACACACACTATGTAGTCTCTATCCTTCCCACTGTAGCAAAAATCCTCAAAATATATATCAGAATATTACTGCCATTCACCAGCAAACAATAGGATTTTGGTCTGGCTGGAGCACGTCATAAGCCTTATGGGCCCTAACTAATAGAATCCTACTATGAGTTCACTAAAGAACAACTCACAGGTGCCATCTTCATTGTTCTGATAAAGGCATTTGATCTAGTAAATCACAATTTATTTCTACACCATCAATAGCTCAGATGCCCTTGCCTTGGTTCCAAAGCTATCTACCTAATTGACATTTCCACGTTAAAATTCTTTCCTGTCTCCATTAGTAAAATGTTCCATAAGGGGTCATTCTTGCTCCACTCTTCTTCTACATATATTTCAAGAAAATAAGTCTGGGTATTCCTCACCCCACACACTTACTCTATGCTAATGACACAGTACAATGCCGCTGAAATAAATCTCTCACAGCTTTACAAAAAACAACTTCAAACTTCCTCCACATGATTCACTGCATCAATAACAATAAAGATATAGTCAGTTTGTCCAAAGAACTAAGCAAACCTATCTTAACTCTACAAAACAGCAACCACAACAATGTATCATTGAAAATACTAGCCCATTTAAATATCTGGGACTCTGGTTAAATCCTTCTCTCAGCTTCTCCCTGTACTTAGACAATACAAAAAAGAAAATAAAAACCACTGTTTTTCTGGGCTAAGGAAATCTTCCCCTTCCTCTCAAAATCCACCAGAATTTCAATAGGGAAATTCAATTTACTATCCCAACTAGAATACAGCCTTTCCTTAAGAACATATACCTCAAAACAAAATCACACTCTCATTTAGTCACTAATCAAATAAGCAGGCTCATCACACAAAAAAATATGCAGGTTTTACAAACACTCAACAAAAGCACACCATTGCAAAACACTAAAAAACACAAAATGGCTTTCTCTCAAAGGGCAGACCCTCTTCTTGGATCTCGTGTGGACACTACTACAAAACCAAACTTTATCTCCATTAGCTTCCAGACTAATATAATATTCCCCAACCAACAACCTTACAGAGACTATTTTGCACCTTCATTACAGATCCCTCAAACTAAACTCCAATATAATAACCACCAACTTCACTTAAAGACACATTCTCTTACCCAAAATTCCATTCTAAGATGAAAGTGCCCCCCCTGCAAAATGGTAAAATGCCTGCATATTTCAAATCACATAGCCTAATCAAACCATAAACTCCTCCTTGCTGATACCTTTCTTATTCCCTCTACGTTAACCCCCTGTACTTAAAAGTCTTGTCATAGTAGTGTACAGTTAAAGTACTTCAAACTCTAGGTCTGTATTATAAGCAATCTCAGTCATCTATATAACTATCTATTAAAATATATATTCATTTGCATATAACTATATGAAATGCTTTGGCATCAAAATTTCAAAGGCAAAGTAATTTGTGATCAAACGAACAAATAAAATTCCGAAAACAAAAACAACATTTAGCCTTAATGTCAAATGTCAGAAACATGATGAACATTCGACATACCAGACTTCTGGTTTTGAAAGTCCTTATGTCCTTTGACATTTTAGCAGGGGGCAAGCCCTTTTGCCTCTCACAACCCCTGCAAATTATATATACCAACTCCAAGATCACACTACAGTGAGGAAAAGGGTAAATTCCCCAATCCTCACTCTACCGCAATCTCCATTCACAATGCCAAACCCATAATAACAAATCAAGCTTTATTTTTGTTATTATGATTTCATGTTATTTCCAGTTCGGCATTGTGAAACTTTGAAAACTTACTTTCAGCCACACGGTTCCCAACACGAGCCTTTGAAATTTTAATGGAAAACCATCTGAAACAATGCAATGCATGTTTTAGAAACCTGCTCACTTGACTCTGTGACTCTATAGAAAATGCATATATGTATGTTTGTCTTTATCTTATATATAGTCAACAATTGTGTACTTCTTAAAATATCTCTGAAATTGTCAAACTTTAATGCTTTCCCAGGCTGAGATTGAAACTGGTCATTTGAAATGAGTGTTCTACCCCATTGAACAAATTTAAATGAACATAATTTGAGCAAAAAAATCTCCATTTTTTAAATGTGCAGTATATGCTAAATTTGTGCTATACATTAAATGATGCTATGCAGGAAGTAAAGCTTAATTATTCATACAGCTATTTTCCAGTTAGAAAATATTAAGTCTGATTTACAGAAAATATTTAAAACAGACATCATTTTATTCTTCAAAATAAAATAATGCAGAGAATCATTTATACATCTCAAGGTACATATCCATATCAGATGCCATTGCTTACTTTAGGACTAGCAACTCACAAAATAGTACACTAACAACCCTATACATATCCTCACACAACCCTCCTGCAACTCAGAAAAAATGCACTAAACAGAACATTTAACATAGTGTTTACCATACGTCCATACTATTGGAAGCTCGCTACTTGAAGCCTCGTTCATCAGGTAGCTATGCTATTTCTATTCTTCAGGCTTCAGCTATGATATGGTGTAGTGATTCAAAGACATCAGAGGGGTTCCCATGTATCCATAACATGGTAAATCTCAGAAAATGTTTGATTGTTCATGTTAGAGTGAACCAAGCAATTGTCTAAGACCACAGTATACTGCTTTGGGGAGTCTCTTTCTTTCCCATGTAGTGCAACTGAGTAGCTGATGTATATAATTTTAGGAACATAAGGGGTTGTCTCTCACGTGGAATACATGGATGACTTGACCCCTTTAAAAAAAGCTTTGTACTGGCCCATTACTTTGAATGTAAGTGGAAGATTTTGAGGATTTGTGCTTGAGGAGTACCCCAAGTGACATAGGGGAAGTATTTCAAAGAACATCACACCCAGTTCATAGCCTGGTCAAAAATAAATAAAATATATGGCAGAGCAATCAAGACTGCATCCAAGTGACACTGTATTTCTATACCATATAGAATAAGATGCTCCTCTAATCATTAAACAAACAGATACAGACCACCATTCTTAATATCTGTAAGTTTGTCTTCCAGAGCTCACCAGTTTGATGTCTAATCAACAGTATGGTAGCCCTTCCTACAAGGCAGATAGAACTGATATTTCATCACTACAATGCACACTATGATAGATGAGCTGCCTACCAGCCACTTGCAAGGTATCCAACACACACACAAAAAACTGCTTAGCAGTCCATACCTCTCAACCTCTTAGATCAAAAAAGACATGAATAAAAGTAAGATAAAGGCCCAAAAATATGGACAATTTTGAAATATTGCTCTTACAAACTTAAAAAAAGTCAGAACAGGTTTTGCATTAGCATGAATTTTCTGAAGGGTATGAAGTCAAACTCAAATGTCTGACATTATTTTCTAACTTCAATCTTTAACAATTTGATACTAATTTGCCAGAAAAACCACAATTTTATGAAAAACAGACCAAACATATGAGGCATAAATCTGGATATGCTGAGAAATTCTACACAGCTGAGAGGTATGCTTAGCACCTTGCCTTTGAGATCAACCTCTAGCCTATTTACAGCAAATGAAAAAGCAATCAAATCAATCATCCCATCTATTCCTGGAACCACTGTCTTTTATTTTGATCTACATTGTGTTTATTCCAAGTAAGTGAACAAACCATCTTAAACTGCAAAAAATCAGTCGTACTCTCTAAATACTCTATATAATTTTTATATAATTTTTAAGGTCTCTTCATCACCTTTCCATATTAGAAAACAATCATCTACAAAATGTTTATAAAATAGCATGGTCTCATTCATAAAATTTCCAGCATTAAACATAAACCTATTCTCCCATTGATTCAAAACCAGATTAGCATAAGTATTTGCCATGGGAGTACCCATGGCAACTCCTGCAATCTGTAAGTATGGTTGTTCATCAAATATAAAAACATTGATTGAAATCACTATTTCAATTATTTGACAAATATTTTCAATATCTCTACCTGTCATACTAGTCTGAGCATTCATAAACACACATTATGCATCTATCCCATACTGATTGTGAATAACAGTGAACAAGGAATATCCAAGGTAACAAATAAAAAAAATTCTCATTATTACTCTGATTGCACCAGTTAGACAGTTTAGAAAGGAAGTCACTTGAATCTTTGATACAACTTTTACAGTAAGTTAAATATTTACTGAGGGTATGCTGTATATATAGTGATAAAGATTAATTGATCCAACCCCTACCTGATGGTTTGTACATCTGAGCGAATTACTTATTTAGATATACAGTTGAACAGGGAGATGGGAGTTATACAAACTAGTGTTTTTAAAAAAATCCGTGCATGCTAATAGATATACTCAAAAATAAAGCATGCATGCTCCACATGCTTTTAGAGGAATTGTGAAGGGGCAGTTTACTAGAATTAGGAGACTCAACACAGATGAAGCTGTGTTTGTTGGATAGAAGAAATAGCCTCTGAATTTTAAGAAAGGGGGTACAATCAGACTATGGTACAGGAAATTATGAATGATGTTATTAAGCATAGAAAGGATAAGGCAAGACCTCTCTAACTCAATAAATAGTGTTGTGCCAGGTTTAAATAATAATACATTATAGAGAGATAATAAATTACGATATATAATTACATTTAATAATAGGACACATGAGGTTGAGAGGGTGATATGGAGGAACTGGAAGATTTTAAAGACTATGCCTGAACTTAAATTTGAGATGATCAACCAAGGTTTGCATATAGGAATGAAAATAATTTAAAAAGATGAAGGTGTTATAAAGCTATGAGGACAAAAAATGTAACCAAGTCTAGTATTAAGCAAGGAATGTTTCCATGTCATAGCTGTAGTTGCTGTGAAGATCTTGTTATTAATACTTGGTGTATATATCCTGTAACACAGACAATGTATGGATTTAATTGCTATGACACTTGTAATACAGCACAAGTTCTTTACTTGGCTACATGCGTACAATGTAACTCCTTCTATGTTCGCAAATGTAGTCATGAGCTAAAAGAACGTATTATAGAACACAAGTCAGATATTAGAAGGGGCATTTTAACTAATGCATTAGCAAAATATGTTATAGATAATGGTTTGAATCACTTGTTTAAATTTAGAGTTATTAATGTAGTATTGGGGGGGTGACATAAATAATGTTTTGGAGAATACTGAATATTCCTGGATTTTGAGGTTAAAGTCTGATTCATCCCCTGGGTTAAAAAACACAGTTTGACACCTGTTTTGTGTAGTAAGCAGATGATGCTACATTGAATTGTTAAATGTAAGTATTTTCTATTGGTTGGCTGTGTCATGTGATATATATCCTTTTAATATAAATTGAATGCATATTTGTAAGATGTCACTTAGCACTGAAGGGGCAGCCTGAAAGCTTTGCTTGTTTTAATTTGTTTTAATAAATCTAAAAGAATTTCTGTGGTCCATTTTATTTTGATTTTGCTGTCATTATAATCTCACAGCTTTTAACATTTTTGGCTTTTCCCAGTTAGGGGTCGCCACAGCGGAACTCTGGTCCGCTAATTATTGGCAGTCGATTTTTATGGTGTTGAGGTGCCAGCCCGATGCCCAACCTTCAACGAAGGCACGCCCATTCATGTATGTCTTTCAAACACCACTCGACCGCAGGGAGGGCATGCAGACTCCACATAGAAGGCGTTCCAGCCGAGAAAAGTTGCCTCCAATAATAGCTGCCAATGCAGCTGCCTACATTCAAGAGTGACCTGCCAATCACCTCCTTTTAATAGAGGTAATACTTTTTCTAGAACAAAAATCTGTCAAAATTACAACATAATTCAGACTATTTGTGCAATGCCTTGTTAAAGTCTCTCTTACATATAATGTGTAAATACACTTTTTCAGGGGTGTCTCAGTTTTACCTATAAAAAACACTTGGCATGACTTACACATAGCCGAATAAACCAACCCCATAGTGTTACAGTTAAAATTACCCTTACAATAAATTTAATTTGGATAATTAACTATTTTCATTTTGTCAATTATATCAATTAATGGACAGTATGGACATGCCACACATTTATTCTTTACAAAGTAACCTTTCTTAGTATTACCAGTTTCTAAAATGTTTTATAAAGACTTTCCCCTCTTAAAAATAAAGTTAATATTTGCTGACCGGGAATAGTCTGACTGAGCTACGAAATGGTCCTTTTTCAGCATGGGAATTCATTTGTATTTTCCAATTCTTAATCATAATTTCCTTAATTTTTCCACTCAAGTGGTTGAATGGTAAACCCATTGCTGTTTCAAATTTGCACTAACATCTGTATTATCCTTATTTCTTAAAGCACCTCCTCTTAAAGTTGTAAATGACAATCCTATTTTAATTACAACTTCCTTTTCAGCCTTTCCAACTAGTCCTATTGGAGAAGAAACTTCTCTCATACAGGTTTTCAAAAACATTTATTTCACTATACATCCATTTTGTTTAGAAATCATTTCAGACAGCATAATCATTTGCCTCTTGACTAAACTATATTTTGTTTATATGGATAGTAAGTGTTAAAGAACAAATATGAATTAGAAAATGCAGATTTTTGAAAAATAGACAATTCAAATCTCCTCTCAGTAATATTTTTGCATACCATTATATCTAGAAAAAAATTAATATAAAAATTCATTTCAAGGGTAAATTTCAAAACTTCAGTAGTATTGTTAATGTATGATATAACTTCATTAAACCACTGAAGTTTTCCTTCCATTATTAAAACAGGTCATCCAGAAATTTTGAGAAGAATTTTATATTAATATAAAATTTGGGCTTAAATATAAAATTGGTCTCCTAATACCACATGACATTATTACCATACATGGGTGCTGAGGCTGCACCCATCACTACACCCCTAATTTGTTTTCTTTGAGGGATAAATATTTAAACAATCATTAAAAAAAACAATTCCATAAATAAACTTTAGTTCTGAATATCTCTGTTAGTTTATCAAAACTGGTTAATGCAATAGTTAAAAATTTAAAACCAGTGTTATGTGTTATTACCAAAAATAAGTCTTTTACATCAATAGTTACAAGCAGTAAACCTGCCTCAACCTCAATATCATGTATTAACTATAAGTTCCAGAAATCTTTTAAAACATGTTGCTTATCAGAAAAAAAATAATTTCAATTTGAAATTGATGTATTTAGTCATAAGTGCTATTTTAGTTGAATCCACAGAAGCAACAATGAGTCTTAAAGGTGGATCCAAAGTATTCTTATGGCTCTTAGGCATAACAAAAATGATGAAATAATAAGTTAATTAACAGACATAAAATTATATTCATTTGTTAAATCCCCAGATATTAATAAATTATACAGTACCAAAGCAATGGCTTTAAATGCAATCTCAGTTTCTTTAATAGAACTTACAGTATAATTTCCTTGATCATATAACAGTTGAATACTTTTCTGATTATATAAAATCATGTCCATCAACACCACCCCTCCCCCCAGTAGCTTTCATTACCCAAACAGTTGAGAGGTTTAATTTATTCTCCTCCTTGGTCATGTAGAATTTAGAATGCTTCATTTGTTCAATAAAATTCCTAAATTCAGCCTCACAAGTAATTTTAAAATTATTTAACAGGGGGTTCGCTGAAGGGTTAAGCATTCTTTTTAAATTGTAGGAACCAAGTCCATATTTCCCATCATAAAATAATTGAATATTCATATTTCTTGTCAATATTTTGAATTCAATAAGTAAAGCAACCAAATTACAAGGTTTAGATGGTACAAAAGAAAAACCTTTAGAGAATAATGTAGCACAATTTACTTTAACTTCTAAATTACAATAATTACAAATTTTAAAGCCTTTAAAAGTGAATAGATATTCTCCAGCATCAACAGAGTCATTTAATACCAAGTCCTCTTTCCTCTCCTATTCCACCTCTGGGAACTGCCCTGGGGTCTTCCTTCCTTGGGGCTGGATAAGTTTGTTGAAATGTTCCACTGAACTAACCTTTCCAAGCATCTTAATAAGGGTACTCCAAAAAAAATCATTATTAGTAATGTTGCCTGTTGTGGGTTCCCCCTAAGCTTCCTTTTGCAATGGAGGGATGAATGTCATCATAAAAATGTTCATTAACATTATAACAAATATCCTTTCCTCTCCTAGTTAGTGAGTATACATTACCAATCTCGGTCTCTCTCAAGTCCCTAATTAATTTCTTACATTTTCTGTTGTAGTTCTTTTTACAGTTGCCATCAGTTCTCTGCATAATACTATCAAATTTATAATCTTAGTCTCGAAAAGCAAATTGTTAGTGATAAATACCTCGGGTTCCTTGATTTCCTTTGCTAACATTTCCATAGCTCAATCATTATGTTTCACAAGGATAGACATAAGTTCTAAGTCAGCGTGGTCAAATAACTGGATAAGTTCTTTATACAATAATGATCCTTTCATCACTTCATTTGAAAATGTGAAAATCCTAGATCCTTACAAACTCTTTCTTTCTTAATGCACTCCCTCAGAAATCCATTGTTTAACTGTAGATATTTCTATTTACCAAGTTTCCTTTCAAAAGAATGAAAATAGTCTTCCAGAGAGCAGAATGCATTTGATTCCTGTCTTCCTCCCTCCGCCATAAATGGAAATGGTTGATTAATCAAATTTTCAAAATTAATTTTCTTAGTAGCCCCTCTAGTAGGTATGGAAGCAAAGTGGTTTACACCCCTGTGTTATCATCAGCCAATGTACACTTCACTTAGCCTGCTGGTATCTGTTGGTGAATCAAAGGAAAGGCTGGAAAGTTGACTCAAAATCTGTATAGCATTAAGTGCTCTAATGTCACCACTGGAAACAGTAGCACAAGTTCTGTTAAAACCAAAATCATAGCTCTCCAAATTTAAATGAATGAATCTCACTAGCAATATCTCCTGCTCCAGCTCCAGAAGCAATGATACTACTAAACTAATACTGAATCACAAAAAAATAAGATAAAATAGTAGAACCACAGGCCACTTTCACTTAATTACCTGAAATCTTAAAAATGCTCTTTAGTGCCAATTTACCTACAGTATATGTATGTGTTTGTGGTCTATATCATGAAATTGAACTTCCAAAATGTCGAACACCATAAGTTCAAACTTGCAAGATCGAATTTGGATAACATTGAAACTTCAAAACAGCGAATTTTTTCCCAGGGAAAAATTCGCTGTTCCGAAAAACACACAACACAATCACACCAAACACCTTCAAAACCTACACTAAACTTAACATACACCACTATCTATGCACTATCCTTAACCCAGCCCTAACCCAAAAGTCTGTCACTAGCGCATACTTATCTGACCCGCACCCTAACCCTAAAGTCCATCACTATCGCACATTTACCTGACCAGCACCCTAACCCTAAAGTCTGCCACTATTGCACACTTACATAATCCGCACCCTAACCCTAAAGTCCATCACTACCCATTTGTACACTTACCTTGACCCTGTTTGAAAATTCCAAAGCCGCAGAAATGGGCAACCAAATTCTTTCCCTGGGAACGAATTCGGGTTTCCGCGGCTTCAACATTCTCACCTTTTGAACTACCAAGTTCGTCCTTCTAGTATTCGGCATTCTTAACATTCAATTTCACGATAGGAACCCATGTGTTTGTATTCCAGTCTGGGTTAGATCTAAAAATTATTGTGCTGACCATCATACTAGCTTATTTGCAAACAGTAAGCACAAATCCAAATGAACAAACAGGTTTAACAACCAAAAAAAGAACTAAAACACATCCTAGACAATCCCCTGGAATCACAGGTATTAGGAAAATGAAAAATCAATAAAAAAATAGCCTTTTAATGAATCATAAAAATGACAGTTTCACAATAGATGAACATCAACAAAATGGTCAAACAAAACAGTATTTAAGCACTTTCATCCTAAACACGAGACTTTTTAAATAAGCATTTAACTAATTTCATATAAGTTCAAAGGCTCTAAGCATTTAGACAAATAAGCTAATCAGTATGTGCTTTATAGCAATGTTAAGATCAGTTACCGACATACCTCAGATGATGTCAGTGTTTTAACAAATGTTCCAAATTCTACAAAGACTCACAGAATGATTTGAAAAACTTCTACAGAGGCCTTAACCATTTAGATATGTTTACAGTATTCTATATTTTAACTTGCACTTAGATTTAGATCAATGAAGAAAATGTTCCAAGGACCTATGTGAAACTCAAAAAACTCATATTAAAACAAACTACAAGCTCAGGTGCTTTAAAAAAATCTAAATGCCTTATTTAAGCAAATGTTTAGAACAAGTTGTAAAATTCAACAAATATTTTGATTGACACAAATCTTCAAATAAGTTATCCCGCTGCTGCATTTTAAGGACTCAGCATGCTACAAATTATCAGTTTTGTTTGAGTAAATAGTCTGATTACAAACAACCATAATGTTATTTGAAAAATAGCATTTATGTTCTTAGGATTAAATGTTAATAAATGCTTTGAACAATTAAAAATCTATTACAAAAGTATATGAGCTGACAATCAAATTCTCTATGCATGACCACAACTGTTCAGATGTTCTGGGTATTTCTTATAATGCTTCATATTCCGAGATCATCCGGGTAACTGCTTAAAAGTTATTTATGCAGAAATTTCAAATGTTCTGTGCTTTCTTGATTCAAATATTTGGGCCCATTGAATAACTTACCTAAAAGTTCAGTAAGTGAACATTTGTACAAATTACTTGGCTGTAGGATTATAAGAGCATCCCGCACCATTTACATTTTAGCTTACAAGTTAAATTGTCAGACTATCTACTCTTGCTTCATTTACCTTTATACTTTTCTGCTTAACCCCTTTCTCTTCCTTCAGTTATCCACTGCCAAAGTATATATCATACTACCATAATGTTTTTATTTGCTTTTTCTTATTTAACTAAACCAATAGTAATATGAATACATTGTCATTCTTAGCATACTGCAGGTAGTAGTGCATTTGCCTGTCGTCATAGCATTCTCTTATAAAATGCAACAATTTGACTTTTCTCTACAGGCAACCATTCAGATAGACTGCATCATAATGGAGTAAATAAGAACCTGAATATCTCTTTTAAAATGTTTAGAAATTGCTTTTCTCATTATAACTGAATTACTCTACAACATTATACTGTAACTATTGTGCTAACATTTTTTTCTTCTTAAGAAATAAAACATTATCAGCATTTTTAGTACAATGCAGTGGTAATTACATCGCCCACTAACTTTTTTTAATGCATGTTAAGTACTTGTATAGTATATGTTAGATGACTGCATGACATTGCAGTAACAGTTAAGTTTACTTTTTACATATGGGGCTTTCTTTGTCTTTGCCTATAGGCGAGAATGCTGTACTTCTGTCATACTGAGACATTATTATGTGATCAGGCTTTTATCCCCAGAGTGCAGTTATAAATGGGCTGACCTCAGCTGGACTGATCAGGTTACTAAAGCAAGTGAGAAAGTGAATGAAATAAACATCAAATACATGGGGTGGGGCTATGCTCCAAATGCCTTAAGCATTATACTAATTGAAATGAAAAATTTTATTAGACAATTAATCCTTATGATCCAAGTAGCAGAACATGTGCTTCAAAGGCAAATGCTTCAGATACTAGAAACTTTATTTTTATAATTGATTTAAACTGGGAAACAAATGCTACAAGAACTGTTAAGTTTAACAGCTTGTCTATATATTCATATCAATATCATAATTGTTCAAAATGGTTGGGTCTTACAATCATGTATGTAAAAAGGTTGAATTTGCAAAAAAATAAATAAATAAAAGAATTGACAATTAGATTACAGCACTCATGTGGTAAGCAAAGCCCTTCACACCCTCATGCAGGGGCCTTTGCCTACTGCATACTCTTATTTAATATAATTTCCATGATTGATATACCTTGGGGAAAAAGAGAATTTCTCCTGCAATGACCTTACTTGAAGACAGTGCACGTTTGTATTCAATGTAATTCATACAAGTATTCTCAGCATCATTCATATGAGCATTTATTATACCCACAGTACAACTCCAGCCAAAATAATTAACTCAGTCATAAATGCATCAGATCCATGCATCCATCCATAACTCTCTTTTCCCCATTTTTTCACACATAGGGTTGGCATGTCACATCAACAGTGGCAATCATCTAGTACCAGTGTTTATACCACCAGGTTGCTAGCCTTGCCACTATTTTTCTTCAACACTCAACTATGGCCAATTTAGAGTGTTCAGTCCACCTACAGCATATGCTAGATGTTTCTCAGCATTTGGTCAAAAGCTTCAAATCTGTTGAGCAGTTAAACAAATCAATCTGCTTCTCTGCAGAACATTTTTTTGCCTTTATTTAGGCAAATGTTAAACTTTTTTTTTTTTAATTAGACTCACAGATGTGCAAATTAGGAGGTGGGTTAGCAGTTCCTTTGGGTTGATTTCTTGTAAGTTCCTTAATAGGCTTTTTGTTTAGTTTTAGAATCAGGCTATTCAATCCTTTCACTCCTTACCCAGTCTAATAGTTTTTCTCACACATGCTTTTACACTCTCTCAGATACTCAGCTGTTGTTGATGTTCTCTGCACAATATTCGTTGTACTCCATGCATTTTATCTGATGGAATGCAGTTTTAACAGGCTTTTAATACTGATGCTGTCATTTAAAGCAGTTTGTAATCAACAACAAATGACAATATAGCTGTTTGCAATATAACCATGATTTAAAGTTGCCACTTCTATGACCATGCACAATGTAATCTATAACTGAATAATTTTTTATTCTTACAAGGAACTGAATGTTTATAAAAGTACATTCTTGGTGTAATTATGCCTGATTGGATATATATGCTGCTAAATTTACCCTTTGTTTGGCACCCATGGCCCTCATGCACAGAGGCAGTATGCGAACACGATGTGTACAAACTTGTACTGTAACCATAAAACTCCTTGTGGTACTGACACATCAAGCAATATTTTGGTAAATTTGGGGTAAGCTTAGTTAGGCTTAAAATAGCTCTTGAGCTGATAGCCTAGTAACTACCTCAAAACCTTTGGGTGAGCCATCTGGCAGTTCTCCCTACACTGCAACATTCACAAGTTGAACAAATGACAACATAAATGACCCAAGTACTATTAAAATTAAATATCCATTAATACAATACGCCTTATTCATAGTAATACTAACAGCTGCACCTTGATTTATATATCTCTATTTGTAGTGCTCATATTTAAACACCCCCTTATTTATTTTTGTACAATTGCTTTACATTTATGTTCAATGATTTATTTTAAGTTGTAACTTTTTATAAAATGGAAGAGAGTCAATAGATTTAACAAAATCTTGGCTGCCCAGAACATATTTCCAGTTTTCTGTGATGAGCATTCTCACATTTAAACTATCAACAATATTTGTGGGAAGCATAGCTGTCTGGGGTCTATCTTCATTATCATGTGGTACATTGGAAGCAAAACCTGCATTGAGTATAAGACTGGATATACTCCACTTACTGCTCATGGTATGTACCCCAGCAGGGGCTGGAGAAGGAGATGACAGCAGGGCAGGACCAGTGGTGTGATATCTACATTGTCAGCCAGGAGAATATTGATGTGCAACTGTCAGAGTCAAACCACTATTTGGCCCTGCCCATCGAGCCACTAGTTGCTCGGCCTATGAGGAAGGGCAGTCACAAATATGAGTAACCTCTGGCTGGGAACAGCTCTGAGCAGCATGAAAGGTAGCCATCATCCCATCCTATCCTCTATCATGATGTTCCCCTTCTTTGTGTTCCATTTCCTTCTCCAGTGTGCGGTCCTGTCTTCATCACCAGATACTCTGCCTTCTGTCAAGTCACTCCTTTGTGCCCTTCCCCTTTACATCAGCACCACCCCTGTTGATCTTTATCTTCCATGTTTGACTGTCCTTCTACCGTCTTTTCTGCCCAAATGTTCCCCTTCTTTCCTTCTCTCACCACACGTCTTAAAAAAAATGATCATCTTGCTATCCTTGTCTTTCCTTCCCCTTGCCCTTCCATCTGCTCTGCTTCCACTTCCCCATTCTGATTGTTCTAAAAACTCATTTCGTCTCCATTAATACAAATTGGTAAGTACTTTGCTAGGAAGGCCTTATTATGGCTCTCAGCAATTCTCATAGTGGTTTGGCCTTGTGCATGTGGATATGCATAGTTGTGGATACACTGCAAGCATGTTCATGAAATCCATGAGTCACATGATTGTCATCATTGTGCTGTGCTTTTTATTATCCTCCCTCCTTTACCACATTAGTAATGAGTGCTAACCTTAACCCTAATGCTGCTCCTTTTCCCAACCCTAACGCTTTATCATATCTTAAGGAAAAAAAAAGCTTCCTGTAACATCACTGCCACTACACAAGACACAATCAGGCAAACACACAAAGCCTGACATCTATCCCCTAACCTAATCCTAAAATACACACACCACCACACAAACATACAGTGCCTATCCTTGACCATATCTGTAACTCACAAACTCGCACACAAACTCTCTTAACCCTCCATCCATACTGTTAGAGTGAAATATTGAATATCTGCATGAATCAGACATCTGTAGTCATGTAAGATTAGGTCCACTCTGGGAGGAAGTATTTAGTAAATGTCCCTTGCCAGTTGCATGAGGAGGGAGAACCAGTGTTGTCTGAGCCCAAAGGGAGTCACAAGTAACACCTTGGTAAGTCATTCCCAATATTTTGAAGGACTTTAGAATTGAGAGGAAGGTGGGGACAGGCATAAATAAATCCTCGTCCAGGGGATTGAAAAGGCATCTGTCATCCAGGCTTCTTTCCATGGTGCCCTGGTACAGCATCATTTTGATTTTATGTTCAGATTGGAGGCAAAGATCTATTTGGGTGATTTCACACTGGTGCACTACGAGCAAGAAAACCTCTGAGTGAAGCATCTGTTCATGAGGGTCTATCATATATCTTATTAGAGAGATTGCCACTATATTATGCTCTAAAGGAATGTACATTGCCTGACAAAATAAGTTGTGCTAAACTGCTATGTACAAGGCAGTCATAGCCACCCTGCAGAGGGGTATGATCTTGTTTCTCCTTGTTTGTTCATAGGTAAATACTAGGCAATCATTCTGCAGACTATTACACACCTAGCAAATAACCAGACAGCAACCAAAGGTGAGAATTAAACCCTATACCTTGTGTCTGTGAGGCAATACCTTAACCATTACGCCAACCTTCAATATTTCACAGCAGTGTTGCCAGTAACCACTAAGAGAGTACCTAAAGGCCAAAGTTAATTCAGAACTTTCAGAACATTTATAAGAGCTATCATCTCTTTCAAATAGATGTGTTTGTGCTCATGCTATGGTTCCCAGATTTCCTGTACTTTGTCACCCTGAGATACTGCACCCCAAACAAGTTCTGGGTTTCCATGGTTACTGGGCGTGGCTGGGAGGAGAGAAGGGACTTCTATAGGTTGATGATTTGAGTAGGACTTGTTAGCCCTCCCGAAGAGTTCTTTCTTTCCAATTTTGAGAACGGAATTGGGAAGGATAGGAGATGAGAGTGCAGAGCCCAAACTCATTTGAGAAACCACTGGATCTTTCTCATGTGAAGTCTGGCCTGTAGAATCATGAGGATAGTAGAGATTATGAAACCTACAACTCTCAAAAATTCTTAAACAGTGGGCATTATCTGCTGATAGAGATTGTGGGAGTGCTATTAATATGCTTGTTTCTTCCCTTAAAGAAATGCAGTAATCAGGGAGATATCTAGAAGACACCTATGGAAAACCCTTTTGAAACTGGAAAGTACAGTTGTGCAAGTTGCACTTGCCCATAATAGTAGATGCTCACATTCTTCACTGCTGCAGTAGCCCTTAAGCTATATGGGTTGTTTCCTGCACAGGAAATGATGACTGTTCATCTTCAAAAAGTTCTGCCCTTCCTCCCTGACTCATTCACTCTAACTGCTAATTGGCTAATCTTGTGAAGGGAAATCAGCAGTCAGAGTGAAGCTTTTTTCAGGACTTTCTTGCCTGTACAATGAGAAGAGAGACCAACAACCTGAAATAATTAATAAATAATGACAACAGAACATATAAAGCAGAAACCAAACACAGCACTACTTTATATCCAAAAATAACTACATAAAAGAGTGAGGGTGTGTGACTACTGCAGCAGTGAGGAATTTGAACATCTACCGTTGAGGGTAAGTGTAGCTTACACAGCTGTATTATGTTCACCATTCCCACTGCTGCAGTAGACCTTAGGTTATATATGTTGAATACTAAAGCCTATCCATCCTGGGAGGAGGACAGATATGGATCCAGGTGTTCCTGTAGAATGGCACTAGCAAAGCTTGACCTGGACCTAGAAAAGGAGTCCAGTAAGTATTGCTTTGTAGAAGTATGTACAGAGGACCATACAGCTGTCTCTAGAATGCTTCAAGTCCACCTCTTTCAGTATGTCACCAAAGACATGGCTCTAGTGGAATGTGCCTTGATACCACCTAAAATTGATTTGCCATGGTGGGAATAAGAAAAATATCTGAGGACAAGCAAAGGGAAATTGTCTGCATAGACTCCGGGTGTCCCTTTTTGCCCCTTGATAATAAGTAAATAGCTGATCAGCTTTTCTAAAGAGTTTAGTTCTGTCACTGTAGTATCTGAGCTGCCAGTGCATGTCCAGAATATGCAGAATCTGTTTGCCCTGTTTTCTAGGTTCTGGGTAGAAAACTGGGAGACTGGTGGCTTGATTCAAAGTAAACTCTGAAACCACTCTGGGAATGATGGGGGGGTTTACACTTAAAGATACTCTATCCCAATGAAAATCCATAGGATTCACCCACCATAAGATCTTGCAACTCAAACTCTTCTTGCAGAGGTCAGAACAATGAGGAGTACAGTTTTCCAAGTCGAGAACCTTAAATCAGCTTGAAAAGCATTTTCAAAAGCTGACCGTTATTTTCTCCAGCACCCATTTACATGGAGATTTCAGGTGTAAAACTCCTTTTAAAAACAAAATGTGAAGAAAGAGGTGGATCCATGGGCAGACATGCTGAATTTTATTTATTTATTTTCAGTTTGTTAGCCAGGATGGTCCATTGGGCCACGATGAGCCCGTTTTCAATGGAGTCCTGGGGAGAAAACTCCAGGGAAGTACAAAATACACATAGCAATAAGACAAATATAATATACATAGAAATACAAGAAGTTACAGAGTAACAGATTGCAATAACAATACAAATTACATTTCTTATAAAATACGATTGTTCCAACAGTTATTGTTAGGAGTTATGAGACAGTAGGTGTCTCTTTAGCAGATATATTAGCTTGTGGAGAGTAACTGTGATTGAGAAAGCTATGTAGGATGGGAGCAGGAGCATTCTCACTGTGAGTTTAGGTGGGAGTGGAGCAAAATTTTGAAAGCAAAGTTTGCTAGTGGTATGGATGTGTGGTAGAAGTGAGTTCCAATGGTGTGCTATGGAGAAGGATAGAAGATGATTGCCTGGTGGAAGGACAGGTTTATGTAGCTCAATAAGATTTTGAAAGTTGGATCTTAGGCATCTATTTGGATGGTAGAGGTAAGGCAGGGGGCAAAGAGAGGGGCTAAAAATGAGTTTGTGTGCTTGGATCAGTTGAGTATAGATGAGGTCATTGGGTAGCTCAAGCCAGTTCATTTGATGTAGGGATTTACAGTGGTGGGTAGTGGATCTGTGGTCTGTAGCAAATTTAAAAATGTTGTAGTAGCAGGAGGAGAGTTTTGACTTGAGGGAGGATTGAAGATTAGTAAGGACAGAGGCACCATAAAAGAGGGAAGGGATGAGGTAAGTAGTAGCAAGAGTGGTTCTGGTGGCAGGAGTGATGAAGCAGTAGTGGTGGTAGAGCATGCCAAGTTTCTTGCTTTTTTTTTTTATGTTTACTTGTAGATGCTTATCAAACTTTAGTTGGTCATCAGTGAGGACTCCTAATAGTTTTGCAGTGGGGATTATTTCGAGAGGTGTGTTATTTTGGCTGGTGATAAAGAATCTTTATCTAGGATGGTGTTTTTAGAAGGGGTGAATATAATTAATTTGGTCTTGGATGCAGTGAGTGCCAGATGGTTGTCAAGCATCCATCGTTCAGTAGAAGAGAAGGCATCATGAGTTAACTTTGCTAATGAAGAGGCAGATGTGGCAGAACAGATAATTGTAGAATAATCAGCGTATTGGATGAGTTTAGCATTAGGGATGGCAAGATAGAAGTCATTTATGTAAATATTGAATAGAAGGGGTCCTAGAATAGAACCTTGGGGCATGCCTGTGGGAGTAATTAGGAAAGGTGAAATGGTTTTATTCCACTTGACCGCTTGTTGTCTGTTAGATAGGTAACTGATGAACCAGTTGATAGCAGAGTGGGATAAATTCAGTTTGGAGAGTTTAGTAAGGAGAAGGTTGTGAGAGGTGGTGTCAAAGGCCTTAGAAAGGTCTAAGAGCAGGGTAGACACAATGTGACTGGAGTCACGGACCTTGTTGACAGTTTCTAGGAAGGAGAGGAGAGCGGTGATGCTATGACCGGGTCAGAAACCGTGCTGTGTACAAGTATGAAGGTTATTTCTTAAGAGATAAGGAAGAAGTTGCAGGTGAATACATTTTTTGAGAAGTTTAGAAATAGGGGATAAGATAGCAATAGGTCAGAAGTTAGAGATGTTATTATTGTTGCCCCCTTTATGAAGTGGGATAATAAAGGCTTTTTTCCAGAGTTGGGGGACAGGACATTCAGAAATTGATCGATTAATTAGTATGCAGATAGGGAGGGCAATGGCTTCTGCTGCTATTTTTAGGAAGTAGGAGGGTATGTCGTCAGGGGCATTAGAACACGGTTTCAGTTTTAGTAGTAGATTTTTTATAGTAGCAACAGGAATGGGAGGTCATGGAAAATGGAGGAGGTTTGGAGCTGGAGTTGATATAGGTGAAAGGGATGTGTGGGGGTTGATGTGGGGAAGCTGGGTTATTAGTGAAGGATGATGTTAGTTTGGCTATGGAGTCCATAAAGAAAGAGTTAAATTGGGAAGCTAGTTCCAAATGGGAGGCATTTGGGTCAGGACAGGGGTTCTCTTTTTTACCTGGGTTGAAGAGAGAAGAGATTCCATCTCAGAATTTTTTAGGATTAGAGTTATGGTTGGTTTAGAGTGTGGAAAAATAGATTTCGAGATCTGAGGTTATAAGTTTCTTTACTTTGTTATGGAGTGTTTTGTATTCATTAAGGGTAGATGTGGTTTTGGTTTTATGGTAGTGTTTCCAAGCTTTATCATGGAGCTTCATGCAGAGTAGGGTATTCTGAGTTAGCCATGGGACGGGGATTGCTTTTTGTGCATTTTGTTTTCCAGCGTGCAAAGGAGTCAAGCAAATTTAAGAAAGTTGCATTAAAGAAGGTAACAGAGTTGTCTAGGGGTAGTTTTTTTAGTGGGTTCCAGTTTATGGTTTTTAGTGCTTTTGAGAATTCATTGGGGTTAAAATTCCTTAGGTACAGAGTAAAGGTATAGATATGGGTTAGCTATGGGGGGAGGGAATATGATGAGCAAAAGTGGGAAGGTGGTCACCTAGTGGGTTGGGAAAGGTACCACTATTACTTATGTAGTGGGGATGTGACAAGTACAGTTGTGTACACTTACCATAAATGTAGATGTTCGAGTGTATTTACTGTTGCAGTGATCACATTTGGGTTATCTGCTTTCAGTAGCCCTCAGTTGGCCTGATTATCAAAGTCTTGGGTCCTGCGTCAGTTGCTGTCTCATCTTCCATTATGTCAGGGGTATAAAGCATGCAGCCGATGCCATTACATCAGTTTTTCTTGCCCCAGATGTCAGGTACCCTCCTAATGGGAAGCAATTAAATATATATAAACAAGGTTATACCGCCAACAAAAAAAGCAAATACACCAAAAAGCTTTTAATCATAGTAAAAAGGAATAGAGGTATAGCCAAAAGAAGTCAGGGGGGCTGGAGGGAGGTAACCAGGACTGCAACAGTGAATACACTTGAACATCTACATTTATGGCAAGTGTACACAACTGTACTATGTTCTTCATGTTTCACTGCTGCAGTCATCACATTTGGGTGGATTCCCAAAGCTAAGGATGGGAGGAGGAATTTAGATAGCATTAGGACCAGCTATAAGGCCCTGCAAGACTGCAGTGGCAAAACCAGCTCTGGATTTAGAGAAAATTGGAAAATGGTAATGCTTGGTAAAAGTATGTACAGAACTCCAGGCAGCTGCTTCTAGGATATCCCTGGTAGGGACGCGTCTGAGAAAGGCTGTAGAGGTAGATGTAGATGCAGCCCTGGTGGAGTGAGGTCTGATCCCATGGGTGATGGGTTTTCCATGGTGCTTATAGCAGAAATGAATGAAATGGCTTATCCATTTAGAAATGGTTTGCTTTGAAATAGCCTTCCCCTCTGCCCCTGCAGCAAATGCTACCAGCAGCTGTTCAGATTTCCCGAGAGGTTTAGTCCTGTCCAAGTAAAATTTAAGTTGTCTGTGTACGTCTAAGGAATGCAGTATCCATTCCCCTTTGTTCTGTGGATTAGAAAAGAAGGTTGGCAAATGAATGGACTGATTAAGAGCCACACTGGATACTACCTTGGACATGAAAGAGGGATTGGTCCTGAGGGACACCCTGTCCACATGAAAGATGATGAAAGGCTCCACTGCTATAAGGGCCTGTAATTCAGACACCCTTCTTGCTGAAGTGATGGCTAAAAGGAAGGCTGTTTTCCAAGAAAGGAATTTTAACTCTGCATTTGCAGCTGGCTCACAAGGAGGTAGAGTAAATTTTTCCACTACAAAGTTAAAGTCCCAGGCTGGAGTAGGGGCTCTCCTGGGTGGTCTTAAGTTTTTTGCCCCTCTGAAGAACTGCTTGAGCAGTGGATGAGAGAAGAGGGCTGGTTCTGTGTTGTAATGAGCTGAAATGGCTGAGGCATGAATTTTGATGGAGGAAAAGGAAAAGCCCTTGTGAAGCATCTCAGTTAAGTACTGAAGAATCTGAGGTAAATTGGGCGCTGCTGTGCCCATCCCCTGAGTTTGGTTCCAGGAGCAGAATCTTTTCCATTTTTCAGCATAAGATTTTCTAGTACTAGGGCTCCTTGCCTCCAGAATGACATCCAACACTTGTTTACTGAGGGATGGTAATGGAGAGATCAGGTAATTAGCCAGGCTGCCAGGTTCACGGTTTGAAGCAGAGGGTGCAGAATCTGGCCCTCCTGCTGGATAGCAGGGTAGGGGTCAGAGGCAGGTGCCACTGTGCCATCAGTTAACCACTGCATAAGAGGGGGTACCAGTGTTGGCATGGCCATTTTGGTGCAATCAGTATCGTCCTTGGTTTGTCCTGCTTGATCTTTAGTAGTACCTTGGAGAGGAGAGGCATAGGAGGAAAGGCATAAACTTGATAGATTTTTTCCAGGTGAAGGACAGAGCATCCACTTTCCAAGTTTGTTTGTGGGGAGTCCTTGTGCAGAATTTGTCCAATTGGTAGTTCTGGTGGGAGGCAAACAGGTCTATCTCTGGGTTCTCTGGGTTCCCCCATTTGTTTATCAACATGTTGAATGTCTTTGTTTCCAGTTTCCACTCATATGGGTCCATGAGATTTCTGCTTAGATCGTCTGCCAGTGTATTTAGCTTTCCTGGCAGGAACTGAGCTTGTAAGTGCACTTGGTAGCTCAAGGCTGTGTTCCACAGAGACATGGCTAGTCTGCAGAGAGGGTATAAGTGGGTTCCCTCCCTGACTGTTTATGTACCACATAACAGTGGTGTTGTCCGTCTTTACCATTAATTGTTCTGGAAGAATGTGGTCTTGAAGGCTGTCAGTGCATTCTGTACAGCTAACATTTCTTTTTGATTGATATGCAGGTGCATTTGACTTGGGTTCCATTTGCCCTGAATGCACTTCCCTGCCAAGTGAGCCCCCCCATGCATAGTCTGATGCATCTGTTGTAAGGGTTTGGGCAGCAGGGGGTAAAGTGAAAGGCAGCCCCTTGTTTTGGTGGCAGGCCTCTGCCCAAAGGAACTCTAACTGTAGGCAAGGTATAATAGGAATCATTGCTTCTAGATTCTGAGAATGTTGACACCATAGGCTTTTTAGATACCATTGTAGTTTCCTCATATGCAGTCTTGCATATGGAATTAGGAGAATGCCGGAGGCCATGAACCCCAAGGCTTGAAGTATTTGTCTTAAAGATAGCAGGGTCTTTGTGGCCATTAGTTTGAAATACGCGGTCAAATGAACTTGTTTCTCTGGAGTGAGGAAAGCCATCTGGGAAGTTGTGTTCAAGCTTGCTCCCAGGAATACAATTTGTTGGCAGGGTACCAGATGTGATTTATTTTCGTTTATAGAGTACCCAAGAGAAGTTAGCACCTTTTGTACAAATGCCAGATGATTCAATAGTATGTCCTGGCTTTCTGTCTGAATTAGACAATCGTCCAGGTATGGGGTATATTTGAATATTTCTTTGCCTGCAAAATGCAATGACTGGAGCTAGGCACTTTGTGAATACCCTGGGTGCAGTAGATAAGCCAAAGGGCAGTGCAGAGAACTGATAGTGCATGAAGCCTGCTTTGAAGCATAGGTATATTCTGCAAGATTCCCTGATTGGGATGTGGAGGTAGGCTTCCTTTAAGTCCAGTGTTGCCAGCCAGGAATCCTTGCTGAGCATAGGAAGCAACTGGTGAAGAGTCAGCATCTTGAATTTTGTGATCACCAAAAAAGTGCTTAGGATAGAGAGATCCAGGATAGGACGCCAGGAGTTGTCTTTTCTGGGCACCATGAAAAGTCTTGAGTAGAAACCTTGTCCCCTTTCCTCTTCTGGAACAGTTTGAATAGCCCTTATACTTAAGAGAGAGAGAACTTGCTTTTGAGCATCTGCCTACTGATTTAGGGGTAGATCTGGCCAACCGTTTGGGGTTGGTAAAGTGTGGAAGTGGAATCTGTATCCCTGGGAAACTATATTTAAAACCCATTTGTCCTGGGTAAGGAGTTCCCAGTTTGTTGCCTGCGGACCAATCTTTCCCCCTAAAGGAGCAGTCAGTTGAGAAGGGCTTGGAAGTTTCAAATTTAAGTCATTGAGACAGTTTACCATAGGGGGGAGTCTTACTACTACCTGCTTTGGAAGTGGGAGCCCCGCTCCCCCACTGCTTAGTCCTATGCGTACCTTGGGACTGAAGCCTGAGCGTTCTGCTGGTTCTGGGTTTGGACTGAGAAGGCCTGGAAGAGGCAGGAAAGGACCATTTCTTAGAGGGCCAATGCCTACTAAATCTTGGAGGCTGCACTTGCAGGAAATCTTTAACAGTTTGCATAGATTTAGCTTTTTCCTCCATCGTTTTAAGTACTTCTGCTTTGTTGCCAAACAGGCGGTCCTGGTTTAAGGGAGCATCCAGCAATTTAGCCTTAACATGATCTGGTAAAGATTTCTCCTTAAGCCAAGCATGCCTTTTAAGTACAGACCCAGTGACAGCAGCCCTGCAAGATGCTTCTAGTGAGTCAAAACCACATTGCAAAGTATGTTTTCCAACTTCTTCAGCAGAATGCATTAAATCCTGTAAATCCTTATTTTCAGCACGGTCAGGAATCAACATCATTTTCTGTTTAAGCAATCCAATTATATGCTGCTGATACTTTAACATATGGAACTGGCAGTTTAAGGCCCTAATGGCCAAGGTTGCAGAAGTGTAAACCTTCTTACCCCCCTGGAATCTCTATCAGAGGGGGTAGGATTTTTTGCAGTAGTAGCTTTAATGCCCTTGGGTCCCTGTGAAATGGTCTCAGAATCCACAGTAGGAATTTTAAAGAGGAACTTGTGAGAGTCAGGAACCCTGTAATATCTATCTGGTTTTCTGGGAGCAGGAGGTAAGGAGTCAGCGGCCAAGCTAGACTCCAGAAAGGCATCATCAACAATGTCCAGTATAGGGGGGATAGCTAAAGGCCTGTGTTGGGGCAAGATTAAGAAATCATTAAGCCTCTTTTTAGAATCAAAGTAATCTTGGCTTTCCCAGTGGAAATGCTCCCTAAGAGTATGCAAGGTTTCACCAAAAGATAATTCCTCTGAAGGAGAAGCAGAGGGAACAGAGTCCTCTGCATCAGAATCCTCATAGGTAGATAAGGGTCATCAGAGGAAAACAGAAATTTCAGAATCCTGATCAGAAGAATCATAAGCAAATTCAGTCCTAGGTCTCTTAGTGGGGGAAGGTTGACTTCCCCTGATTAAGGTAATAAGGTCTTCAGCCATTCTTATCATTTGTTTTTTAGGCACAGAGGCCTGACCATGCGGTCTGGGCATTGGTTTTCTAGGCATGGATCGAGTTTTAGGCCTTGAAGAAGAAGACGACATCAGTTTAATATGCAAGTCAGTAGGCCTGAATACACCCTCAGAAGCCGGTGCCTGCACAGCGGCTCCGGACCCATCTAAGGTAGAGGCACCCGCAGGTTCCACAGTTGAAGCATCTCGTGGCATACCGGACTCTGAATGGGTCTCAGTAGAGGCCTGTGAATCTGAAGTAGTGGGTATCAGGGGCTGTGAAAGTGCCTCACTGAGTACCGGCGAACTGGCGACTAGCTTAGGAGAAGCGTCATCGGCAACTTTGGACCTAGGCGGCCTGTCTCTGTCTTTATCTTTGCATTTTTTCAGAATGTAAGTAGTCGGGTGGCTTACCGAAGCCATATCTGGATAATTGAACAGAGTACCAAAATATTTAGAAGTGTAAATATACTGATGAATAGTTTGTTGTTTAAATAAAGCACAAAACCAACAGCGAGGTACGTCGCTGGTCAGGGCCTAGGCAAGGAATACATTACGAATGAAAATCTTTATGAGGTATCTGCTTTCCACAAGAAATACAATTATTGACTTTACTGACATCGGCTTAGAGCAAGAAAAAGTTTCCCCAATGGGGTACTTAGCTTTAGTTGAAGACTTCGGTGCTGAAACTCGAAAATGAAAATTTCAGGAGTTGGCCGACCGGCACTTGCGAACTGCTTCTGCTTCTGCTTCTGGCACCGCACAGCAAGAAAGACTGATGTAATGGTGTCAGCTGCATGCTTTATACCCCTGACTACCTGACGTCATGGAAGATGAGACAGCAACCGACGCAGGACCCAAGACTTTGATAATCAGGCCGACTGAGGGCTACTGCAAGCAGATAACCCAAATGTGATGACTGCAACAGTGAAACACAAAGAACATCTAGAATCCAGTCTAGAACACTTCCAGAGAGGAAGTCTTTGGATGGTCTGGTTGTTGAGGAAATCAGTTGAGTGAAGTTGTAAAGATTTATATTTAGAGAGTTGGATGGTGATTGAACTGTGGCCCAGTTAATGTTGACATCACCCAGGATTATAGTTTCGTTGGTAATGTTGGTAGAGAACCAGGAGAGAATGTATTCAAGGATTGAGACATTGTCTCCTGGGGGGGATATAAAGGGTGACAATACAGATAGATTTGTGCTTATTTATCTGCAGAAGGACTGAGAGTAATTCAGCATTACCGAATTTGGGAATAGGTTTGGAGTAGGAGGTAACTAGGAGGGATGAGGTGTAGAGGAGAGCAACACCTCCCCCTCTTTTGTGTGTCCTGTCATTTCTAATAATGCAATAGTTGGGTGGTATTAATTCTGAGTCTTTTATATGCGGCTTTAGCCAAGTTTCAGAGATGGAGAGAATATCTGGTTGATTATAGATAAGCCAGGCATAGCATTTGGGGATTTTATTACAAATGCTCTGGGCATTTAGAGCTGTGAAATGGAGGGACTTACTGGGTGAGTGGGGTGGGTGAGATGGGGAGTTTTGGTTGTTTGGGGGGGATGGGCTGGGGTTTGGGTGCATGTCTCCAGAGAGAAGGATTGAGATAAGTTGACAAATATGGGAGAGGAGGTAATTAAGTTGCTTAGTATTAAGTTTGTGGGTAGCAAGTTTTATTGAGGTAGAGCTGGTATAGAAGGGTGTGGTGTTTCTATGGTTAGGTAAAAGTTTATAGGGGAAGAGCAAAGTATTGTTCATGGAGTAGAGACTGGGGGGAATGCAGATCAGTGAGTGTGTGTGCTGTATAAGGGCTGAGGAAGTAGAATGGGATGGGGAGAGTGATTAGCATAAAGGGGTCTAGTGAGGTAGGTTATGAAGGACAAGGTCATAAAACCTAATATTAGAGTTAGAAATGTGGTAATTTTGGTTGGCATGGTGTTTATTTTGGATATTTAGTTGAAAGTAGACAGATTGCAAAGGCAATAGGGGTGAGATATGTGTGAGAGGTAGGATGCAGTGGTGAGAAGGTGGGAGAATTAAGTATATGTGATGGAGTGGAAGAGGTAGACTCAGTATGGGTGAGGTTGGGTAAGCTGACTGGGGTATGGGATGAATTGGATGTGGTATGGAAGGAAGTGGGAGTGGTATGTCAAGTATAAGAGTACAGGTGCTGAGGGTGTGTGGGATTTGGGGGTAGGGGAGTGAAGTGAGCCCACAGGGCAAATGGAGCGGGTAGAACCAAGCTGGGGAAATGAGGAGGAGTAGCCAAAACCAATCAATGACACAGTCGCTTACTTTCACACTGAGCTACTGGTAGTGGTTTACCTGGCACACTGCAGTTTATGCACCGCATTTTATATAGGAAAAACAGAGAAAGATAAGCCAAAGAATTTATGAGCATGAATATGCCATAAGAAAATTCAACATAAATAATGCCTTATCTAAACATATTATGGAATTTCCAAGCCATAAGTTCTACTTTATTATCATTGATTATGTACTTATAAACTACCATGGGGACTGCAACTAGAATTAAAGGAATTAAAATGGCAGCTTCAGCTGCAAGCAGACTCATGGCCAGATATAAATGAATGCACCTCAATTTCTGCAGTGTTAAAATTAAAGGCTTTAGAAAGAAAAATTATAAAGATCGAAGAGCAAGGTTTTTAGTATAACTATATGAATAAATATTTAGTAGATTTTAAACTACAAGGAATTTTAAGAAATATGTACTTATGTGTTATATATGTATTTATAATTCAACTTTATTATGGTAGAGATGGTATCTTATGTTCTTATAAATAGTGACAAATTCGCCATTGAAAATGCTTTTAAGGAAGTATCACTAAGTAATTGTCTTAACCACTTTAAATAATTGTCTTAGCCAATGAAATTTTTTTTTTCTGGAGCTTTTCTCCCCGGGCCTCTACTGAAAATGGACATGTATCCAGTTGGACTAGCCCGGTCAACAAATGTAAAATAAAAATAAAATAAAATAAATAAATGAAATGTTTTTAGGTCTTATTTAAAGGAAGTGATGAACTGTATGTGTTGTCTGAAGATGTTTAATATTGGATTAAACGAAAGCGCTAACCATTTTTGGCTCGTATGTGTTTTTTTACAGCTTGGTGCATTGATTTGTATGCATTTATTGAACTGCTGACAGTCTGGTCTACAGTCTTTGTCATTTTCAACAACAGCAGTTAGACATGTAGCAAAATGCCGTAATTCATACAGACAATTACATGTATGCAGGTTGTATATACCAGTATGTAAGCAAGTTAAATAAAGCAACTGAACACTTACCGGCTAGCACACAAGTGGCCGTACTGTGGGGGCAGGGGTCTACAATAAAGATGGCGCCTCGGGTAACACCACTAATATATAGATTCCAGGGGAAGAATTTATTTATTTACATTTGTTGACCGGGCTAGTCTAACTGGATACATGTCCATTTTCAGTAGAGGCCCAGGGAGAAAAGCTCCAAACATAGGCAGAAACTTATACAATATTAATATAAAATATTAAGCTGTGATCAAATACAGATAATATTTGAGAGAAAAAAATGTGTACAGAGTTTAGTGAGGAATGAACCAAGATCAAATACAGAAAATAAACAATATTTGAGAGGGGAAAAAACACAGAGTAATAATTTTTTATTTTTTTTTGTTTGTTTTTGTTTTGTACTAGGACAGAGAATGGTTTGAGGTTAGCTTAATTGTTAGTACAGGTAGGCAACATAGTACAGTAGAGAAGGACATAGAATGGTTTGAGCAACATAGTACAGTAGAGAAGTGAAGTAAAAGGGAGAGCAGCATGAGTAAAGGGGAAAATCAGTCAGGGTTTGTGCAGTGGCAAAGCCAGTGAGTTTTAAGATGTTCTTTGAGATGTTTTTTTAAAAAGATGTGTGGAAGAGAGAGTAGAAAGTTCACTTGGAAGCTGGTTCCAGGCTTTTCCCACTGTGTTAGTGAAAAGTGAGTCCCCAGCTTTGCTGTTAGAATTAATAGTGGAAACTAGAAGCTATTAGCTGAGTGAAGAGTTGTAAGGTTTTTGTAAGGGGTAGTCAGATTAGTGAGGATTGGGGTATTATTAGGGTGGTAAAGTATATTTTGGTTTATAGTAAGTTGATGACAGAGTAGTTGGTGCTGCAGTTCTAACCATCCCAATTGTTTGAGGTTGAGACAGTGGTGGGTTCTGAAAGGGTTGCCAGTGGTGAATCTGGCTATGTTATTATAGCTAGTGACAAGTTTGTTAAGGTTGTTTTTAGAAAGATTGGTATAAATGACAGAATCATAGAACAGGGTAAAGATCAGGTGGGTCTGGGCAATAGAGGTTCTGGCTGTTGGTGTAAGGAAGGGTTTGATTCTATACAGGGAACTTAGTTTTTGTTGACAGACTTTATGGTAGTGTTAATATGGTCATCATAGCTAAGGTTGTTGTCTATGGTTATCCCCAGGAGACGGGTTGTAGCATCAGGGGATATGGTGGTTCCATTGTTACAGATTATTGTGAAGTGAATTTGTGGTGATTTTTGAGTAGGAGCAAAGAGTGATAATTTTGATTTTTTGGGGTTCAGGAGGAGACAGTGTTTTTCACAATATGAAATACAGTTTGGGTGAAGGTCTGGAGTGAGGCTGAGGACCTAGCGGAGCATATTAAAGTTGAATAATTAGCATATTGTATGCAGGTGGCTTGAGGAATTTTAGTATTTAGTTCATTAATAAACATTGAAAAGAGAAGAGGGCCTAGGATTGAGCCTTGAGGTACTCCAATGTTTACAGGGAGGGACATTGAAAGCTTATTATATTGCTTGTGATAAAATGGGGGAGGGGACAGGGAGGGACTGCATGGAGGTAAGGAGAAACTCCAGGTGAGGTGCAGAACCAAGATAGGGAAATGAGGAGGAGTAGGCAAAACCAATCAGTGACACAGTTGCTTACTTTCACATTGAGCTACTGGAATCGACAGGTATGATTTAACTGTGGTCAGGAGCTCAGAAAAGGGATAACTCCCTGAATTTAGCAAAGTCTACAAAACCAGTCGCCAGACAAAATTTAAAAGACAAATTAATGAGAGCTTGAGAGCTGTTAGGGTAAATTATGGTGAATTGGTTGAGATTGTAAGGGCTTATACTGCTACCTAGTGTCATTCCAAAGCAATGCAGTTGCTTCAGAATGCAAAAGATGGGAGGGGGTTTAAAAAGCATGGTAGTAGTAGCCAGCTGGTGTGCATGCCTTGGTGAAATTCTAACATACAGTTAAACACTGAATAGTCTGTTTTGAGTTTTAAAACAAATAAAATCACCTACACACTAAAGTAAGTTGTTTGTAACAAGTATGCAGAAGTGTCCGTCCAGGCAATTCTTCCTTAAGGGACTTTGTATTGTAAGGTGGTTTCCACGAGACTGGGGGAATACCCGAGTAAAAAATGACTTAGTAGGCTGGAATGCAAACACAGAGAAACAGGATTTAGTAATGGGACAATAGGACAGCAGAGAGATAGGACAAAGAGAACAGTAATACGCCTTTCAAAATATCAGTCAACTACGGACAAAATATATTGAGTTCTAAGGGGAAATAAGGTAACAAAGTTCAGAAAGGAGATATTAAACAACTGTGTTCATGATATGCTGGGTTTTACAAGGGAAAGAAGGTAACGGAAGGTTCGGAAATGAGGGAACGGAAGCAGTTTAATGAGAGAGTGAGCAAGAAAATAGAGTAGTACTGTCTTGTAGAATTGGTACAATACACGTGAGCACCTTAAAAATATAAGCAGTTACAGGAGCAAGAGCCAAAAGCAGCAGAATGCTAACAGCAACTACATACCCGTACTACTATACAACTATAATGCAGCAGATACAGTAATGTAACGCACTATTTTATTCTCAGTTGCTGTTTATGGCGGCTTTTAACAGAGCATATTGTCCATGATACTAAACTGTTACAAACAAGCACAAGCCTTAACTGCAGGGTAGTTACATTCAAATAACAGTTGGCAATATGCAACAGCAGCAGTTAGACATGTAGCAAAACACCGTAATTCACACCAACAATCATGTATGCAGGTCGTGTATTCCAGTATGTAAGCAAGTTGGAATGGCTGCAAGAATAACCTTTATAGAGGAATAAGTGAGGCTAGTGGCAAGTAACTCACACAAACATTTGAACACCAGTGGTACAAGACCCCTGATGGGTGCCTGATTATTGGTTAGGTACCAACTAGAAAATTGCTTCCAATTACCAACATAGGGTTTTCTAGTAGCAGGCTTTATTGTCTCCTGTAGTACCTGTTGTATATCCTCATGAAATAAGTGCCTAAAAGGTATTAAAACTGAATCATCTAGGCAGACATTTGAAGTTGTTTGAAACTGGAGTGTGTCAAATTCTTTGTCTTGTGTGAACAGATCCAGTTTGTGAGGAAGCTTGTGTTAAATGCCCTTAGACAATTCCTTAAGAAGGTATTAACAATGTTGTCTGGGTCAAAGGGAAATAACTGCATTAAGCCAGGGGTCTTGGGGACCACTTAATCCCCAGAAGCATGAGATTTCTAGAAGCTGTGAGATGCATTTTAGAATATTTTTAAACAACTTTTTTATCCAGTGATGGCCTAAATGAAATTGTGATAAAGGAAAAAAAATAGCCTTACTCATCAGTTTTCCTTTTCCTACATCCTTTCAATACAGTCTGACTGACCAAGACTACCCTGTAATAACTAAATTAATCTTGAGGTTTGGCAGGAAACTACTAGATACCCAGAAGCCATGCAGTTATAGATGCTCTAAGGAGCATTTTGGAGCTTTTGTTTCCAATCTTTTGATCCAAAGATGGACAGAACAAAAATTATTCTTATAGAAAAGAAATTCAATGCTACTTTTTCATTTCAAGGAAGAAATAAGTTGTACCCAAGTTTTAATGCTCAAGGGTGAGCAAACACCACTTCACAATCAACTAAGAAGGCAAATACTTGTGAAGATGCATCATATCTGGGAATAATACCTGCCCTCCTACCACACCTCAAAATAGGTAATCACTTTCTGTGTATGCCACGCTGATATTGAATTGAGATTAAAATTAAGGCCTTAATGCCCACCATCATTTTTCAATCTGTTACTGCTGTTATATTTATATGCATCATGCCACTTAATCCCCTACCCCCCCCCCAAAAAAAAAACAGCCACTTTCTTTATACCCTTCTGATGTCAGACTGGGACAAAACTGGAAAAAAAAAACAGAACGTATTTGTTTCTACACATATATAAACAACACATTTATTTTTCTCCCCCAAAAGACAGCTATATATGCATTAGATGGTTGATTGTGGGGAAAATTGAAAGAAATTATAATATTTCCAACTTCTTAATTCTAGAAACAGTACAATGTTTATATAAAAGTTATCACAACCCTCTGTGCACCCCTTTGATGTTTGTAAGGAAAGCTAAGGAAATAACCACACTGTCCTCAGCCCAACACCTGATACAGTGGGAGTATTAAGAGAGACCTCGAACGTTTGAGAGGATTGTTAAAGAAATCATATCACCACCTTAGCCCCTCCCTCCTGCAAGTACAGAAACCTGTGCATACCTATGAGCAGGGCAGGCTTTAGGATTTTAGAATAGCTGGGGCTCATGGCAGAGGTGTTTATTAAGTTCACGCCAAAATCCACTTATACAGCCTTGTTGTGTAGGGCTCCCATCCCCACAACTTCTGAAGGTCTGGGTATTCTGTGATACATTTATCCCCTTTCTTTGGGAGATGACTATAATATGGTCAGTTACTTTTCATCTAGACAAAGACCACTGGAATAGCCAAAGACAAAGGTAGACCAAAAATTAGCGTAAACTTGCATTTATTAATCGCTTTTGTCAGAGACTTCTTCAGAAAAAACAGATACAGTATCCAGTGGTGTTTCTTCAGTTTTGGCTTTCTGGAATCGTGAACTTTTATGGTTTTCATCTTGACAACCCCCAACAAGCAGTTATAGCTATGTCTATGTACAATTCTGACATCTGATCATGATAAAAGACAATGAACATGTAATGTATTTCACCTTTGTCCAAACAGTTGCCACCATTAAAATATTGCACGTTGCTTCAAATAATCACATCAGTTCTGCAAAACCAAAATAATAAGCAAGCGGCAGCAGGCAGCTAGTCATTTTCCTCCACAGAAGATAGCTACAGCAATTATACCTTCTCTATCTGTGCATATCAGGTGTCCACTGAAGTAGTGCATCTTACAAATGCACACTAGTCCTGCAACGCCAGACAGTGACTGTTTAAACTGAGCAAATGACAAAGAGGGTCAGTTACCTTCATCCTGCCAACTACAGTCCTCACCCAAAAGTTACATCCTTCAAGTTAGCAGGAAGGTATGTGGTCTCTGGACAGAGCATCTGCACTGTGATGGAATCCATTTGGTTAGTGCTTGATCTTGAAATTAATTGTCTTGTAATCCCAGAACCCACCAGCAAAGCTTAATATTGTCTTCCTTCTGCTTATGAAGCTATTGAGGGAAGATATGATTCATAACAAACATGAATTCTCTGTCTACCAAGTAGTATCAATGGGTTTAAATGACAACTTTATGGTTAAGCACCCTTGTTCAATTGTACAGTAACTACATTATCCTTAGTTTCCTGCTTATGTACCAAACATTTAGGTGATGACTGCACACTACCAAACCTAAGAGGCATCTATATAAGCATACAAGATCTTAAAGTTTTCAGGAACTCAAGAATGGACACCATACAGATTCTTTGTGCGAGTCTCTTAATGTCTGCAACAGCCTCTGGTATCCGCTTGATTTTATCAAGCTGACTACTTTTGGTGTGATCAGTCACAGGAGAGACCACTAAAGTCAGAGTACACTTTCTGTAATATCCAGCAAGCCCCAAGATGACTAGGATGTGATTTTTACTGTAGAGTATAGAATACCTTTTATAGCTTCCAGATTTTTTTTTCCTTCTGGGACAAAATCAGTCTTTATCATATAATATACCTTAATTACACAGCTTCAGTCACATCCACTACATATATGACAGCATTACCTTTATCATATAATATACCTTAATTACAGAGCTTCAGTCACATCCACTACATATATGACAGCATTAACTGCGAGGTCCACTTACCTTAGGGAGTGTAAAACTGACTATATGCTTGGGAGGTTTGGTTCCCAGTCTGCTGACTAGATGATGATATTGTTGCAGTAAGCTGTAGCAAACGGGCTGGGTTGTTTTAGTAGCATTTCCATTAGTCTTTGGAAGGTGGCCAAAGTATCATGAAGACCAAGGAGTAAAACCATATGCAATAAAAGACCTCTGTCATGGAGAAAGCAGTTTCTCTTTGGCTTCTTTGGACAGAGGACTTGTCAGTATCCTTTGGTCAAACCCAGGGTAGTAAGGAAGTGGGACTTGCCATGCCATTCTTCAAGTTCATCCACCTGTAGCATGGGGTATGCGTCAAACTTCGATATGCTATGCAACTTCCAGAAGTCATTAAAGAACAGGATAGCAACATCTGGTTTGGATGTTAATACCATTTGATTCTTCTATTACCTTAGATTTTGAAGCATTCTAGTTTCCTCCTGTGTTGTTTGCTTTTGAGTTTCCAGTATTCTAAGTCTAAGACTTGCATTCTTTTTGGGTGTAGTTCCAATATGATGGGTGATCAGTGCGGTTCATCTGGGTAAATCACAAAAAAATCCTTTTCCTTAAAAGAAACTCCTGGGCCACTTGTTTTGGGAGCTTGAAGAGGTTATTACTCACCTCCAACTCGGGGATGGACTACTGCGACTTTTCCTGTTACCGGTGAATCATTTCTGATATGAATTCAGTCACATTAACTTGTGTCTCTCCCTCAAATATTCTAATACATTAGATTTACTTAGAATGTTTTCTCTATGCTTCCCTTTGTAATTCACCTCATTTCATTTTGTTAAGAATTTCATCCAGACCTTGGTGTTTTCCAAGAGGTTATTCTCATTAATAGGGAGTAGGAACAATACTTGGTCCCACCACTTCAAATTCTCTAAGGTGGGTATTCTAATTGCACACACCTTGCTTGAAGAATTATATACTGCCTTCTGTTGGTTTCTTGCTGTTACTTGCATTATGCATGCATACCAAAGTATATTTAACTATTTATTGTGACCAACTAGTCTTACTACTGTATTGTACGAAGTATAATAAATACACCGAGACAAACTGCTTCAGTTAATATGCAATTTACTATTACATTTTCCTTTTGGATCTACAAGCATGCAATACAGATGCTGTCAGCTCTCTATGGCAAATTCCCAAAGCTAGTTTATACACACTCATTTATACCAAAAAGTCTGATATTTTTTTTCAGTCTGATGTATTACAATCTTCCTTTGTATAACACTTTTCTTTGTTCTTCTAATTTATGATTTGTCCTTGATTCTTTTACGTTCGGTGGCCCAAGGAAACTCAGTCTTGCATTATCTGAAACGTGGTGTTCCAGCACTATCTGAAACTTGATGTCCCAACTTTATTTTGTTTGATGTTACATCTCTTTACTTTGTTGATGCCCTTCCAGCTGCCATTATGTTTACAGACTGTTTCTCAATAACATACTCCTTTACAGGATGCCAATATCTAATTAAGCTTTGCCAGCACGCTTACTTTTATTTTTCAGCATTTTATACAATTCCTAAATTAACTCTTTACATTTCATATCATTCTTGCAGCTTTTTATTCAAGCTAATAATCATACTAGTGAAGAGACAGTGAACTATTTATTCTTTCAGTTCCCTGTTATTTTATTTTTTTTTTTTTTGGATGAATGGACTAAACTTCAGTTAAAGAAAAGACTGCATTTGTTTCATTAACATTATCATTTAATGCATTTACCACTTTGCTCATATTTACGATCATAACTTGAGTTATTGCAGCTCTTTGTAACCTGCAGCATATAAAACAATTCTAAGCTGTTATTATTATTATGACCCCTAAAATTATCAACACAGGATGTATTAACCAATTTAGCAATTTGGTCCCAGATGATGACCATTCTCTCAATATGTCCCACCAATTATGGGCAGCGTCAGCTTCTGTTTTTGTCTTTTACTATCACCACTGGTTTATTTGAAACCACACATACAAACTGTGGTGCCACTTTAACAAACATTTTGAAATTTAAAGGCAATATTGTCCATTTACACAACATTTTGTTCAATTTACAAATTTAGATACATTAGTACTAAACTGTACTCTATCAAAGATACTTGTAATGACTTACTTCCGTTATGCTTGTAAATGTACAATCTGTGAGATATCTTGTTCTACTAGTTTTCATATCAAGCTCTTTTAAATCTGCATTTGGTATTTTTAAAACTTGGAAATGTAATATTGAAGTGCAATATTTTTTTTTTGGAATTGTTGTCATATCATAGTACAAGTGGATGGCATTTTTACCATTTGATCTATATGAAGTACTGGCCTGTTACCCAGAATGGTAAGTATTTTAACCCATGGTCCTTTTTTTGTATTACTGTGTTGTTTATACAAATAAACAGAGTATTGGTAGAAATCATATCCTTTTTTTCCCTGTTGAGTTTATTCTTATTTTTGTGTTATTGTCTACACACTGACATTTTTGCATGAGGTCTTCCCTTGTCAGAACTGTTACATTTTTAGGATGTAATGTACAGCATCTAATAGAGATAGAGCTGTTTATTGAAATGTTTATGTTGGTCTTTGATTCCTTCTCTACTTTTATGCCTGACCTTGTTCGGCTAACCATGCTGTAATATTTGTGTTAAATGTTAACTTCCCAAAAGTACATGCTTTTTACAACTGAAATTGTCTTGTGTTCTATTTTGTGTAGCATTTTCTTAACTAAGTTTTATTTGTGAAATATTGTAATTCCCTCTGTTTTGATGTTCAGAAATCTGCAAATGAAATGCAGATGTCTGTGTTGAATGCTGCGTGCCTTGTTTCGCAGCTACATTTTTATCTATCATTTTCCAGACACTGAACATTCTCAAGCTGTACCAGAATATATGTATGATAGTAAACAGAAATACATGCATTTAACTATTTCGACATATATTATAGCAACAGATGTGTATATGCATCTAACTAGCAAATAGATGTGCACATGCATTTATACATTTTTAAACACATCTATCATTGCATACATTCTCCTCTGTTTTATTTTAAATAAAAACTGTCTACATTACTATGTACTTTTTAGTCAAGTTATTTTGCTATTAACTAGAAACACATTAGGAAACAAAAACCTTTAGCTTTCTTTTAATACAGCAAGTTAACACAGTTTAATATTGTCAACACAATGATAACAAGCATTACCAGTTAGAACTGGATTAATCTGAATATGACTGTATACAGTGATGTTCTTTACAGTAGTTTATTGACAATGCTTGAGGATTTTATTGCAAAGGCATTGCAGTCTTGTTTTTGAAAAAAAAACACGTCACAAATGTCAAGCTTTGACTTCTTACTCTATTTACATAGATAAACCATTTTATATACTGTACAGAATACACTTGCTTGTACAGATTGTTTTGCATTTGTACATACATGGTTGTAATGTACACTCAGTCCAATTTACAACTTAGCATTAAACTGAAGCCTGCTAATTACATTAAAATGTATTTTTGGTATTACCACTTTGCATCTTTGAGTGCATTTTGCAGTACTGTTTACACAGTTAGTGTAAAATTGAAAGTATGCCCTCCCCCCTGTAGTATACATAATTTTATTGCAGTATTGTTTATTTGCTTTATGCTATGAGAATTAAATGTATGCTTACCTTTTGGCTGTTACCTAGACTGTGACACTTTGGTCTTACACATTTGCTATAAAGCTTTTGCTGTTGTTTATACTGTCAAAGTTGTAATTGGAATTGCTTTTACCCATTTTGAAAAAAAATATTTACTGTTACTACTAGCTATTCGTACCCTCCCTTTTTGTAAAGGGACCTGCATAATTTAACTGCATACTATAGCCCATGTACTGACTGTACTCATAGTATTTACTTGCAAACAGATTAATGACATGTATGCACAATTGTGATGTCTTATTGTAATTACCAAACAGGATTTTTGTAGACTTTTGTGCTTTTTGCTTAATGTTGTGCGTGAATACTTAATGTTCTAGAAAAACGTAAGACATTTGGTCTGGTGACCAGTCTTGTTAACTTGACCTTATAAATTTTAGTACCAGTATCATTTTATGTTATGTAACATTCCTTGTAACTACCTATTCCAGCCTGGAAGGATTTGAGCTCACATACTTTTTTTCTTTCTGTACATTCCAGACGCTTAACCCATAATTCTTTCAGCACTTACTCGTACCTTCAGTCATTTGTTAATATACTTGCAACTCGATATTAAAATACAGTTGTAATAAACATTAACTTGCCTAACTATGCATAATATTGCTTTTGAATACTGTTTTTGCTGGAGTCTTTGCTATTTTTTATGCTATTATACAATTACAAAATATTATAAGAAACCAAGAGAGATATTGGCTTAACTAACACATGCTTAAAACAAATATATTTACATGATTTACATTTGCTGTCATTTGCCTTTTGCTGCACTTTAGATGAAAAGAAAATACATGCATGCCAGTCTTGTGACATCATGTCTTTACTGCGTTTAACTACTCTCATTTGATTTTTATACCGTAGAACTGTTTTATTTGAAATGGTTTTAAAATCACTATTTAAGTGCTTTGCTTTAACTGAATGAAAGTTTGTGCTGTGTATGCTTAACCATTTTCTAAAGGTTGAATACTATGTTGTAAATTATTTTCTATCAGCGTAGTTAACTGCTGTTGCTTTAACTCTTTACTAACCAGATAATATTTGTCAGTATTCTGTTCTGCTGACTTTAAAGTTCTTATGCACTTTTGAAAAAGTGTTTGCATATGTTGTCTGAACTTTTTGAACTCACTCTGACTGTCTTAGAAGTTTATTAAATCTTTTTGTCAGTTCACCATGAACCTCGTCTCTGTTTTTATCCGTTTTGTAATGTGCAGTGGTTTTATGTCACTTTGTCTAGCAAGATGTACAGAAGATTTTCTAAATAACTGACTTGACTGATATTGTAACTCTGAAATTAACATTTTACATGTGGTGACAGGACATAATGTATCTGGTTGTTTACCATTACATTTATGACACTGCACACAGAAAGCAGTTTCATATGACTTGCACAATAAATGTTTACTGCCATACCAATGATGTTGCTGTTTAAGATACCAGTCAAACGTAATGCATTTATATAAAGTATTGACATCAACTTTATCTAATAAAGTACTACATGTGCGACAGTTTTGTTTATACCAATCTTTAAATCCTGACCATACATGTGCTGGACTATTATTACTGTCTACCTGAAAGGTAGTCTTACATTTCACAGTTGTTTTGTTAATGGCATTTATGCTGTAGAATGAGAAACAAAAAGAGAATTACCAGTTTCTGTGTGGAAGGTGGCCAAATCTTCTGTTATGAAACAGAAAATCCCTCTTTGACTGTCCCAAAAGGTGGTCAAACAGCTGGCAGATTCAGCTGTGTGAATGCACAGGACCTGTGGAACTTGCAGAGATGCACTGTTCTGCTACCAGAAACTGTGCATAAGAAGGAGGCAAACGATTGCACTGAAACTGGATGTACTAACTGAATAAAATGAAAAATATGCTGTAGTCACAATAAGAAACGATTCGGTCCATCAACTGTGGCTCGCCATTGAAGAATTATATACTGCCTTATGTTGGTTTCTTGTTGTTACTTACATTTACATGCATGCATACCACAGTATATTTAACTATTTATTGTGATCAACTAGTCTTATTACTGTACTAAGTACAATAAATACACTGAGACAAACTGCTTCAGTTAATACGCATTTACTATTACATTTTCCTTTCGGATTACAAGCATGCAATACAGATGCTGTCAGCTCCCTATGACAAATTCCCAAAGCTTGTTTATACACACTCATATTTATACCAAAAAGTCTGATATTTTTTTCAGTCTGATATATTACAATCTTCCTTTGTATAACACCTTTCTTTGTTCTTATAATTTATGATTTGTCTTTGATTCTTTTAAGTTCAGTGGTCCAAGGAAACTCAGTCTTGCATTATCTGAAACTGCCTGTACAATAGCTCAAATGGACTTCAACCAGTAGTAGTGTAAGGGGACCTCACCTATGGGAAAACATTAAGTAAGGTACCAACTGATCCCAGTTTTTCCCATCAGCCTCAAGGTACTTCTTCAGTATGGACTTTAAGGCTCTGTTAAACCTTTCCATTAACTTGTTAATTTGTAGATGGCACAGAAAAGTCTGGTTGTTTTACCTGAAAAGTTTCACATAGCTGATTGACAATCCTTGGCATAAAAAGGGTACACTGGCCAGTCAAAACTTCTTTGAATATTCCTACCTTGAAAAAAGCAGAAATAATGCTGGTTATGACTTTGGAGTTGGTTTACTGAAAGCATGCTTTCAGGAAAGTGAGTGGCGTAATCTAGGATAACAAGAATATAGGATCTGTTAGTAGACTTAACTAGCGATTCTACAATGTCCATGGTTATTCTGTCAAATTAGATTTCTATTATTTCATTTTGTATTACAGATATTTTAAAGCCTGTGTTTAGCACTGTCCTCTGACAATCCAGACAGCTAGTGAAAAAGTTTTTTTTTTTTTTTTTTACCTCTTTCATCACCCCAGGCCAACAGAACTAAGCTAATATTCATGCTTCAGTTTTGTCCATGCATAAGTGCCTTCCTAAGATGGGGTAGTAAGCCATATTTGTTACTGTTGTTCAAACAGGTCTTTGTTCTATCAAAGGATGCATTTCTTCTTTTTATTTTGCTATCTGTAGAGCAAGTCATGATGTACTTCAATATAACAAATAAGGAAGCCTACTGGGAGTTCAGCTCCCAGTACCCTGGAAATGGTTTCTTGGGCCCAGTTTAGGGTCTTGTCATCCCACTGAGATCTCTTAAAGTCCCCTAACTAGTCTGAAGTTCAAGCACAACCTGATTAACCTGGGAGTTAGATTATTCATTTTAATTTCCCCTAAGGTAGACACTGAGACCTCAATATCCCATTTTCCCAAGAAAGGATAACTTATTCCAATACTCCTCTATCCCATCTTTACTTTTCTGCAGAAGCAGTTATGTCAGGTTTAGAGGAACTTTTTTCTGACTTTCCTTAATGTTATCCCCTCTTAAAAGTCTGAGGTACCCCGTGCTTTTCTGGGTAAGACCTCCTTCACCATTCCAACTTTTTGAAAGGGTTAATTCTTCCTCACCTGTTCATTTCTCCCCACCCATGCACGTGTTCATTGTTTCTTTAGGTAACTTTATCCATATTGCAGTTGTATCAAGATCATCTACCATTACTGGGATCTGTTTTTTCTCCCTATCAGGTTCTCTTTCTTGGGGGGGTGGTAGTTTCTGTCTCTGTCTTATGGGGATCCGTGTTCATTTTCCAGCAGAAGTGATCCTTCTGGTCTCCCTCTAATTGTTGACTTAACATTCTATCCAAACATTCGTAAAGAAAGAAAACATTTTCCATACAATAACATCACATTTACCATAAGGCACTATTGCAACCAAATGAATATTTTCACTAATTGGGGCTGTACTTCTACTTGAGCCATCAGGTGGCTCTTCCTTTCCCCACGAATACAGATGACTTGTATGAATATGGGGACCATGCCTTTCTTTTACAGAATTACAAAGCTTTGACCAACATGATCATGGTGAAAGAATACAGGAGCCCCTTTTGTTCCTGCCCATCTACTTTTATCTTCCATCTTATCAGTTTGACCATGGCATAATAACAGAAGGCAATTTCTATGAGCATCATAATGTCTTGATCATACTCCATGACCTCACACTCTCCAGTCATATCTCTGGTTCTCTGAACAGGGGTCTCTTGCCTACATTTCCTGCAGTGTATATAGCAATGTGGTTCTGTTTCTCACACTTAAAACGTTGGCCAGGGGTCAGGGTTCTCCGACTATGAACCAGATCTTACAACTACTCTAGCAGTAGACTCTTTAAACATACTCTCATAACACAGTATCCTTTCTACTACAATCACAAAACTATCTGTGTTCTGGGAAACAGACTGCCATATCTAGCCTTTAATGTGAGGGATCACCCTTTTAAACCCATCTATTACTAGAACTTCTAGCATAGGCTCCTTACTGTTGTGTCCCTCATGATCTAACCCATCCATCCTCAACCCCTTTTCCCATTTTGCACATGGCATCAGGATATCACTTTAGCAGTGACAATCATCTCGAGCCAAGGTTTATACCTCCGGGTGGCTAGCTCTGCCACGATAGTTCATTTGTACCACTCACCCGCACACACACTCTCACCTACTGACAATTTAGAGTGTCCAATCCATCTACTGTATGTCTTTGGAATGTGAGGGGAAACTGGAGCACCAGGAGAAAACCCACATGACCACAGCAAGAATATGCAGACTCCACACAGAAGGCACCCCAGCTGAGAATCGAACCAGAGAACCTCTTGCTGTGAAGCAACAACACTAACCACTGCTTTAATTGAAATAACTGAGCTCATACTATCTTGTTTTTTGACAAAGTCCATCCATGAAACTTGCTGGTCTGAGTATCTGCAGTTACCCTCACCATGACCAACAGACTTTTTTCAGCCTTACTGAAGTCAGCATACTTTGAAATAACCATTTACAACCAAAGGGCTTCCCTTGTAAGGTGTGCTGCAATTGTATGTGCCCAAGATGAGTAGTCAAAATCCAAAGAAACAAGAACAGCATGTGGGTAAACCAGGCAGGATACAAAATGCAAAACAGTAGTAAAAAAAATCCAAAACCTGGAAACGTTGCATTTTACCTCAACATTTCCTGGGTTTGTATTTTTTTTTACTACCCAAGATGAATAGTCTCATCCTTCTTAGGTGGTGATTCAATGGTAAAGGTAGCAACAGATGGAAGTAAAGTACATTTTGCAGTCTTTCATAGGTCATCATTCTTGTGACTAGAACAATCGCCTTCCTGGTACAGGATTCAATTGAAATATGACTAGTACACTCCTTTTTGTGGTATTGTATTTAAATTTAACAATCAGATGACAGTTCTCTAGTCTCTCTGAAGGAAATAATATTGGCAAAAGAACACAGATAAAAGTCCCCCCCCCCCCAGTTTTGTATTAAAACATGCAACAATTCTCACTATTTATTTCAGGGTTTAAACTAGTGAGCAAAAGTAGCAAGTAACAGCTCACTCTCTTTTCTAAGGTCTTGTACTAGCAAGGAGCATTAAGGTACACTAAGGTTCTTCTCTTTTTTAGGTTTCTCACTAGCATGAATTTGCAGCAAAATAAAACAGATAGTCCTTTCTCCCCTTCTCAGACCTTGACTCACAAGCTGTTACAACAAAGTAAAAAAAGGTGTTTTCTTTCTTTTTGTCAGTATTATGCTAAACTCAAGAGAGATTTCAAGACCAACAACAATAAAATCTCTTTCTTTAAGTCTCCCATAGGTGTATGGGAGTATAGTTATCTAGGCAAAACAAAACAGTCTGTCACTGGAGTTCAGGTGTATGATTAACTACAATTAAATTTCAAGACACAGCACGTACCAGTCTACATAATATAAGACACAAGAAAACTGTATCAAAATCAGACAGAAAGCTCTTTAGCCACAAAACATTGATGGATGACAAAAAGTCACTTACTGCTGCAAAATAGTTGGTGAATTAACAAAGATCTCCAAAGATGGTTTCTGCAGAACGACTAGCATTTCTAGCACTCAAGGAGTAGAACAGGCAAAACCTCCAGGAACAGCTTTCTTAAGTGTACCTCTTCTTTGATTTACCACTCCAACAAGACATGTGGCTTCCAACCTCCTTCAACACTATGGGAGTAGATTCTCCAATGAATGGTATACCTCTCCCCTTCTATATGGAACCATTAGACTCCTTTAGAGTTGACTTTTGAGTCTCCCTTGTCTCCATGGCTTCTCCCATTTCATCTATGTCCTCAGCTTGAATAGGTAGCCACTTCCCACTGCAATTAGTCACCTTTTCCTAAAAAGTAGTTATCTAAAGGGCCAGACACAATACCCACATCTAAACTCTAACCATCGGTACTTTACTCTCAGGATATCCTATGGGTTATCTATGCCTAACATACCTAAATGTACCCATTAGTACCATCCAATAAGCTGTCCTGGTAGCACCATCATGCTTTATTAGTATACTTACACACGTGTTTTATATATATATATATATATATATATATATATATATATGTATATGTATGTGTGTGTGTGTGTGTGTGTGTGTGTGTGTGTTTGTATATACATATATGTATAGGGATTTCGGTCAGATTATCAAAGTTCCAAAACTTCAAAATTCATATCATATGGTTGAGACTATATGATCAAAGGTTCGGAACTTCAAACAAAAAAAAAAAAAAATAAAAACAATTCTATTTTTAATGTATTTTCAGGGGGGCACAAACTCCTACACTCCCTGCTAATTAAATATACCAACTTCAAGATCACACTACATTGCAGAAAAGGGTAAATTTTCCATTCCATGGTGTACCGCAGTCATCATTCAAAATGTTCAAAGTTTCAAGACTTCAGTCATATGGTCCCGAGCATATAACTTCCAAAGTTTAGAAACTTTAATAATCTGATTGGGATATACATATATATATATATACATATATATATACATATATATATATATATATATATATATATATATATATATATAAAATCTTGCACACATTTAAAATTCAGTATGTGCAATCAGCAGATTTTCTATCACACATACCAGCTTTTTTTTCCAGTGGTAGAAATTCATTTTTGACCAAATATATGTAAACTGTACACACACACACACACACACACACACACACACACACACACACACACACACACACACATACACACACAGTAAAATAATTCATTTTTGCTTCTTCCAACTCCCCTTTTCTAGGACAATCTTTTATAATATGTATTTCATGTATTTTAGATGTGCTTTATTTTATCTTATATTTCACTCTAAAATATGCTTTTATGTACATTTAAAGACCGCATCACTTTAAGCATAGTTACATGAATTTAATTAGGTTTACTGTTCAAAAAACCTTCGGGTTTTTCAGAATTGCTGCTTCAGAAAACCACATTATTTTTTTTTAGCACTTGACTCTGTAGACTTAATATCACTAGTAAGCCTTCTGCATGGAATCTTAATCAGGTGTTCATATACACAAGTCTGAAATCAAGATGCCATTTTTTTTCTACATTTTTTTTATGATGCTGACATTCATTTTTTTAATTTTATATGCTACTAAATCATACATTATATAGGCTAGCGTGATCATGAATATCATATTTATAAATAAATATTGTCTTCAGACATAACATGGGAAAGTAGAATGAAATAAAACATTTCAGAACAAGTCATCACAATAAGAGTACACATATAGAAGTTATGAGTCCACAGTCAAGCTTATAGAATAATAATACTCCACAAAAAAGGTCTCTGGTTGATAATGTGCGCACTGCAGCACCAAAGAATCCAAAACAAAACAAAAGCTAGGTGCACACCACGGCAGGAATATAAATATAAACATTAAAAAAATGCTTTTGTTTATTAAATGAAAAGTTAAGTGCTTTCACTGCTACATGTGCAGTTTCTTCAGACCTATTTAAAAGCTACCTGCTGTTCACTATTTAAAACCAAAAGAGCCAGTTGGTCAGATAATTCCATTAACACATCAGATCAGTACATCACAATGTAAGACATGCCAAGCAACCTCATCCTAACTTTTAAAGGAACAGTAAAAATACATAAAAGGAATTCATAAAAATAAAGTATTGCATATAAAATATGACAAAGCTGTATAAGTGATCCCAAAATGTTTATATACATAAACTATACATATTGACATAATCATACCTTGACTAATGCATGCTCAGTGTTTCAAGGGGTGAGATTTCAAATGGGGTTTAAGAGAAACACATTCATTAATATCATGAAATGTATCTGCATCTAATCATATTATCCATCCTTGTTCACATTCCTCAGTAAAATTCTTATCACCCCCTCTAATATTAATTGCCAGAACTTCCAAAGCTAATAATTTAAAACTGTTTCTCCCCTTTATCAATGATATGCTGTGCAATTGCACTTCTACACTTCTTATTCCTCACATCACTCATATGTTCTAAAATACGTCTGATGTGGTTGGCGAGAAGTTCGATGTACTTCTTGAGAATTTACAGAGTTTCGAAAGGAGAATACAACAAACCAAATGCAAGAAGCTGCAATGAGACTAAATGATTTTGGCAACAGGCATGTTTTCATGGCCAAAATCTAGTGATATAGTTATTCCTGACTTACAGCCTGTTGGGGAAGTGGATATCCCTTTAAGTGAGACCCAGAACTTGGGCAGCACCCTAGAGGAAGGAAGAGTTTGATGTAATTTAGCTGCCACAGTGTCCCAGTTAGGTTCAGCAGTCAATAATATGAGCTTTCTGTGTGGTTCCTATGTCTTTAAATGGCGCACAGGAAGTCAGGAATGACAATATGGAAGTGACAACGGCAACAGTGCATAGAGCAATGACCAGCATGGAGGGCAAACAGAATTATACTGCTGCTACACATCAAACACGTTTTTCCCTCTCGGACCCTCTCCCTCTGCCACTGGATTACAAGAAGAACAAATCGAGGACTTAGTCGAGGGAGACTGCGACAGAGAAATCGGTCAGTGGATATGAAGAACAAGGTAACATGAGGCAGGACACAAATTAAACGGTCATGAACTTATCTTCCTTAACGTTAACTGTAGAGCAGCATAGCCTTTTGAATAAAGGGTTATCCTTTATTCTGATGCAGCATTCTGATATTTCAGATGTCATTTTAGACCTTAAGATGTTCGCAAGGAATTTGTCATTGAAATTACAACTACCTGAATCGGTTGACACATGAGCGGGGTTCAGGAAGACTAGAACTTTTGTCTCAGTTATAGATCCTGTTGTAGAAATGTTTACTGCCGTTTGTGAAAGAGAAATTTGGCTTTCATAAAATAAAGGATGGAAAAGTAAATTTTTTAATTTAACTGAAGGTGAACGGCTTGCCTTACAATAACTAAAAGAGCTGGCTTCTATAGAAATACACCCATCTGATAAGGGGGGCAGCATAGCTGTTTTAGATCAGTCTCATTATTTAAAGAATATGACTGAATTATTAAGCAATGAACGAAAGTTGATGGAATTATAGAGACTAGCCTTTTTCTTGTTTCACATGTACATGACTAATGTTATCAGAGGATATGTTCAGATATTTCTCTGTTGAGCATCCACTTATACCCATATTATATAGCCTTCCTAAAGTTCACAAAAATATTCAAAACCCACCCATGCAACCGATAGTATCGAGCAGAGGGTGGGCCACAGAACCACACTCTATATTTGTGGAGAAGACACTACACCCTTTTGTGAAGGTGACTGGGACAGTGTTAAAGGACACAAACATTTTAAATGAATTATTCCTTGTAATGAAGAATGAATATAGGAGTGCAGATTTGGTCTTTTTAACTTTAGTTGTTTTGTCCCTGTTTATTGTCATTCTGAATGAATGGGGGAGTGAGAATATTAGGAATTTTTTTATTGAGAGAAGCAACTTTGAATACTAGGAATATTGATCTAGTGTGTAGCTTTAGAGTTAATTTTAGAAAATAATATTTTTATTTTTAATGAGGGTTATATTTACAGAAGGTTGGTGTAGCTATGGACACAGCATGTCCCAATAGCTATGCCAACCTCGCCGTGGCACAATGGGAATATGAGAATGTAGTTAGAAACAATGAGCCCAGTGGGCATATTTTGACATATAAAAGATTTGTGAATGATGTCTCTGTTCTCTGGAAAGGGTCTGTAAAAGGGATTGAACAATTTGCTGAGTATTTACAACCACACCATTTTTGAAGTTTGGTTACAATTGTTCTTATGAATCTATTGAAATTTTAGATGTTAAAGTTACAAAGAGTTTGCTTGGTGAGGTTAGAACTTCTATTTATAAGAAAAAATGCAAGAAGAATGTTCTCTTGCATAAGGATAGTATGCACCCTCACCATGTCTATAGGAATGTTGTCAAGGGTCAAGCACTTAGGGTGATGAGAATACACAATAATGAGGTGGACATGATGTCAGCACTATCTGATCTGAAGACTGATTTTATACAGAGGAGATATAGAGAAAATGAGGTGGATACTCCGATTGCTGGCGCCCTAGACGAATGAGACACGAGAGGGTAACCTTATCTTTCTGTTAATTATGAAGAGACCCATAGTGAGAGGGGTGGACAGGGATGGAGAGATGTGACCAGGTTAACTTTAACATATAAATAAAAAGAGCAACAAATGCAGCCACTGTAGATAAACTTCACCTTTTCCAAGAATGTGGAACAATAAGTATAAGTAGAAAAAATGGAGAACGGAGAGACCACAGCATAAAACCAACAATTTATTCAAGTCCAACCTGTTGAATTTTTGGACTTGAATAAATCGTTGGTTTTATGCTGTGGTCTCTCCGTTCTCCATTTTTTCTACTTAACTTTAACATATACCAGCAATGTTAATACCATTTGTGACATCATAAAGAAGAATTGGGGTATACTGAATACAGATGAAAGAGTAAGGCAATCCATGATAAACCGGACTTTCGTTTTAGGAAGAGACAATTATGTTATAAAAGTACTAGCAGGGAATATATACCACCGTCACACAGGGAAGGAACCTTTCCCTGTAGACAATGCAAATCACGCAAGTTCATTCACTCAGGTAATCAATTTGTACACCCCTCTAAGGATTTTGTCCTTGAGACCTCATTTTATGCTGATTGTTGAACAAAGGATTTGATTTATTTTTCATATTGCGTTGAATGCTACGTCTATTATATAGGGAAGATGAACACGCATTTTAAATAACGTATTTTAGAACATAGAAGTTCGATTGCACAGCATGTCATTGATAAAGGGGAGAAACATAGTTTTAAAGTCTTAGCCTTGGGAGTTCTGGCAGTTAATATTATTCTATTTTTATTTTATTTGCAGTCTGTTAATTGAGGGAGTCCACTGGGCCAAACTGAGCCCTTTTTCAGTGGAGGCCAAGGGAGAAAAGCTCCATGTGAATACATGTACAAAGCTAAATACAAAACAATTACAAAGACGATGTTTTAAAAAAAATAACAATACAGTGTACAATTGCTTATGAAGTTTACAGAGTATAATGACTGTAAAAATGTGGGAATTAATAAAACAATTTAGTTTAAGATAGTAATAATGCTTTATTTAGGTTAAGTCATTGGAAAATGAAATAGTGAGAGACAAAAGAGATGAAAGAAAGTGAGAAAGATAAGGATGAGCTAGGGTGAGGAGGAAAGTACAAGATGGAGGAGGAGTGAAAGTGTAATGTGGAAGTGGAGGATGGAGTGTGAAGTAGAATGTGAGGTGTATAGGTTATTAGGGGTGGGAGCAGGAACATTCCCATTTTGTAGAGAGTTAAGAGTGCAGCAAGCTTTTGAAGGTAGTGGGGGATTGTGTAGTTCGAATGTGAGGAGGAAGGGACCTCCATTTCTGTGCAAGGGAGTAAGATAATAGGAGTTGGCCAGGAGTGCATAATGGTTTGTATACTTTGAGAAGGTTTTGATTGCTAGATCTGAGGGATCAGTCAGGAAGATGCATAGTGACGGTAGTAGCTAGAGAGGGTCTATATTGGAGGCTCGAACTTTCAAAAGTTTGAGTGTCATATGGTCTACACCATATGATCGAACTTTTGAAAGTTTGAACGTTTTAATGGAGATCTCCGTACAGCGCAGAATGGGAAGATTTCCCTTTCCTGCACAGCAGTGCACCCCTGCTTAAATTGTTCAGGTAGGTTATTTGTGTAGTTTTTTTTTTTTTTTTTGTGGATGTTCGAACTTTTAAAAGTTCGATCATATGGTGTCGACCATATGGCACTTGAACTTTAAAAGTTCGATTATTCAATATAGACCTGCTAGAGAGGGGCAGTGTGAGGGTTTGAAAGTGAGTTGGTGGGCAGTGAAGATTTGAATATAAAAGATATAATGGGGAAGCTCTAGCCAGTTTAAATAGTGTAGAGAGTTGCAGTGATGTGAAGATGATTTGGCACCTGTGGTAAACCTTGCAATTTTATTGTAGCAGGATGCCAGTTTAGCTTTAAGGGAGGCTTGGAGATTGGTAAGAATGGGAGTGCCATGCATAAGGGAGGGGAGAAGACAGGTTGTGGAGACAGTAAGCTTAGAGGAGGTGGTCAGAAAGTTACTGTGATGGTAAAACATACCAAGTTTCTGGTGAGATTTTTTTGATGCTAGTTTGAAGGTGTATGTCAAACTTGAGTTATTTATTAATAATGACTCTGAGAAGCTTGGTGTGGGAGACTACTTCAATTGGAGTCCTAGTATGACTTGTTATGATGGAGTTTTTATCTATTTTGGAGTTTTTTTGTAGGGGTGAATATCCTAATTTTGGATTTGGATGGATTAGAGCTAGATTATTAAGCACCCAAGCCTCAGTGCTAGAAATGGCTGTCTGAGTAGCTCGCAGTAGGGAGGGGATGAGAGGGAACAGAGCAGATGATAGTCAAGTCGTCAGCATATTGGATGAGTTTAGTATTGGGTATGCAAAGATAGAAATTGTTTATAAAGATGTTGAAAAGTAAAGGATCCAGTATTGAGCCTTGAGGAACACCTGTGAGGGTGTCTAAATAGGAGGCAGAGTTCTTCCATTTAACAGCCTTTTGCCTATTTGAAAGGTAGCTTGAGAATCAATTTATGGTTAAAGGAGAGAGACTGATGTTAGAGAACATGTCTTGTAGTAAGGAGTGGGAGATAGCGTCAAAGGCCTTGGATAAGTCTAAGAAAAGGGAGGAGTCACATTCTTGGTTGATATTGTCAAGGAATTAAAGGAAGGCAGTGTTGGTACTGTGGCCTGGTCTAAAGCCATGTTGTTTTGGTGTTAGAAGATGGTTGTCTAGAAGGTAAGGTAATAGCTGAAGGTCAATGCATTTTTAAAGTATTTTAGAGATAGGGGAGAGTAAGGCTATGGGGCGGAAATTGGAGATGTCGGTGTTACTACCTCCTTTGCGTAGAGGAATGATGAAGGCCTTTTTCCAGTGGAGGGGCACGTAGGATTCTTGGATGGACCGGTTAATTAATATGATGATAGGGAGAGCGATGTCGTCAACAGCTAGTTTAAGGTAGTGGGAGGGTAAGTTATCAGGGGCATTAGAACATTTTAGTTTGTAAAGAATTTTTTTATAGTGTTGATGGTGATAGGTTTAAGAGAGGAAAGGAGGGGGAGAGTAGAATTTCTGGTGCGGGGAGAGGATTGTGAGGGAGGAGAAGAGGGTGGAAGAGAGGTAGTGGTTGTGGGGGAGATCTAGTATTTAGGGGGGGTGATTTTAAAAATTTTACTAAAATTTCCTGGCATTAATGAACGTGTTTCTCTTAAACCCCATTTGAAATCTCGCCCCTTGAAATACTGAACATGCATTAGTCAAGGTATGATTATGTCAATATGTATAGTTTATATATATAAATGTTTTGGGATCGCTTATACAGGTTTGTCATATTTTATATGCAATACCTTCTTTTTATGAATTCCTTTCATGTAGTTTTACTGTTCCTTTAAAAGTTAGGATGAGGTTGTTTGGCATGTCTTACATTGTGATGTACTGATCTGATGTGTTAATGGAATTATCTGTCCGATTGGCTCTTTTACTTTTAAATAGTGAACAGCAGGTAGCTTTTAAATAGGTCTGAAAAAGCTGCACATGTAGAAGTGAAAGCGCTTACCTTTTCATTTTAAAAATTTTTGCTTTTGTTTATTAAAGTTTATATTTATATTCCTGCCGTGGTGTGTGTCTAGTTTTTCTTTTGTATATAGAATAGTATAGCAGTAATATACATAGGTAAACTAAGCAAAATAATTATGAAGTTATAGCATCAAGCAAATTTGTTTACAAATGAGAATAATAGTAGACATGTGAAAAAGAAGATACTTACAAAAATATGCTAGGTCCAAACACTTTAGCTAGGTTTTCCAGGGTCATACTGTTGTAGTCGCTGTAGGAGGACACCTTTAGAAGAAACTTACAGAGGTACTCTAGTAAACTATAATGAACATGAGGGAGGCATCCAAGTGATTGCTTTATCTGTTGACAGCATTCTTCAGTATCATTTCGGTTGTCTACAAAAAAATTTATATCAGCAAATTAAAATAATTGCATACATTAAGAGCAAGCAGTTCATTTCAATAAGAAAGCTAGTGAAGTTATCATGCCTATAAATATTTGTATGGTGGCAATATCCCCAGCAGTGCTGCAGACCAAGGATAAGCAGCCCTAGTGAGACGAGTGCTGAACATCATGGCTTCTGCTTTTACAAAAGGTTTGAGTGCTAGACAGATGAACTGGAAGGGGGGGGGAACAATCCACCATGCAGATGTATTGTGCTTGCCATAATCATTTTAAATACATTTGGTAGTTGCCCCATTTTAAATTTCATGCATTTTTACTACATCTGTTTTCTGTGTGTTCCTTAGGCAAAGCTTACAGCAATAATGAATCCTTATTAACAGTAAATTAATCTACAGTTCAGAACCACCATGACAAACACCTGAACAGACTTGTATACATGCAAGAGGGCTAAGATGTCTTTTTTTTTTTTTTTTCTGATGGAAAAACTCAAAATTCACATCACTTGCACACCACAATCCCATGCATAAAATGGGAAAAGGGGGGACTGGTCCAAAACTGTACTACCTGCTGTATCATTCTTACCACCTACAACCATGTCTCCAGTAAATCTAGTGACACAAAACAAAGCACGTTTTTACTGCATCAGTAGAGCATTCACTGTTTAAAATTCTACCAGTAATAAAGCCTCCCTCTATTCCCTGCAAACTCAAGTAATGGCAGACATTGTAGCAATATATGGGTTTAGTAGCTGTACTCTATAGCTGGAAGTTGGCATGCCAGGACTGGCTATTTTAGAATGAACTGGAAATTTTGAATGGCAGCCAATGTGATCTCAGTGAGCAAGACACTACCTATTACCTGTCCTCAGTGTCAAGCAGTCCCAAGTACCACACTTTAGTATCAGTGACAGGGGTTGCCTACCACCACCATAGACTTTTGAAAACCATCACTTCATTCATCCACAAATATCCTCGGCTTACTTTCCAGTCAAATTAGATGAAGTCATTTGTTTTCATTTCATAGTTATCCAGAATATATTTCCTTTGGCTCATTATACACAAATGTCTTCTGTAATTAGATTTGTTTGCCATGGCACTCAGCTTGTTCTCCTTTTATGAAAATCAAATTCAGAAATGTATAACCATTAACTTAAAAGTTTGAGCAGTGCAGTCAGTTTAGCTTAGCTCTGTGATGCTCATTTATACTCACATTTATCTAAAGAGCAAATGTCATAATGAAAGCCAAGTCCCAAAGATTGTGTTCTCTGCTTTCCTCACTTCATTGTAAAATACACAGTTGTTTATTTATGCAAAACACTATGCAGAATGAAGTCAAAGTATGGCATCTCTCAGGCAAGTGTATACACACAAACACACACAATACACACTAATACTAAATAATACTAACTTCAAATAAAAGGCATCAAATAAGCCAACACTTTTTTATTTTCTCATGCTACTTTCAGTGTTTAAAATTTGGTATAAAAACACTTGCTTTATGTATGTGAAAAGTTCAGATTTGACCAGCTCTTTGAGCTTTGAATGTACATACTTGGTTCAGCTATGCAAATGTCTACTTAATCTGTTTTCTACATGCTGATTGTGTGTGCGCGCGTGTGTGTTTTCTTACCACGAGAGAGAGATAATAACAATAAAAAATCCCCACTGCAAACTGAAATTGATTCTGTGCAGTGCTAATCAAAGCTGAATCACAACTCATAAAAAATAAAATTGTATTCTTACAAGAAATGATTATTACTTTGTTTAGAATTTAAAGATTAAACCACTTGACTGCCTTTTTACTATATCATTTTATTTGTACAGTCTGCAAAATATTTATCAATGTTGGCCTGCCATAATAAATTGAATTGCTGTTATTATATACAGCCTAGGATTTTACCTCAACTCCAGTCCCTTGAAAGTCTTTGAAATCTTAGGAGATTTTAAGGTCAATGTTTACTCTGACTTACAAGTTTCCACCAAAAATGTAGCAGTTCTAGTGCAGCCATCAAGAAACCCTATTCCCATCTGAAATACCTAACAAACCAAGTAGCAAATGAACAAGCAAAAATAAAAATAAAATGGCAAATGGCATGTACATGAAGAGACTTGAATGATTGTGTTCACTGAAATCTGTGGATCATGCATCCCATACTATTCTGCGAGGACAGCATAGCATGCTTCCATAGACTTTAAACAGCATGTAACAGGCAATTCATTTATTACCATTATCATGGTCAAAAAGTCCTTTAAAACCCCCAGTCATTGAGGAATTTATAAAAATATTTAAAAAAAAGTTAAAATTGTTTTCTGGTGAAACAGGCACCAGTAACATTTCAGTGGATAAAGGTTCTGTATGCCATGGTGCAGGTAAGAACTCCAAAGGAATACTTTAAGAAAGTAACTGTACAATGCACAAGTATTTCAACTAAAGAATCACATACACATTTTACCCCAAATTACTACTACACTGTTTTGGCTTTCCCTCATAAAAACTGTGGCACTATGACAGTACAAGTCTCTTCCACTGGACTTATTTCAGGCAAGATCAGCATATGACTGTGGTGAAAAATTGGGACAGAAATAATTGGAAATTGATTAAAATATATTTAAGTTGGTGAATGTAGCTTGGCAAGATAGGGTGTTCATTGATTGTGAAAGCTGTACATAAGCCGATTCAGGTAATTTAAATTTAAAAAGGGTTATTTTATATTCTTAGAACAAAATAACTTTCCCAGCGATGTACAAAAAATGTTACTGATATGCATATGCTGGTTCTAAAAAGCACAGAAACGATATCTTGTAATTCTGTGTGAAACTATTGGGAACCACCTAGGGTTGCCACCTTCCCTCACGGCTAAAACCGGAGCAAAGCCACGCCCCTCGTGTCACCAGTAACCCCGCCCACCCCAACCCCCTCTCCTGCCAACATACCGCCTATTTTGTGACATCACAACAGCATCACTCAACGGGAACGCCCTCTTTTTCATTCCCGCCGCCTGCTTTTGGCTGATTTACTATGCTTTTCTGTAAAAAAAGCATAGTAAATCAGCCGATTTACAAACTCCGATAGTCTGTTTCCTTTTTGAAACAGAATACCAGAGTTTGTACAGTGTTTTCCGGACTACCGGAGAATCAGTTTGATTTCCTGATAGTCCGGAATAAAAACGGAGGGGTGGCAAGCCTAGAACCACCAAAACTGAAGGCCTGCAGTTTAAAACAAAGCATCATAAATTTATTATTATTCAACATTTTTACCTGAAACTCATAACATGACACTTTCTCATTAATATCTAATAAGTGCGATAGGTGTCAATATCCAAATCCAAGCCTATTTTTTTACAGGGCAAAATTGTATTTTGCATTTGCATGCAAATTCACCTTTGCAGAAATAATTGAAAGAGTACAATGCTTCTTTTCAAAATACATGCTCAAAGTACAGTTGTGTAAAATCTTACCATAATGGTAGATGTTCTTCTCTTCAATGTTGCAGTATTCATAGCATTAGGATCCTCTGCCTAGGGCAGCCCAGCAGCCATCTAGTATACCAAAGCCTTTGGTTGCTTTAAGGTATGCCATACATCACACACATGCTCCTCACGTAGCATAGTACATAAAGGTGACGTCCAGACATACCATCCTTAGACTGAGAGCCCCAGTAGGAATGCCAGTCGAAGGAAAAACAAGAGGTAACCAGTACATCCAGAAGACATATGGACAAGGAGGAGGAAGGAGGGAATGAATACTGCAACAGTGAAGAGAAGGACATCTACCATTATGGTAAGATTTTACAACTGTACTATGTCCTTCCATTTCACTGTTACAGTATTCATAATGTTAGAGAGAGTTCCAAAGCTCAGGAAGAAACCTGGGAGGAGGAAAAACCAGCAAAGCCCTCTAGGAAGCTATGAAGAATGGCCCTAACAAATCCAGCTTTAGCTCTGACAATTCCATCCAACGTATAAAGCTTGGTAAATGTATGCACAGAAGTCCAGGTAGGTGCCTCAAAAACAGAGTTAGTATCCAAACTCTTGAAAAAATCACAAGAAGCCACAGGCCTAGTAGAATGAGCCTTAACAGAATAAGGAAGGGTCTTACCATGAAAATAAAAACAAAAGGAAATACTTTTTGATATCCAAGAAGAAATAGTCTGCTTTGATACAGCTAATCCCAAGGACCTGCGGATGAAAGGAAACAAAGAGCTGATCAGATTTCCTAATAGTCTTAGTCTTATATGAATAAGATCTGAGTTGTCTATGCACATCCAACATGTGCAGCACCTTCTCTCTGGAGGATTGTGAAGAAGGGAAAAAGTGGCCAAATGAATACTGATAAAGAGACAACTCATTCACCACCTTGGGCATAAAAGAAGGATTAGTACGCAAGGATACCCTGTCCTTATGAAACACCAAAAAAGGTGGAGAAGCCATAAAGGCTTGAAGCTCAGACACCTGTATGGCAGAAGTAAGGGCTAACAGAAGAACAGTATTCCAAGAGCAATGCTGCAAGGAAGCTGAAGCTGCAGGCTCAAAAGCAGCCAGAGTCAATTTCTCCAAAACAAAATTAAGATCCCAGGGAGAAGGAACATGTTTCCTGGGAGGCCTAATATGAAGGATGCCTTTAAGGAATTGCTTAGCTTCAAATCTAGGAGATAAAGGCAGAGAAGCAGAGATAGCAAAGAAGTGGGCCTTAACAGAAGAACAAGCCAACCCAGCACTGAGCAATTCACACAGATGAGAGAAAAAAAAGTTATGTACTTACCGTAACATTCCATCTGTGTTGTTGATTTTCATTTCTTCTCAACTGATGGGTCGGATCTGATCTCTCAGATCCATCTTGGCCATTACAAAAGCTTATGGCTATCTGGAAATCTCGAGCTTCTCCCTTACCCATAATGCACTAACCCCCATTACCTCAGATCTTGTTTGCAAGCTATAAAAAGAAAACAGACACTTATAACTTTATATATACATATCCTATATAGAGACAAGTAGGCAATGACACATCTGGAGCTGGTAATCTTCACAAGATATAACAATCTATTTTATTTTATTTTACATTTGTTGACCGGGGTTGTCCTACTGAGCTGGAATAGCCCTTTTTCAGTGGAGGCTCGGGGAGAAAAGCTCCACTAACATTACGAGATTAACGATTTAAAGAAACAGAAAATATTTACAGTACATGTCAATAAACATAGCAGCGTAACAAAGTAATCTTAGTAATACAATTTTGAGAAATGAAGCAAAAGAAAAGAAATTCTCATGTAATTACTATTACTGCATATTATGAATGAAGGAGAGAGATAAAAGATGCATATTTTTAATAGAAGTGTTAGGAAATAACTGTTCATGGTAAAAAGAAATGCCAGGTACAAGAGGTAATGAAGGCTTAGAATAGCAAAGTAGTGGTAGAGGTCTATGAAGCAAAGTAGTATAGTAGGCAGATAGAGCACAATTTTAGGGATAGTAGAGAGGGTTAAGAGGGGTGGGTACAAAGACAGGACCAGTGACTTTTAAAATGTTCCATGGTAGCTGCTTTGAATTGCTTAAGTTGATTGAGGGACCTAATTTCTAATGGAAGCCTTTTCCAAGAAATGGTAGGGTGGTAAATATCGAGGTTGCTGCCCATTTTGGTTTGGGGTATATAGATCTAAAGTAGGTCTTGGTCTGAGCTGCGTAGAAGTCTGGTGGAAGAATAGTGAGAGATAAGATGGGACAATAGGAAGGCTGGTATAGTATGGAGTGCATAATCTGGATCTGAGAGAGTGGAAGCTGGTGTGGCAATTCTAGCCAGTTTAAATATTTTAGTGAGAGGCAGTAATGTGATTTGTATCTATGGTTTGTAGCAAATCTAGCTACTTTGTTATAAGCGGATTCAAATTTTGTAAGGAGAGAGGAGTTGAGGTTTGTCAGGATTTGAGAGCTATACAATAGACTGGGTAGGAGGTAAGCATGAAAGAGGGTAACATTTGCTTTGTTACTGAGAAAATGTTATTTCTACACAGGAGGTCAAGTTTTAGGTGAGTCTTCTGAATACAGTTATTAACATGCAAGTCAAACTTTAGTTGATCATCTATGATGACACCTAAGAGTTTTGCGCTGGGTTCTACTTCGAGGAGAGTGTTGTTGAGAGACTGAATAGAGAAGGTATGTTTAAGGTGGTTGACATTTTTGCATAAGAAAAGTAGTTTTGTTTTTTTGGGGTTCAGAATAAGCAGATTTTCTGAGAGCCAGGTTTCAACTGAGTTAAAGGATAGTGGGTGGTAGATATGAGTTCTGAGGAGGTGTCAGCAATGGTGATGACTGTAGAAACATCAGCATATTGTACAAGTGAAGATTGGGGACAGGAAGTATAGAGTTGATTGGTAAAGATATTAAAAAGTAATGGACCAAGGATAGAGCCTTGTGGGACACCCATTTTAAGAGAGAGAGAAGGGGAGAGCACAGAACTCCATTTAACTGATTGCAGTCAGTCAGTGAGATAGCTAGAAAACCAGGCAACAGCAGAAGTAGAGAAGTTAAGGTTAGATAGCTTAGACAGTAGAAGTGAATGAGACACAGTGTCAAAGACTTTGAAAGGTCTATGAATAGACAAGAGAGAAGTTTATCTCTGGCTAGAGAAATAGTGTTAAGGAAGGATACAAGGGCAGTAGTAGTACTGTGTTTAGGGTAAAAGCCATGTTGTGTGGGTATGAGCAGGTTTTCTTGATGTAGGTAGTACATGACTTGTTTATGTATGCATTTTTCCAATACTTTTGAGAGGGGGGATAGAATAGCAATAGGTCTGAAGTTAGAGATTTCAGTGGAGTTACCTATGTATAGGTAGAGTGTAAAATTCTTTTCAGATAGAAGGGACCTTTGACTCAGCAATCGAGCAATTTATCAGGGTAGACACAGGGAAAGCAAGTGACTCAGCTGCTAACTGCAAGAAATAGGAGGGAATATTGTCACCAGATGTAGAACAGGGTTTTAGTTTGAAGAGTAGATATTTTATGCAGTTAGTAGGAACAGATTTGAGAGAGAAGGTATTAGACGAGTCTGAGGTTTGAGAGGGTTCAGAGGAGTTTGTAACCCAGTTTATTCTAGAGTTTGTGGTGTTAGTGGATGAGGGGTCAAAGGGAAACATTTGAGATATGGATTCTATGAACTGGTTATTAATGATGTCAGTGGTTTCCTCAGGTGTTTTGTTGGAGGCAGGGATTAGGAGAATACAGGTTCCCGGGATGCAATATTTGGTTAATGGAGTTCCAGAATTTTTGGGGATTGGATCTCTGAGGTGTGGGAGGGTTAAAGTAGAATTCTTTTTTATCCTTAATGATGTTTTTTTGTCAGATTTCTTTGTACTTCTGTAAATCTGTAGGGAGCTTAGTTTTCACTCATGTTTTCCACATCCTGCCCCAAGATTTCATTAGGGTGTGAGTAGCATCTGTTAGCCAGGGGGATATGTCTGATTTCATATGGACTGTGCGGAGAAGTACAAGGCTGTTGAGAATATTAAGAAAGGTACAGCTGAAAGACTGGACTTTCATCAAGGTGGAATTGGGTTAGATAAGTCCAATTATTATAGAGAGGAGGGCTTTAAAAGTCTCTGGACAGAAGTTAGTTTGCAACAAGTAATATATCTGTGTGGCCTTGTAGAGTGAGAGGGGAGTGATCACTGAGGGAGTTTGGGAAGGTTTTAGTTATGATATTTGCAGGGGTCAGAGACAAGTACCCAGTTTATAAGTGTGCTTGGGATATTTGGATTGTTGATATGGGTTGGTTCGTTAATGAGCTGAGTAAATCCATGTAAGTTAATGGATGTGGTAGAGTGAGGAGAGCAAAGGGTAAGCCAGTTAATATTTATATCTCCAAGAAGGATGGTTTCATTAGGGATATGTTGTGAGAGGTATGAGAGAATATTTTCTAGAAGAGGAACGTTGTCCCCAGGAGGGATGCAGATGGCTGCTACTGTGATAGCTACAAAATTATGAAGTTGGCTGTTAGAACGTCTACAGAAGGAAAGGGATGGGATAGATTTGCTAGAACATGTGAGAGTGAGTTGGTTGGAGTAGACTATAGCAACACTACACCCTTTTTTCTTTTGGCGATCTAGGTGAAAAATATTACAACCAGGAGGGAATATTTGTTTATCTGGGTTTCAAAGCTTCAGCCAGGTTTCAGTTAGGGAGATTATATCAGGATTGTAGTCTGCAATCCAGGCATGCAATTCATTGACTTTGTTAAGTACACTTCGAATATTCATAGAATAGAATATGTGTTTATTGGGACATATGGGCTGCGCTACATTAGGGGTAGTAGTGTTTTTGGTGGGAGAGTACAGGGTAGGACCTGGACTGGAATGGATGTCACCTGATAAAAATAGGGCAAGTGGCAGGAGATGGAGATGGTATTTGAGTGGGTGATAGTGGAGGAGTTTAGCTTTGCCTTTAGAGTAGCTAGTATAGGAAGGGGGGATTTTTATCTTAGGAAGAGGAGTACGCAAGAGGAAGATGGATGAACAAATTATCAAAGACTGTAGTGAGGGAAGAGAAGTTATTTGAGTGTTTCTGGGATCACTGCATACTGGAGTTAAGTGGTAGTTATAGGAGGTAAGACTAGACAGAAGAAGTAGAGGAGGGAGGTAGAGAGCAGTGTAGACTGAGAAAGTCATAGTTAAGCGAAAAGGAGTAGTCTTACAAATTATAGCACCTAGTGCTAGACTATTATGGAAGGTTCTAGTGCTGGAAATATAAAAGTATGTGAAGAGAATGGGAGAGGTTACCAGCAGAGGGAGTTGTAGTGGGCTGGAATTGGCAAACAGCTGAAACAGTCAAGTGTCTGAGGTGTTTGAGAGGAGGGGAGGGGCTAAGGAATTTGCTAGAAGACAGGAAGGGGTGGGTCTAGAGGGGAAGGCGGTCTTGAAAGGTTATGTATAAAGGAAATGTAGGGGAGCGTTGTGAGCCCAAGTGCAGGCAGGGCAAATGGAGCAGATTGAGCCTGAGAAGTCGAAATGGTTAGTCTGAAAGCAAAACACAATCAACACCACAGACTACAAGGGTTTATGGAACACCGGTAAGCTAGGGAGGAGAGTGTACTGGCAGTAGAGCAGACCGTTACTGGGTAAATGTAGGCTAGCACTAATGTATGGAGTTTTAACATACAGTTAAGCACATGGGAGGGTGATTTATATAGGTTTTTCAAATTGCAAAGTGGATCAGATAATACATGGAGAGAAAGTAGATGGAGTGGATCTAACAAATCTGTCAGAGCTACTCGCTCTTCTAAAATAAACCCAACAAGGGTTTGGGGGGTTGGGGGGCTAGTGGGTGGAGAGGTGAGGAGGAATGAAAATCAACAACACAGATGGAACATTATGGCAAGTACACAACTTCTTTATCTGATGTTAATTTCATTCCATCCTCGACTGATGGGGCAGAGTCCCCAGCTACCTTATATCCAGGGCGGACTTATGGAAGGATACTCCTAAATACCACTGCGGTCGATGATGCCCCACCTCAGAAGACTAAATCCCATTTCTAATAATTGATAAAGACTTGGGAAGGAATCACTCTGCTCCTACACAAAGACTCATCCATGGATGTTCTTTATTATAAATTTGAGACAAATGCTATGGATCTGGTTAAATGAACCTGTATATGTTTTGATAATGTGAATTCCATTTGTTATAAATAAAGGAGATGTGGCCAGTAAGCTACCTGTCTACAAAACTTTGAGCCCTGATTTACCCAATTTATATCTGCAAAAGAAACTATCTGTAGTTCTGATACCTTTTGTTCTATATAAATAGAGACATAGTGGTCTACAAACATCCAATAAAGGTAGTCATTCTTTGGCCCTGTTTGTATCTTTTGGGAAGAATACTTCTTTAGGGAAAAAGATGCCTCACTTCATAGTTTGACTATCTTATGAAAAAAAAATCAGATATGGCGGGTACTCAGATAAGGCCTAATTATCAGAAAATCATCTGGCAAAAGGAAATTTAAAATCACAATCATCTGCAGGTTCAAAAGGGAAAATGGATAATGGCTTGCCATACCAGGTTCTGATCCCATGCAGAAGTAGGATATTGAAATAGAGGCCTTAATATAAGTATGTCTTCTAAGGAAGCCATTTAAAACTTGTGAGAAGCTAATGAGGAATCATCAGTTTCACTATGGAAATTAGTACTTGCTGCCAAATAAACTAAAAAGTAAAGATGTAGTAGTTCCTTTGTTAAAGGTTAGAGTTCAGAATTGGAAAATGTTATGAATCAGGTCAGAACAGGGATCAACATGATTTTGAAGAGCCTGGTGTCCAAAACTTTCCTTGTAGATGGTTAAAGGGGAGATAATATCTGCTGGAAAGGTGCAGAAAACAGTTTGTCTATTAATGGGTGTGGGGAAACCTTGCTGTCAGCTTGAGGTTCTGAATGTCTGGATGAATCATTCTTGCAGGGTGAAACCATAGGTCTGGATTTGAATCTAAAATCCAAGGTTGGTGAATTAATAGAAGCCAAAGGAAGGGGAAACTAAATCTTTGGAGGCCAGTAAGGGGTAATAAGGATGAATTGTTCTTCTACCTAGCACCTTTCTGTAGAAGTTCTGGAATCTGAGAAATTTAAGGAAATGGATACAGGTGGCTAATCCTGAAGGAGGCCCAGTGATTCTCCCTGTGGATGGAATAGGGCAAAATTACCTGCTGCATTGTTGATTAGAGGAGAGGCAAAAAACATGCAGTAAGACTGGCCCCACTAATGGAAAATCATTTCCATCATGTCCTTGTTGAGGAACCACCCATGAAGTAAAGAAATGCACTTTCTCAGATTGTCCTCTATCACACTGGCTTTTCCCAGGCAAGTGCACTGATTTGGAAGGAACATGTAAATGAAATTGCTCATGTTACTCCCTGAGCACTTCTGGACATGGGGGTGGGGGTGTAAGATCAGGTCCCCCCTTGTTTGTTGAGGTACCAGATAACTGACATATTTGTTTCAATAGCAAATGTTTCCAAAGGGAGAACATTCTGAAAAGACTGCAGAGCTAAGAGCATTGCTCTCTTCACTAGGACACTGATATAGAGGTTGGCCTCCCTGGGGAACCAAATGCCTTGGACTGTCTTTCCCAGGTAATGCCTCTCAAACAGGGATGGGAGACATCCCTAGTTAGTATGGCCTTGGAGTGAAGAGAGGAGGGGTATAAAGAGACTTGTAGATCTTGGTCTGACAGGATCCACCACTTGAAATGTATCTTACATTGGTGATTCATATCAAAATGGACATGGGATGACGAAGTATGACCATTGTGAGGCAAACACCCATTGAAGAATTTTCATATAAAATCCTGGCCAATGGTATTAGTGCTATTGCTGCAACCATTGATCCTAGAGTTTGAAGAACTAAGTGGCTGCAGTCCTTGTATAGGGGGAACTACGTCCTTTTTATTTTATTTATTTATTTATTTTGTAGTTTATAGTTATACGCAAAAGAGTACATGCATAAACAACTTTTTCTCTTTGACATCATTAGCTGATGCCTGTTTGGGACGGAAATGAGCCAGTCATCTAAATATGGGAACATCTGGGATCACTTGGTCTCAAGTGGGTTGTTACTACGGTCTTGCACTTGGTGAACTGCATAATGGCTGTGGTGAGATCAAAAGGAAGTATTCTGAAGTGGCTACCAGTCGGAAGTGCAAGTACCTTAGTAGTGCCTTTTGAATGGGGAGGAGGAGGAGGAAGAGAAAAGGGTATGTGTTATAAACTCTAGTAAGGTTTCCTGGTGGAGGGAAAAAAGTGACCCCTCCAAATGCCCAGCGAAGAAACTTTAGATTTTGTAGATATTAGACATTTCAAATACTTCAGCAGGTACTACAGCCAATGCAACTGGCAGTGTTTTAACATGCATTATGATCATTCATAATGAACTGCGGATGCCATTTGGTGATAAATTAGTGCAGCTAATAAAGGGATGTATAATGAGCTGTGATGTTTCAAAGGCCATGGATGCCATGCCTATATTGGGTACCATAAGGTCATAGAAGTGAAATTATGCATAATATGCTATGCCACTCCACACCAATGGCTATGCCTTGTTAAGGTAAAAACATAGGGGCGTAATATAAGTAGACAAATGCTGCATGTGACCTATAATACTACATAGTTGAGTCTATTCAGTACCTTATTTCTATTATGGGCAGATCTCCTATTACTGAAAATCATTTCCACAGTTGTGTGTGTGTGTGAGATATAAAATAGCAGAAGGGAGCAGCTGCTGTTATAACATCTATTAGAAAATCTGTGGCAGGATTCATGTTGTGTGCCATTGTGAACACGTTTTAAGTTATACATGTAATTCTAACATGCCATCTTATGTTTGGGAACAACACAGTGGTGTAGCCATAAAAATGACATGCAAACTGTACAGCTGTTATTACTGACATGCTTAGATGTCACCTCAGCATTAACAAACTATTACTTCATTATTTACTTATTTCATTAATGTGTATTTGTAGCTGTGAGCAGTATCAGTCAGCATGGGATACCAAATGGTAGCCCGGGACAGAGTAATGAATCATTTTGTACTGGGTATTATACCTCTCAACTTCTTAGCACACAAAACCTGGACTAGTCAAAAAATAATAGGGGAGAACAAGGGACCAAAAATAGGGACAGATTTTAAATATACTTCCTATAAAAATAGAGGTCTGATGGAATAAAAGGTTTTGCATTATTATGTAATTTCTGTAAGATATGAAGTCTGAAACTCAAACGTCTGTCCTTATATAAGGTGTTATTTAGTGACTTCAGTCCTCAATAATTTACTAGAAAAAAGTGGACAGCTGAGAGGTAAGCTGGGCATCTCCAAATTTAGTAGGTGGCTCAAACTACCGTTTATGTGTGACTATCAGACTATTAGAGGGCCTCGGGTTCGAAGAAGGCTATCTTTGTACAACCATTCTCTTATATTAAGCACAGTATCATAGGGCAGGTAACCTTTCAGATATGAAGATGTTTTAGATCCAAAGAAGAATAAGGATATGCAACTGGTTTCGAATTCGAAGAGGTTTCGTGAACCTGAAGACGACCAAGTTTATACAACCACTTTTGGATCCAAAAATATCAGAGGCGAGGACAACTAAACCCCTCGGATCTGAGAATCGACTAAATAAGTGCGATTCTAACCCAACACAAAAAAGTAGAGTGAGGGCAAGTAAACCAAAGCTCTGATGCAAACAGAAGGTGACTCGATGCAAGAACAAGGTTCATAAAAATGATAAAAAATAGCAGGATATAAAGTTAAAAAACCCAACATGTATCACTAATCTGTGAGTTAATTCTTTGTGATCTGCTAGAAAGTGTAGACTTCACAGGCAACAGGCCAACAGTTAAGGCAATAAAACTGGAGTGTACACCTTAGATGAATATTGATGTAACAACTACCTCCATATTTCGGATTCAAAGACTTGGGATCCAACCATACAAGTCACCAAGCATGAAGGATATGAAGACTTAACGATAAATATCATCACTCTGTATCGTAGAGGAAGTCAGGAAGGTTATATAGTTTCTGATGGGTCATAGATTTATATTAGGCTAACTGCTCTTATGTGCACTTTAAGCAAAGCCAATTACCTCATGTGGGAATCAAACCCTGCACCTTGTGTCTGTAAGGTAAACACCTTAACTATTATGCCAACATCCCACCTTAATCAACTAAAACGACTATTCCGATCTGAAGACTTAGGTTTTGACCAACAGTATAAGACCAGCATAGCAGGGAAGGAACAGAGAAGAAAAGAACTGCATGGGATGCAGGGAAGGGAGTCCTCGAATCAGACCCATAGCTCTCAGTCTGCTGGAGCACGATACAAAAAAATTCAGCAATAACATGCAAGTTCAGAAGGACCAAAAATGCAAACTCAAAGATGTACTATAAGATGACTTCAAAGTCAAGGATTCGCCAGAAAACTCCAAACCCCATGACAATCAGTGAAAGACTATATAGTTGAGAGAAAGAGGGGAATGTTCAATGGAAACTCAGCACACAGAAGACAATCGAATCACAAGAACCTTCTGATTGTACCTCTCAATATATCTTTCTCCTTTTGCTTTCATTACAAAGAAAAAATAGAGCAACAGGCTTTGTGCTAAAAAGATCCAAAGAATGTGAAATCTGAAAATCAAGTGCCTGTCAGCACTACCTGACTTGGTTCTAAACAATCAGCCAGTGAATTGCCAGAAACCACAAAAAAAAAAAAACACATTAGGAACGGATGGAAAAACATGAGTCAAAAGGTCCATTCCTTTTTTTTTTTTTTAAAGAAGCAGAGGTCTGCTAAATATTTTGCCAGCAATTAAAATCGCACTCTCTCATCACGGCACAACAATATTGGACCCAGTTAAAAATGGGGGGGGGGGTTGAAGCCTCAGTAAGGGTGCATAGTAAAAATAAATTGTTTTTTTTGTAATGAGTGAGGAGGTTGAATCCGCCACACTGAAGGAAACTCCACTACTAGGAAAACATTTCAAAAAAGGACAGGTAATTTTTACTAGATGGAAGACGGCTTCTGATTACATACCTCTAAACTGTACAGATTTTTGCAGAATGTCCAGATTTTGGCTTCATATTTTGGTCCATTTTTTATAAAATTGTGGTTTTCTGGCAAATTAGTAGCAAATCAAAGACTGAAGTTAGAAAATAATGACAGGCATTTGAGTTTCAGATTTCATATCCTTCAGAAAATTCATGCCAATGCAAAACCTGTTATTCTATCAAATTTTAAGTCTGTAAGAGTAATATTTAAAAATTGTCCCTATTTGTGTGGCTTTGTCTCACATGTATTTATGGCTTTGTTTGGATTTCTTGCTCTAAGAGGTTGAGAGGTATGCTACTCAAAAAAAAATGGAAAACAGGATACAAGAGTAAGATGTAAAAATAATTCAGTTATGAATAAGAGAAGTAAACAAAATACCCATCTCCCAAAGTGAAGCTCGAGAGCTGAGATGACCATGTCCAGTCAGCAGCACGGCAAATGAGATCTGAGGTAATGGGGGTTTGTGCATTATGGGTAAGGGAGAAGCTCGAGAGTTCCAGATGAACACAAGCTTTTGTAATGGCCGAGACAGAGCCAAGGGATCTGATCCAACCCATCAGCTGAGGAAGGAATGAAAATCATCATCATATCCAAAATATCATAAAACAGAAAGTGGATCCAGGTTACAAGAAAAACACCAAACTGAAAACCTCTTCCATTTGGGTAAGTAGGATTTCCTAGTATTGGGTTTCCTGGCCTCCTGCAGGACCCCAAGCACGTCCTCAGAAAAAGGTTGTTTATGTGGAATTAAAATCCTATTATCAACAGAGTCAGTTGAAGAGTGGACAAGTGTGAATGGATGAGAAATCCCTTGTCTTGTGGGAGTAGGTCCACCATGTGAGGTAACTTGTGATAACTGCCCTTGGCTAAATGCAGAAGAGGGAACCAATACTGTCTAGGCCAAAAGGAAGTCACCAACAAGATTTTTGGGAGCTTCCTGTTGAATTTTGAACAGGGCTTTTGGAATGAAGGGAAAGGGAGGGAAAGCATAAAGAAACATCCCCTTCCAAGAAAGAAATAAGGCATCCACTTTCCAAATCAAATGACCTGGGACTATGGCACAAAATAGAAGAAAGTTTCTGTTCAGAAGGGAGGAAAATAAGTCTATTTGAGGAGTACCCCACTAGTGGACAGTGTCCAGGAATACAACCCTGTAAAGCATCCATTTGTGGGATTGAGTTAAGGACCTGCTCAGAGTGTCTGCCACAATGTTTTGACATGAGGGAATGTAAACTGCCTGAAGAGTCACTTGATACTGGACAGCAAGATCCCACACTAGGAGTGTCAACCAGCAAAGATGACAAGATCTTGTTCCCCTGTATGTTAACATACCACATCACTGTGGCATTGTCTGTAAACACCTTGAGAGGTCTCGGGGAGAGAAAGAGGATAAAAAGTCTGAAGAGCCAGCAAAAGAGCTCTCATCTCTTTGATACTGATATGTTCCTTCTGTTGGAGTGACCACATACACTGCACATTTAGGGAGGCAAAAGTTGCTCCCATCCCACATCTGAAGCATCTGTGACCAGCTCCTGAGGGGGAAGAGAGGGATGAAAAGGGATCCCTGGATTTAGAGACAACTGTTGGATCCACCAGTGAAGTTCCTTCTTGAAACAAGGTAGAAGAGGAACTACAAATTCTAGGAGATGTCCACGTTGAAGCCAAATTGACTTCAGGAACCACTAAAACTTCCTCATGTTAAGTTTGGCCAGAGGGAGCATACGGATGGTGGATGCCATGAATCCCAGAGCTCTCAGAAACTCCTTTTCTGTAATGGAGGTCAGAGGAAGAAGAGTTTGAAAGAAGGAAGTGAGGGTCAAGGTCTTGGGAGGAGGCAGGGATGCCAGCAGAGGTACTGTCTGAATCATGCAACTCAGAAGAACATGATCCTGAGAAGGAAGCAGAAAAGACTTTTTGAAGTTTATTGTGAACCCCAGGCCCTATAGAAGGAAAATAGCAAAATTGAGATTTTGCAACAGGATCTCTGGACAGGATGCCTGAAATAGGAAGTTGTCCAGGTAAGAAAATACTTGGATCTCCTGAATCCTGCAAAAAGCGATCACAGGAGTGAGGCATTTGGTGAATACCGTTGGGGCAGTAGAAAGGCCAAAGGGAAAAGCAGAGACCTGAAATTGCCTGGAAGCAACAGCGAAACATAAAAACTTCCTGGAAAGGGAATGGATCTGAATATGGAGATAAGCATTCTTGAGATCCAGAGACACCATATAAGCCTGAGGAAGCAAAAGCAGGAACAAAGTCTGAGAGGACAACTGTTGAAAAGAGGGCACCTTCAGAAAGGTGTTTAAATGAGAAAGGTGTAGAATTGGTCTTCAAGTACCATCTTTTCTGGGTACTAGAAACATCCTGGAGTAAACACCCCTCCCCCCTTAGAACACAGGCACCTCTTGAATAGTACCCTGAGTCAAAAGATCCCGAAGCACGTCTGGGAAAAAAAAAAAAAAAAAAAAAAAGAGTTGTTCCCAAGGGAAATGAAGAATACCTATAAGGGGGGGGGGGTCCACACCATGAAATACCTCTGGTGAATAATGGACAGGTAAGCGTTGTCGCCTCACAGTAAGATGTTGTCCTGTTCAATTCTCAGCTAGAGCGTCTTTTGTGTAGAGATATGCGTGGATGGGCGTACCTTCATTGAAGGTTGTGTGTCAGGGCTGGCAACTCGGCACGTAAAAATCTACTGCCAATCATTAGCAGACCAGAGTTCCGCTGTGGTGACCCCTAACTGGGAAAAGCCGTCTGTAGCCAAACAGGAAGACAGAGACAGAGAGAGAAAGAGGAAAGTGGCTGGGAAGAATAGGATATTCAGACAGCTCCTGGTTTATCTGGAAAGGAAGACTTCTGAGGCACGGAAGTCTGAGTAGCCTTAGCAGGAGGAGACTGCTTGCCACTCTTTTTGCCCTTAAGAGGAGTGCGAGATTGCCTACAAACAAAGGGTCGCTTATTGGGGTAGTTTCTCTGAAATTTAGGCACAGGAGAAACAAACACGTTTAAGTTCCTGTAAAGTCTTTCCCTTATCCTGATGGCAACTAAACATATCAGCAGCTGCTTCACCAAACAAGTGTTTATTATCAAGAGGGGCATCCATCAACTTGGCCTTAATATCATCCAGCGGTTGAAGACAGACAAGAATACCTCTTCATCACTGACTCAAAAGCATCACCACTAGAAGCATCTGATGCATAATAATTACACTTGATGAAATGATGTTATATATGTATATATATATATGTGTATGTATATATAAATATATATATATATATATATATATAAATATTTGTATATGTGTGTGTATATATATATATATATATAAATATATGTATATATAAATATATATATATATATATATATATAAATATTTGTATATGTGTGTGTATATATATATATATATATATATATATAAATATATGTATATATATATATATATATATATATATATATATATATATATATATATATATATATATATATATATATATATATATATATATATATATATATATATATATATATATATATATATATATATATATATATATATATATATATATATAGATATATATATATATATATATATATATATATATATATATATATATATATATATATATATATATAAACATATATATATATATATATATATATACATATATATATATATATATATATATATATATATATATATATATATATATATATATATATATATATATATGTATATATATATATATATATATATATATATATATATATATATATATATATATATATATATATATATATATATATATATATATATACATATATATATATATATATATATATACACACATATATATATATATATATATATATATATATATATATATATATATATAAAAAACACTAACTACTGTACTGAACACTAGAGGCAAAAACAAAATTAAGAGAAACAGATATTTAGCGCTTTCATCCCTTTTATTGTTTCGTGGGACTTCTTCAGAAAAAAGTAAAAATACAGGATCTGGAAAGGAAAGGCTATTTATAGCTTAACAAAGTCGTAAAATTACAATTAACCAATGGTTTAGGTTAAACAGAAGTAGGAGGTACAAGACAATGCTACCAATGAGTGGAAAGCATGTTTCATTACAGTTTAGACTAAAGAAGTTTTTATCATAGGTTAACAGGTAACATGCTGTATCCAATTGCAAGTGAAGTAGAATTACGTGATCGTATTTCAACTGGTTATTAAAACTCTTATAAAAAAGTATTGTAATCTCAAAAGGCAAGCAACTATAGCAAAACAGTAAAATAAACCATGTAACATGAGGCTGCACAATATTAAACATAAAATAGCCAGGTGAATACAGTCTTACAAGAACATGGACGTCTGTATAGGTAAGTACAAGAATGCCTTAAAAGAAAACTAAAACATGATAGGGCAAGACGCCGCAACAAGGTGATTGCAAAATTATTATACAGTTCTGTATCATATAAGCAGGCATTTGTTATATGTTGCATATTGCAAGTATATGTTCATTACTGGTAAAACGACAGAACATCAGGAGCGCCAGCGTAGGGCGCATTTGATATTGATATTGTCATTAAGTCCAGGGTATGAGTCAGCCCCTAAAAGGAGTTGCCACTTTAATTCTCTTACTTCCAGCAGAGAATTGCAGTCTCCGAAGAAAACATCAATTTGGTCCAGGACAAAGAATTTGAACCCATTGAACTGATGGCAATTGTGGCTGTGTCTGCCTAAGGCATTGCTGTGGTCTTGGTTTCTGATGGCAGCTAGGTGCTCCTTAGTTCGATCGGAGAGTTTTCTGCTTGTTTTGCCGATATAGAAAGAGTTGCAGCTGGAGCAAATAGCTGCGTACACAACCCATTCAGAATGGCAGTGGAAATTAGTCTTGAAGGAGACTTTAAAGTTGCAATGTTGAAAGGTAAAACTGTCTCCTGTGTAAATGTGTGGACAGACAACGCAATGTCCGCAATTGGACATGCCGTTCTGGTTGGTCAGAGCATTGTTGTTTTGGATGATGAAAGGTTTATCTCTGTTTTCGAAGTTTGATTGTAAAGTTATCGTTTTTTTGTAAGAAAACATAGGTTGTTCGCCACATGCCAGTCTGAGGTTGTCATTAGTGGCGATGACAGGCCAGTTTTTAATTAGAGTGCTGCGGATGGCAGGTAAATCTCTGCACATCGGGAGTGGGAAGCTGCAGCATCTTTCTGTACCTTCTGCGTTAGTATTAGGGGCGTTACTAATAAAACCAAATTTAAGTATGGGCTTATGTTTGGTGTATCGGTCATTAAAGATTTCACACAGTAAGGCATCGAGCAGCTCTGTGGGGTAGTTCTTCGCTAAAAACATCTGTTTAAGGAAGTTTGCTTCTGTCAGCATCCGTTTTTTTTTAAAAAGAACTTAGTCCGAGGCCAACTGATTCGACTCTCCCGCCTCGTCAGTAAAGACAGTGACTACCTAACAGAAGCAAACTTCCTTAAACAGATGTTTTTACAATCAAACTTCTATACATATCTATATATATATATATATATATATACATATACATATATATATATATATACATATATATATATATATATATATACATGTATATATATATATATATATATATATATATATATATATATATATATATATATATATATATATATATATATATATATATGTATATATATATATATATATATATATATATACACATGTGTATATATTATTTATTTATTTTATTTTATTTATTATTTATTTTACATTTGTTAATGTTATTTTATTTATTATTTATTTTACATTTGTTAATGTTAAATAAATAAATAAATAATAATAATAAATATATATATACATATATATATATATATATATATATATATATATATATATATATATATATACATATACATATACACATATATATATATATATATATATATATATATATATATATATATATATATATATCTATATATATATATCTATATGGTTCTACCTCACTTCAACGACACGCCGGAACATCGACACGGAAATTGCGAGCCCCAGAAGATCGACAGCGCATTAGACCGACGCGACCGGACCTAGAAGATCGACAAGCAGAAGACCGACCCGACAGATGAAAGCACCGATGCAGAGGATGCCGAAATGGGAAAAGGCTGTGTAAGTATGCGGTAGTCACGGACGTTAGGGTGCGAGTAAGGTAAGTGTGGATAGGGGTGGGTTAAGTGAGTTAGGGTTAGGGAGCAGGTCAGGTAAGTGTGCGGTAGTGATTGTGTTTGGGTTAGGGGCAGGATAAGCGAGTTAGAGTTAGGGAGCGGGTCAGGTAAGTGTGCGGTAGTGATTGTGTTTGGGTTAGGGGCGGGATAAGTGAGTTAGGGTTAGGGAGCGGGTCAGGTAAGTGTGCAGTAGTGACGGACCTTAGGGTTAGGGTTTGGGTTAGGGTTGTAGGTAGTTGTGTATGTGAGGTTTAGTGTGGGTTTGTATGGATTTTGGTGTGCTTGCGTTGTGTATGTGGTTTTTGGACGGGGAATGTGTTTTGTTTGTTGATTGTGGTGTGTGAATTGTATGAGGTTTCGTGTTTGTGTACCGTCGGTTATTTCGTTGTCGGGCATGTGGAATTTCGTGGTTTTGTACTGTCGGTTATGTGGTTTCGGTGATTGCGTTGTTGGTGTTATGGTGTTTCGTTTATGTGAGGTAGAACCATATATATATATATATATACATATACACACATATGTATATATATATATATATATATATATATATATATATATATATATATATACACACACATTATATATATAGATATATATATATATATATATAAAGATAATACACAATGTTCTCAGTGTAGCAATATCTCACAAGTCAGTAGTACTTCTACTTACAGTACTACCCTAAAGAAAAAAAGCTTAATCAATCCACCTCTTAATAACACCCTATCTACATTCCTTAGAGTGTGTGAAGAAGATATTAGACATACTTTAAAAACCAAATCAGATCTTAAATGGTTCAATTTAACAAAAAAAGAAAAGGAAGCGTTATTGGATTTGTCAAATGATATTACATTAAGAGTGATGAAAGCGGACAAAGGGACAGGAGTAGTAGTTATGGACCATAACACCTATGTTGACAAGATCAATGATGAATTATTGAATGAAGACTTCTATGAGAAAGTATCTTTAGTCACAGTCAACTCACAGTTTGAACACATTGACAATACACTGAAATACTTAAAGGACAATCTTTATATTTCTGAGGACGAATTTACATTTATGTGGTCTACTAATCCTTGTTTAGGTAAGTTATTTGGTATTCCTAAACTTCATAAGAACTCTGTGTATCCCCCATTCAGATTGATTGTTTCTAATATGAAAACAAAGACAGAAAACATTGCTGAATACATTGACTTCATTCTCAACCCACTGGTACAAGCAACGCCTCACTACATCAAAGACTCATGGGATTTTCTGAACACTTTACACAATACTAATGTTGACTTGTCTCAATGTATCCTTGTAACATTGGACATTGTAGCCTTATATACCAGCATTCCCCATACCGATGGTGTTAATTATGTTAAGCATTTTTTACTCAAATATGCTAAATTTCCAAGAAAACAGGTAGATAGTTTGGTTACACTCATTTCTCTTGTGTTAGATAACAATTTCTTCCATTTTAATGGTCAAATTTACCACCAGGTTAGAGGAGTGGCCATGGGGACGAATATGGCCCCTGCGTTTGCCAACCTTGTTCTTACTGAATGGGAAGCAGACACTTTGGTTCATTTACCTGGTTATTTCATGATGAAATTTTACAAGAGGTTTATAGATGATGTCTTTTTCTTGTGGTAAGGTACTATGGACCAACTACTTCTGTTTGGTGACAGTTTATCTGAAAGCATTGGTTTTCTTAAATTTGTAATAGGTAACCTTGGTGATTCTGTTTCTTTCTTGGACGTTAACATTGCTATCGACAGAGTGAACAACTGTTTTGAATCATCAATCCACAGAAAAAATACCTTTAGGAATAATTACTTAGACTTCAATAGATCTCATCCGTTTTTCATTAAGAAAAATGTTGTAAAAAGTCAGTTTATCAGAGTTTCCAGATTATCTAGCAATAATGAAACTTATGAGAAAGACTGTGATTTCTTATCTGTGTTATTTACTCAGAAAAACTACCCTTTATCTTTGATCAACTCGATTAGAACTCAGGTCACTATTGATAGACTCACCAAGTACAAGCCTATAATTACACATGGTTTCACTCCTACACATACTACACATAAAGGCATGCTTGATTCTTCCCACACTCTCAGCTTTGCTTTACCCATGTGTAGGGATTTAAACAACTTAAAGAATGTGTTACTAAACAATTGGAAAATTTTACTTTGTGACCCACACATCAGGAATACTTTAGGTTCTACACCATTGTTTACGTATAAAAGGACCAGAACTTTGAAATCTTTTTTTGAAAAAAATGATCAATTTAGTTCAACACCTGCTTTAATTGATAAAACTTCCAAGGGTATGGCAGACTGTGGAAGATGCATATGTTGCAAATACATTTTTAAAGGTAACGCTTATACGTTTCCACACTGTAACATTACAGTTCTATTTGATAAGAGATATGATTGCAATTCGTGTATGGTTGTATATTGCGCTGTCTGTTCTACATGTTCGAATTTTTATGTTGGCAAAACTGTCCGGAGATTAAGTGATAGAATGAAGGAGCACTATGGTGCTATTAGGAACAAAGACCTTGTTAATGCTCTCAGTAAACATAGTGCATCATGCTGTGGTTTCAGGTCTTTTCAGTTTATGGTACTTCAACAAATAGATGCTTTTTTCGGAGATGCTGACTGCATATTACAACTTCAGGAATTGAAGTGGCAGTTACGTTTAAAGGCAGTGTTTTTCCTGGGTTTAAATGAGTCTCTTAATTTAAGATGTGCCCTTAAGTGGTTTCAATAAGTATATCAAATTGTGTTTTAGGCAGCATCCTTTTTATTGCATTACAGTAAATACTTTGAATCATTTTGTACATTCATTCATATATATAGATGGTCACCTAAATGGATTTATATACACACATTTGTTAAATACTACTTAGGTAGCTTGTTCCACTACTGCTTTCTAATTAACATTTTACCTTATGTTTATGTATCTACATATTAGGTTTGTTTATAACTACTGGATTAATTGTTTACATGTTAATATTCATGAGTTTACTGTGCTTATTATATGCTTTGCCACTTGACATCTGATCCATTCTGAAGAAGTTCCGATACTGAATAAAGGAACGAAAGCTTAAAGCATCACTGTGGGCTACGTTTATTCATTTCTTTTTTCTTTCATTAGTTTTTTATTTTATTTTTTTGCATCAGAAGTTTGTTATGCATATATATATATATATATATACATACATACATACATACATACATACATATGTATGTATGTATATATATATATATATATATATACACACACACATATATATATATATATATATATATATACATACACACACACACATATATATATATATATATATATATATATATATATATACACACACATACATGCACACACACACTTTCTTTGAATGGAGCACTCAGAAATGTAATTACTATGAGAATCTTTAAACAGAGTATCTGAAATTTTCTTTGACATACACACAATAGTTTTTTTTTTAAGTTCTTTCCCATTTTTTAAATGTACTACAATTAAACATTTCCTTTCCCTCTGCAAAGTTTGGCTTGCATTAAAAGTTTTGAAAAATAATAGGAGCCAATTAGCTCTTCAGGTCAGTCTGTTCCTGTTACTGGTATCAGACTCCTTCACTAGGAGACTATAAAGCAAAAGTACTGTGAACTTCTAAAGGTTCAGTAGATGTATGTCCCCTAACAAGAGAATGGCAGAGCACAGCAAAATAGCTGTGACTTGACAGATTTTCAATAGTGTTTTGACCCCCAGTCAGTAGAAGAGAAGAAAAATATGGGATTTTCTTTTATCATTTAAGAGCAAGGAGGACAAATTCTGAAAAAATGTATCACAAAATTTCATTCAAAATAACATGGTGTGATGTAGAATTAGCTAAATAGCATAGAAACTCCATCGAAAGAGATAGCCAAGTCATGCTTTTAAAATATGTTGCTGTACAGAAATAATTTTGTAGGGAATAAATGCCTACTGGCTAAAGTACCATTGTGCCACACTTACCATAGTTGTAGATGTTCGAGTAGATCAACATTACAGTACTGATATGTAGAAGACTGCAACTGGCCCGATTTCCAGAGTCTTTGCATCATCCCTTGCTGATCGCTGTCCAAGGACTGATGAGCAGACATCAGGGTATAAGAAGTGCATCCATCAGCATCATCTTCAGGGCTTTCTACGTAATGAAAAGCTGTCTGACGCCTGAGGACAATACAACCTTCCCAGATGTATGAGTTTGAGAGTGTACATATGATACAATAGAAAAAAAGGGGGGATGATAACGAGCATGGTGCTATCTGCAGAAATCCCTTCACCCCTTGCTTTCTGTAAGGGGGAAAGAGGTCAGCAGATAGATGGATTGGAGGGTGGAAGTTCATACTGCAACATTGATCTACTCAGACACCTAGAGCTATGGTTAAGTGTGACACAACTGTACTACGTTCTTCATAGTCAATGTTGCAGTCCTGATTCTTGGGAGGACTCCCAAAGATACAGGTTGGATGGCTGCTAATCTGTTGGGCCTGAGAAAGTAGAGTTTGCAGTATGGCAGTAGCAAACCATACTCTAGCCCTGGAGGTAATGCCTAGATGGTAGTGTTTAGTCAGTGTGTGCACAGAGTTCCTTTGACAGCTTCTAGGATGGCCTGGGTAGGAACTTCTTTGAGAAAGGCAGTGGTAGCTGCCCTGTGTCTAGTGGAATGGGCTTTGACATGGCCCGGTGGAGGTTTGTCATGTGAGTGTAACAGAACTTAATGCAATTAGCTATTCATTTGAAGAGGTCTTGTTTGGAAATAGGTCTGCCCTTTTTCCCCTCTGTGAAAGCCACCAACAATTGCTCTGCTCCATTTGCGGTTTTTGTCCTGTCTAGATACTACCTGATAAGTCAATGCACATACATAGGAAGCAATAGTTATTCTGCTTTGTTCTGTGGATTAGGAAAGCAGACTAGAAAATGGACAGCCTGGTTTAATGAAAGTTCTGATACTACCTTAGGCATATATGATAGGATAGTTCTGAGACCATCCCTCTCTGTGAAAGACAGTGAAAAGCTCTTTGCACATGTGGGTTTGTAGCTCTGAGACATGCTTTGTTGAGGGGATAGCTATTAGTAAGGTGGTCTTCCAAGTGAGCTTTTTAGAGTTGCAGATGCTGTTACCTCAAAGGGGAATTTTTCTAGCATACAGTTGAAATCCAAGGTTGGAAATGGCCACTTTCTGGGGAGCCCAAGTGAATGACCCTTTCAAGAATAGATTTAGGTGGGAGTGGGAATAGACAGGTGGGGAACAGGAAAGACAACCTGAGATGATAGAAGCATGCATTGTAATACTCAAAAAAGAAAGGCCCAGGCTAAACAAACCTGAAAGGTATTCTAGGATTAAATTAATGTCTGCCTGAGGAGGACAGGTGTTCCTGCTGTGGCACTACATGGAAAATCTCTTCCATTTTGCTAAGTATGATTTTCTGATGGTGGATTTTCTTACTTCCTAATGGTTAGCACTTCAGAATTTACATTACCCCCCCCCCCCAGGCTGTCAGTTTGAGTGTGACCAGGTGAGGATGGAGTACGGAGTTCTAGGCCTGTTTCAGGAGATCTATTTCTTGTGGGAGTGTGTAGAATCTCCCTTCACTGAGGGTAAAGAGTAGGTAGAGACAGTGTTCTCTTGGCCAGAAAGTGGCTACAAGACTCATGCTTGGCCTGTCTGACCTGAGTTTTTTTATCAGCACTCTGGGACCCAGAGGTAAAAGCAGAAAGAATGCAAGAACAGGTTTGTCCATTTTAAGGAGAATGAGTTTGTCCTCCATGTCCCTGCTTGTTGGGTTCTGGAGCAAAACCTCTGAAGTTGTCCGTTTTGGTGAGAAGCAAAAAGATCTATCGAGGGAATTCTCCACTGCAATTTTAAGTCCAGGAACACCTAGCTGTCTCTTCAGTATCCATTCATTGGGGCCTCGAAGAACCCTGCTTAGACAGTCTGCTCTGGAAAGGATGCTGTTAACTGTAAGTTTTAGTTTTTGTGCTAACATCCAAATCTTCACTGTAAGATTGCACAAGGAGTTAGAAAGGGTACCTCCTTGTTTACGTACCACATTACTGTGGTGTTGTCTTGTCCAAATCTATAAAGTCCCTAGAGCCAAATTGTGTTAAAAAGCTTGTATGGCCAGGTAAACATCTAACATCTCTTTATTGGTTTATAAGCAGCTTTCTCTGGTCTAGTGCCCAGATGTTCTGCACCTTCATGGTCCCTAGGTGAGCTCCCCAGGCTGTGTCTGAACTGTTTCTGCTGATGGTCTTGTCTGCCTCTAAGAAAGAGAATTTTGCTGCTATATTCTGTAGGATGGCGTTTTTCCACCATACTACAGCTGCTTTTTTAAGCATAGAAGGAAAGGTATGCAAGTTTTGAAGGGTTGTAAATGCTGTTCCCAAGAATTTAGGAACCACTGAAGCTTTCTCATGTGTAGCTTTGTTAGGGGGAATTTAGGAACCACTGAAGCTTTCTCATGTGTAGCTTTGCTAGGGGGATAATGAATATGCAAGATTCCATGTAACCCAAGATCCTTAGAAATTCCCTTGCTGAGATTTGTTGCTTTGGCAGTACAGTGGTCAGATAGTTTGTCAGGTAAGGTTTCTTGTCATAGGGGAGGAAGGCTTTTTGCTGCACAGAATCTATGAGTACCACAAAAAAGAATCCTTGTCTGGAACTTGCAGAGGTTTAAGATGAGGCCTACCTTTTGGAAGCAGTTTCTGGTGACCTGCAAGGAATTAAGAGCATCTGTTGTGGATTTTCCCTGAATGAGACAGTTGTCCAGGTAAAGGCTAATATAAACTTCTAGGTTCTGCAATGGGTTATAAGTGGAGCTTGGCATTTGGGGAAGAAACTAGGAGCAGTAGACAGACCAAATGGTAATACACAGAATTGGTACTGCGAGTCTACTACCACAAAATTCAAGTATTTCCTGTGACTATCCTCAATAGGACTGTGCAGTTAAGCATCTTTCAGGTCTACAGTAACCATGCAGCCATCTTGGAAGAGCATGGGAAGTAAGTTTTGCAATGTTAGTATTTTGAATTTGGGGACAAAGTACATTGCTTAGCTTTGACAAGTCCAAGATTGGTCTCTAGGTGCCTTCTTTTCTTGGAACTAGAAAATCCTTGAATAAAAGCCCTTTCCCTCCTGACCTGGAGGAACAGGCTGAATTTACCCCTGTTCTAGTAGGTCTAGCAGGATTGAAGGTAAATGACTCTCATGATCTTTTAGGAGATTCCCTGAAATGAATGGAGTATCCCCTTTCTATGATGTAGAGGACCTAGTGGTCTTTGTTGATGTAGAAAGGAAAAAAGTCTTCCTACGTGAGGGTTGGAGAGAGGATGGGTAGAGGCTAGGGTTCAGAGGTTGAACATAGTCACAATCGCTTTCTATGATGGATGGACTCTTTGCAGCTCCCTGTTCTCTGGGTTTGCAAAGGCTACCACTTCCTAGATTATCTGGATCTCTTAGCAAGGGGAGGCTTCCTCTTGCCCTGTCTAGGGAGGAAAGGACACAGTTAGAACTGAAAACAAGGACCCCATATGAGCTGCTAAGATATCGGCCCTGTGTGCAAGAATCTTCACTCAGAATTTAGTACAATCAGGAAAACTAGATACGTTATGCTGAGACCCCAAATAGGACATATGCAATTGCTTCCCATATGTCAAGCAATTATTAACCTTTTTAAATATTAATTAGAAGAAGAAAGTCTCTAATGGGATGCTTATATGACTGGTAGATTATAGACACTCTAGAAAACGTGAGCTGACTGATGGACTGTGACCATATTGTAAACACAAGCGCATTGGATTACATGGACAAAAAGAACTGAAAATGGTGCTGATGGGGACTCTTCTTATACCCTGACATCTTGACATTGTTTCTCATACGTCCATCAGCCAGAAATGATGCAAAAACCTCTGGAAATTGGGTCAGTCACAGACTACTGCATGACAGGAAGACACGAGAGTCAGTACTGCAACACTGTCTATAAACAACATGCATTGTGTATAGGGTATACTCATCCTTTAAAAAACATTAATAGTACCAACTTGCCGAGCAAGATTTTTCACAAATATATACTTCCACAACTTGTGCCTTTCCTTGGTTAGCAGTTTCAAAAGCACTTTTTGAGTCATAACTTTCTATTAACATTTGTTTAAAGAGTTATATAATATAGCATGTATTTCATTTATATCCAGAAGTATATCTACTCTGCAGTGTAAGACTATCGTCCTTCAATTTGTTACATAAATTGTGAAATTATTATTACTACATGTCCAGTCTGTAGCTAAAGGTGTACCCGTCTGACAAAGCCCAATAACCACTCAATAGCTAAAGGTGTACCCGTCTGACAAAGCCCAATAACCACTCAATAAGAATAAGTAAAAATAGTGAGTGAGTGAGTGAGTGAGTGAGTGAGTGAGTGAGTGAGTGAGTGAGTGAGTGAGTGAGTGAGTGAGTGAGTGAGTGAATAAAATCACTATTTATACTGGCAAAAGAAAATTTGTCACAGTACTGGCAGTACTACTTCGCCTTCAACTGAAAAACTCCATGGAAACTTCAGCTTCTGTTAGAACTATGACCAATCTCTGGAAGATGGCACTTCTGCTTTCAGAAGCCATGCATTGGGTTTGTATTAAACAGAAGTACTGCACCACCCCCAATAATACTGCATGACACTATTCAAATGAGACTGTGAACTGATTGCTTTGAAGCACTGGATGTGGGAAAAGAACCTTCAGCTTTAGTTCTCATCACTAAATGCAAGGATGTTACCTGGTTCATCAGTAACACTCCATCAGTCTCTTAATCAAATGTAGTAGGACACTGTTATAATTGCCGAGACCTGAGCTAGTATCAATTCTTCATAAAATTGGCTTGAATTATAGCTTTATTATATGGCTTCTATTTGCATATGCAATATGTATGATAGATACTGCTGTTTGCACTGTTGTATTTTTCTTTCTTTTGTTTACACTGCCACATTTTTACTCTTGTTGTGTAAGTATTCTATATGTCATGTCTTTAACTGCAGCTATGTTGACATGTTGAGGTTCATTGTATGTCTTACAGCATTTCTCAATGGAACTTCACTGTAAAGAATGACCCTATTGATCATTCCCTGCAAACAAATGTAATAAATAATAAAGTTATAACCCATAAGTTCTGGCTTGAGAAACAAAACATTTATCACGAGGAACACCGAACTGCTAGAAAGCTAGAAGGCAATGCCCATAGTATCATGAAATAGTTTCTACATATCATTTTTATCTTTAATTATATTACATGTCTGACAGCTGTGACTAATTTCCCATCAACAAGAATAATATTTGGTTTTAAAAGTCTGCATTACTTAATTTTAATACTAAACTTTTATTCTTGAATAAAAACATGTGCCTTACAACTGTTACAACAGGATTTAAGTGCAATTTTCATTTTAAGGCTAATCAAAAGCAGTGGGACACTGTTCTCTTTCTGATAAATGCTCGCATGCTTAAATTGCAAGTAATTTACTCTTTAAGGCTACAATCTGCAACTGGGGCTCTGCCTAATAATTCGACATACAAATCAACAACCATGTTTGTTCCAGAATCTAATAAATGCCATCACAGCATGTTTTGTTGCCGAATTGCTCACCTTCTCATTATCGTGAGTGCATTAAATGCTGTTTTTATTTTGTAGAATTAACTACCACCACCTAAAGGCAAGGATCTAATTAATATTTTCAACCATAATCTAGGTTATGTGCAAACAAAGGCAAATGCAGATCACTATCCAGTTAAAATAAGAAAATAATTATTCACCATACTTTAAGATTTATGCAATGCAATTGCTCTGTCCTTTAAACTGGGGTTATTGCAAGATTTACTTAATTATTGTCAAAGTAAATGGTGAAGCATCTGAAATATTGCAAACTGCTTTTACCATTATTTTTATTGTTATTATATTTTTAATGCAGACTATTAGTAAAACTGAGGACATTGTGGTTTTCATTATTTCACAGATGTCTGCATAGTCTACATTTAATTTTGTGATTACAAACTTTTAGGTAGTCTAATGGACTTCAAATGTGTGTGTGTGTTTAAGAATGTTCATTACCACTTTTCCTAACAAGGGCACAGAGCAACTTAGACATTTAAAATCGCTGATAGCAGTAACCCACCATCAACTCCTTGATTGCCTGAATTTCCAGGAAATGCATGATTATTACTTTTTACTATTGCAGAAATAGTCTTTTTATATTGCATTTCCCTTTTTTTTCATTGCATCTACTGACCATTTATGTTTACTTGCTTTACTTATTTCAGATGGTGTGTATCCATTGTTTGGCAATACATCAAGTGAACTTTCTCCATTAGTGACAAAGCAAGGTAAAACCATAATTGTACAGTAATAATGGATCTTTCTATTTGCACCATCTGGAAGACAAAGGGCTATACAAACACATTTTTTTACCTCTGCCATAGACTTAGCACCAAAGTTGATCTAATCCTTAAAATTAATCTGACTTTCAAGTGTCATAATTTTATTTTACTGACAAAAGATGTAGTGTTGAATGAAAGTTTTCTAGCACATAAATAATTATGCCTCTGAGAATGGGGTGTGGCAGCTAGGATCAGGGAAGGCACAGTTATCACTGCTGAATAGTATTATGTTTAGATTAATGCTCAGTGTGAGACTTTCTTTTACTCTCTTGGGGACCTATTCTACTCAGTTTCATAGGTGTATACTGGGCTAACGACCACTAGGGCCCTTATGACTCGAGCCGTGCAATCGAAATGTGACCTACAAATTTGATTTATATAGGGGTGCTTTATGGACTACATCTGCTTATATGAGACATCATACCCAGGCCAGGGGTGAATTTTCAATTAACTATCCATTGGTCCAAGTTGCACTTAAATAGGTATAGGAAGGAACTCTGTGTCACATGGATGGGGAGCCTGTTCCAGAGAATAGGAATTCTCTGAGAAAATTCTCTCTCTCCAACATGTTTATTTACATCGCAAGCAAAATGTAGGTGTTTTAATCTAGCAGTTATGCTGCTGTTTGTTTTTCAGATGTGCAAAAGGTTTATCAAAAAGTCCACGGATGTCTTGCATGCCAGGCAAAGATCATCTCTCTGAAGTCTATATGATGCTGAGTAAAGAGAACCGGACATTTAAGTGATCAGTGTAGGACATTTTGTTTACTCTCTGTATTCTTACTGTAAGGAACCTTTGAGGACATTGATGTTGATGCATGAGTCTGGTCAGGTACATACTGAAGGGAACATCATACTCTAAAATGGGTATGATGAGGGTTGAGTACAGTGGTATGATGACCTCGGTGTACCTAGATGCCATGTCTTTGCTTATAATTTGAGCATCATAGAAGGATTTTCTTACTACCTTGGACACGTGGGTTGAAGGCTAGGTTACTATCAACATGAGTTCCTAGATCCCTGACTAGTGAATAAACTTTTAAGGGTGTTTTATTGATGTCAGTTACCTGGGGAGGCACACTTCCCAAAAGGAACTCTAATTTATTTCTTGGTATTGAGTTTTAAGCCATGGCTTTGGCAACAAGCATTTGCCTGTATTAGACCTTCCTGAAGGGTGTTCTCATTTTGAGGGGATTCAATGACTGCTCCTGGTTTGCAATCTTCCACAAAATTGGTTAGCCAGAGGCTGCTAACATTCGTTTTGACATCTGAGAAGTAGATGCCAAAGAGGAGTGGGCCTAGTACAGAGTCCTGGCGGCTCTGCTGGTGACTGGCCTCTTTGTGGAGGTGACCTCACTGATTCTAACCTCCTGGGCCCCATTAGTGACCCAGCAGCTATCATGGGTGTTACAAAAGGGTTTATACCTAGTTCTGTAAGTTTATTGACAATGCCTGAGTGGGGTATTGTATTTGGATCTACATATCATCTCATCAACATTGCAGGCCATCGAACCTTTCTGAGATCTTGCTATGGTAGGGATCAGGAAATTTGCCCTTTTCACCACAGTGCAATCTCGGAGTTGGTATATACAATTAGCAGTGGGGTGTGGGTGGGTGCAGCCCATTTGACAGCCTGCATTGCTGTCAACAGATGACGTTCGACAATGTGGCCATTTGATTATTTGAAACAGACCCATTGCATTTAATGCTTTTACCAGATCTAGGTAGGCAGCATGTATCATTTTCCCTGCATCCATTGCCTTACTGACTTTTTCAAAGAAGTCTACCAGCTTCAGTAAACATGACCTTCCTTTGACAAAGCTAAGCTGGGATGGATTCAGTGTCTGGAGGTCTTCTGTGCCTTTGTTGATAATTTCCATGATAATTAATTTCATGGTTTTGCAAATAAGACTAATCAGACTAATGGGTCTGTAGTTTCCAGGATCTATTGAAGGTCCTCCCTTATAAAGGATGACGACAGTGGCAGTCCTCTATTCATGTAGGACAAAAACCTGTTTTAAGACTATAGCTAAATAACTCCAGGGGGTTCCCTGTTGAAATGTCGGCACTCAAAATGCTGTCTGCCAACAAGCTGAAAAAAAAAAAGACAGAAAACAAAGAAGAGCAAATTGCAAAAATCACTCTTCTTAAAACTTCTGAAGGGGGATGACTGTTGGTTGGTTTGTCAATTTGGCATTGTCTAAAAAAAGACACTGTGGGATTACATAAAGTTTTAGCCAGTATCTGAAAGCCTTGAGTGGCAAGGTGCAGACCATCCTTAGTAAATCAAGTAGTCTGCTAACTATGTCTTCCCAAGCTGTCAAATATTGGATCCCCTTAAAATGACATTGGAAAGAAATTCAGTTGTTGGAATCAGTAATTTTTTACTCATATTGTGGCATCATCCTCAGTGATGGTAATGCTCAGCTCAGTGCCAGTCTCATACCTACTGAAGACACACAGTCTGAAAGTTCCTTAATGTCTCTTTTAATATAGTTCAGGGAAGTACATCTCAGGTAATTTATAGCTAGATGGACCATGATGGAACCATACTGGTACCTTTGGCATAATGACTTGATTGTGCGAGTGACTTCATGGATTCTAGCTCCAAATAAGAAACTAACACTTATCTTCTCCTTGTTTGGCCTGGTTAGAGTCTCATAAGTACATCTTACAACGTAGTTCCCTATCACAAGTCTCCTGAAAAGTGTGTTTGCTTGCCTTACAGGCTTCGTGTCTGGGCCTCCACTGAGAGCAACAGTATGTGTGGTGTTGGGTGCTGTTTTTTCAGACTGCCTTTGGGCTTGATGAGGTATAGCTTTGACAAAGGGTGGTATAGGTGATCTTTGTTGTTTAAGAAGATTGCTTTTAAGAGCCTCAGCATACATTAGTCTATGCATATGTTGCATGTGTGGTTTCAACACTGATGTGTACTTGTATGCAAGAGTTTAGCCTCCAGTGTCATTTTGTAAGTACACCTCCCACATACTGTGGTTGCTTCTTTAAGGATTTGGTGGTTGTCAGTAAACACGAGACAACAGCTACATTTTCTCAAGATGCTAATATCCACCGAAATGACTACAGAGATATTAGGAAACTGCATGTCAATACTGCCCAGTCCTTTCATTTGTGAGCTGGAGGTGGTGTTTTGGAATTTTTAGGCTATTAAGGGGACTTTGTTGGTGCAGACTAACAAGGGTGCTTTATTGGGGCAGATTATGCTAAACAGTACTAAAATCTACTAACTTTAATCTTTATACAATACTGAATTCTACTAAATCTATAGGTATTGCCACTCAACTGCCAGCTAGCTGATCTAAGCTTTTCATCACACAAGCCATTTGCCCTATATTGCCGCTTTACCTGATACAGTCGTAAGGACCATTCTACAGGAAGAATTTCCTTTCTAGGTGTTTGATACTACTGCACAAGGCATTGTTAACCAATGCAAATGTGAAAAATTTATAGCAACACAGAAAAAAAAATGAAAACTAACTAATGAGCTCTCTGGCCAATAAAATGACAGCAGTACAAGTCCTTTTGTGTATTTCCCAACTCAAACAGACCTGCACAAGATAAATGAACCCAGTCCTCCTAACATAAAAACACAGTAGAAGAGACCTACAAGTTGATATATATAATTTTCTGTTTCAGTCCTTCAAACTTTTGATTTGGATGTATTCCATTTTGTTTTATATATATATATTTTTTTTTTTTTTTTTTTACTCCATAGATGTTTTCATAGGACATTTGTTTATATGAAACATGCAAGGCTTTCAAAGTCAATTCTGTTCTGCATTTTGTTTCTTCTCAAAATTGTTTGCATTTGCTTAACAGTGGGATGGTTCAGTAGTAAAGGTTTCTCTTGTCTCAGAGATTCAGGGTTTAGTTCTGACCTCTGAAAACTGAAATCATAAAGCATGCTTGGCTCTCCCTGCATCTGTATTTTTTCCTGGATATTCTTGGTTCTTCAGAAAACATGCTAGTAGGCTAGCTGCTTTTCACATATATTGCATTTATCCTTATCCTTGCAGCCTGCTTGTGGCTAAAAGGGATCTGAGGAAGACATTTGATCTACCTGGTAAACAAACAAACTAGACCTTCCTGAGGGTTAATCAATACAGTATGGAAACTGTCTATGCTGAAAATAGAAAGTGAGTTCAGTCAAGTTCTACTGCAGTAATATAAAGCAAAACTTTCCATTTCATGCCATCACATTAAACCTAAGGAAAGCTTTGGTTAAAAGAATTCTAGAGAGAGAGATATAAGAAAAATAGTTTTATCCAGGCTAAGATTTAAAATTCTGAAAAGCAATTAGCAAAGTAAGGGGACCTTGGGACTTTGGAAAAAGATGTTAAAAAATATTGGCATGGCTGAGCATTTTAGATTTGTTGTAGTCCAGCTGCAGTGTTGCAAAGCTGATGTTGCTAATGCAAAACACCCTTTCCAGAGAATATGGAATGGAAGTATCAGCAGGGAATTTTAAAATCTGATGGACATAAGAGATAAACACTGAAGAAATCACACATTACAAAGTTAGCTATCAGAGAGCTAAAAATAAAAACCTTTTCCCCTATTACCAAGCAGATCAAGCATAATAAATACTAAACATAGTAAATATTGGAAGAGTGTTGCACCACAGGTATTAGTATTTCATCCGAGTATTCAAAACTTGCTAAACAACCAAAATGGCAGAAAGACAGCTTCAAAATAACAGGCTTTTACCATGTTGAATCCACAATATATGAAATATAGAGCTTTGCTGTTGTAAAAGTCAAGTGGTGTTGTAATTCCACAGCTTTAAAACATGTGGAAGTCATAAAACCAGAAAAAACTAACATAAAAGTGAAGAACCCTTCTGATGTAAACAATGGACAAGCGCTTTCAGCTTTTTTAAGCCTTCTTCAGATCTGAATGTCTGCCATGATAGTTCCACAAACCTTGCACTTTCACCCCTTCAGGAACTGTTCCCCATGCTAGTGCTGATTTATCTGTAGTGGCAGAGTGAAGAGGGATCAGGAGGAGGAATGGGAGTCCTGGACTGCAAGACATCTGGTCTACTCAGCAGAGCCTCTCCCTTTTTACAAATCACAGAACAGGAATCGAAAAAGATAAAGGTTTCAGATGCTCAGTTCAGACTGACCTGCAGTACTACTGGATTTTCCTCATGTGGAACCTAGCCAAGGGAAGCACAAGACTCATTAATGCCATGAACCTCAAAATCCTGAGAAATTCCCTTGAAGATGCCTGGATTTGACTGAAAAAAACTCAAACTCAAGAAGAGCTGTTGAAATATCTGTACATTGTCTTGAAATAGAAAGGCTATTTCCAGGGAAAATGCATTAGAAAATCACAGAAATATAATCATGTGAGAAGGGATGAGAGAAGATTCTTGAAATCCAATTTGAATCCCCGGATTAAGTAGAAAATTATGAACAATTGCTAAAGACAGCTGGAAGATGTAAACCACTCAAATATGGAGAAAATTTAATGTTTTGAAGCCTATAATAAGCAATTACTGGAGTCAGGCACTTTGTGTAAACCCTTGGAGCAGTGGACAGTCCAAAATGTAAGACATAAAACTGATAATGTAAACCACGCAAAGAAAATCTTAAAAATATCTGAACTGCTTGAATTTGATGATGTGTCCTTTAAGTCTAAGTGAGAAGAGGTAAAATGGAGTGAAGGGAACCATTCTGAAGTTTGGAATTTTGACAAAAAAAGGTTTAGAAAGGAAAGGTCAAACACAGGCCTTCAGGAGCCTTTCCTGTTGGGTACCAGAAAAATTCTTTAATAAAAGGCTTTGACCATCTGGCAGGGAGACACTGGTTCTATTATTCTCTGTGCAAGCATTTGATGCAGAATGAGAAGAAGAAAGGAGACTTGGTTTACCGGGCAAGGAGGAATCCCCTGAAGGGGAGGGATTCACACTGCCAAGTGTATCCCTGCTGAATTATATCTGAAATTCATTTGTCTGCAACAAGCTGGTGCCACTAGAGAAGATGAAGCCTCAGAGAGATAGAGAGGTTGCCAGGGTTGTGGAGGGGATGGACAAGCAAATAGTCATGCTAACTAGGAGGACTGTCTGATTTTTAGAGGCTTTTCCTTTCTTTTTGGAACATCTTTGCTATTGCTTTTTAAATTATTTGATGGCTCCTTGTTGCTTAAATTGCTTATTGAAAAGGGGAGATGAGGAGAAAGGAACAATTTTTATTTGCTTTTAAAAAAGGAGAGTTGAAAATATTAGTCACTCCTAAAATCAACTTTTCCCCTTTCATCACATTTTTTGAGCACCTCAACTACAAAAGCGTCATAGAGAGCTTCCTTCTATAAGGGAGAATTTAAGTGTTTGATTTTAATATCTACAGGAAGGTTTTGAGAATGAAGTCAAGACAATCTTCTCATTACTGACCCAGAACCAGCAGCTCTGGAAGAGGAATCAAAAGCATCATAAGTACACTTTAAGCATGCTTAATAACATGATAAACAATGTTAAAGAGGCAATCAAAGATTTTTTTTACTTCAGAAGTAATGTTCACTATTAACTTTTGCATGTTCTCAAAACATAGAAGTGACAACTTTAATACATGAGCTTGACAGTTTAAAATCCTGAAGGTTAACACAGCAAGAAGAATGAATTCAGTGAATGCATATTCTTCTCTAACTTATCAAAAGCTTTCAGATCCTTGTCAGAGGGAATGGGTTAATAGCAGTAATTTGTATAGCAGAAGCAGTTTTAGCAGAGTTGTAACACTTATGATTCTGAGGAATCCTTTATAACCTGTCATAATTCCTGTGGCAAGAGGTTGACGGTCAGGAAAACTAGCAGCAGTGAGAAAAACATTCTCAAAAGCAGGCAAAACAGGGAGAACATATGCAGATTTAGGCATATCAATCTGTGACTATATCTTAGATAACGTCTCAGAAAAAGAAAAATCTTCTAGAGGGAAATCTGAAATGATTCCTTCCTCAGAATCAGGATGTTGAATAAACTGTGTAGATTTAAAACAATAATCATGGATGAATTCCCAAAAATCTGCCTTTAAACATTTAAAAAATGTGCACATTTATTTGATGAGAACAAAACTAATACACCTTGATGGGAAAAGTTTGAAAAATTATTAAATTTTTACAAAATCATTTAATATCTACTTCAGATTTGCATCAACTCATAAAATGCCTGCTCATTAATTACACTGTGTACCTGAAGTCTTTTTATTAATTGTTGCTATGCTTTTCTGGTCAATTTCACCTGTACAATTAATTTTTTTTTTTAAGACCGAGAATCTACCTTGTCAGCAAACTGATTTTGTGCTCAATTATACATAGTTTTAGATACTTTCTTCATAGAGTTTCTTGTATTTTTTAGAATTTAGCCTAGCTGGGTTGTATTTCATGTAAAAAATGTTTGGATTGAGAAGAAATTCCAGAAGCACCACCATACTCCTACAAGGCCTGTTCTTCTGACTGACATTCCGATTCAGAAAGAGAAGGAACTCTCTTTTCTTGCCTGAAGTAATAGTAGTAAATAAAAAGACAGAAATGACCTCTTTAGCAAACCCAGCAAATCTTACTTACCCAGAGAAACAGAATCAGGTGAATGCAAAATGTTTTCACTGTGTTCACCTTTCTGGGAAACACCCTGTAAAATGATCTACCCATGGTAGGTAAACTCATCTTAGATACAGGATCCCTAGTTTAGCTGAGTGAAGAACCTTCACTTGCTTGTTACTCTGAGGCCAACAGCAGTAATTCTCACTTGCCCACTAACAGCATCTCTACATCTGAAGAGAACATGGCTATCCTGTGGTCCTTGGAGACTAAGTGCAACACCAAAGGCACCAGGGAAAATATAAGCAGTATGAAAAAAAATGAGTGGCCACAGTTGCTGATGCACAGCAGGAGCTGGCCAACCACCCACATAGACCATAAAAACTTTCTTCTTCAAAACAGGGGAGGGTAAAACCACAGAGGTAGGTAGCTGCTCTATAGGTAAGCCAAGAATGAGACCCTCAAGGTGGGCAGAGGAATCTGGATGAGGTAAAGTAAAGAACATGTGTTACTGTGATAAGTAAACCACTGACAGTTGCTGCAAGCACAATATCTGCTCCAAATTCACATACCTATGTAACCTGTAGGAAAATTCAGTCAAAATAGATATTGTTAAACAAAAAGTTCACATAAGCATTTACAGAAAACAATTCAAGTACAGTCCATAAATAAATTCCCTTTTCTTGCAAATGCAACATTTTAGTCAGGAAAAAAAAAACATGTTTTCCTCAAAGAAATACATTTTAGTAGAAGGTTTTCACCAAATGGGTCTGTCCAGTCTTGAAGGATCACTAGCCAACCAATAGTTCCACAGGGATCAACAAAGTTTACTTTAGCAGCAGAAAAAGTGTTGATTAAATTGGTGGTCTAACAGTCTTTGTATTGAAGCTTCCCTCAATCTCCTGACAGCTAGAGAACGTGGAAGGTGCCCTCCAGTTTTAAAAAGTAGATTATCACTGGGTAAGACCAAATTAGCTTAGGTTACTCCATTAGTGGTGATCTAAGTGTTGAATATAAGCTACTTCCAAACAAAAAAACAATATTCTATTCCGGTGACACAACAACAGAAAGCAACTAGTTGTACTACGTCAAATAATGCATACATATAATGCCAATTCAGGACATCAGTTTAACATTTAACAGCAAACAGGATAAACAGAGGTATTGTGTTTTAGACTTGGTTGTACCAGTTTAAAGGGCAACTAAAGCCTAAATGCAGCATTTTTCCCTCCTCACTTTGTATTTTCCTCCATACAGAATAATCCTCATTATTCCATATGATGAGCATGCATGGCATATTAGTCCAACCCTGCTGTGGCATTGATATAGTCAGATTCCTCAGTGTAGACAATGTCGGGGACAGATAAAATCAAATGATACTTTCCTTTCTTTAGAATTGTATCTCACTTATTCTTGCATCTTTTTACCTATTGCATTTGAAAGTTTCTTACCATGGAAAACAGACATAGGAAGGTATTAGTAGCTCTTTCTATTTCACATCAAATAAAGCTGTTCAAATGTAAGGATTCTCAGTTTATTTATGTATAGCTATTTATAGCTGCATTATTTCCCATTCCCTGAGGCCACAACTGTATTAAGCCTTTGGGAATTTAAAGCTCTTTAACTTTGTAATGTGACTGTGAGGAAGAAACATAACCACAGAACAGTTAGGAGAGGACCATTAACTCATGAAATTCCACTTTTAAAAAAGGCTAGGTTACACCTTTGCTATTTCTTTATTCTTCAGAAAGCATTTTTACATATTGCGTAACACATACATAAGAAGCTTATTTGTAAGAGTCACTGCAGAACAGTCACTGAGAAGTTTACTCAGGATTTTCAGTCTCACCAGTATTTCTCACTACTTTAATTCTAAGTGAATGGAAACATGGTCCAACAGGAGAAAGTATGGTGACTGAATTTGATCAGCTGTGACGTCACAATGCATTGTGGATCTTAGAAGCTTTCCAAGCAAACACATTTGCATCAACATATCTGCCACCATGAGACAATTAGGGCTAGAAAATGATATTACATATATGTAAATAAATAAACAAGTTAAATTTCAATAATGTCATAACCAGAAATGCAGCAGGCTTTACATAACCAATGCATTCATTCCTAACATTCAGAAAAGCCAGAAAAGATACTGCCAATATATACTTACTACCTTCTTTCCTCTACTTGACTCATGTACTTTCTGGGTTACTACCCAAATTAAGGTAGACTTAGAACAGACAGATTCAGTGCTAGTTATTTTTGCACAATAGTCTTAGCAGATCAACAAGTAGTACACTCAACGTTGGTGAAGAAGGCTGTGTGTTCTATTCCCACAACAGCTAGTTATATTAATTTTTCAGGACTATTTATGTATTTTATTTATTTTACATTTGATGACTGGGGAAGTCCGACTGGACACAGGTCCATTTTCAGTGGAGGCCGGGGGAGAAAAGCTCCTCATAAAACAATGCTACAAATACATTTTTTTAAAATACATAACTGTACTCATAACACATACAATTGTGCATATAGGACATATTTAACATTTCTGCATAGATGTATAAATCAATCGAAAAAATGAAGAGACTTCACCAAAGATCTGTCTGCCAAGCACCACAGTCCACAATGAAAAAATAATACTAATAAAACTGCAGCAGACCACCACTAAAAACAGTTTAATCGCGCCATAAAATTGTATAAAAGCAAATCAAAATGCAGTAAAGATGAGCACTTTCAGGCTCCTGCCCTTCATCAGATAAGTTAATGCTTTTGTCAGATAGTTATTTAAACTAAATGGCAGCCAACCACAATTCAGTTTTGGACCCGCCTATTTTTAAGGGCGGGTCTCATTGGGACAACCTTGTTAAGTCCTGGATACCTATGAGCCAAAAGCTCTACTATCCATTTGGTTTCTTCACATTCAGTGATGTTTTGCCCACATAAAAACTTGTGCAAACCTGGCATTCCGCTAAGTAAACAATGTTTGTTGTTCTGCAATTAGCCTTAGCACCAAAATGGTACATCCTGCCTGTAGTAGGATGTTTAAATTCTACTTCATTACCTATGTACCTGCATGCTTTACAGGATCCACATGATCTAGTCCCTTCCTTGTACACAAGTTGTTGTTGCTTTTCCTTCCCTTTATGACTCAATGTCCTTTAAATTCCTATTCCTTCTAAATCCAAAATTTGGCCGATCTCCCACTGTTTCTCTCAGTTTTTCATCAGTCATTAGTATACCTGTTATTCCTGACTATGTCACATATCCCATGCATGTTACTGCTATAGGTGAATACAGTCCTAATTTCTTTATCGCTAACCTCCATCCTACTCCTTGAATTGTCACAATTATTGTCACTATTACCCTTTAACCATGGGCACATTCTTCCCTTTCTATAATCCATCCTCGAACTAGTCACATTGTGTATTATACTAGTGTGCTGTTTTTCCAACAGTCCTTCCTACACAATGTGGTTTTGAAGCCCCCATCCTCTTGTATTATTCTAACATCCAAAAAATGTATCATTGTCTTTGAAAAATTGACTGAAAATCGAAGGAATGTAGTCGTCATTTCCAAATAAACTATAAATTCTTTTAACTCTCTCACTCATCCCCCATCACAACATGAAAATGTCATCCACAAAACGCCTGTATAGGCAAACTTTGCCCCTCCATGTATTCTGTGCCCCTAGTACAAATTGTCTCTCCCAGAAGGATAGAACTAAATTTGCATAAGTGTTTGCATAGGGGGTACCCATGGCTACCCCCTGTGCTTGTCTATACATGCTATTAGCACAGATGAATACATTATACTCCAGTACCGATCCTAATAGGTTGGTTAATAACTCCAGTTCCATACCTTCTAATCGATTCATCTTTCTTAAACTGGAAATTGCCTTTATCCCATATTCATTATTTATGACTGCAAATAAGTTTTTAACATCAAGTGTCACCATGATGTACCCTGCTCTATCCCTTCCATTCATATATTCTTTCAAAGAAGTTAGAAAATGACCTGTGTCCCTGAGTATTTCTTCCACAACCCCTACATGGGGTTCTCAGTGTATATTCCAGCCATATATAGATATTCTCTGTAATCCACGTCCTTCCAGAGAGAATAGGTCTAAAAGGGGGGGATTCTTATATCTTTATGCACTTTGGCAAGGCTTTGAATGTCGGGATAACAGGATGTTCAATCCATAAGAACTTCAACAAGTCCTCATCCATTAACCCTTTTTCCGCCATGTGTTTCAACCTTTCTTGAACCTCGCTAATTAATCCATTAACTGTAATGGGTGAAATCTGGATAAATGTATTCACATCAGATAATAATTCTTTGAGTTTGTCAAAATAACATGCTTCTATTCATGACCACCACTGCTCCCCCCTTGGCTGCTTGCTTGATAATCAGATCTGCATTCCTCTGTAAATCATTTTTGTATTTATTTTATTTGCAGTTTGTTTACCAGGATAGTCCTTTGGGCCGCAAGGAACCCATTTTCAGTGGAGTCCTGGGGGAGAAAAGCTCCATTGCATTACAAGTATAAAACATTTCAGAATTAGACGATTACAGGATAATAACTTTTATAAATTTTACAAAACAGTTATCAGACATTAGAAAGAGAATACATGGTAATAACAGTTACAATAAATTAGCCTGTGATACTTTCCATAATAATCAAATTAAGGTAGCAAAAATAAGAATTCAAATTCCTTCTGGAGATTATGTGCTGGAGGAGGTTATTAGAAGATATGTTTGGGTATTAAGATGTTATGTAGGAAGAGAGCTATTAGTAGATATGTTAGGTAGTGAGAATATTATAGCAAGATGTTATGTAGAATGAGAGCAAGAGCATCCCCATTGTGAGATTAGGCATGAGTGAAGTAGAGTTTTAAAGAGAAAGAGAAGGTTAGTGGTATGGATAACAGGTGGGAGAGAATTCCAATGACGTGCTAAGCAAAAGGATAGAAGATGTTTGCCTGGAGGGTGAGCAGGTTTATGTAGCTCGATTAAGTTTTGGAAGTTAGATCGCAGGCATCTGTTTGGAAGATGCATTTTGAAGGTAGAGGCAAGGGAGAAACAGAGAGATGGACAAAAAATAATTGTGTGTGCCTGGATAAGTTGGATATAAGTAAAATAATTGGGGAGTTCAAGCCAATTCAGTTGGTGCTGGGAGATGCAGTGATGGGTACTGGAACTGCAATTTTTGAGATTTTATAGTAACAGGAGGAGAGCTTAGATTTGAGGGAGGATTGCAGATTGGTAATGATAGAGGCATCATACAGGAGGGAAGGGATGAGGTATGTATTGGCAAGAACGAGTCTGGTGGAGGGAGAGATGAAACGGTTGTGACGATAAAGCATACCGAGTTTCTGGTGTGTTTTTTTAATATTTACCTGAATATGATTATCAAACTTTAATTGGTCATCGATGATGATTACTAACAATTTAGCAGTGAGGACTGTTTTAATAAGAGTGTTATTCTGGCTGGTGATAAAGAGTTTTTGTCTAGGGTGATGCTTTTAGAGGGTGAGAATATCATTAGTTTGGTCTTGGATGCATTTAGTGCTAGGTGATTATCTAGCATCCATTTTTCTGTAGAGCAGAAGGCGTCTTGGGATAATTTTGCTAAGGAAGAGGTGGAAGTTGCAGAACAGATAATTGTCGAGTCATTTGCATATTGGATGAGGTTAGCATTAGGAATGGCATGGTGAAAGCCATAAATGAAGATACTGAATAGTAGGGGCCCTAGAATTGAGCCTTGGGGCACACCTGTGGGAATGTTTAGGAATGGTGAAGTAGCTATTCCTACTTAACTGCTTGTTGTCCATTTGATAGGTAACTGGTGAGCCAGGTAACAGAGTGGGAAAGATTCAGCTTAGAGAGCTTAGTAAGGAGAAGTTTATGAGAGATAGTGACAAAGGTCTTAGAGAGGTTTAGCAGGAGGGTGGATACAATATGACCAGTGTCACGGGCTTTGTTTATGGTTTCTAGGAAAGAGAGGAGAGCGGTGGTGGTGCAATGACCAGGACAGAATCCATGTTGGGTGGGAGTAAGAAGGTTATTGTTTATTAGATAGGGTAAGAGGTGTAGGTGGATGCACTTTTCAAGAAGTTTTGAAATAGGGGATAAGATAGCGATGGGACAGAAGTTTGAGATGTCATTATTGTTAATACCTTAATGTAGTGGAATTATATAGGCTTTTTTCCAGAGCTGGGGGACCCTGGCTTTCTGAAATTGATCGGTTTATTAGGATGCAGATGGGGAAGGCAATGGCTTCTGCAGTTATCTTAACTAAGTAACTAAGTTATTTTAAGTAGGATGGTACTTCATCAGGAGCGTTAGAGCAAGGTTTCAATTTTAGAAGTTTTTTTTTTATAGTAGAGATGGGTACAGGTTGGGAGCTTGAGATACTGGAGAAGGAGGGGATGTGATGAGGTTGTTGTGGGGAAACATATCAGTGAAGGACGATGTTAGTTTGGAAATAGATTCAATAAAAAATGTGTTGAATTGAGTGGCTAAATCTGAGCCTGAGGTATTTGGGTCAGGGCAAGGGTTTTCTTTTTTGCCTGGGTTAAGAAGAGAGGAGATTCCATCCCAGAACTTTTTTGGGTTATTGTTGTGGTGGGCTTGGAGAGTCGAAAAATAGGCTTTGCGGTCTGAGTTTATAAGTTGTTTTACTTTGTTGAGAAGTGTTTTGTATTTGTTGAAGGAAGTAGTAGTTTTTGTTTTATGGTAGTGTTTCCAAGCTTTATCACGGAGACGCATGGTGGCTAGGGTATTCTTAGTTAGCCAAGGGACGGAGTTACTTTTAGTTCATTTTGTTTTCCAGGGAGCGAAGGAGTCTAGCAGGTTTAAGAAGGTTACGTTAAAGTGGGAGATGGCATTTTCCAGGGGTAGAGTTTTGAGTGGGTTCCAGTAAATATTCTTTAGTGCATTGGAGAATGCATTGGGGTTAAAGTTTTTTAGGTACCAAGAAGAGGTGCATGTGTGAGAACATTGTAGAAGGGTGGGAAGGCGATGGGCAAAAGTGGGAAGGTGATCAGACAAGGAGAGGATGTTGCCTACCAGACACAATCAGTGGACTGGAGAGTAGTCAGTGAGCATGCAAGCAAGGTAAGAGTATCCTGGGAAGCAGCTATGGGCTCATTTAGAGCTAAGAGCCAAGTATGGAGAGAAATCTCAGAAAAGCTTATTTTTGAACACCGGTTAGTGCTATTTGGAGGAAAGGACTAAAAACTGGCAAGGTAATCTGCCACCTAGTGTCAAAGATAGTAGTTGTAATTAAGGAAACAAGAGGAAAAAAAGTGGGGACTACAGGGGGAATGAAGGCTGCTAGGGACGCACAAGGGGCACTACACAAGGTTATTAAGTAAAACGAGTACAGATACAATAATAGATACTTCACTTATACTTGTAGGTCTTGGGAAGCAGCATGCTAAGTTGAGTAGGTATTGCTTTGTTGCATTCCAGTAGTTTTTGTGTCACAGATGGTGAATCTGGGTGATTTAGAGGATAAACACCTATGGTGAGGGATGCAAGGCTTAGTAAGACTTGCAGGTCTTGGGAAACATCACACTAAGCTGAGTAGGTATTGCTTTGTTGCTTGCCGGTAGTCTTTATGTCAGAGATGGTGAATCTGGGCAATTTAGAGGATAAACACCTTGGGGTGAGGGATGCAAGGCTTAGTAAGCAATGGGCGACGCTAGCAGCCTATAGAAGGGCAGGACAGGCATGGTTGTGGAATACCATATTTAAAAATGGCGCCACAGGTAGTGTCCTTGTTGTGTGGTTAAATTATAAAATTTCCTGTTGTTAACATCTTGTAAATACAGCATAACCTCCTGTTCACAACACTTAATAAAGGTCTGCATAGTTGAATTAAATGGTGAGACAAAACAACTAGGTTGTCTCAATGCAAATTGTCATGGTTGGCTGTCATTAGCATACATTTCTTTTAACATAACATTCCTGCCAAATAGCATAATGTCCATAATAATCTCACTAAAACTACTGTCCCTACTGTGCACAAATGTTAGGCCCTTATTCAGAACAAAAAGTTCATCATCATTAAAAGCATAATCAGACAAATTGTAAACAATGCAGTCACCAGTCACTGAGATGTTCTCCACTTCTTCGCTCCCCTTCCCTCGCTGTGGGGACGTTTCCATTCTCCCTTCTTTTTGACTGGGGCCGGCAGTTGTGCTAAAAAATGCACACTATTCCTTTCTGCATTCTGCAACTTGGGTCTGGCCCCCAAATCCATTCCCTTGCTACCAGAAACATCAATAGAAGGGTGCGTTACAGTTACAATGAATGCTGTGTTTGTAACTCCCCCATATGTGTTAGATGAGGGTGAAAGTGTGTTGTTATTGTCCCGTTCTGTATTGCTGTTCCCCAAACCTTCCGAAGCTTCTCTCGGCATGTCTCTCATACCCATCTCTTTCTCTCTCGTCATGGAGCGTGCTACTGTCGTCATCCGACACCCTCTCTTATCGGTAGCCTGTCTCAAGGTGCCTCCTGTGCAAACACTTATGCGAATTTAGTTCTATCCTTCTGGGAGAGACAATTTGTACTAGGGGCACAGAACACCTGGATGGGCAAAGTTTGCCTATACAGGATTTTTTGGACGACATTTTCATGTTGTGGAAGGGGGATGAGAGAGAGTTAAAAGAATGTATATCTTATATGGAAATGACCACTACATCCCTTTGATTTTCAATTTTTCAAAGACCATGATTGATTTTTTGGATGTTAGAATAATACAAGAGGATGGGTGCTTCAAAACCATATTAGGAAGGACTGTTGGAAAAACAGCATACTAGTATATGATAGCATGTATCCGAGATTTACTTTTAAAAACATCACCATGGGACAGTTAGGAAGGATATCCAGGATCTGTACATAGGAGCAGGATTTTGAGACGGAAGTTAACAACATGGAGAAGTTCTTTCAGGCAAGGGGTTACAATAAGGGACTAATACACAATGTGACTAGTTTGAGGATGGATTATATGAAGGGAAGAATGCGCTCATGGTTAAAGGGTAATAGTGACAATAATTGTGACAATTCGAGGGGTAGGATGGAGGTTAGAGATAAAGAAATTAGGATTGCATTCACCTATAACTGGGGTATACTAATGACTGATGAAAAACAGAGAAATAGTGGGAGATCGGCCAAATTTTGGCTTTAGAAAGAATAGGAATTTAAAGGACATTCTGAGTAATAAAGGGAAGGAAACACAAAAACAACTTATGTACAAGAAAGGGACTAGATCATGTGGCTCCTGTAAAGCATGTGGGTACATAAGTAATGAAGTAGAATTTAAACATCGTACTACAGGCAGGATGTACCATTTTGGTGCTAAGGCTAATTGCAGAACAACAAACATTGTTTACTTAGCGGAATGCCAGGTTTGCACAAGTTTTTACGTGGGCAAAACTAACTGTTTAAAGTCAGGATTCTTCAACATTTATCAGCTATATGGTATAAGAATGAGCATAATGGTCTATATAGGCATGTTTTGGGTAATGACGGACATTATTTTAAATTTAGAGCAATATGGAATGTGAGAACAGGTATTAGGGGAGGTGATATAAAGAACATCACTGAATTTGAAGAAACCAGACGGATAGTAGAGCTTTTGGCTCATAGGTATCCAGGACTTAACGAGGTAGTCCCAATGAGACCCACCCTTAAAAATAGGCGGGCCCAATACTGAATTGTGGTTGCCTGTCATTTAGTTTAAATAACTATCTGACAAAAGCATTAACTTATCTGATGAAGGGCAGGAGCCCGAAAGTGCTCATCTTTACTGCATTTTGATTTGTTATTATACAATTTTATGGTGCTATTAAACTGTCGTTTTTAGTTGTGGTTTGCTGCAGTTTTATTTTTTCATGTATAAATCAATACCATCAGAATAAAACATTGTTTGGCAAGAATAAGTATTCAGAAAAACATTGTTTGGTAAGAATAAGTATTCAGAGGATAGTAGGTAAGAGCTGATCTTTGGCAGAATCATTGAAACACTGCAATGTAAGTGGATTAGCCACATGGCCACTGCCACTTGGTAAAATAGTGGGTTTTGAGTAGTTTCTTAAATAGTGAAGCACAGCTGGTAGAAGTTATGTGCTTTGGGACACTATAGTGCAGCATAAAAGGGGTGTTGAACTCCTGAGTGTGCCATCCTTTGGATGAGATGTTAAACTTGAGGCCTTATCTGCCCGAGTTGGTGGTAGTTCAGGTAGATATAAATGATCTCACTTGCTGAAAAGTATACAGACCTTATATTGACACTTGTTCAAAGACAAAAATGCATTATACAAAGAAAACCATTTCATGAACAATTGCAGCACAACTTATAAGAGAAAAAATAATCAGTTCTTAAACCATAAATTAAGATTATCCCTCCATCCTCTATTCCATAGCCCTTTTTTGATTTTTGGCATTACTGAAGAAGCACCCCATATTTGAATATATATTCACAGTTTACATCTCATATACCATACTATCCATGCAGTGCTTATTATCAATTTATCTAACATGTCTCAAAGTATGTCTATTTCACCATAATATCTGTAAGCTATCATATTTATTTTAACTTTTGAAAAATACATTCATAACATTCAGTTGCACATAAACCCCAAATCATTTGTATTCTACCAAAGCAAAATATCACAACATTTCTTCCTTTTAACATATGTTACATAATCTGTCCTTTATCTGTTTATTTTGTAGCACCTTTTATACCTTACATGTCATAAAAATCTTGTAAAACAGTTTTAAATCTTTCTTGCTATATTTATAGCTTTTATAATACTTATGGCCTTATTCTTCCATACCTTAACATAATAAAACTGCTACATAATATATTCATACCAAACTTTTCTACATAAAAGTATCATTCCATTTCAACTACCATCTTCATAATACTGCAATTCCTCACACTTCCAAGTATTCCTAACTCCAGACTTCCATACAGAAGTGTACTTTTCCAATAAGATTCTACGCATGCAGTCTTATATTTGTTATTTTTTGAAAAATCCAATGAACACATAATGACGTAAAAAATGGATTAACAACACCATTCACACTGAGCTAATCGGAGGAAGTCAGAGGAAGGGCTCTGAGCAAACGATTCTGAGATATATAACATTAAGTATCCTGTTTTTTGCTTATTTCTGAGTTATTTATAGCACTTTTATTTTACTCACTGTGTGTGAGGTATTAAGTAGAATTTTCTGTACTTACGTATTATCACAACCACATTCGCAGCAACACAACCATCTCAGTTCCAAGCCATTGTGCTGCTGAAAAACTGTTGTCAAAGACACTTTGGAAGTGTGCGTAACTGAACTGTCTTCATTGCAGTCACTTTCCAGAGAACATACTGTGCTTACCAAGTGTAAAAGAAAAGAGACCTTTACCATTAACTGTCTCATTTTTCACTGGGTATTACCTGTACATCACCACAAGATGTAATATGCACCCTACCCATTTGCAAAGGAAATTTGTTACATATAACTATAGCAATAGCCTTTCCAAAAGTATAATACAGCCATGAGCTCTAGATCAGCCTTAAAGAAAACGGGGTTAACCTTTCACCATTACGATGTCATGCTTACTTGCAAGGTATTCAGACCTGCACATTTACAAAGAAAATGAAAGTAAACGTATCTTTCTTAGCTGTTTTCGTCCTCAACTGAATAGTACTTTGTACCCTTCTCAATCTTCAATTAATTCGCTTGTGCAGTTTATTATTAAGTCAATCTTGGTTTTCCAGATTTCGGAAATGCAGTTGTCAAGACACACATTTGTTTGGCAGGAGAACGGCTTGAAAATTAGATGTTTCTCCTGCTTCGAAAGTGGTTGCGATAATATACTTCCAAAATCCTTCTCAGATTTCTCACCCATTATCCGTACCACCTCTACACACTTGTCAACACACACACACACACACAGATACACTTCCCAAGTAAGTTGGGCAACATAACTGGCAGGAGAAGCCCTTGGAAATGAGTAGCTTCTCCCGCTCCAAATGTGGTTGCGATAATACGTAAGTACGGAATTTTCTACAATTGTTAAGCATCTGGTTGGGTTTGTTTGTTCTGATTTCCTGCTAGGAGTGTATCATATAACTTGTTTGCATTTAAAAGCATTCTCTAGAGTCTCCTTGATCTTTTATCTGTTTAAACATTTCTGCAGTTTTTTCTACCTAAGTAGTGTTGCTAGTGTAGCATTCTCCATACTCAGGCTTGTGTTTTGGGCCTAGTTGTTTGTTAGTAGAGGCTGTGTGTCTGAGCACATGCCCCAGGTCATCATAGCTTAGACAAGGCCAGTATAGCATTTCAGTGAGAGTGAATTGTTTGTGGTAATTGTCTGACTGGGGTTGCCTGGACTATGCCTTGGAATAAGCACCTCATTGGTTCTTTCAAGCTTTTTTTAAAGTTGTTTCAGATTTCAACTTTGTTACTTAAGTTAACTTGTGACTGTTTCTGCCATTTCACACTGAGCTAATCGAAGGAAGTTTGAGGAAGGGCTCTGAGCTAACGAATCTGAGATATATAACATTAAGTATCCTCTTTTTTGCTTATTTCTGAGTTATTTATAGCACTTTTATTTTACAGTTGCCCACCCCTACTGTAAATTTGATCTGGGACACTCCTCCCAGTCTAGTGTCATTACCTCATTCTACCTATTCCAGGGAGAACATTTGAGAAGGCCAAACCAGTTAGCTTCTGCTCCTCCTTTCCCCTTTCCACTTTACAAAAAAAAAAAAAAAGTTCTAAGCTTGTTTCCTGCCTTTCCTATAAGTTGTCTAGTCCAGATACAGATTTGCTGTAAGAAGGACTGTTTGAAAGCTTGTGAGCCCCCAAGCCTTCCTGTGTTGGAGGGAAGCCTTCTAGCTGAATTTTGTTTCTTAGAACTAGCCAGTTTTCTAGTTTCAGCACTCAAATCTGTTTATTTGAGCTCAGCACTTGTTCAGAACTCATTGCAGGCACTAAATAAGCTACACATTACTACAGCACTCAACTTTCCTCATTCGTCTAGAGGAAAACAGTTTTTAGTACTTAATAAATAAGCACCTATCCAGGCATGTCTAAGGGTCAGCTCCCTGTGTTTTCTCCTGTCTACCTGATGAATCTGGGCATCTTGGGGCAATGCAGCAATTGCCTCATGTACACAGAAAACCCTCTCCTCCTACCACCCAACACTACAACCTGTGAGAGACGCACTTATATAACCAAACTGGAAGCAAAGCTCTCTTCACCCAAGACTGGACTAGACAGTTAAGAGGAGAAGGTAAACACTTGCACCACACCACACTCATCACATAGTCCCTCAAAACTTACACCACCAAAACACACACACAGAAACACAAAACGCACACCTACATTCATGGAGGCTCTCAAGAAAAAAATCTACCCTAGCAAGAGGGACCTCCAAAGCAGAAACGCAAGCAACCTCCACCCCCCCAACACAATCCAAATGACACACAGCCCACAAACTCAGTGTGCCACTCAACCACAGCCCATAAGGCATAACAACGTAACTAACACTCTAGTCATAGGTGACTCTATAGTCAGGCACACAGATGCTCCACTCACCAGGCTAAACAAGGAGAAAGTCACTGTCAGCTGCCTGTCAGGTGCCAGGATCCACCACATAACGCATGCACTCAGGTCACTCCACAGCAAGTACAAATATGACTCTATCATTGTCCATGTTGGTGTGAATGACCTGAGATGTACCTCCCTGGACTACATGAAAAGAGACATGGAGGAGCTTTCTGATCTTGTAGCCGAGGCAGGTATGACCCTAGCCCTGAGTAGCATCCTGCCATCACCCAGAATGATACCACAGTACAAGGACAAAATGACTGACTTCAACAATTGGCTAAGCTTCTAGTGTCATTCTAAGGGGATCTAGTATCTCTCTGCCTGGGATGACATGATCGACAAACCACGATGCTTTGCCAGAGATGGCCTGCACCTGTCCCCCTTGGGATTCCGGATACTGGCTAAGGCTCTTGCCACCCCTAAAGTGCCTTTTTTAGGCAAGACTCAAATGACAAATTCACCACCATAACAGGTACAAGCAAGCAAAATCTGAGGGTAATGCTACTCAATGCTAGAAGTCTATACCTGAAAATGCACTCATTCGAGGCACTCCTTAAAATGGAGAACATCGACATTTGTGCAGTGACAGAGACCTGGTTCAAGGCTCCAGAGAGCACCCCAGCATTACCAGGCTATAATTCATACCACATCTTTCGGCCACCTAACTTGGACCAAAGCGCTAAAGGCGAAGGCATGTCAATATTCATTAAGGATATCCACACCTCCAGGCTAGTTGCTCAGCATAATGCATCTGAGATTATCCAAGTTCAACTAACTCTGGGCAAGACTGCAATGCAAATTGTAGCTTGCTACAGATCCCCCACCATGCCCCAGGATTTCCACTCCTCATTTCTTGATACACTGGAAAATATTAGGGTATAACCTAACACCCTAATAATGGGCGATTTCAACTACCCCACCATTAACTGGGAAAACTACTCATGTACCAACTCTTGTGCTCAACGTTTTCTGGAATTCATAAATTCTAATGCCTTGGATCAACTTATCCACACACCCACCAGAAGCAGCATTATCCTAGACCTGGTCATTTCCAACATGGGCAACCGGTGTTCCATACCAGAGGTCAATTCCTCGTTGGTCAGATCCGACCACAAGCAAATCACCCTAGACATCCACATCCCAGCCCTACCCCCCATTAGGGAAACCACTGTAAGGAATTTCTCCAAAGTCAACTTCATGCTTCTTAAGACAGAAGTGGCAAACTTCACAACACCCATGCTGACGGACAATAGAGATACGACTGCTGAATCCTATACAATTGCACTTTATAAGCACTTACATGAGTGCATGGATTGTGCAATCCCTAACAGAGCCAAGATGCTATCCTCCAAAAAAAGGAAGCCAATCTGGTGGTCCCCTGCTATAAACAAACTCTACAACAGAAGAAAGAAACTGTTGCAAAAAAAAAAAAAAAAGAGTAAAATCCCATGATTGGAGGAACTCTGTGGTCAGCCTCAGTAAGAAGTTGAGATCCCTCATAAAAATCCTCCAAAGCTAGCTACAAAAACAAAATCGCCACTGATTCTAAAGACAACCACAAAGCATTCTATAGCTATGTCAAGAATCTCAATGGCAATACTCAGATCTGCTCTGAGTTACAGCACAATGGCACTAAATATACAGAACCAACTGATATTGCCAACATCCTGGCAGATAGGTTCAGTGCTAACTTTGCCCCTCTCTCATCCCCTAAAGGGCCCATCTCTATAATGGAAGAATGCAAAGTACCTGTAATCACGGCTGCACAGGTAAAAAAACACACTCTCCAAAGCCAATAACACAGCATCTATGGGACCTGACAACATCCCAGGCTGCGTTCTACATGAACTACAGAATGAACTGGCACCCCACCTAAGTACCAGGTTCAATCATAGCCTCACCTCAGGCTTTGTGCCCACTGGATGGCACACAGCAACGGTTATCCCACTCCACAAAAGGGGAGTAACCACGGACACCGGGAACTACTTCCCCATTAGCCTGACGAGCCTGGTCTGCAAGGCTATGGAGCATATCATCATGGAACTTATAAACAATGACATTGGTAATCTCCAAACTCTGGACCCTACCCAGTTTGGGTTTATAAAAGGCAGATCATGACTCCTAAACCTGATAGACTTCTTTGAAGTGGTTACCAAAGCTGTAGATGAGGGTAAGGTGGTACACACAGCCTCGCCAAGGCTTTCAACACCATCCCCCACTCTAGAATTATAGACAAACTCACTAAACTAGGTATAAATTCCTATGTCACAAGATGGGTTGCCAACTGGCTCACTGACTAAACTCACACTGTGAAAGTAGCAGACTCTAAATCCAACTTCAGACCAGTGACAAGTGGAGTACCACTGGGTTCAGTCCTAGGTCCTCTCCTGTTTGGTATCTACTTCTCTGAAGTACAGGCTAACACAGAAGGTCTTTGGCTAACAAAGTTCGCAGATGACTGCAAACTAGGAGCCATAATCAAATCTCCTAATGATGTGGACATCCTAAAAAAGGGCCTCACTGAGACAGATGTCTGGTGTCAAAGCCATGGCCTCAAGCTCAATGCCAAAAAGTGCATTGTCATCCCTTTTGGTAAAAACTCTGTACCCATGAACTACCACACAGGCGGCAGTCTACTTAACACCGAAAGTGTGATAAGAGACCTTGGGACACAGGTGGACAGTAGTCTCTCCTTTGATAATCACATCGCCACAGTAGTCAGGAAATCCTACTACGTGGCACACCTCATCACAAAAGGTTTCTCATCCAGGAAAAAAAGAGGTCATTGTTCCCCTCTACTCATCACTCATTAGACCCATTATAGAGTACAATGCCCCTTTTGGTATGTACCTCACAAGACATCTACAACAACTGGAAAGGCCACAGAAATACCTCACAAAGAGGATTACCGACCTCAAACAGATGCCCTACGCAGACCGTCTCAAAAAACTCCAGCTTTACTCTGTCGCATATCGCCTACTCAGAGGTGATCTCTGCCTAACATACAAAGCTATGTCAAACCCAGAGCTGTTGGACATGCTCCATGTAAAGAAATCCCAATCCCTCTGAGCTACATGCTCTAGGGACCTAAACCTTGTCACCACAATAAACAGAACACGCTGGAGGGATAGATTCTGGTCTCAGACACTTCCCATACTCTGGAACAAACTACCTATCTATATCAAACAAAGCTCCTCATTAGCACTCTTCAAGAAAAATCTTGATGATTGGATGGGAGATAGGAAATTCACCTTGGGGATCACGTCTGTGGTTCTGCTTGACAGGGGCACAGGAAAATGATTTAATTTTCTTGGGTGGCAAAAGCTAGGGTACCTTTTGGATAGGCTTATATAGGTCCTAGGGCCAATAGCCTAGTACCTACCTATGAACCTAGTAGTCCACCATCAGCTTTAGAACAGTAATTTGTGCCCGTCTTTACTAGGTTCAATCTTGACCCCAAAAAGGAAAAAAAAACAAGTTCTAATAATTCATTTTCTATAACTTTTGGCAACAAAAACTTCCCAGATACTCTAACTCCCCAATACATAAAAAGTACCAATTACATTTTTTTTACAAAATGATAATTCAGATATTTACCACATCATATTCTTTTTTTATATCCTATAAATAAGGCTTTCAATTACTCTTCAGTCACATTTACTCCTCCAATTCTAACATCTGATGGACTGATTTCAAAGCAAGAAAAATGAATCCCATCAATCTTAAAATCTCCAAAACTCTTACATTTTGCCTTATTAATTCCTATACCTACTCTAACTTTCTCTAAGCCATTCTCTATTAATCCTATTAAATCATCCCCATATGACAAATACTGGCATATTCACTGTATTATACAATAATAATTTACTTCTTTGAGCACTTAAACCAGATGATTCAATAATAATATTCATAATTAAAATACACCACTTATATCTGTACTCAGTCACCCATTTATCAACATTTTAACATATGAATTCATATAAATTGTCTCTAAAAGATGCATAACTTCATTCTTAATACATATGTCCTTAAAATATCAAATACTGAAGTTCAATAGATTAGTATGTTTTTCAACATACACTACCATTTACCCTCATACCAATTTGCTTTTAATATTTATATCCTTTTTGCATGTAATCAGTACATTTTTAACAGTTTACCCTCTAATCCAAAACACCCTCATTTAAAATATGAGAAATAACCCATCCTATTTTCCATAAAAATCATAAATACTTTATAATCTGAAGTGTTAAAAGTCTCCAGATTCTTACATCCCTATCCATTTTTTACAAATACATATCATAATTCTTTTGTATAACATTTTGTGCTGCATTTTATATTTTAAGCAATTGTTCATAATATCAATCAATACCAATTTCTCCTTATCATCTACCTCTTTATAAAATTAATGTTGTTGTTGTTCCGTGGTGGTTTTGTTGCTTCACAGCAAGAGGTTCTCCCATTTGATTCTCGGCTTGGGAGTGCCTTCTGTGTGGAGTCTGCATGTCCTCCCCACGGTCGAGTGGGCGTTCGAAAGACATGCGTTGAATGGGTGTGCCTTCGTTGAAGGTTGGGCGTCGGGCTGGCAACTCGACACCATAAAAACCAACTGCGAATCATTAGCGGACTGGAGTTCTGCTGTGGTGATCCCTAACCGGGAAAAGCCGAAAGACAAACAACATAAAATTAATAACCAACCCCATCTGGTACATGATCACTTTGTCTCTTAAGAATTTGTAATGTACCATGTATTTCTCATATTTTATTACGTCTACTAAATCCATTATTTAAGTAGGTTTCAAATCTTTTTTACAGACCATTCACAATCCTCCCATATGTTACTGTTGTGCGTGTATTTTGTTAACATATCCCACAACTATATTCATACTTGATGACATATCAGACGCTCTTTGTTGCCTTTATTCATAATAGAAGGCATCATTCCTTCCTCATGCTTAACCTTTTTCCCAAAAAAGGTAATACTTCATTTCTTCTAAGGTGCTCTACAGTCTGTGTGCAGATGACTTGAAAATGGGTAAACTGACTACATGTGTTGCAGACAGTCAAGTTATTTTGCAAAAATGCCTTGAATTGACCATTTGGACACAAGAGAATAATATGCTGATAAATGCATCAAAAATTAAACATATGAAATTTGGAAGACATAATTTTAAAAATGGCAGATTCATTCAAAGACCTGGGTAGATCCAGCTTTGAGTTGTTCTAATCATATAAATCAATTGGTTAATGATAGCTACAGAACTATAGGTTTTATAAAAGACTTATAAAGTCAAATAAATCAGAAATGATGACGATATTGCTGGTTAGTTATATAAGACTCAAACTTGAGAATGGAATAACAATATGGAAACCTTATAAGAAAAAAAAAATAAGTAAACTAGAAAAAGTACAGCAGAAATGTACCAAGGACATCCATGCACGTGAAAATTTAAGTTATGAAAGACTAAAATATCTGAACTTGTACAGTGTCTCATACAGATATCTAAGAGGAGACCCTTATTCAGATATATACGGCATTTAGAGACCGCTACCTTTGAGAATGTTTAGGGTCATCGAAAAGTAGTACAGAATCATCAGACAATGTATGTAGAATATTCTATAGGAATGAGAAATGTACTAATTGGGTCTCAGAGAGTAGCTGATACATGGACTAGACAACCAAATTGTATTAAAGCAAGCACTAGTTTAGATATTTTTAAGAACAGTCTGGACACTCATTATGGGAACAACTCTGTTGGTATATTGGCAGGCTAGAAGGGCATTATTGCTCATGCTTGAAATGTTTGTACTCATGTCTGTTTTACAACCTCAGTCATAATCTTTTTATTTCCTTTATCATCTTTAATACAGCCTTGTGCTGTAGAAAAGTTTCTTATCAGACAGTGATCTAAACAGCCAAATTCTAAACTTCTTTATCTTGCCTCTTCTAAACCTACATAATCATTTTTATCCTAATAAATCCCCTTTTATATATTTGCTCTTTTTTCACCTATCTACCTTGCTTTCATCATTTTCCTATACATATGTACATTCTTATTTAGTTTCCCTACTTTTTTCTTAAATTACAGTTGAACCCTCCAATGACTACATCATCTACTTTTACTTTGTATGAAAGCATATTCCATATTATGCATCTCCATGGTTTAAAAATCACACATCAATTATTTTTATTATATGCTTAGTTTAATTAACTCTGCAATGCCAGAACGTTGATTTTCACCAAAACTCAGCATAGTCCTATTCCCTCATATCACTTCTGCTTTTTTTTGTAAGGTACTATACAACATCCAATAAACATGACAATATCAAAGTGTTTATCCTACATTTTTCATTTACCATACTATTCGCATTTAAAGAAACAATACTCAAAATAGCCTTTTCCTTTCTTTGCATTGTTTTGTTCTAAAGGCTTTATCTTTCACTTTCGCACTCTTTTCCATTTGCCCCATTTTCCTTATCTTCCCATCTTGTACTTCTCTCTCCTCAGCAGGTAACTACTAATACTGATCTTGCGTTTCTACATGATAATAGAGTGCTTCACCTACTGTTTCACTACCCATATCCTATTGTTTTGCATCCTGATCTCAGTATTCAGTATCAAAAAGCAACACATTTTGTTTCCATGCTCATTTTCTCTTTATGCATTTTGTCACAATTAAACCAGAAATGATTTGTGCCACCATACCTTCTACAATGCACTACATACACTTTTATACTAAGCTGAAATTTCCACAAATTGATGACACCTTCTTTAAAATCATCTGTTAATCAAATGATCAACTATGCCACATTGAAAACATGTCTTAGGCTGCCCCGATACCTTACAATACTTTTTTCATTAATAAGAAAAATGGGTAAACGCATAACATTTCCATCCTTATTTTCTAAAAAGTACAAATAATTCCCATGCCCCAGTACATAAATGCTTTTCATCAAACTTTTTAAACATCATACAAGTCTTTCATTTAGTAACAAAAAAATCAGCGATTTCTTGTTCCATTACACCAATAATACAAAAATGCAACCTCATCTTCCTTTTAAAAGATTCTCTCAATCCCCAAGGCATGGGGAAAGGGCAGAAAGCAAGGTCATTCCTGTGTAACAAGTAGAGACTCTAGCATAAATGGATGTGTGTCCTACAGCTGTTTGTTAGACTCATTGGGAAGGACAAGGATTTTTCTCTGATTGACCACTGAAGTGCCAGCATCCACTGAAGGACACGCATGCAAAATCTGGTCACTTACACTAACATGATTGAAGCAACAATGATGGATCCTAAAAGACAAAGAACTACTCTTATTGGTGGCTTTTGGTAGCATACAAGTTATAGGGCTTGTTGGACAAAAGATAAGATTCTGAGATCTTGTGTCCAAAGTTCATCTAATGAACTCCAGAATTAGTAGTAACCTGAATTTTGTTTTAAATTCACTGTGATTCCCAAGTCTGTGCAGAGTTGGAGGAAGGAGTCTTTGGCTTGACTGAGTAGATGTCTGGTAGGGGCAGTGATGAGCCAGTTCTCCAGGAATGGGAATAATTGGAAACCTTGCAGGTGTAGATGAGCTGCTACCCACTGCCATACACTTGGTGAACACCCAGGGGAGCTGTGGTGAGTCCAAAGGGCAATGCTCTGAATTGGAATTGACTGTCTCTCAACCAGAAGTGAAGATATTTTCTGAATCATCTGTCCATCTTTATATGATAGAGCATATCCTGAAGATCTGTCGAGCACACTCAAGCATTCTTCCTTAATAATAGTAGAATAGACTGAGCCATGACCATCTGGAATTTGTCTGTCACTCTTTTTTTTTTTTTTTTTTTTTTTTTATTTAGAGAGGTTACTATTACTATAAAGAGAAAATTGATAATAAATGGAAGAGGGTAGGAAACTACAAAGTATATATGCAAGAGTGTGTGTGTTGTAGTGTATATAAAAACTACAAAAAAACGAGCCAAGTTAGAGTTTTCACTGTGTGATGCATTAAACCTCCAGTAGTAGAGGCCCATGGGATATATGCAAATGACTCCTTAAGGATATCAAGTGTTTCAGTTATATATTCTGAATGTCTATGACTTTTAACTTTTTAAGTCCTTATGGATACATTCAGGCCAATAAAGCCAAATCACACTAGCTATGGACATGCCTTCTTATGACCTCGTCAGCACAGCATAAGTGGATTGTTTGGTTATACTTTAGAATCTGGTTATAACCTTGCAAGCCCTAATTACAGACCTTTGCCCCCCCCCCCCCCCCCCCATTATTTTGTAATCCCAAATTTCTTGGGTTTAGAGGTTGAGATATATTGGGTGAACAGAGGCTAAAAAATAGGAACAGATTTTGAACATTGCTGATATAAAATAAGAAAGTTTATACAATAAAGGATTTGTTTTAGCACAAAGTTCCTGAAGGAAATACTGTTTGAAACTCAAATGCATGCCATTGTTTATTGACTTCAGTGATTGCCAATAAACCACAAATTTGATGACAAGGGTCCAAAAAATGAGGTAAATACTTGGACATTTTTAAACTTTTTTTTTTATTTTGGATGTAAAATACTTTCTCCAACACTATTTACATATACTACAACTTTGAACCATTATGCGGAGAAATTATTTTACACCAATAATATAAAAATACTAAATGTAGTAATAGCAAAAATAAATAAGTAAAACACAAATTTTACTGATAGCTCATTCTTTAAGCACAATAATGCCCTCCAGGGTGTATGTTACTCTGTGAAAAACGTCCTGCCAAAGGGGTATAGATACCCTCTACTGCAGCTGGAGAGCCTCAGAACACCCCTGGGATGGGTGTTATTTACACAGTAAGATGCACCCTGCTGGGCATTATTGCTCGATTACCTAACTGGAAATAAACTACCTCAGACCAAAACAGCATATTTATTTAAAGCTTTCTGTCAATAAATTCACACAATTGTTATTTTACAGTCTACAGGTTTTTCATCCCATGTCTCCTGTGTAAATGAGTTCTGCCCAACATAATTAACCAAAACAAAAAGTATACTAAGCAAGTTAAGAAATATTAAAATGCCCTTCTACTCAAAATCTGAGATATTATTCTGAATTTCATTAAAAGGATCCCTATATGAAGTGTATCCTTTCTGTAGCAATTCTCCAAGAAATTAAATACAAACACAAGGATCCCTTTGATATGTAAGTGATTTAACCAAGTTACTAATACCAATAAGAACAATAAAGTGTAGGTATCAGGTTTTCATCTCCAATTAAAAAGTAATTGATTGGTATAGCCCTTTAGGTATTATCATATTACTTTCACAAGTTTCAGATGACAGAGATATAAAATTAAGAACAGAAAGGAAAATAACTTCCAGAGAAGAATACCTAGACATGTTATTGATCTCTATTATTTTTAAAATGATCAAAAACTTATTTTTATTTTACCCTGGATTCAGCAGACTACACATTAATCAGACGTGAATGGATAAAAAACAAACACCTATAATGTCTTACATTGTCAGTGATATTTTAGCACATTAAATACATCCATTCAGTTTATATTGAGGTTAATTGTTACCCACTGTGATGCCCCCACACTGGCCCAGTAATCAAGGAGTCTCCATCCTCACCACTGGCAACAGTGAGGGACTTGCACAATGGGTGGATGACAAGTACATAGAAAGTAAAGTGCGATTTCCCTTAAGAGCACACACACATCACAGTCAGTCTGAGGCTGGTGTATCCCTCTTTCTCCAGCTCCCCAATAAGACTCCCCACTGGCACAGATATAGGGTTGAGATCTCAGCCGAGTGGTGAAGCCAAAACCTCCAGCATCCTCTCTGTCCAACCAGTGGTTGGTGTCCCTGCCCAAGTAGCTGACACACACATTTTGGGATTTGATTTATATACAAACCACACATACATACACACACACACACACACACACACACACACACACACACACACACACACACACACACACACACACACACATCTGGGAAAGGCTAGCACAGGTTTACTAGCTATGGCCCCTTCTGCCCAGACTATAAGGCAGTTATCACTGCCACCAACCAACTCTTTATTAGCTGCTCTAAGGCCCTTACCAAAAGGTGCCCAATTTTACTGTGTAATGTTACTATAAATCCAAATGGCAGTTTTGACCAAGACTTGCAAGGCTATTCAGGAGTGGCTTGTACAGTGTCACCAAATACATATGCAAGTACTCTAAGAGCTTAAATAGGTCTCACAAATACCAGCCACAAAGACAGGTTTAAATATATTTAATAATAAATAATAAAAGAACAAGACAATACTCAGTAACTCAACACAGAGTTCAAAATCACAGGAAATATTTTAAAACATTGCGGGACAGTCTCAAATAAATATAGAAAACATCTAAACTAATCTTCACTATAGTCCTATCTATATCTGAGAGAGATACTATGCCGTGAATCTTACTTACAGACAGGCAAGTGCAGATGGTGATGATGAGTGGATGTTCTTGCTAGGTCTAAGACAAAAAACAAAATGCACAGTCTCTCTCTCAGAGAGTTCTTAAATCAGTATCAAATATTACTGCTGGGTCAGCTTGGATGACATCACTGTCACCTGACTTCAGTTCCCAGGATAAACAGAAATTTGCAGCTGCTAGGAAGTCATAAAGCAATAAACCACTTTTTACATTTTAAACCTAGTAACTACTTCTCTCCAAGACAATAGAAAAAAAACTCTACCTCTAGACATCCTGTCTCCTTGCTTCATTGAAACTAACCTTTATAGCACATCGTAAAGCACTTAATTTTAACTAATTTTCTTGAAGTTTTGCAAGTTAGTCTTCTGTGTTCCAGCAGGGTATGCATTCTTGAAGTTCAGTACATAACATACAGTTCTGTATAAATCATATCAATATTCACAAATGACATGGAATTACTTGCATAATTCCAGATAGCTCGGCTGGCAATATTACTCTATATAACACCCCCCCTGAAAACTCAAGCTAGTTTTTCAAGTGACCCTTGCAAAACATTGCTTGTGAGGGTTGAGTCTAGCTGAGAATACCTTACTCCATTCCCTGTCTTGAGAGCCCATCTAAGTTGGCATTGCTAACCCCACTGTGGTGCTGCACTGTCATATCATATGCTTTCAACCCTAGGCTCTACCTTAGTAACTTGGCATTTTGCTTCCTGGATCAATGTAGCCATGTTAAGGGATTGTGGTCTGCAAATACAGTGAATTTCCTTCCATACTGATAAGGCTGAATTTTCTGCAGTGCCCACACTATGGCTAGGCATTCCATTTCTACAGCTGTATAGCATTCCTCCCTGGGTTGGAACCTGTGACTGAGGAAACCTGGCTAAGTACAGCCCCCACCCCATGGTTTGAAGCATCCACCTGCACAACAAATTATTTCCTGTAATCTGGAGTGGCTAACACAGGGGGTCCTCCCAAAGCTCCTTTAAACTTCTGGAATGCCTGCTCACATGCTGGGGTCCACACTACTTTATCTGTCCTGTTTTTCCTTGTCAGGTCTGTGAGGGGTGCAGCTATGGTACCAGAATTGGTGGTGAGAAACTTTCTGTAGTACCCCGCTGTCCCTAAGAATGCCCTCACCTGCTTTTTTTGTAACAGGGATAGGCCATGCCTGAATGGCTTCCACTTTGGCAGGTTCTGGCCTGATCTTACCACTCCCCTCTCTATGTCCCAGGTAGGAAACCTCTGTCATACCCACCTGACATTTTCTGGGCTTAATGGTCAGCTTTGCCCTCTGTAGTCTTCCCAGCACCTCCCTGACATGCAGATGGTGCTCTTGCCAGGAATGGCTGTAGATAGCAATATCATCTAGGTAAGCAAGGGCAAACTCTCCTGCTAGGATATGATCTACCAGCCTCTGAAAAGTCACTGGGGAATTTTTCATCCCAAAGGACCTCTTCGTGAACTCATACAAGCCAAAAGGAGTTACAAAGGCTGACTTCTCTCTAGCACTGGGAGTCAAGAGCACCTGCCAGTAACCCTTGGTAAGACCAATGGTGATAAGACACTTAGCCCCACCCAGCTGCTCTAGGGCTTCATCTGTCCTAGGCATGGGGAAAGCATCTGACTCTGTGTGACTAATTTCCTGTAGTCCACGCAGAACCTGGTGCTGCCATCCTTCTTTGGTACAACACCACTGGGGAGGCCCAAGGACTGCTGGACTCGAATTACCCCTAGTTCCAATATTTCCTGTAGCTCCTCCCTCAGAGTCTGTTTGACTCTCAGGCACTCTATAAGGGGCCTGCTTAATAGGCCTTTGGGGTCCTGTATCCAGATGGTGCTGCACCAGATGGGTGCACCCTGGTTTCCAGGGGACATGCCCCCAAACCCCTATAACACTGCTCAGATTTCTCAAACCTGGGTAGGGGATAGCTGCTGGGACATTGCTACCCCTTCCACTGAGGTGAATGTCTGAGCCTCATTGAGGAGATCAGTCACCAGATCCCCCCCTCAGACTCCTCCTGGCATCCACTGCAAATACTCAGCAGAAGGGCCTTCCTATCATAGTAAGGTTTCATCATGTTAACATGGTACAATTTGTGCCCCTGCCTCCTACCTAGAAGTTCTACCATGTAGTTAACATCACTGACCTTCCTTACCACTGCGTAGGGTCCCTCACAAGCTGCCTGCAGCTTGTTGTGCCTGACAGGAATGAGAATCATTACCTGCTACCCTAAAGCATACTCTCTAGCACGAGTATTCCTGTCATACCAGACCTTTTTTCTGCTGCTGGGCTCCTGTCAGGTTCTCCTGGGCCAGGCCCATGAGTTCCCTGAGCCTTGTCCTGAGGTTTAGGACATACGTCCTAACAGACTCCTTGTGAGATTCACAGTCACCCACCCACTCATCTCAAATCAAATCTAGAGGTCCCCTCAACCTATGCCCATACAGCAACTCAAAGGGTGAAAAACCTGTGGATTCCTGGGGCACCTCTCTGTAAACTGCAAACAGATGGGGCAAATATTTGTCCCAACCCCTCTTAAACTGGTTTGCAAATGCCCGTATCATGGACTTGAGTCTAGAGTTTAATCTCTTAACAACACCATTAGTCTGGGGAAGGTAGGGGTGGGTCTTTAGGTGCTTCACCTCACAGTGCTTTCACAGACAAACCAGCAGGTCTGACATAAAATTGTCACCTCTGTCAGTCAGTATTTCTTTTGGGAAACCTACCCTGCTGAAAATCTCTAACAAAGCATTTGCCACCTTTTCTGCCTCAATGGAGGATAGGGCCACTGCTTCAGGTAATCTGGTAGCATAATCTACTACCACTAGGATATACTTTTTCCCCTGTAAAATTTGGGATACTCAGAGGACCCACAATATCCATAACTACCCTCTGAAATGGATCCTCAATCACAGGCAAAGGCATCAAATGAGCTTTCACCTTGCCTCCTGCCTTGCCTACCTTTTGTCACAGCTCACAGGTCCTGCAGTATCCTGTTATATCTCTAGAAATCCAAGGCCAATAAAAGTTCTGCATAATATATCTCTCTGTATGTTTTATGCCCATATCTCCTGCAAAGGGAATGTCATGGGTTATGGCTAGAAGTGCCAAACAGTAGGCTCTGTGCACAACCAACTGCTGTATTCTCTCACCCTCTAGCCTTCCCTCAGGAATCCACTCTCTATACAGCAACCCTTTGTCCTAGTATACAAATTCCCCCTTCCCTTGAGAATCAGCTGCCTCACTAGCTACCTCCCTCAGGCCTTGTAATGTAGGGTCTTAGAGCTGAGCTCGTTTCAACTCTCCCTTTGTAACCCTTCCCAGCTCCCCTTCCACAGGAAGTCTGGCATCCTCTGACAGTGGTGCCAAACGGTAGGCTCTGGGCACAACCAACTGCTGTATTCTCTCACCCTCTAGCCCTCCCTCAGGGATCCACTCTCTATACAGCAACCCTTTGTCCTAGTATACAGATTCCCCCTTCCCTTGAGAATCAGCTGCCTCACTAGCTACCTCCCTCAGGCCTTGTAATGTAGAGTCTTAGAGCTGAGCACGTTTCAACTCTCCCTTTGTAACCCTTCCCAGCTCCCCTTCCACAGGAAGTCTGGCATCCTCTGACAGTGGTGCCAAATGGTAGGCTCTGGGCACAACCAACTGCTGTATTCTCTCACCCTCTAGCCCTCCCTCAGGGATCCACTCTCTATACAGCAACCCTTTGTCCTAGTATACAGATTCCCCCTTCCCTTGAGAATCAGCTGCCTCACTAGCTACCTCCCTCAGGCCTTGTAATGTAGGGTCTTAGAGCTGAGCCCGTTTCAACTCTCCCTTTGTAACCCTTCCCAGCTCCCCTTCCACAGGAAGTCTGGTATCCTCTGACAGTGGTGCCTCTACACCAAATCAAACTCTACTTGCCACACAGCAGGGCACATCACTTAAGGGCTTTTTAACTTCTGGCATTACTCTCTTCAACTACTAACACCTCCTAACTCCCCCATAAATCCCTGCCATGATTCTCATTACCCACAGCATTTTCACCATGATATAATTTTGAAATGTAAGCATGTGAAATTGTAAAATCTGCATTTCCCTCATAGATGTTGCTATAACTAGTAATTGCTGCTGTACAGTTTCCATTATATATTGTTCCTTTCTGTTTTGTTTTTTGATATGTACAGCTTACTGCCTCTATGTTCTCTATTTTTTCTGCTTTGTGAATTACTTCTCCCAGGCAGGACCTGCAAATGGTCAGTTGTGATCAGAGTACCACCCCAGTAATCAAATGGAAAATAACATTAAATTTAAACTTGAAAAACAAAGTATAAATGAACTACGAAGTACCCTACTGCTTTAAAAATCATATCTAAAGGCACAAAACAATTTTTTATTTTCCAACAAAATGCTTGATTAGAGTAAACAAGTAATTGTGTATTTGTTATGTTGTTGCCAAACTGTTAAATTAACAGTTTGGCAACAAATTGTTTTTTTTTTTTTTTGCCAAACTGTTAATTTAACAGTTTGGCAATTACTGAAGTATGACTTACCTCCACTAATCAAGCATAATAATAGCTAGAACCCAGAGTGATATAAATGTCCGTTATCCCGTCATTAGTATTAATGCCATAAACATGGCTCTGTAGTTTAGTCTTTCGCATTAGGAAGAAATTTTTAAAACGCTATAAAACACATTTCTTTTTACAAAAAAAGTGTCCCCATATAGAAAGATGCATGCAAACACTTTTTGTTTGAAAAAAGTTTGTTTTGCACCTTTAGACATGATCTTTAATATTGTACTAACTCAGGATTACAAACTTCATTTTTTACCTTTGACCCGAGTTCAGATAATTAAATATACACTGTTTTCATTTATTTAATCACTGAATAAAATGCCCTCTTCTCAGGCTATAAAACCACTCAAAAAACAAAGAATCAATAAGACTTCAGAGAATGTTGCACTAAAAAAGAACTTCACCCAACTGTCAAGTTTTTCTTTCCAAAAACTGATTTTAATTCTCTGTAATCAAACACTAATCAAACAGTAAACATACAGAAAAAGCATAATTTAATAATTATTCCATTTGATTTATGTCTGAACTTATTTCTATTTGTTTTTCTCTCCTGCATTTGTCTTATCATCTGCTACATCACAAAGGCTAAGAGTGGCAGAATGATTAGGTTAGATAACTTATTCCAACTACAGAGCCATTAAGAAAACAAGGGCTTTTAACCAATGGCATTTAAATGTGCCTTATCAGTTACAGACTGCCATCATCACACCTTGTAATAATAATGTGGCCTGGAGTCTGATCAAAAGTAAGACTTTCAAGCATTCTTTTCAGTTGCAAATGAACAGGAAAACACAAGTTAGGCGTCTGAATGGTGAGACAATAAAATCCTCAGGCAAAGGAGAGTAGTATTGCTGGAAATTAATTCATCCTCAAGTCTCAGTGAGTACCTTCATGAGGTAAACCTTGACAATACTGATATATAGACTGTATTTTATATGGTATATATCATGGGCAAAAGTAGGTTAAAATAAAAATGAAAACTGGGTGCACAAGTCCCAGGATAAAAAAGTGCCCAATCCTGGTTTATGCACTGGTGCCAGGACTGGAAAAATGACCGTGTAGAATCATCAAGACACAAACACTTCTACAATGGGGTTAGGCCAATTTCAGGGGAGGATGGCCTCCTGTTGAAGGAAGTAGTAGTCCAGAAAAAAATAAACACAAAAGCTGACAGGCCAAAACGAGCTATAAAGATGAAAGGGTAGATTACTGAGGATAAAGAAGAAATTACATATTGTTACTATCGTGCAAGAAGCTCAGATTTTTCCGATAGAAGATATTCACAAAGATTAAGAGAGAAATTAAGAGGTATGAAAAATACTTGCACAAGAAAATCTGTCAAAAGCTTCACATGCAAATTCATGTTCATTCAAAAGATCCATGAAAACATTATATAGACCAAGAAATGTTGGACCATTTGGAAAAACAAGCAAAAGAGGAAGTACAAAAATATACAGAACAAAATAGAGATTTTTAAAAGGTGTAAGTAAGAAACAAGGATATGAGAAAGAAAGAGAGAGATCTGATATGGTGCAATATTTATACAAAGGAGAAAGACAAAGTAATCAATGCAAACAAGCAGCTCCACAGATATTTGGACAGATATACAGGCAAAGGCACCCAGATATGTAAAATTCCACAATGCAAAAAATAAGATCACAAAGGGGGAATAGACTAGAAGATTATGAGAGAAGTTAAACAAGTAGAAGCTGAAGTTATGCAATACCTGCAAACTTGCAAAGTGAAGGATTTAGTTTAGAAAGACTAGCAGAGGTTATGTCACACCATGATGGGATAATGAGTCCCCAAAGTAAGGAGATACAGGTAGAGCAGCAGACATCTGAAGAAGTATTGACATGGAAAAGAAAGAGATGTAATATGGTACGTTTATGAAAAGGAGAAAGTAAAAAGTACAGTTTTGTACCTACCATAAATGTAGATGTTCGAAGATCCACATTGCTGCAGTCCTTACACTTGGGTAGTCCGCTGTCCTCGGTCGGCCCGAATATCAAAGTATTAGGCTGACGTCGGTCAAGGCGCTTAAGACTGACATCAGAACGTCAGGGTACAAATGCACATGACCGACGTCATATCCTCAGTCTTTTCTTGCCCCAGATGTCAGAAGACCCTAAACAGAAAGGTCAAAACCAAAAGACAGCAAAAAACAACCAACCACCCTTGCATTAATCATATGAACAGTATATACAATATGTACAAAATATACAACCCAAACCACACAACTGCCTCTAACAACAGAGGGGAAGGAGGGAGGGTAAATTGGACTGCAGCAATGTGGATCTTCGAACATCTACATTTATGGTAGGTACAAAACTGTACTATGTTCTTCATCTCACATTGCTGCAGTCCTTACACTTGGGTAGAATCCCAAAGCAGAGGTAAGGGAGGATGGCAAAACTATAAAGTAGTAGGGGCTGCCAAAATGCCCTGTAAAATAGCAGTGGCAAACCCAGCCCTAGATTTAGAGTAAAGTGGAAGGTGGTAATGCTTAGAGAAAGTATGCACTGAACTCCAAGTAGCTGCCTCCAAAATATCTTTAGTTGCCACCCCCCTTAAAAAAGCTGTAGAAGTGGCAGTAGCTCTAGTGGAATGAGGCCTAATCCCAGCTGGGATCTCCTTACCATGATGGGAATAACAGAAAGCAATACAAAAACCAATCCACTTAGAAATAGTTTGTTTTGACACAGGCTTGCCCTGAGAACCCAAAGCAAAAGAAACAAACAACTGCTGAGACTGCCTGAACTCTTTAGTTCTGCTCAAATAATATCTCAACTGCCTGTGTATATCCAAGGTGTGCAAAATCTTCTCCCCTTTATTTTGGGGTTTGCATAAAAAGTAGGCAAATGAATAGCTTGGTTTAAGGCCACACTAGAAACCACCTTAGGCATAAAGGAAGGATTAGTACGTAAAGATACCCTATCCTTATGGAAAATTAAGAAAGGCTCAACTGCCATAAGGGCCTGTAATTCAGAAACCCTTCTCGCAGAGGTAATGGCCAACAAAAAAGCAGTCTTCCATGATAAATATTTCAACTCGGCAGTAGCTGCAGGCTCAAAAGGTTGTAGAGTAAGTTTCTCCAACACAAAATTGAGATCCCAAGCAGGAGTAGGAGCTCTTCGTGGGTGTCTTATATTCTTTGCCCCTCTAAGGAATTGCTTAAACAAAGGATGAGAAAACAATGGTGGATCACAGTCATAGTGAGCAGAAATTGCTGCAGCATGAATCTTAATAGAAGAGAAGGACAATCCTTTGTCCAGTAACTCAGCAAGATATTGAAGAGCCACACTTAAATTAGGCTTAGCAACATCAAAGTCCTTTGCTGCACTCCAAAATAAAAATCTCTTCCATTTATCTGCGTATACTTTCCTTGTACTAGGCCTTCTGGCCTCCACAATAACATTCAAAACTTGCTGCGGAAGCTGAGACCCTCCAGGGTTTAAAACAGAATATGCCAGGCTGTTAGGTGAAGAGAGTGAAGTTTGACATTGAGTAAATGACTGTTCTCTTGAGACAGCAGGTGTGGAATCGAAGGCAAAGGCCATGGAGGCTCCCGAACCAGACTTCTCAGTAATGGGTACCAGTGCTGTCGAGGCCAATCTGGAGCTATTAGAATCATCTTTGGCTTGTCCTGTCTGACCTTTAGTAGTACCTTTGGGAGGAGAGGCAGAGGTGGAAAGGCATACACATGAAGATTGCTCCAATTGAAAGAAAGAGCATCCACTTTCCAAGCTGTGGGATGAAACCTTTTTGTGCAAAACTTTGGCAGCTGGTAATTTAGTGGAGAAGCGAACAGATCTATGTCTGGAGTTCCCCATGACACTGTCAATTTCTGAAATACATGAGGATCCAATTTCCACTCGTGGGGATCCATAATTGCTCTGCTCAACACATCTGCTAAGGAGTTCTGTGCTCCCGGCAGAAACCTTGCCTGAAGATTGAGCTGTAAACTGAGAGCAGTCTCCCACAAAATCATTGCTTGTCTGCACAGAGGATAAGAATGTGTTCCCCCTTGCTTGTTGATGTACCACATGACAGTTGTGTTGTCTGTTAGAACCAACACCTGCCCTGGAAGAAGTAAATCCTTGAAAGATATTAATGCAAATTGGACTGCTAACATCTCCTTCAAGTTGATATGTAGATGTTGTAGTCTGGCAGGCCACGTGTCTTGTATCCACTTTCCATTTAGATGAGCTCCCCAAGCTTTGTCTGAGGCATCTGTCGTTAGAATCTGACTCGCCTCTGGCCGGGTCACAGAGAGTCCCTTGTTTAGGTGACATTCCTGAGCCCACCACAAAAATTCCTTTTGAATGCAAGGTATTATCTGAATGACAGTGTCCATATCCTGGCAGTGCTGTGTCCATACATTTTGAGATACCATTGTAGCTTCCTCATATGCAGTTTGGCATTGGGAAGCACCAGAATACAAGATGCCATGAACCCCAAGGCTTGAAGGACTGTCCTTGCAGTCAGCCTGGACTGATGAGACAATTGATGGAAGTAAAGAGCAAGATTCTTTTGTTTGTCCGGGGTCAAAAGGCCATCTGGGATGCTGTATTCAGTCTCACACCCAGAAAGCACATGTCTTGAGAGGGTACTAGACTGGACTTTATTTCGTTCACAGAATACCCCAGGCATCTTAGCACTGCTATCACGTATTGCAAATGATGAAGAAGCTCGTCCCTTCCTTTGGCCAGAATCAGGCAATCGTCCAAATAAGGATAGATTTGTATTCCTTTTAGCCTGAAGAAAGCAATCACTGGAGCCAGAACCTTTGTGAACACTCTGGGCGCAGTAGATAAGCCAAAGGGCAATGCAGAGAACTGATAATGAGAAGTCCCAGCTCGAAAACGCAGATACTTCCTGCAACTTAGCCTGATAGGAACATGAAGGTAAGCTTCCTTGAGATCCAGAGTCACCATCCAGTGATCTTTGCCCAGCAGAGGTAAAAGCTGTTGTAACGTCAACATTTTGAACTTGGGAATGTCCAGATAAGTGTTGAGGATAGATAAATCCAAAATTGGTCTCCACGTGTTCCCCTTCTTTGGTACTAGGAACAGGCGAGAATAAAATCCTAGGCCTACTTCTGGCAGAGGGACCGGCTGTATGGCCCCTATTTGCAGCAGCAGAGAAATTTGTTTGCGAGCCTCTATTCTTTGCTGAGGAGGAACGTCTGGCATGCCTTTGAAAGGAGGCAAGGTATGGAAATAAAACCTGTAACCTTGGTGTATAATATCCAATACCCATTTGTCCTGGGTAATCAAACTCCAATTTTCTTTGAAGAGTGCCAACCTTCCTCCCAAAGGTGCTGCCAGACAAGAAGGCTCTGGCAGCTGAAAAGGTAGGTCATTGGGCCTGTTTACGAAAGGACTGGCCCCTGCCCTCACCGAAGACTGCGCAGGGAACTCCCTGCTCTAGGTCTGAAAGAGCTCTGAGCTCTACCCCTACCACGTCTAGATCTACCCTAGACTGTGAATCATAAGAAGGGTACGTCCACCCCTTAGCAGGCCAATTCCTACTAAACTTCGGAGGCTGAACTTGCAAAAAATCTTTAACAGTCTGCATAGACTTAGCCTTGTCTTCCATTTTCTTTAAAACTGCCTCCACAGGTGAACCAAACAATACATCAGACTGTAAAGGAGCATCTAAAATCCTCGTCTTAACATGGTCAGATAAGTTCTGATCCCTCAGCCAGGCGTGCCTACGAAGAACTGACCCAGTGGCAGCCACCCTAGACGAGGCCTGTACAGCATCAAATCCACACTGTAAAGAATGCTTACCCACTTGTTCAGAAACATGTACCAAATCTTGTAATTCTTTACACTCAATACCTTCCGCCAGAGCATCTACCTTAGACTTCAATTGAGAAAGAAGATAGTTTTGATATTTCAACATGTGAAACTGGCAATTCAAAGCCCTCATAGCTAAGGTGGAAGAAGTATAGACTTTCTTTCCCCATCTATCCAAAGCTCTGGCCTCTATCTGGAGGAACCGGATTTTTTACCACAGAAGCTTTGACACCCTTAGGTCCCTGACTAACTGTTTCTGGGTCTGCCCTAGGACTCTTATACAGATATTTATGAGCTTCAGGCACCCTATAATACCTGTCCGGTTTAACAGGAGCAGGAGGCAAAGAATCAGGATTAAGTGAAGCCTCTGCAAACACATCTTCCACAACATCCAGAACAGGAGGAATAGCCAAAGGCCTATGCTGGGGTAAAAGCAAAAATTCCCTAAGCCTTTTCCTGGAATCAGAGAAGTCCTGACCTTCCCATTTAAAATGTTCCCTCATAGAATGAAGAGTCTCTGAAAAAGAAAAATCCTCTGGAGGAGAAGCAGAAGGAGTAGAATCATCCACATCCGAATCAGAATAAGGAGAATACTCCTGCAAGTCTTCAGCCGAAGACTCTGAAACATCAGAAACCTGCTCAAAACTCCCCAACTCTATGCGGTATCTGCTTCCCACAAGAAATACAGTTATTCATTTTTTTCTGACATCCGGTAAACCACTGAGGCAAGAAAAAACTAAAATATTCCCCAACGGGGTACTTAGCCAACTTTGACTCGGTCTGAAACTCCGAATTCGAAAAATTTCAGAACGCCGAATGGCACTTGCAACGCTGCTTCTGCATCGGACCATGCGGCAAAAAAGACTGAGGATATGACGTCGGTCATGCGCATTTGTACCCTGACGTTCTGATGTCAGTCTTAAGCGCCTTGACCGACGTCAGCCTAATACTTTGATATTCAGGCCGACCGAGGACAGCGGACTACCCAAGTGTAAGGACTGCAGCAATGTGAGATGAAGAACATCTAATCAATACAAAATTAACAGCACCAAAGATATTTGAATAGAAACACAGGCAAAGACATCCAGCCATGTAAAATTTCACAACACAACAAATAAGAAAACAAATGGGGAAAGTAGAAAGCAGGATTAGTAATGAAGAAGTTAAAGAAATAGAAATTAAAGTTAAAGATTACCTGTGAAATGAAGGATTTAGTGTAGAAAATCCAACTCTGATAATGTCACAGTATGATAGAACAATGAGTACCAAAATTAAAGAGAAACAGGTGGAACAGGAAGCATCTGATCACTTGCCACATGAAAATACTCTGGAGCCTTCAGTAGAAAACCAGTATAAAAGATCAGTTCAAGTTGCACAGCAAAGGAAGGTGCACAAAACAGTGACAACACTGACAGTCAATGTTGTGGAGTGATAGGCCAGAGTCCCCCTATGAAAGAGCAATGGATAACGCAGGATGCAGCTGAAGCAAACAGGTCACTGTAAGATGTTCTGAAACTTTTCAGTAGAATGCCCACAGGAAACAGAGATCAAAGAATGTGCACTCAGATTAAAAGGAAATGATTTAAGGGAAGAGTTGCTTGATCTTATAGAGGATGATAGCATATTAAGATTGATGAAAGAAAAGGATTCCAGAAAGTCAATAAGACTGAAAATGTTAGAAGTCTGATGAAACAAATGAACAAAGTAACAAAGACTATTAAAAGAAATTCATGTGATATAATGAAAGTAGATAGGATACATTACTGTGCCACTAAATCAATAACAGATAAAGTCTTACTACAAAAACAAAGAGCAATAAGGGAAAGGAAGGGACAGAATCAAATGTCATTAGGGAAGCATCAAATAGAGAAAACTGTCAAGTATTTAAGACAAAAAGTGTCACTGTTAGAAGAGTGTACAAGACGGAACAGATCAATAAAAATACTTAGATCAGAACAGACCAGGAGCTATCATTCACTACTGTAAATAACAAACTAAAGATATCAGCACAAGAAGAAAACATGCAGATAAATATAAAGGAAAAGTTTTATAGAGAATTGGAAAACAAAGCAAAGGGAACAGAAACACCACAAAATAAGAAATGAACACATTTTTGAGAAATATCTATGAATACCTGTGAAACAAAGATGCTGAATAAACAGAAGAAATAAAAGCAACAGTAAGAAGTTCAAATGTACAGGATATGAAATGTGATAAAGCAACAGCCAAAGAAAATGAAACAAAATTAAGAAAAGCTCCTAGCTGGAAAACCCCAGACCCAAATGCAGTATCCAACGTCTGGCTAAAAGTAATATCTTTACTTCAAGATTTAGCCCCGAGTAAGAACTATTTATATGCATATCCCAAACAGACACCAACTTGTTTAACAGCAGGAAAAATTATACTCTTTCTTAAGAGTGAACTTGCAAGCCATCCTAAAACTGCAGACCGATGACTTGCCTTCCGACAATGTATACACACTATGTACTGCGACTGATGCTGACAGAGTTTATAGTCATTTAGAAAAAAACTCAGTCATGGCACTACAACAACAGGGTACCAAAAGAAAGTCATATGGAGCAAATGATCATTTGTTGTTAAAGTCATAATGGAGAATTGTAAAAAGGGAGAGAATCTAAGTATGTCATGGATAGATTACAAAAAAGCATTTGACATCATCCCACTTCCATGGATAAAGGATTGCTTACAGATGAATAAGATACACCATATATTGAGAAATTACATTACAGTGACCATGAAACAGTGGCAAACCACTATACAACTAAGCCATGATAAAGACCAAATTATCCCAGGGATAAAACTTCAAAGGGGGATATTCCAGGATGACCCTTTCTCACCGCTAGTCTTCTGTCTTGCCCTTAACCCACTGTCTACTTAACAGATTAGATCACAGTTACAATTTGGCTCCTAGAAATCAACAAAGTGCAAAGACTTTCCATCTTCTTTTTGTGGATGATTTAAAACTGTATAGTTCACCAGATGAAGAGCTGAAAGCACAACTGTAACTGGTCAAAACTTTTTCAGTTGATATAAGAACATCATTTGGTCTTGACAAATGTGCAAAAGCAACATTTAAAGCCAGAAACCTCCAGTACCAAGAAAATATCAGTCTGGGGCAACACTGTGGTACGAAGGAACTTTAGCAGAGGGAGTATAAAAATATTTGGGAAATGAAGAATCATCAATAAAACATGAATAAATGCTAACAAAACTCAGTAAGGAATATTTTAGAAGACTAAAATTAATACTGAAAACAGCCCTGAGATATAGGAACAAAGTCCAAGCTATAAACCAATTTTCTCTTCCTGTTCTAATTTACAGTTTTGGGGTGATTGACTAGTCCCAAAAGTATTGGATCAGTTGGACAGGAAAACAAGAAAAATGCTTTACACTTATCAAATGATATATAAAATCAGTGTATATCAAGATTACATATTTCTCATTCTGAAGGCCGTACGGGCCTCCTTGAAACTGATTATATGCATAGATCTGATATGCATACCTCTCAACTGTACAGATTTTCACAGAATGTCCAGATTTTTGCCTCATATTTTTGGTCCATTTTTCATAAATGTGTGTTTTTTTGGAAAATTAGTGGCAAATCATTAAAGATTAAAGTTAGAAAATAATGACAGACATTTGAGTTTCAGACTTCATAACCTTCAGAAAATTCATGCTAATGCAAAACCTGTTATTCTATCAACTTTCTATATTTGTAAGAGCAATATTTAAAAATTATCCCTATTTTTGGGCCTCAGTCCCACTTTTATGGCTTTGTCCAGATGTCTTGCTCTAAGAGGTTGAGAGGTATCTATATCTGCTGAGTTCACAAGATCCAAACATAGTGAAACTTTTAAAACATGAGGAGTACAAGTCTAAGATGATTTCTTAGCTAAGTTTAGCAGAAGCACATCAGTGTCAAACAGGAATGAAAATCAAACCAGAAGTAGATAAAAATCAGGCAGCAACTGAATGTGCCAAAAAAACAAAAGAAAGGATACAAGAAGGATTGGATGAAAAGGTAAGAAATGTGGAAAGGGTTTAAATATAGTTGCAAATACAGAAAACACCTATAGCAACCCTCTTGTTGATCAGGATCGGAAGCAGGACTGGTTAAGGAGAGGTGAATTTAAACCAAAAGATTAATATTGGCAGCCCAGGTTAGTTGACTATGTGCACCTTGGTTTACAAAGTCCATCGAACATTTGGGAGAAGCAGACAAATACAGGTTCTGTAAAACAGAACTGGAAACAGTCATACATCTTGCTGCTGTGTGTGATACACTAAAGGCAGAAGGACTGTATACTGAAAAGCATAATATGGCATAACTGTAGCACTAGGGATTGTGCAAACAGTACAATATTGAAGTAGCTGAGAAGCATTGGAAACATGAGCCACAAAGCATTATAGAGAATTATGAAGTTTGTATCGCATGGAATCACCCACTACTGACAGTTCAAAGAAAAAAAAAAGATGCAAGAAAACCAGATATAGTAATCCATGAAAAGACAACAAAAGTAGCATTGCTCACTGAAACTGCTACACCTAGAGACTACAGTGTCTTATGTAGAGATAGACACAAAGTCATAAAATACAGCATTTGCAGGCAGAAACAAGGTCAGTGTCAAAGAATACAGCATTTGCAGGCAGAAACAAGGTCAGTGTCAAAGAATGATACCCTGTCGGTTTCAACAGTAGTAGGGGAAATGAGTCACAAAGAATTTGCAGTCGTATTTAGTTATGCTACCAATGCATGTAACTCTGTATGAATTACAGGAGGAGTCTATTCTGGACACATTATGGGTGACGCTAATAGCACTTTTGGCTAACAGCAAAGATTGAAACAATACTAATTTCATGAACTTTAATCATACTTTGACTTAGGAATGCGGTCCATTCCTGTTATGGCATTAGAAACCCAATAGACTTGGAGAAATTAAACACTACTAAGAGTGACAGAGTAATTAGGTAAGGTCAATTCTCCAACTACAGAGCCATTAAGTAAACAATGACACTTAAACAACTGCACTGAAATGTCTCATCAGTCAGAGACTGCCCAGCATCACATCTCAGATAAATAGTGTGGCCTGGAGTCTGAATAAAAGCAAGACTTTGAAGCATAGTTTTCAGTTACAAATGAAGAAGAAAATACAACTTATACTTCTGTTTTTTTATTATTACAAATTGGTTGTCTTTTCCTATAATCTAATGGTGAGTGCACAAAGAAAAATATTTTCATTTTACTTTTTTATTTTTGTAAGTATTTTTGAGTTTGCATTTTTCTCTACACTATTTTCTGTAGAAGTGCAGCTCTGGTGTTTTGTTACACCATCGCATAGTGTTTTTTGAGACAAGTCAATGCGTTTTCAGTGAGTTGGGGACCGAAGTTTAACAAAGACCCTAATTCTAGCTACAGTATTAAAAATCATGAATGCAGCACAAGCCATCTCAGCTTAAATACCTATTAATCACAGATTTCTCACACTTATCAACACTGAAGCTGAGTTTTTACTTTGAAAAGAACAATTAACTTGACTACATTTTCAAGCCTGCCATTCAAACATTCCGTAAATGCTGTATCAAGGATAGCCACTAATAAAATTCAAAGGAAATAAGGTAATTAAAAATGTGGATTGAAGTGGACAATCAAAAGTAAGCAGTCCCATCCCTGTTGTAAGTTAACGAGAAAACAAAAGCACAGTAAATGATCCTCTCATCCTGGGGATTTCTCTCTGTCCCAATAAAATGACATCAGGGAGGTAAAGGTATTGACTGTAAAACAATCATGCTCCATGGCAGCCCCCTTTCAGGCTATTATGGGCATAGCTGGCCTTAGGCATAGGCCAAGTAGACAGCCGCCTAGGGCACCGCTCTGTTAGGGGCACTTTTCTAGTAATTTGGATGGTGTAGGTAGACCAGGATGGGGGCACCAGGTGGTGTGGGGGGCACTGTAGAACCCTTTTGCCTAGGGCACCAATTACCAAAGACTGGCCGTGATTATGGGGTATAACAAGTTAAAAAAATTACTTACTTTAGGGTTGCCACCGTTCATTGTGGCTAAAACTGGAGTAAAGCCACATCCCTCTCATCACATGTAACCCCACCCATTCCCACCCCCTCTCATGCCCACATTCCACCCATTTTGTGATGTCATTATGGCATCAGCGATCAGGAATACCCTCTTTTTCCATTCTTTATGCCTGCTTTCAGCTGATTTACTATGCTTTTCTGTAAAATAACATAGTAAATCAGCCGATTTAACAAACTCTGATAGTCCAGAGTTTGTACAGTGTTTTCCAGACTACTGGATAATCAATTTGATTTCCGGATAGTCCAGAAAAAAAATGGATATGTGGTGACCGTAACTTACTTTGATATAAAGGCATTAGTAATACAGAAAAGTTTAAGATATGCTGCAAACGTGTTTTTTTCAGTTTTTGGGTGTAGTGCTCCTATAAATGACTACAGATTTTGTTAATGGTGAAGGCATGTTCACATTTATGGAAGAAGCCAGATCTACTGACAAATGCAGTTAGTTTGCATTATTTCAGGAAAAAGAAGCTCCGTTTCAGTTACTTGCTGGTAATAATCACTTTCACTGGTGATATCACAATGAATAAGCCTTTTTCATTTAATATATCAGGCTTCTACATTTCAAAAAGTGTCTTCTTGAGGAATACATAAATTACAGGACAACAGGGCCATACTTAAGCAGGCTATAATTTAGCAGTGTGTTTAATCAGCATTGAAAGGGCATTTTTAATGGCAGTACCATTTTGTAGACTGTTAATTTATATAGTGTATATCTGAAGAATAGTCATATAGACTCATATATGACTTAAGGATATCTGAGGTATAATTTCTTTTTTTACAAATACAAACAGGAAACTAAAGGGTGCATTATACTACATATAAATCACCAGACTTCCATACTTGTTAGAAGTCCATGTCCATTTTGGACTCCACAGAACCTGAACTGCAACAGAGAAACACATGACCCTGAGAAGGAACAAGGACCGATTCTTGGAAGTTTATTATAAACCTCAGGCTTTGCAAGAGACAAACAGTACAATAGAGGTGTTGAAGTTAGGTCTCAGGATGGGGGAGGCACCTAACTGAATAGGTCATCCAGATAAGGACGATTTGAACCCTTTACATTCCACAGAAAGCAATCACAGGAGCGAGGCATTTGGGGCAGTAGAAAGGCCATGAGGCAAAACAGAGAACTAAAATGCAAAGAAGAAACAGAGAAACAAAAACTTCCTGAAATGGGGGGTAAAGTAGGATGTAAAGATAAGCATCTTTGAGATCCAGGGAGACCAGGAAAGCCTGGGGACGAAGAGGAGGAAAATAGGGTCCAAAGGGATAACATCTGAAAGGAAGGGATTTTCAGAAAGAAGTTTTGCTGAGAGCGGTCCAGAATGGGTCTCCAGGTGCCTTTCTTCCTGGAGACCAGAAACATTCTGGAATAAATCCCTTCCCCTCCTGGGAAGGGGTTACAGCCTGAATGGTTCTTGTGCCAAAAGGCCCTGAAGTAGTTCTGGGAAGAAAGGACACTGTTCCTGAGGAGGTTGAGGGATGCCCAAAAAAGGAGGAAGATATTCCCACACTGTAAAATATCTCTGATGGATGAAGGACAGAACCCAAGAGAGTCTTGTGATCCTTAACCAGCTGGACAGGGAAAGACAAAGAGATAAGGGAACCTGGCTCAGGAAAGGGGGAAGTGAACAGACAGAACCTGGCTTGTCTTGAAAAGGAGGTTTCTGAGGAGGAGTCTGAGTAGACTTATCAGGAGGAACCCACCTAGCATTAGGAGTTATGTACTTACCATAACTTGTATATGCGTTTTCCATTCTCATTTTTCCACACTGATGGGTTATGGATCCAATCCTCAGATTCAACTTGGCTGCATTTTCCAGACATCAGATCCTAATCTCAAGCTCTTTCCTCTCCCCATGATGCAATATGCTACCTCTAACTCCTAAGATTTCATTTGCTGCCAGACTGACAAGACTGAAGATTCTGTAGTCTCAAGCTGCAAGGATTTTATTTTTCTTGTAACGTATTTTTTTGTATCTTCCTTTTATATAAATCCTCCCTCCCTCTTGGTTCTAGTTATGTTAGTGTCGATTACTGTTTTCTTCTTCTTTTGCTGTTTACTTTGCTGACTCCTGCTTCCCTTTCTGAGTTGCCTTTAGGCTTTCCCACCTATTGCCACATTCGTTTGGGTTTGGATTTCATTTCCTTAATGAACACTTTCTAACTCGAGTTGTGTTGGGCTGCGACTCCAGTGTTACAGCAGCCCTTGTTTTTGCTTTGGATTGGTGGATGTAGACGCTTTGCATTGTACAGTGCATCTTCCTTTTGTGCCTCTGGCAGCCAACAGTCATGCAGGGCTTGGCTCATGTCCTCCTCTTCTCACTGTACAGCTTGCTTCATGTTTTGGCAACTCAGTGTGGGTTAAAGTCGGAAAGTGGACAGACTATCCAATTAAAGTATTAGAATTTGGACTTCATTTTGTTCCTACTAGGAGAGCAGACATTAGCAAGACAGTACTTCAGCTTACATATTTTACAAGGAAACCTTATTTAAACTATGTACTAAATGATATTAGTGTGTCTACAAATGTTTTTAGAAAGCCATCCACTTTCAACCCTGCTGTAAATAGTACTTTAAACATGTTTGAGAAAATGTGCAAGAAGGATATTCATGAGCTTTTAAATAATAAAGGTAAAAGTAGTTATTTTAACTTGAATAAAATTGAAAGAAAAGCTTTGAAAGAATTGGGAAAAAACATGCATGTGAGGTTTATGAAGGTGGGGGACTGGTGATTATGGATAAGGAGAAATACATAAAAGAGATGGAAAATATGTTAAATAATGACAATGAATATTTAAGAGTTGGAGTAGAAGTTAAGATTATTTCAACTTTTTTATATAAATGTCTTATGGATGGTGTAATTGACCCTGAAACCTATCATTTTTTACTGATAGAGAAACCGGTTTTAGTTCTTTTTGGAATACCAAAAATTCAAAAGAACCAGTCAACCCACCTTTTAGGCCTGTTGTTTCAGTTCCAAAGTATGCTACAGAAAGCATTTCTTTATTACTTGACTACGTTTTTAATCCTATAGTACATTTGGATTCTTATATAAAGGACTCGTGGGACTTTTTAGACAAGCTTAGAGAGTTCATGAACCATTACGAATTTAAAAGTGGTGGAAATACTGTTGCTGCTGTTGATATTTGTTCACTGTTTTGCAAGTATTCCACAAGACCTAGGTGCTGAATATATTAGAAGATATTTAAATAAATTCAGTGGTTTGAAAAATAATGACATCAATTTTTATTGCAATCTTTTAGAAATTTTACTGGAAAATTATTTTTTTGTTCAACAATATTTACAAATAAGTAAAAGGGGTAGCCATGGGTTCTGCACTTGCACCAGCTTTTGCAAATTTGGTTCTTGGTTGGTGGAAAAAGTATTTAAACCCTTGGCTACTGCTTATAAAATTGTTCATTATCATAGGTTTGTAGATGATTTATTCATGATTATAGAAGGTACTGAAAAGGATGCTTCGTCTTTGATACATAGTTTCAATGTGAACTCAGATGTTTTTAAAGTTTACATTGGGTGAATGTGGTTTAGAAGTAAGTTTTTTTGAATATATATCTTAAGTGGAACAATAGATTAAATACGTTTGACAGAAAATTACATAAAAATACATTTAGCAATAATTATTTGAACTGTCTTAGTAATCACCCCAGATACATTAAAAACAACATACCCAGGGGCCAATGTATTAAAGCCTCAAGGACAACAACTGACAAAATTTTGAAGCAGAAGTAAAATTCATCACTGAGCTATTTTGTTACAGGGGATACAAGATGGAAATGTTAACTTCTACAGTAGAAGAAATACAATTTATTTATTTATTTTTTTTATTTTACATTTGTTAACCAGGTTAGTCCAGCTGAGCATTTAGCTTATTTTCAGTGGAGACCCGGGGAGAAAAGCTCCACAGTGAGTTTTTAATTTTACATACAAACAGTTAAGAAATTATCATTTGCAACTAAACACACAGTTAACAAGATAACATTTACAATAAATCATACAGAAAACACTTGGGTACAATGTTATTAAAGGAACAATGCGTTCATAATTCCTGTTTAGTTATATACAGTATAAGTACAAAAGGAAAAGCATGGGGATGAAGTGGATAAACAGTGAGACAGAGGGGTAGGAGTTTATTATGATAGACAAGGGAGGAGAGGAAAATGAGGGAGAATGAATAGGAGGAAAGGATATAGTGGGAGAACAGGGACATAAGAATGAGAGGGCTGATGGAGGGGAAGGTATTAGAAGTTGGGGTAGGGTAGTTTCAGGGAGGATGACTACAATGGCAGGACCATTTGTCTAACAATATTTACAAATAAGTAAAAGGGGTAGCATGGGGTCTGCACTTGCACCAGCTTTTGCTAATTTGGTTCTTGGTTGGTGGGAACACAAAGTATTTAAACCCTTGGCTACTGCTGAAAAGAAATGAATACTGAAATGAAAAAGGGAATCTTGCTTTTCTCCTATATTGTTAAAACCATTGAATAAATCTTGCAAAGAAGTTAATTTTGACAAAATATACAGCAGTTTGTAGTGTGGACATGACTGTAGATAGTCATGATATTTGCACTATTATTATGAATAACTGGACAATATTAGAAGGAAATCTGGATTTAATTAAAATTATTGGTACAAATCCAAAATTCGTCTTTAGAAATACATATAATCTAAAAAAAACATTTTACAGAATGATCGTACTAAACCTGTTACTACAGGGCAGTTGTCAGGAAGAACAAAAGGGATGTGCAAATTTGGCAGTTGTTCAATATGTGGGTTTATAATGGAAGGACCACACTGCAGCCTAAATTAATGATTTATTAAAGTTGACTGATTTTAATTATGTATCAGTTGAAGTTGATTGATTTGTAATTGATATAAACTGGAAATAGTTCATTCTTCTGATGAAATCCCCTGAGGACAAAAGCATTAAATAAAGAGGGGTTCCATTATTTTTGGGCCTTTTTGTCTTGACTAGTTTTCCTATTTAACACTATCAGTTTGGGCTGATGTTTTATTTATAAGGTTGGATATGTGTTACATTCTTATTTTTTGAACACTTCTCAGAGTGTGATTGTTCTTTACAGTCAGGTGTACTCTCAAAGGATCAGTAATCTGAGTCAATAATTTTAAACAGTAATCATCATCATCATCCCCCTTTTTCTAATTTTTTTTCTACATGGTATCAGGGTATCATGTTAACTGTTGCCAACTCTCTCAATTCAGTGACACTCTTGCCTTCTTCAACACTCATGCCTGACTGTCACAGATCTTCTTTCACACAATCCATCCACCTCTTTGCTGGACGTCCTTGCTTCCTCTTAACTTCTTCCTGTCTGTCCCAAATCTTCCTCACCAGATTGTCTTGCACTTGTCCAAACCACTGCAATCTGTTCGCTTTGATCTTTTCTGCAATTGCAGCTACTTTGGCTTCTGCTCTTATGTCCTTATTTTGTCTGTCCCACAGTGTGCATCCTACCACCCTTCTCAGGCACTTAATTTCCATCACTTCTGGGTTCAACTGTTCTGTCTTTACTGCCCAGGTTTCTGTACCATACAGTAGTACTGGGAGCACCACTTGTCTTATTCACCTTACTTTTCAGCTTCTTTGGCATTTTTCTGTCATAGACTACACCTGACACTCATTGCCAGTTGGCTGCAGCTCCTCTGATTCTAGCTTTGAGTTTAAAAAATTGGAAGAAGTGTGGGTCTATCAGTTACTGTCAGCCACATGAAGTTATGAATCTGATCACAGTGATGTGTATATGAATCAATAAGGAGAGCAAACCTGAGTACTTTTTTTTCACTAAGTGTAGTCTGTACATGTTGTGTGGCCAGTATTTCAGCTTAGGGAGAAGTATGTTTTAACTACTGCTCCCTTATAATTGGGGAGAGAAAGTGGGAAATTTTGTACTATAACTTTAGTTGACAATGCTCGTAATATTATCAGTATAAGTTGTAAAAGTAAAAGATCAATCTAGCTCATGTCCTAGGTATTTGCATTCAGAGACATGGGTAATGGTGTTGCCTTGTTGGTTATTAATGTCAACTGTAAGTAGTACTGTAGCTTTTTGAGAGGAGGCAACAACATCAATTTTTTTGTTGGTTTGTATGTTTTAGGGTTGCTAAGAATCTTATTATAACTCGGGCAAAGATTAGAGAATGATTCTTGTAGATTTGATTGTATTCTTCATAGTGAGTTGCTAGATTCTAGTAGCATAATGTCATCTGCATAAGGTTGAAGGTCATGGAGAAGTAGGCTGTTAATAGTGTTATTAATAAAGAGTGAAAAGAGGAGGATCCAAGTGGCACTCCAGTGTTTATCAGGGTATTGATTTTTGAAATAAACTTGGAACATGGCTATGGCTAGAACCTGGGCTGTGTCTGCAAATGGCCTAATGTGATCATTGTACTAAACCCAGTAAACAAACTAAATAAAAATAAAAATGTTCTACCGATAAACAAAATAAAAATAAAAATGCCCTATTGTCATCAGCTTGAGAAAGACCAATAGTGTAGCCAACTTTCTCAAATGGGGATGGTAAAAGAATTTTATTTCTATAACTACAAAGCTGTTCTTGGACAAATAATCACCAGGGTGCTTCACAGTCAACTTAATAGAATCAAGTTAAACAAAACTAAAGAATGGTAGTATATTACAAAATCAGATACTGGCTAAGAAAATAGTTAGCAAACAGACCCAAAACTGATAAATAAGATTCCGCAAAACTGCTCTCACACAAGCAACAAGACTTTCTGTGATACAAATATGAAGGCAATCAAGATAAAAAAAACTTAGTACATGATGTGGCATTAAAAAGCCATAGAGAAACATTTAGCATTCAAGATTCATAAAGAATCTTACAATATACTAACAAAGGACATGAAAAAATAAGTACATAACAGGCAAGACAAGAAATGGCACCTTAATGAGAATAAAGCAGAAAATTCAGTCAGCTATGTTACAAGTTAAACCAAGAAAGGGATATGTATTTTGGACTAAGAAAACACATACATGGGAATTCAGAAACACTGAGATAGTATAAAAAAATCCAGCAGAAGGTGCAGATAAAAAAACATGCACTTTATTAACACAACAAACAGCTCAAGGTGAAAAATGTAAAAGGTAAGCACTTTCATGCCAAATGTTAGCACTTCATCAGACCTAATTCAAAACAGCCATTGTTACGGAAATTGATATACTAATTGGGGACAGCATCTCTTCTCTTTTGTCAAATATTAGGCTTCATTGGACCAGACTGTTGATACACCAACCAGGAGTGCAACCATACTGGAGCTGGTCCTCAATAATATGGGAGAGTGCTGCACACCCCCTAGTGTAATGTCTTCTCTGGTAAGGTCAAACCAGTAAATGGTCTCCTTTGAAGTAAAAATAAAACCTGGACCCCCAGCCAAACCTGAAATATTCAGAACTTCTCTAAGGCTAACAATCTGCTATTAAGTGATAACCTGACAAAATTCCAAGTCCCCATAAACCCTGAGAACACTACTGCCTATGCAGAACTGTTCACAGAAACTCTGTACAAGCATGTTAATAGCTGCATACAGTCAACTGTACCCACCTGGAAGAAGTAAAGAACCAACTCAAAAAAAAAAAAAAAACAAGCCACCTTGGTAGAAACACCAAATCAATAGGCTATATGACAGAAGAAAGAAAACAATGGCAAAAATTAGGAGGTGCAGCACCTAGCAGGATAAAAGCACTTTCAAACTAAACAAAAAACTCAGAGGACAAATAAATAATAAAGACTACCTGCTAGTACAGTAATCCTAAGTGTCCAATAGACAGTATGCATTTAATTCAGATCTCTGTGATTAAAATTAACCATCAAGCAGCCCTCTCAGTGCTTTCTGCCTTAGTTTGTATCACTTGAGCCCCATCTGTTTATTTGCATCTCTATACATTCCCCTTCATTGATAATGAATCTCCCTTACTATACTCTGTGCACAAACTGGCTACTAATAAGCAAGTTAATGTGAAGACACACTCCCAACCATAATAAACTTTGCTGTCTCTTCCGTCCTTCACTTTACAGGTAGAGTTTGAATTTTTACTCACCCCGTTTGAGGCCTTCACTGATAGATTTTCCACTGATTGCCTCTCTGGTTTCACTGGTTTCCCCCTAGTTTACACCCCTTGTGCTACCCCCTCCCCCAATACTAAGTCTATATAAGAATCCTGCTGAGCATGGAGCCATCTCTAAATTACTAGTCTCCCACCAAGACACAAGTGCTCTTCAGCAATTGAATTCTGCTTGCTGGTAAGCCATTAGACCTCAGGAATTTGTTTAAAGTGTTCAGATTTGTAGTCACACTTACTTTTTGCTGCCCATTACTCTTGTCTTGGTGGGCTCTGCCCCGCACCATTCACCCCCGCTAATGCTCAGGCTCTCTCCACTCCCCTGCCCTACCCCCAAATTCCCTCAAACCCCCACTACCTCTACATTTATAGTAATCACAACAACACCCACATCTGAACCTCACATCACCTCCACCAATCACAGGTCCTCAAGTCAGATCACATTACACCACACCCACTTGCTTCATTACAAAATACTCCCAACCACTCTCATTCCCACTAAGCTTTATTACATCACCCCACACTACTTACAAATCCACATATAGTACGCAACCCTATAATTCCTATCCACACCTCCACCTAGAACCAACTTAAACTTTATAACCATGACCATCACACAACTAACTCTAGTCTGTCTTCTCATAATTCTTTATAACTCCACAAGCTATCACTCTAGCAATATCCCTAAACTTAGTAGCCCAACACTATATTATGCACTCTCATATACAGACACCACACATTATAATAATATCTGCCCACAATTGTTCAAGAATTACATAACAGAACAATTCAGAACTAAACACATATGCTCTCATTCCTACTCCAAAAAAACACAATACTTTCTCACACTCATCACCAAACTCCAACATCTGTATCACCATTTTAACACCAGGCTCACCATAAGTGGGGACATCCACCCCAACCCAGACCCCAATCCATCCTGTCCAACACAAGCTGCTCCAACACAAATGTCAGAACATAACACCCCCACTATCTTCATCCCTGGGCACATCAACAACAGCAGCAAAACTAACCATCTTTTAATGCTAAATATTAATATTAGAAGTATCAAAAATAAAATACCGAAACTTCAGGCCACAATAGCACACTACTCCCCAGACATAGCTGCTTTAACAGAAACCTGGCTAAATAAAAACATAGCTAACTCAGACATTCTCCTTACCGGCTACAATAGGGTCTATATTAGATAAACGAACACTTAAATGTTCGAATCTCTAAAGATCAACCTTTAGAGATCGAACAGTTAAGTGTTCGAATATCTTTAAAAATTAAAAAAAAAAATAAAACTAAAACAAAAAAACTAAAGGGTGTAAGCAGGGGGGGGGCAAGCCCCCCTGCACCTCCCACACCCCCCGCTACTTAAATATATCAAATCCAAGACCGTGCTACAGTGTAGGTATTGTGAAATTTCCTGTTTCCGCTCTGCCATGCACTGAAGTGCGATCTCGGAGTTGGTATATTTAAGTAGGGGGGTGTCGGGGGTGCAGGGGGGCTTGCCCCCCTGCTAAAATCCTTTCAGTTTACCTTTTTTTTTATTATTACATTTTCGAACACTTAAATGTTCAATCTCTAAAGGTCGACCTTTAGAGATTCGAACATTTAAGCGTTCGTCAATGTAATATAGACCCCTACAATATCATTAAACAAGACATACCACTTTGTAAAGGGAGTGGAACTGCCTTACTGTACAAGTTCAACTTAACTGTACGTCAATTACCAAACTCCTACCCTGGGACATACTTATCTCACAACTTCAACTTCACCATAAAAAAGGTCATCACCACAATTGTGATCTATATTCCACCTGGTAATGCACCTGCTAGCCTTGAAGACTTTTTATCTTGGTGTTCTTCCACATACTCACAAAAAACCCTTATTCTAGGGGATTTCAACCTAGATTGGTTCACTTGTATATCAGAACCACCATTGAAGCTAATAAATCTCCATGGATACCAGCAGCTAGTCCAAATTTCAACTATATGTGATAAAAAAATCTAAAAGGGAATCCATCCTTGACTGGGTCCTAACAACTCCATATTGTACCCCCACACAGGCAGTCTCCCAGACACCTTAAGTGACCACAACTTAATATACCGTATACGTAGTAGAACAAGCATATGCAAAACCACTAACTATAAATCCACTAGAAACACAAAAAATTGCTCTCCTGAGGTCCTCAATACTTTACTCTGTAACTGTGACTGGACCCCACCCTAAAAACCCTCTCACTTGACCAGGCTGTAGCATATTTCAACAAAACATTTCTACAACACCTAGATACGGTCGCTCCATTGCGTAAAATAAAGGTTAGAACCTCTACAAACCCCTGGCTCAGTTAAGAAACCAAACAAATCCTCAAGTCTAGAGATACTGCCTGGCTTTACTATCAAAAATCCAAAGAAACACAAAGCCTAACCAAGTATCAAGAACTGCGCAACCATGCAAAAAATTCATTAGGCTGGACATAAAATCCTACTACACGACATTACAAACTAAATACCAACACAACCCCCAAAAATGTTGGAAAAATGTAAACCAGCTACTAAAAGCCACCCAAACGGCTACCCCCAAACCAACCACCCCTGACACTAAAATTCCCATCGAAACACAATTCATCTCCCACTTTGTGAACTCAATTCTATCCTTAGTATCACAGGACAGTTCCAACCTCACTATCCCCCAACACAAATAACACTAATACAAGCTTTACCCTCAAAACAGTTTCCACCACTTCTATTAAAAGCATGCTCTCCAAACTAAAAACCTCATCAACAGCAGCCAACCTACTCCCCAGCTATTTCTTGAAACTCACAGCAGATGCTATTGCTATCCCAATCTCCATTCTCATAAACAGATCAGTTGTTGAAAATTATGTGCCCAAACTCTGGAAAATATACTATGTTACACCCATACATAAAGGCAGGACCTCCACTGAACTACTTAATAACTACAGACCCATTGCTTTACTCTCCCCCCTGGCCAAAATCCTAGAAAAATGCATCCATACCCAGGTGCTAAAATATCTCCTAGACATCAACATCCTGTCACCTACTCAACATAGCTTCAGACCTACCCATAGTACCACTACAGCCCTCCTCTGCTTTAAAGACGCAGTAAACCGTCTCAAAAACTAAGGCCTACAAGTGTCAACTCTTTTTTGGATATGTCCAAAGCATTTGACACAGTCTCGCACCAAATCCTGCTAAACAAACTAAACCAATATCACCTATCAAATTCCACTCTTACCTGGTTTCAAAGCTACTTAACTGACAGGTACCAAGCTGTGAAATGGGAAAATTCGCTCTCTCCTCAGCTGCCCATAACTATAGGAGTTCCACAGGGTTCTATCTTAGGACCACTACTATTCACAATCTTCACAAACGGCCTCCATACCTCCACACAGTATGCATCTATCATTCAATATGCAGATGATACTACCTTAATCTGTGCTGCACAAAACATACCCACCCTCCTGCAAACAATTCAACTAGCATTCTTTGACGTTGAAAACTACCTTATCAAGCCCAATTTATCCTCAATCCAAAGAAAACTCAGCTTATGATTATAACCAGTTCTAACAAAAACACTGATAACAGTCAATTCACTATCTACTCCACAAATGCTACTCCAATCGCTCCAGTAGCATAGGCTAAGCTACTGGGAATAACCATAGACACCCACCTAAAATTTGATAGTCAACTCAACTTAACTATTAAAAAAGTACATGCCAAACTGGGATCACTCTATCGTATCAAACCATTTCTTAACAACACAAGATCAGCCATTGCTCACTCCCAACTTCTATTCACCCTACTCTATGCATCTCCCATTCTGACTAATCTCAACAAAACTGAACTAAGCAAAATGGAAGCCTGCTATAACAGAATTGCCCACTTTGCTGCAAATTGCTCATATAGAACTCATCACAGACAGCTCCACTGGCTTGAACTGCCCAACATCCTAACCTACAATCAGCTCTGCTTCTGTCATTCTATCTATTACCTCCTGAATAAGTGTCCTGCCCTCAAAAACCTAGTACATCATCACTCAGCCAAAAGGCCTCTTAGCTTTGGGGACGCACTATATAGTAGTTCAGTGGCTAAAAAATGGAACTCTCCCCATTAGCATACAAAACTCCCAGGCTAATGAAAGCGGATAAGGTACACATACTAAACCTTGAGTACTTGATAATAGTTTTCACTCTTACTCACAAACCCTGGCTAATGTATAATGTATGTTGTATTGTACCTGTGTACTATGTATGCATTCTACCTATGTTCCAAATTTCAGCTGTACACCACAAATCTACTCATTACCTTTATTTTTACATGAATATTTTCTTGCTTGTTCTCTCCACTGTAACTGTTAATATGCTGCATACCACTGTAAAAAATGTCTATTGTAATTTGTTTGTATACTGATCATGTCTAAATATCTAAATGTATCTGTAATTTTTCTATTTTGAGTTTTTCTCCTTGGGCTTCTGCTGAAAAAGGTCCTTTCCGGCTCAGGCACCCCAAGTTAACAAATGTAAAATAAAAATAAATACATAATAAAGACTACCAATGCAAAATTTGAGTTAAATTTGGCCTCCCAGGCCAAGGACAACCAAAATTATGATTTAGCTATGCCTATAAGCTCAATGGCAATACACAGTTGTGTGCAGAACTCATTATAAATGGAGCCACCTATACTGAGCCAGAAGATTTAGCAAACCTACTGGCAGATTTCATCTCCAACTTCACCCCTCTCTCCTCCTCAACCTACCCTCAGGAAATGCCATAAAATATAACTCCCCGGCTAACAAGAACACTGCATCAATGGGCCCAGACATTATCCCAGGATGCCTTCTAAACAGCATGGAACATGACCTATGAAGCCCTTTGGAACTGCTATTTAACTGCAGCTTCCAAAGAGGCTTCATGTCTCTTGAATGTACAACAGCAACAGTCATCCCTCTGCACAAAGGTGGGCCATCTACAGACCCTGGAAACTAAAGACAGGTAAGTCTCCCTAGTGCCTGCTCAACCTGGTTGACTTCTTTGAGTCAGTCACCAGAGCTGTGGATGAGGACAGGGCAGTTCATACAGCCTACCTTGATCTGGCCAAGGCCTTTGATACAATTCCCCACTCAGGAATTATTGATAAACGCACCAAATTAGGCATCAACCCTTATATCAGTAGGTGGGTTGCAAACTGGCTCAGAGATAGAACCCACAGTGTGAAAGTACTGGACTCCAAGTCAAACTGCAGACCAGTCTCAAGTGGAGTCCCACAGGGATCAGTTCTGGGTTCTCTCCTGTTTGGCATCTACTTCTCAGAAGTCCAGTCCTACACAGAGGGACTCTGGCTGACCAAGTTCGCAGATGACTGCAAGCTGGAGTCATTATTAACTCCCCAAGTGATGTAGACATCCTACAGAAAGGCCTCACTCAGATCAATGACTGGTGTCAAAACCATGGCCTTAAGCATAATGCCAAAAAATGTGTAGTCATCCACTTTGGGCAAAACTCAGTTCCCATTATTTGCCACATTGATGGGAGTCCACTGAACACTGAAGGCATTATAAGAGATCTGGGGACACAGGTTGACAGCAACCTCTCCTTCAACCACCCCATTGCCACTTTGGTCAGAAAGTCCTTCTGTGTGGCACATCTCATTACCAAGGGTTTTGCATCCAGGAAGAAAGAGGTCATCATCGCTCTCTACTCTTCCCTCATTAGGCCAGTCCATCAGGTATAATGCCCCATTTGGCATGTACCTCACTAGAAACATGCAACAGCTGGAAAGGCCACAAAAGTACCTCACGAAGAGGATCCTAAGCCTTAAAGACATGTCCTACATGGACAGACTAAAAAACTCCAGCTATTCTCTGTCTCATATCGTCTACTAAGATGCGATCTCTGCTCGACTTACAAAGCCATGTCTGACCCAGTTCCTTAGAAATGCTACATCTAAAGAAATCCCAATCCCTCCAGACCACATGCTCCAGAGACCTCAAACGCATTACCACAATCAACAGAACATGGTAGAGGGACAGTTTCATAACCCAGAGACTGCCCATGCTGTGGAATAGACTCCCCATGGTTTACTATTAAAATGTCGAATGGCACTACGTCGACTGTACTATAGTCGAACATGGAAGTTCAAAAATAGTAATGTCGATGTCAAAAAAAACAATCTAGGAATGGTTTTAACATGGGTCGAGGTAGGTGTTCAGTATTATTCAGAACTACAAACATCTCCCCTACCTAGACCCATGTTAAAACACAGTCCTAGATTGTTTTTTTGTCATTACTATTTTCGAACTTCCGTGTTCGACTATAGTACAGTCGATGTAGTGCCGTTTGACATTTCAATAGTAAACCACTCCCCATACATGTCAAGCAGAGCACCTCACTGGCCCTCCAAGAAAAATCTTGATGAGTGGATGGGAAACTGAAAGTTCACCCCGGGGATCACTCCAGTGGCTCTACTTGATAGAGGTACTGGGAACTAACATCAGGTGGCATGATGCCAGGGCACTTCTATGGGCTAGGCTTGTAAAGGCTCCAGGGCCATTAGCCTAGTACACACCTATTAACCTATGAACTAGTGTTATATGTAAAGCCATGGAAAGAATTATCATGGAAATGATCAATAGTAAGATAGTAAACCTCCAGACTCTGGACCCAAACCAATTTGGTTTTGTCAAGGGCAGGTCATGACTACTCAACCTGGTGGACTTCTTTGAGAAGGTCATCAAAGCAATGGATGAGGGCAAAATGGTTCAAAGTGCCTACCTTGACCTGACCAATGCATTTGACAAAATACCCCACTCAGGCATTGTTGACAAATTCAAGAGGTTAGGCGCAAATCCATGTGTCACCCAGTGGATAGCCAACTGGTTCATATTCAGGGCCCAGAAAGTTAGAACTGGAGAGTCTACCTCTACAAAAAGGCCAGCCACAAGTGGAGTCCCTCATGGAGCAGTCCTTGGACTGCTCCTTTTTGGCATTTACTTCTCAAAGTCAAGGCCAATGTCAATGGTCTCTGGCTGACTAAATTTGCAGATGATTGCAAATTAGAAGCAGTCATTGAATCCCACACTGACACAAATGTTCTACAAGAAGAGCTGACACAGACAAACAACTGGTTATCAGAGCCATGGACTAAAACTAAATGCCAGGAAATGCATAATAGTATCCTTCAGGAAGTCATCCACACCTGTTAACTATCATTGACAGCACACTCCTTAGAGATGTCCCAGTAGTCAGGCACTTGAGGACACACAGACAGTAATCTAGCCTTTGACCATCACGTGTCTACAATAGTGAGAAAAATCATTCTGTGTTGCACAACTTATAAACAAAGGTATGGCGTCAAAGGAAGTTATTGTTCCACTGTATTCAGCATTCATCAGATCTATCACTGAGAACAATGCCCCCTTTGGTATGTACCTAACCAGGCATACCCAACAAATGGAACATCCACACAGGTTCTTCACTAAAAGAATACAGGGAGCAAGTAATATGTCTTTACGCAGACTGCCTCAAGGACTTATCCCTGTATTCTGTCTCCTACAGGCTTTCGACGGGAGATCTATGCCTGGCATATAGCGCTTTGTCAGACCCCACTCTGATGGACCTGCTGAATATCCACAAAACAAACAGGACCTGAATTACCCATTCTAAAGACTTAAACCTTGCCTCCGATATAAATATGACCTGCTGGAGACACAGGTATGTATCCCAGAGACTCACTGGAACAGGCTCCCCCATTCATGTGGAGCAGAATTCCTCCACCTCCCTAACCCATTTCAAGTCCATCTTGGACAACTGTATGGGGAACAGGAAATTCATCCTTGGTTTGGCACCTATGTCTCTAATGGACATATGTGACCTGTAAATGGTTAATCTCACAGCCCTCTGCTTGTAAATCTCCCAAGCCCCTGCTTACACTTATCAAGGGTATCTGAACTTGTCAGATATTTGGGATGCATAGCTAGGCTTAAAAAGGCCCTTGTGGTCATTAGCTTAGTAAACACCTATAAACCTATTATTTATGTTTTATTATTGAAACAAATACTAATTTCAACAGTAAAGACAACTTGCCAATTACCACAACAGTAAATACACACTTTAATTGTTAAAGAAATGTTTAATTACACAAATTTCTGTTAGTACAGCCAGAGTAGCAAACCACTGGAAATAATGTTTGATAAAATGACAATGGTTGTTTAGGGTAGTACAGTGGCATAGCAGGTAGTCTTGTTACCTCATAACAAGATGCTCTCTGGTTCGATTTTTTGCTGAGGTACCTTCTGTGTCTACATGTCCTTGATGTGTTCACATGGCTTTTCTACAGGTTCTCCTGTTTCCTCCCACTTTACAAAGATATGCAGTAGGTGAACTGCACAAACTAATTGTCCATAGAGGTGTCTGTGTGCGTGTGTATGTGAGGTATGGAAGAACAACCTTGGCAGTACCAGTCTCCTGGTGGTGTGAACACTGGGTGTAGATGATTGTGACTGTTGATGTGATACCCTGACCCCATGGGCACAAATGGGAAAAGGGGGGTTATTGATGGATGGATATGTATGACACGGAAAATAAACTGGAGTTTCATCTACAGACAAACATTTGCTAATGCCTGCACTTGACACATCTTAGATTATCTAATCAATGTTGTGTTACTATGAAGTTTTAGGATAAAACTAAGAAAAAAAATGAATGAAAAGATTCAAACTGGCCAATGGAGAAAAACCCTTCCCAGAATGGGGTTCTCTATGGGGAATCAGCTGCCAACAGATATAAAAACATTGAAATGCTTCAAGCTTGAAAAAAAACATCTGCAGACAAAGTGCAGCTGCTTTTGTGACACTGGCTAATTTTGCACATCATAACAGTAGATGCTCATGTTTTGGAATCTTTACATCTGCACATAGTGAATCTGTTGCTGTACTACAACTTGTTTTATAATTTGTAATATCAATTCATTTTACAGTTTATAATTCACTTCATATACTTTGTACACCAAACTGTATTACTATAAACTGATACTTCGTATACCAAACTGTGTTCCTATAAACTGATTTTTATTGTACATTTGTAGCTGGGTTGTGGCTGAAAAGAGTCACTAGACCAGCTCTCCTAGCCAGTTATCAAATTGTAAAATAAAAACAAAAAAATGGAACCAGTCCTGAATTAGTGATATGTGGTGAAATCACATTAGGTATGGGAATTGCAAGACCAGCTCTTCAAAAAAAATAAATAAATAAATAAGTGTACCTTTGGTCCTCTTAAGTATGGGAAACCATTTCTTGGATAGACTGCAACAGAGAGTTTTGAACTTGAGCACACTAGATTTGGCCTGCTGTTCTCTAGCTGTCAGAAGAGGTATAGAAAATGGAACTGTTCCATTTTTCTGGAAAGTTTCTTACACATACCACAGTCAGTAAAAGAAAGATGGTCTAGTGTTTATTACTCAGAGCACGCACAGGTATGTGGTTCAAAAGTAATAGCCTTGACATAAACCAAAGAGCATCTCCAAATTACTCAATAGTAATTTTTGAGGTTTGAGCCAGAAGTCTAACAGAGCTTCCCACCCAAAATGTTATGATCACTACATGGCCCTTAGGCCTATCCTGCATTTTCATTATCATAGGTCCATGCCGGGAGCAGGTGAGCTAACCCGTTGAGGGTCAAAACAGTGTACTGGTCAAATTTTCAGGCACATAACTGCCAGAGAAAATGATGGTGGCCTTGCTAAGGGCTTTATAAAATGTAGCACTGCAAATTTCTCAGACTCATGAACCACAGGAGTGAGCTTACTTTAGAAGTAAGAGATCCAGCTGCTGAGATGAAATTGGCATAGGAAATAACAGAAGTTAGTTTGAAATGAATTCATTTTAAAGCCTTGGTGAACACCTTAATGTGGTAGATCTTTACGTTTACTAAATCCCACTGATGCTCACAATGACCACATTTGTCAGCACAAAGGAATACGGTTATGAGCTATTAACAAGCTCCTTCCTTGATTAATACTGTTTGATTCTCTCAGCTTCTACTTGCTTACTGTGCAGTTCGGAGCACTAACCAAACTGCACTGGGGAAATTTTAAAAATGGCCTAAGCTTTTCAAATGTCCTGTGGACTGCATGTCTACTAAATACCAATGATCAAAAAATAATGATATTTATCTATCTATATAGCGTCTATGTTAAATCATCAAAAGCTTAAAAAAGCGAATGATGATTTATCTAACCCATGTAAACGAAAGCTTACAATCTTGAATACTTAGAACAGCAATTTTTTTCCAAGGAAAAAAAATCACTGTTCCACAAAAACTCCAAGATCGCACTACAGTCATGAAAACGACAAAGTAATGGAAGCGGCCAAGCAATTTCTTTCCCAGGGAAAGAATTTGGTATCGATCAAGATGCGTTTTCGATCATTTAATATGAACCCTCTCTCTCTCTCTCTCTCTCTATATATATATATATATATATATATATATATATATATATATATATATATATATATATATATATATATATATATATATACATATATATGGGTCTACTACTAATTACCGACACGACGATTCCCCGACAGAAAACTCCCCGATGCCAGATGACCGACATCACACAAACCCGACAATGCAAAACACCGAACACCATTACACCGAACACCATTACACCGACACACGGAACGTAAACAACACGCGACACTACATAGCATACACACTAGCCCTGACCCAAACCCTAACCCTAAGGTCCGACACTATCGCACACTTCACCTACCTGCACCCTAACCCTAACTCACTTAACCCACCCCTAGCCCAAGCTCCGACACTAACGCACACATCACCTACCTGCACCCTAACCCTAACTCACTTAACCCACCCCTAGCCCAAGCTCCGACACTAACGCACACATCACCTACCTGCACCCTAACTCTAACTCACTTAACCCACCCCTAGCCCAAGCTCCGACACTAACGCACACTTCACCTACCTGCACCCTAACCCTAACTCACTTAACCCGTCCCTAAACTACAGTCCCTCACTAGCACACACTTACCTTACCCGATCCATACCTCCGACACGAACACACACTCACCTTTCCCACAGCCTAACCCGACATCCCACAATCTCGAGCACTTACCTGACCGCTCCTAACTCCGTCACCATCTCACACTTACCGCGTCGCGATCGCACATTCCCTTGTCGGTCTTTCCGCTGTCGGCAAATCACCCTGTCGGTACACTTACCTGTCGGTCATCTGGCGTCGGTGAGTTTTCTGTCGGGAAATCGTCGTTTCGGGCATTAGTAGTAGACCCATATATATATATATATATATATATATATATATATATAGATATATATAGAAAGCTACACTGGAAAGAGTATTAAAAGTGAAGGGAGATGTACCAGAAGGATTTATAACCAAAATGGGTGAAGTATGGGATTGAGAAGAGAGGGGAAAAGAAATCTGTATGAACTGATATGACTATTTACAAAATTAAGAATAGTTGAAAATATATGTATTTAAAAACACCTAGACATGGCAAATATTACAATAAATAAATAGCATTACAGAAGTGGAAGATGTTCAGAATTAAGCAGTTCAGTTGTTAGAAGGGAAGTAAACTGATAAGTGATAGACCAACTAAGGAGTGAACAATATGAATTGGAACCCCAAATGCAAACAGTATCCCAGTATGATAGCTCATTAAAATACGATGTTCAAAACACACCAGAGGAATTAAAACAGCAAATCAGTAATGAGAATGGCTCCTAAATACTCAAGGCACGATAGAGAACTGAATCAGGGTAGCAATAATGAAGATGTTTTATAAAACAAAATTTCAGAAGCAAATTTCAGAAGCTCCATCTATGATGAGCTTGATTAGACATGCATAGAGATGTAAGACAAACTATTGGTACTATGCCTTAAAACAGTTTAAATGATGATGCAACATTTCCTTTAATAGCTGTAATACTGCATGAAGAACAGCAAAATAAAGGCAGCCATTCTGAAGTTCCTATGAATTTCTTTTCTTCCATCAAATGATCTCCCATTAGCATGCTTTTGTTGCATAAATGTATCCAAAATTCATAATAGTTCACTTTTGTAAAATGCAGCTTAAACCACATTCCACATAAGGGGAAGGAAGTGGAGAAATCAAATGCCATCATGGAAGTATCGAATAAAGAAAACTATAGAGCAGTTGTTCCCAAACATTTTTGATTCTCGGCTCCCTTGCTGAATCCAGGTTTTCCCAAGGTGCGCCCCCCGCCATGGCATGCATAAAGTGCATATTTCATTTATTTATTTGACATTTGTTTATCAAGGCTGCCTGACTGGACTATGAGACCTGGGGTGAAAAGCTCAAAAGTACAATAAAAAGACAATTACCAAAAAAAGTGTACATTCTGCTTAACAGCATAACACTGATCTACTATGGTTGAGAGGTAAGCAAACCTAATGGCAACCTTATTAACTTTAAAACAGGGATGAAGCTTCTGACGACTTTCCAGAGGGAGTGAGATTAAATACTAAACTATTTACCCTAAACAAATTTCCAGCATTGACCATCGGACATGCAAAGATCTCGAACTACAATCATAGATTAACCTCACAAAAGACACCCAAGTGAATAACCCCAAGAAACAAAGTACACATCACCAACTACTGCTTCACTGTTTTAGCCACTCACATCCAGGAATCCCTCATTCTAAAAATTAAGAACCCATTGCCTACATGGAATTCAGACAACAGCAGGAAAAACAGTTCAACAAGCCATGAGCAAATGCTTTCATACAGGAAATATCACTTGAACCCTGATTAATATCTCAGTGGCTTCACCTCCAACGTAACACACAAATGTGATCAGTCCCATGGCTCTCATCCATGTTTTCCCCTTATTCTCATAAATTCATAGTGGTTACCAGACATGTGGTTAGAGAGACCACTGAGAAGCCTAGCCCAGTTACCAACCTCCTTAGAGCACTATCTGATTAAGTGACTTAAGTCACACAGAAAGTAAATGCAGGCTGTGGGAAAGAAACCCTGGACTGCAAGAAACAGCTCATTAACAGTGCATAGACTCCGCCTTATGCTCTAACTGCTCCTTTCTCCTAACTACTCCCTCCTACCACATTCTCTATACATCCTGTTAATATGACTTACTAATATCATTGGTAGACAACTATTTCCCCTTACACACTCTCAACACTAATTTTACTCCTCCGCATCGTCAGCCTAGTATTAATACTTGCAAAGTATCAATGCTCCCTCTCCTTCAGATCTGAAGAAAGAAAGAAAGAAAGAAAAAGAAAAAGAAAGGGCTTATCCAATGAATAAACTACAAAACCTTTGAGAAACTTTAGACTGGATTGTGTTTATTCTTCTTGAAGCAGTATACTGATCTAGTAGCTTATTAGCAAACAGATAACTTACTTCAGCTACAGTGAAATCTTGAGTTACTACATTAATTTTTATTTTGTTAATCCTCGCCCTGTTGGCAACTTCAGGGCACAGTTTGGATTTTCTGCAGGATAATCCTCATCACTGCTGACCTTTACTATTCATCCCATTCAGAAGGAGGGGATTATGTAAGGAACACTTTTTCATGGCCGTTTTGTAGAATACGGTGTATGGAGGTAGTATGCAAAACATGATGCCTTAGCCTTGCTGTTCTTTGAGAAAATCAAGGATTCAGTTCAGCCTGTCATTTATGTCAAAACTGTGGTACATTGATAAAAATATCAAACTAGAGTACACCTCCTTACTGAAACAGGGGGTATGTGAGGCAGATTATTACAACTGAAGTTTTGTAGAGTGCAGTGCATAGAAGGTTTCAGGTTAGCCTGTTTCCTATATCCAACATGATGTACATGGATAGAAATAGCAAATATTCATCCATCCTGAAAGATGGCATTCCTGCCTTAAATTCACCCAACTAAAACACACACACAAAGTACTTTAACAACCAGACAAACACACATCCTTAAACTCACTCCTAAAATGGTGCTTTCCCTTACAGATCTCTTCATTCCATTGAACAAGACATTGTCTGCATTGTAGTCCCTTACTCATTCACTCTCAGGCACTAACATGCTCCTTCAGTTGTGCACTTGTTAACTCAGTCACTCACTCAGACACACACACACACACACACACACACACACACACACACACACACTTCTCTGAAAGTTTCCTTATTTGCATGGAGTCTTCATTCTTTCTGGCCGTACCCACCACAGGTCTGATTCTTGTTCCCCAAACATAATCTGTTCATTGCCGTTCCCGCTCGCATTTGAGCCCAGCCAGAAATGCGTGAGCTCATTGCTCAATTCTGACAGGCTGGTAGCCCTGACGGAGCTGACGTCATCGCGCATGTGATGACATCAGCTCAAACAGTGGGAAAATTAAAAAACAAAATTAAAAATTGTAAATTAAGGGTATTCGTTCGCGGCGCCCCTGTGAGGAAGCCGCGGCTCCCCAGGGAGCCACAGCGCGCACTTTGGGAACCCCTGCTATAGAGCAATTAAAACAAGAAGTATCACTGTTAGAAGAGCACAGAAGAGGGAAGAGATCAACAAAAATACTCAAAGATAGATGTAATAAAAGCCACACACAATATCAGAAAAGTCCAGGATCTATTGTACAATATCGCAAATAATATATTGAAGATATCAGCAAAGGCAGAACAACTTAGGAGACATGCAGACAATATAAAGGAAAAGTACAAAATAAGCAATTTAGTCAAGACCCAAAAAGGTTTTACAGAGAATTGGGAAACAAGGCAAAAGGAATAGAAACACTAACAAAAAAGAAGTCGAAGACACATTTTGGAGAAATATCTCTAAAGATCCTGTGGAACAAAGATACTGAATGAATAGAAGAATTAAAAGAAAGAATAAGAACTTCAAATGTACAGGGTATGAAATGGGATTTAGTAACAGGCAGAACAATTGAAATAAAATTAAGAAAAGCTCTTAACTGGAAAATCCCAGACCCAGATGCAGTACCTAACTTCTGGCTAAATGTATCAACATCTTTACCAGAAGATTTAGACATGAGTAAGAACGATTTATATCCACACACCCCGAACATACGCCCACCTGGTAAACAGAAGAAACAATACTCCTCCTTAAGAGTGAACCTGCAAGATATCCTAAAAACTACAGACCAGTAACTTGCCTTCCAACGGTGTATAAACTATACACTGGAATTGATGCAGACAGAGTTTATAGTCATTTAGAAGAAAACTCAGTCATGGCAACAGAACAAAAGGGTAACAAAAGAAAGTCAAATGGAACAAAAGATCATTTGTTGCTAAAGTTATAATGGAGAATTGTAAAAAGGGGAAGAATCTAAGCGTGACAGGGAGCGACTGCAAAAAAGCATTTGACAGCATCCCAACATTGATGGATAAAAGACTGCTTACAAATGTATAAGATACACCCTACACTGATCACCTACATTACAGTGACCATCAAACAGTGGCAAACCACTCTACAGCTAAGCTATGAAAAAGGACAAATTATTATCCCAGGGATAAAATTTCAAAGGGGGATATTCCAGGGTGACTCTGTCACCAATGTTTTTTTGTCTTGCTCTTATCCCATTAAGCAGCCTATGTAATAGATTAGGACATGGCTATAATTTGGCTAACTTCTCATCTTCTTTTTGTGGATGATTTAAAAACTATATAGTTCATCAGATGAGGAACAAAACACAACTACAAGTGCTCAAAACTTTCTGAAATGATATAAGAATGTTATCTGGTCTTGATAAATGTGCAAAAGCAACATTTAAAGCAGGAACGCTGCAGCACCAAGAAAATATCAGTCTGGGACAGGAATGTGATATAAAGGAACTTGAGCAAGAGGGAGTGTATAAATATTTGGGAATTGAAGGGTCAATAATAAAACAAACAAATGTGAATAAAACTTAGTAAGAAATATTTTAGAAGACTACAATTTATACTAAAAACAGCTCTGACATCTAATAAATTCCAAGCTATAAACCAATTTGCTCTTCCTGTTTTAGCTTTCAGTTTTGGAGTGACTGACTGTCCCCTCAAAAGGTATTGGATCACTTGGACAGGAAAATAAGAAAAATGTTTCATGCTTATCAAATGATTTATAAAAAAATCAGTGCATACCAATATTATATATTCCTCATTCTGAAGGAGGTATGGGCCTCCTCAAAATTGATTACATGAGTAGATCTGCATTCATAGGACTGCATACATATTTGCTGACCTCATTAGATCCAAACATAGAGAAAGCTTTAAAACTTGCGGAGAACAAGTCTAAGACAGCTTCCCTGCTTAGCTTAGCAGAAACATATCAGTGTCAAATGAAAATGGAAATCAAACCATAAGTAGATAAAAATATCAGGCAGCAAATGAATGTGCCAAAAAAACAAAAAACAAAAGAAGAATACAAGGTGAAGAATCAAATAAGAAGGCAAAAAAATGTGGAAAATGCATAAATATAGTTGCAAGTACAGAAAATTCCTGGAACAACCTCACGTCAATCAGTATTTAACACAAGAATTGTTAAGGAGAGGTGAAATCAAACCAAAAGATGAAAGGTTAATATTGGCGGCCCAAGATAGTGGACTACACACACACATTGGTTTACAAAGTCTATTGAACATGTCACAGAAACTGAGAAATGCAGGTTTTGTAAAACAGAATTGGAAATGGTCACAGGTCTTGTTGCTGGATGTGATACACTAACGGCTTAAAGCCTGTATACTGAAAGGCATAATAATGTGGCAAGAGTGGTGCATTGGGAATTGTACAAACATTATAATATTGAAGAAGCTGAGAAGTACTAGAAACATAAGCCACAAAGCATTATAGAAAGTGCTGAAGTTTATATCACGTGGGATCACCCATTACCAACAGTTCAAAAAATAGATGCAAGAAAATCAGATATAGTACTTCAGAAAAGACAAAAGTAGCATTGATCATTGAAATTGCTACACCCAGTGATTACAGTGTCTTATGTACAGAGATACACGAAGTCATAAAATACCAGGATTTGCAGGCAGAAATGAGAGCAATGTGGAAAAAGGTTAACCATTTAGTTACAATAGTAGTAGGAGCAATGGGTCTCATAAAAAAGAATTTACATTCATATTCAGATGCGTTACTGATACATCTAATTCTGTATGAACTGCAGGAGCTGTCAATTCTAGATGCATTGCAGGTGCTGTGAAGAGCACCTTTGGCTAACAAAGACTAAAATAATGCTAATTTCATGAACTTTAATTATACTTCGACTTAAGAATGGGGTCCATTCCCATCACAGTACTAGAAACCCAAAAGTCTTGGAGAAATTAAAAAGTGAGAATATTTTAATGTTCAAAATTTGTAATTATTGTCACAGATGAAGAGACAGCCATCTAGATTTTTCACCATCTAGATGTTTATCTGTAAAATAATGACTGAGAAAAATATTCCAAGAATTCTGAGCCCAAGACAGTTCCCTGTGGTACTAAAAATCATGGGTTCAGTTACAGACCTAATCATTGTGGTCTAGTTTATAACTTTTTCCTTATCCATTTCAGCTATTAAAAATATTAAGTAAATGATGGAAAGTCAATAAGTGGCTGAAACAATCTAAGCCTTCCAACTTCTCATCACATAAGCCAACTTTCCAATCTCAGCTCTTACCCTTTTTGTCCAATTTATGGATTAGTGCATAACTGTGAAAATTTCTTCTCGATTGTCCCATGATGTACTTGTGAAAACTGTACTTGCACATGTGTATTTGAGAATTGTGTCTGCATATCTCAATATATGGTAGAAAATTGTACCTGTGTATCTCGTAATATATGACAGCCGGCCTTCCCTTGAACATAGTAGCAATGGACATAATAGTGTTTTTAAAGCTATCCTTTTTAAAAAAAAAAACATTTGCATACTTCCTAATGGAGCTTTTCTCCCCCCAAGCCTCTAATGAAAAGAGGGCTTATATAGCACAGTCAAATCATCTGAATCAACAGATATAAATAAATAAATAAATAAATAAATAACAAAAAGGAATCTAAAATATCATCACGGGTTTAGTCCATACTGTCCATAGCATTTGTCAAGTAAATAGTGAAAACTGGAAGCCCCTGGTAGGGAGACTTGTACTTATAAATTAGTACATGACGAAACAAGTAAGTCAAACTAGCACAGCTATGTTTGTTTCATAGTCTTATTCTATATTTTCAGTTTTATTCTATTACTTCCTTTATAAATGGACACACTGTCATTGCTTTCAAAACTATACACAAAATCATTTTAACATTAGTGCGACAGGTACTTACTCCAGGCCAGCTATCAAGGAGACTCAATCCTCACCACTGACTCTGGTGAGGGACAGTCACTTAGAGAAAAAATGGAGTCACACAGCATTTCCAGATGCATCTCCCTGCACCAAGCACAATTTCCCTTAAAAGCACATAGGGAGCAATCTCCAGACCTGGGAGTGGACTCTCCTCTCTCCATGATGATGTCTCTCTTTGTCTGGATCTTCGAGATATATATATCCTGTCAGAAATCTTTCCTGTTAGGTTCCAAAGTGGTGCTGCGAGAGTTCCAAAGAAACCAGATGCTGGTTAGAGGATGACATCACCTCTAGTCACCTGACTCTGGTACAACACACATACACACACACACACACACAGCTTTAAGATCTGTGGCAGCATCTGAAAGCTATACCACAATTTCAAACTTTCCACCCTTCCAGGGTTCTCTGATAAACATACACATTTGATCAATTATAACAATACAACCTAATATACATGCATACATTCTTTCTGTCCAGCAGGACCTATTATTGCTGCATTTTTAACCCAAGTATATTTACAAATATATTTTTAACTCAAACATCTGTACAAATCAGTGCGATAGTGAAATGACAAAAATCTTTGCAAAACTCCAGTTAGCTATGCTGGCATACATACACATGTACTGCCCTACACTCCCTGACACAGGTGGCACTACCTCATATCATCACAATTAAGTTAAATAAGAAAACAAAAAGTGAGTGAATAAAAGAGTGATAATTTAAGACTATCCCTGACATGTAATCTGATCATAAATACCAGGATTACAATAAACTATTCAAATTTTGTCAACAATGGCCAAAAGCACCACAGTACTGCATTTTTAGATCAAAGTCACAATCAGGTTTTTTTTTAGTGAAATAAGAGCTAAACAGTACATAAAAATAGCAATTTCATTATTTTTGTGGAAATATAATCCGCAAAGCTTTAAAGACCTGAGCACAGCATTTTATTTGAAGTGGCATAATTACTGATATTGATACTACATTTCAAATCTTGAGTGGCATTCTGAGCTTTAATTTCCCTTAGAAATACATCTATAAAATCTTAACTTTTTTTTTGTTATAGATTTCGTAAATGTGGTAGTTGCATGAAATTTGTAGAAGACAAAAATAGCAGTAGTTAAACAAAAACTGGATGGCAAGTTATTTTTAAAATGTATAGCTGTGGAGGAAAATTTTTAATTTTGAAAAGTTTTCATGAAGTGATTATTATTTTGAAAATAAAAACAACATATACCTGCAGATTAAATAATTATGTTAATGTGGCTGAGTTATGAAGAGAAAGGTATTTTCATCTCATTCAAGTTAACAGTGCAGGTTCTGTTAAGAAATACACTAATGCTACTAAATTTGACAATTGTTACTGCATTTAATCATTCTAAAGACAACACCCTGACAACAGCAAACTCAAGAAATTCATCAAAACTGGCTGGTCAGTTTGTTTTTGAAATCATATTTGGGATGGCATCTTGATTCCAATGACTCGATCAGCATGCCTCCAGGAAACAACCAACAGTAATGTATGAGCTGAGGCACCAAAGACACAAATGAAGGACAACTCAAAGAGAAATCCAATAGCTTCCACAGACAAGTTACTTGTATCTGGTAGAGGGTATAGGAGTTGGCCTCAGAGATATCTAAACAGTTAGGAGGTAAGCATGAATTGAATATATTAAAACTTTCTATTATTGACTCTCCAGAGATTAATTATATGTTTTACGTAAAGGACCAACTTTCAAACCTCTCACAAAATGCATATTAAATGACACCACATTTGAAATGTATGAGTTTGCATGCAAGATCAGTTTATCGTAATCTGTGAACCAGTTTAAATCTAAAACATTGATTATGTCTCGCAAGATTGCAGTTGTAAATTAATACCATGATGACTCTGACATAAACGTGTATGAATTTTTGAAGCGATTCTGGGAGGTATTTTAAAAATTGTTGCTTGAGTGAGTATAAAACCTAAATGAAGCCCTTATTATAAAAGTTACAGATACATTCTTACACAATAAATTGATCTTGAAAGGACACAACCTTGATAATTTTATAGGATTTATCTTCCCTTCCATTCCAATTCAGCATTTTTTCCCTGGTGTCATAAAGCTTGTGGGCATATGCACCCTACTGCACCACAAGCTCTGGTGTCACAAGCTAAACTAGAACACATCTATTCACCAGAGCCCTCCTCTTCCCCAAAACAACGAGCAAGCAGAGCTCATGCAAATCAAGAAAGGGTTATAACAAATTTATACTCAAGTTATATACAAGCATAATATTTTAGTCACATTGTTTATAGTCACTTAATAAACACTATTAAATGTAAGGATTGGGATTACATTACTGAATCACGATGTCTGCCTAGTGCTTATAAATTACTTCACGATATTATCATCAAGTATAAAAGCTATGTCTTGCACATGGAATAACAAAGGGACCTATCCCTTATGGTGAAACCACAGATTATGTAGGATCCCTGTACTATTTCTAATTAATTTAACAGACTTCTGTGCCTCTAACTTTAATAATAGGGTCCTGTATGGATTATATATAATGTCCTGGGCCCTCTCTGTGTGCAAGAATAACATACTCTGAAAAGTGACCTACTACACCAGTGAAAGCAATACTCTAAGATGAGATCATACGGGACTTCTCCCCGTTTATGTTAACTGCCATGGCTGCAGCCATGGGACCATGCACTTTACTGATGCCAACAGGGGTTCCCATGAAAGGGCCACCACGAGACAGTCATTTGGGAAGGGGAAAATATGGCATTTCTGCTCCTGCAAGGCTTCAGACTCCATGACTAATACCTTGGTAAAAGCTCTTGGTGCCAATGGAAGACTAAATGGCATCACTTTAAACTGACATATGTGCCTACACAGGAAAACTGAAGTGATCATCTGTATAAAACACTGGACAATAAAGTGTCAGATGTCATTTGTCATGTCACTTACATCATACAAGTGCCACTGGAGGGTCACTATCCAGAAACTATTATACAGACTGCATGACCTCCTATAAAACCATAAAGAGGTAACAGCAGAAACTTTGACATCAGTCTGAAAGAGGGGCAGCTATTATGGCTCATCAGAGGACTAAAGTTTGAGCCTGTTCTAAAAACTCTGCTCCAAAAAGCCAGATATCTTGGTAGACCCCTATTTGGGGAAGGACTACAGAGAGCTAATGTGTGTCATTTATTACATCTTGAACATGCTGCTCCTTGCTGATAGTTCTCAAAGCTTTTGAAAACTTGGACAAGAGATCTGCACAAGCATCCCTAGATGGTAATCAGAACTATGTATTTTGGCTTAACTGTCTTTATGGACACTTGGTTGGCATAAGAGGGGCAAGAACATGTAATATTTGAGGTCCTTGTATGATCTGCGAAAACGCATCTTCATCTGAGGAATTATAATCTCGTGACATGAAAGAAACACTAGACAACATTTCATTATTAACATCCCTGCTTAGACATTGAATCTGCTGTTAAAGGTGTCCAAAATGAATGAAAATACATGATAAAATAATCATTGCCTAGCCGTCTAGTGTAGAGGGATGAAGCCCTGCATATGACCTGGGTAATCCATGTTAGACTAGCAGCATGGAACCTGGAGGGGCCAAGTGAGGAAGAATGGGCTTGAGTGACTGATGCCAGCCCAACCATCCTGGCACAAGGGAGGTGGCTAGACCCACCACATTAGCAACATGTTCCATTGGGTGGGTGATCACTGGTTGAACAGTCATATCAGGCTTACATTGCTGAATAGCGAGCGTCACTGAGTTGAGGAGATAGACATGTGGGAGTTGGCATGTCTCTCCTTAACCAAGTAGCCACTGCAAGTCTTCTAGCCCCATACTGGGAGTAATTAGGTGGAATGTGATGGGGACCTTTATGTGCCAACATCTGACCTATTTCCTTAATATTAGATCCTCATCTTCCAGGAGAATGAAAGAGCAAATAAGACTCCTCAGACAGGATCAAATAGGCCATAGGGCACTCACCCAGTCCAGTAATGCCTGGTTCTTGGCCATGGAAGGAATAAATAAGCTGAAGGGGAGAAGAGAAAGGAAAACCATTGAGCAAGTCCCACGGGGTCCTAAAAAAGGAATGGTTCAAATATTCTGACTAGCTCAATTAGGATTGTCCTGTGACATGTGATAATGCATTAGAATTTAGTGTAGAAAAAATGTCAGTAAATATCATAGAGAAATAAAGCCATCATATGACCCAGGTTTGATTAACAGCTTAAGCCACTGATGAACTGGCAGGGAGAGGGACAGTAGTGATGTCAACTCCTGCTCACATCCTTCAGGGAGGATGGTGAGTGTCAGTCCCTGCTGTGCACACTCCATGCTCAAATCTCAGTGGAGTAGGAAGATCACATGGGGCAGTTGTTGCAAGGCAGGGTAAGGTGTTCTTAGGAGTTATGCCATTGTCAGATGCAGATCACACACTCCTGCTAAAGAGCATTGCATGCCCAATCCTTTGGTGTCTATGAGCAGGCACAGTGAAGAACTTCGGGCTACTCACAAAACACCAGCACTTTAGATGATGGTACCACTCCTGGCACTCAGCTCTCAGAGCCATGAATGAGCTGCAGTGCACTGACCTCTGAGGAAAATAAGAGGGAGTATTCAGGAGGCAGACTTAACGGCTATAGAAATTGGAGGAAAAAAAACTTGTGACAAAAACACATGCTGTTTAAAATTGTCATTAAGGTAATAAGAGAAAGGAAGTTTCAGAGCTGCAGGTCATAATTTTATACCTTAGCTCAAGGAATTTAAATTCCCTCATTTTAATGCTAGTGGATTTCATTTTTGTGGCTTTAAGGTCCTGCGAAAAGTTTCCTAATGTAGCTTGCTTAATATTGGGGATTGATCACAAGTTACTAAACTAAATAATTTAACAAGTTAAGATAATATTAGTATTTCTGGATCAGAGAGATTGCAAACTGCAGCTACACTTAAACTGTTGTCTGTAGAGCTACAAAAACATAAAAGCACCTCTCCCTGATGTTCACTCTCAGTTTCTCAATATAAATATGTGGGTCCCCCACGCTTTGTCGAATGCTGTTTCTTCCACAAATGCAGGGGGTGTAGTTTAATGTCAACAGTATGGATAGGCGAGTGATGCAAATGTCGATGGTGTGTAATGTCAAGGCAAGTGTGCTGAAAATAAAAAAGCTGAGCTATGTAGTGTAGAACGAACTGCACATGTCAGAGAAAGAGGAAGCTCGTATGTGGTCAGTGAGCATGACTAAACTTTCAACCCTGTCAGCAGATTCTTTTAAGCAGTAAACTGTACATGTTCAGAAATGCATGTTATGGTCTTGTACTTGTTTATGTATTTTGCTGAAACTGCTAGATAGCTGGAACATGTGAATGAATTAAAATGTATCAGTCTGCTTAAGACTGCATTCCTTCTAGTTTCTCATAAGCACATTTCACCATTGTAACATTACTAATTCTGAGTTGGGAGAAGGATGTTTTAACTAGTCTATTTTTAGGACACTGATGTATTTCATTTTAGATATTTAGTACTGTTCTAATAAATAACTAGATTTATGGGTCTTGGTAGTAAACAACTTTTTACTGGATGCTGGGCAGTAGTCTAATAGATAACGCTTGTTATTTTCATGTGTATTTTCTTAGAAAAATACCTAGACATGTTTGTTCGGGGAGACATTACTGACTTTGGTTCCGTCTCCCACACGTGTGATTTCTAATAAATGTTAAAACTCTATCAAGACTATTTATTTATTAAATGAATACTTTATTTCCTTAACACAAGTAACTGGGGTTGGGGTTGGAGGAGTGACAGCGTGTGCATGTGTATGCGTGTTAGGGTTAGGACTGGGGATGAGTGAAGAATAGGTGTCGTATGCTTGTGTGCATGTTTGTGAATTTTACGGTTAGGGGATAGATATAGTGTTGTTTGTGCATGTTTGGGAATGTTTGAGTGTCCATGTGTGTCTTGGGTAGTGGCAGAGTTATGGAAAGGTTTTTTTTTTAAGGTGTAGGGTTTAGATTGAGGGAAGGGGCAGTATTAGGGTTAGCACCCATTACTGTGGTGGTGCAGGGAGGGCAGAACCTTCTGCCTCTTTAGTAATGGGTGCTAACCTTAACACTGCTCCTTCCCTCAACTCTAACCCTATACCTTACCTCCATAAAAGCCTTCCTTTAACACTGCCACTATTCAGATGAATTTGAAGCTGGTGTTATGGTGAGGTGGGGGGAGTGTTAATAGCAAGAAAAGAAAAGGCTTTCCTTTCTCAATATTATTTCTTTCTCATTATTGTGTATGTTTGCACTGCTGGCATTTTCAATTCGACATTAAATTAGTTTGATTGATCATATACAATAGGTGTGTGTGTGTGTGTGTGTGTGTGTGTGTGTGTGTGTGTGTGTGTGTGTGTGTGTGTGTGTGTGTGTGTGTGTGTGTGTGTGTGTGTGTGTGTGTGTGTGTGTGTGTGTGTGTGTGTGTGTGTGTGTGTGTGTGTGTAGACCCTTTCAATGCCAGGTCTTAGTAACAAAACACTACTTGATGTTTTCAATGAACAAGGTACATTTCTGGTCTACTAGATTGTTCCTCAGGCCTCTAGCATTAGTTAGAATGCAAATAACATTATATGCAGAACTTTTGCTTTAACACAAGTCTTTCAGTAGAGTAAGAACTTACAAAAAGGTTGAATAGCTTCCTTAATGTCTGGTTATAACATCTGCATGTCATTTACTATTCAGATGCAAGCTATTAGTAACAAAATTCCTAACACATATTTTTTTGCAAAGCTTAACAGAAAGTACACTTTAATATACCAAATATACAGCCAATTAACATGGTGAACACTGACTTAGTATAAAAAATGGTATCCATTTATGTGATGTCAGTCTGAGTGAATTGAAATGCATAATAAATTTACAGAAGACTCATTTTTTTTTAAATAATCTTACAGTACCTGATGTGATATTAAGATATTAACATTAAACCAGCAGAATTCAATCATACTCCCACCCCCCAGGCAGGCAGACACACACACATATCTGTACTAGTGATACCCTACGTATCCCCATAGTGCAGCCATCCAAGTGTATACACACAAACACACACACACACACACACACACACACACACACACACACACACACACACACACACACATTCATTCAGCCTCATTTGAAGAACAGACATACTCACACACATTCACAGGTCCACCCACACACACACACACACACACACACACACACACACACACACACACGCACACACAGACATTCTCACAGCTTCTCTGTACTTACCTGTACCACAAGTACTCCCATATGAGTGAATAGCTGACAATCATTTTTAGAAGTGTTCATTTTTTCTTCATAATATAAAATTTTACTTGGCCAAGCGATTTTATGAATCAAATCAGCCAAGTAAATCAGGACCCACACTTATGTCCAGAACAGAGTTTATGCCTAATGATCAGCCAGTCATCCAGATTGCCAAATTTCTCCCATGACAGCACTCTCATTGCTACATCTCCTGCAAGGGGATAATCCCAATGGTACAGCAGTCTCAGAACTGTAAGGGTTAGCATGATGTGGAACTCTTCCAAAAGGAGGTTTCCACATCGTGCTAAGCCTTCCTGAATTGCACTGTTCTTTTCACACACTTGCACCAGGTTATATTGTACTGGTGCATAATACCAAACTATACAGAATAAATTGTAAAAATACCTTTCTATGTAGCCACGCACCTATAGTGTATTAAGGCCATGTGCAATTCTAAGATCTATGCAAGCAGACTGATTAGAAATTACTTAAAATATGTATGCCAACAATAGTTTTTGCAATCTTTTACCCACATCCTCAAAACTGTTTAAAATAATGGTGCTCTAGTTCATCATTGCAAACACATACAATGGTTTACATCAATGACAAAAGGCAAAAGTTTAGTATAATGTTTTCTACAAGCTGTATGTTGCAATTAGTTATTTAGTCTCTTGGTTGTCGATGGAAGATGCAGACAATGTTGCACACACCTTTGGTTCCCTTAAGGTCCAGGTGACAATCATAAAACATGGTACCATGTATAATGAATTCATTATCAGAATGTTAATCAATTTACTGATACTCAGTGGATATCTTAAGATTTGTGCCTTTCGTTCATTTAAAGGCCATTACCATTATTAAAAGGTGTTTAACATACAACATAGGTAGGAATATATGTAAATGATCTCTCTAGCAAAGTTAGATACATTTTCTTTAATAGTTGTTTTAAGCTTGCTGGCATGCATCTCACATGTTAAACTACTTCCACCTAATGGGATCCATTCAGGAGAAAACAGAGCAAAATAATTTATGTCAAAATAAACCATTTTACTAAAAATGAATCAGTTCCTCGATAAACTAATGTTTCAATAAAAGAAGATGAAGTAATAAAGTACTTACAATGCATGAGGCAGCCAGACTAACAGATGCAGCAGTACAATCAAGCAATGAATAAATAAAGGAACATTAATCAGTGTAATCCATAAGAAGTGTTAGGTCTGCTTTACAGGTAGTCACACACTAGAATGTGCAATCTAATGAAAAATCCAAAAGATAATCAATGCAGCTAATATTCAGACAAACTATGTTGTCATAAAGCAGATGATGATGCAATATATCAGATCCTGACACTGCAGTTAAGTGCTACATTTACACGATTAGTAACAAAAGTACTGTCAGACTGCAGTTTAAAAAAAAGCTCTGCAGTGCTTCATAGTATAACGCACAGTACAAATTTCTTACAGCCATCCATAAGTAACACAATGATGTTGCTTAATACCAGTGGCGGCTGGTGACTTCAAATCAAAGAGGGCTGCAGGAGCAAGCTGAATGGGTGGGGCCAATGGGAAAGGGTGTAGCCAACTAGAAAGGGGTGGAGCTATGCTCAAAACTACAACTGGAACTTTAATTAAATATACTGCTCAGGGTGCCAAACTGTCATTACGAGAGTCCAATCAAGACAAAATGAAGTGTAGAAGAAGAAAAAATATTTCAATGCATTGGCAACAAAACATCTTAAAAAAGTTGTGAGGCATGAAAAAATAAATTACTTTTTAAATACATTACTGGAATGCCAGTCAAAATCAAGTGTTAAAAAAGCAGCACTCAACTCAAACCACTTCTCCTTGCACTGCAGTTCTAATTATAATTTATATTCAAGCTTTATAAAAGTACCAAGTAACATGCTGAAAGTAGCAATCTCTGTGATATCCCCACTTGTAAAAATGTTTCTTATCCAAAAAAGACCTGCTGCTTGGCAACTATCTACTTGTTTCATGGGGAAAACACGATCAAAGTAAAAAATGAACAGCAAACAAGAAACAAGCTCAAGATAAATTCCTTAAAGGATTACTGCACAGGGTATGGACCACACATGATAGATTGGCATTCTCTTTAGTCTATTGGTAAAGCCTGGAAAGATGACTGCAAGTCTCCAACAAATGTAATGTGCTTCTGAAAATACTGTAATCCTGTCCTTTATTAAAAATACTGTCATATGCATTTCAATACCCATGGCTTGTACGTTATCTAGTTATGTAAATATTCTCTGCATGGCAACAACAAAAAGGCTTTCAATGTTGATAATTTTTTAACAGTATGCTTATTAAGGATTATTTGCATCTTACAATTTCAGACAAGCTTACCTGATGGTCATTAAAGCATTGCCACTTAAACACAGAGCAACAGGGCACTGTGATAGCATGCATTTTCTGAAGAAGAAGCATAAATCAATAGCATAAAAACATGACCGAAAACCAGAATATTCTGCAAAATCAAGGACAGATGAAAAGCCACTGTCCTACTTGTGTCTACCTTGGATGGGAGAATACTCTGCACACTTACACTGCATAACTGCTCCTTGCCTTGCTTGGACACATCCAGAGTCACTACATGGGGGAGTGGGGTACAACAAGTATGTCGCAATTTGAAATGTCTCTGGCTGACAGTGATGGCTCTGACACTCGTACCTCTCAACATCAGAGCAAGAAATCTGGACAAAGCCATACATGGAAGTGAGACAAAGGCTCAAAAATAAGGACAATTTTTAAATATTGCTCTTAGAAACTTAGAAAGATAATAGAATACTAGTAGGTCTTGCATTAGTATGAATTTTCTGAAGGGTATGAAATCTGAAACTCAAATGTCTGTCATTATTTTCTAACTTCAATCTTTAATGATTTGCCACTAATTTGCCAGAAAAACTACAATTTTATGAAAAATGGACCAAAAATGTGATGCAAAAATATAAAACTGCCACACAATACAGCTGGGAACCTGTCAAAGGGACACATTTTTAATATTAGTACTGTTAACTTGAGCAGTTGAGAAAAATAAGAGAATCTACATACATTTCTGAAATAAAATTATTCTATAACTCTAATCATTACAGTTTATAATTGTAAACCCTTCACGTTTTCTTCCAAAATTGCCATTTTTGCAGAGGGAATATTAGGAGGAGAGCAAAATTTTGAGCCAAAATCGAGGACAGTTGAGACGTTTGGATATTCCTCATTATATAAAGTGATTTATTTGCATGTACCTCTCAACCTCTTAATGCAGGAAATCTGGACAAGGCCAAATATATTGGGGGAACATGCAAACAGTATTAAAAATTGCTCTTGTAAAAACTTAGACAGTTGATAGAATAACAGGGTCTTGCTTTAGCATGCATTTTTCTGAAGGTTATGAAGTCTGAAACTCAATGTCTGTCATTATTTAGTGACTTCATTCCTAAATGATTTGCCAGTAAAGAATACATTTTATGAGAAACAAATGAAAAATAAGAAGCAAACATCTATACATTCTGCAAAAATCTGGACAGTTCAGAGGTATAGTTCAGCTGGGGTTGTCTGAGTTTGCCACCCTTCCCCCCTCTCAAAATCATGGTTGAATGGAGCATCCCCCCTGCAGCCATTCCAATGTCCCATTATTTGGATATTTCACCCCATTTACCATAAACACTGTAATGTGCATACTGCTTTACTTCTGCGATGATTTGGATTTCATTTGAAAGGTTTATTTTGCATTTTACAGAACAAACACTAATAGACATCAGCTAAACAAAGCAATTCAGTCTCACAATGGAAATAGACTTAGGATTAAAACTTCTCTTCCCTTGAAAATCACAGTCATTGAAACAGCATTGAAACACATTCAAAGAAAATACATTTTACCAATGGCAGATAAAGATAAACTTTTGGGCTGTTTTCAAATCATAGACCCCTTGCACATGAAACATACATGTGTTCTTTGATACACCTTCCTGATTGTATTAAATTATATTCCTTGTATAATACAGTACAGTTGTTAGAGGGTGTTTTAAATTTATTGTTTTGAACATTTTCCAGTAAACAATGAAACAAAATGCATGCACCAATAATGACAAAACTGCCCAATTCAGAACATTTCCATCATAAAAGTCTACTCAAACTTCTACAATCCACCAGTATCAGTAAATATGCACAATCTCTGAAGTAACAGTCATCTAAATAATTCCACATTAAAGAGATCTGTAACTAATGAAGAGGTTTCTGGTAGCAAACAATTTTATATTTCATTGTTTCATCTACAAATAAAGTGCCTGTTGCCATTGTGGAATAAATTGCCCATGCTACATAAAAAAAATGATAAGCTAGTAATACTGCACTAGGGAATGCATGGCAAACTGATTAACGGGTTCATAGTTGCTAGGTATCTTCGCCAAAAAGGACTGCTGCATCCATCCCCTTTACAACACAGTACAGTATAAGCAAGGCATCTAGATACTTTGGGAGCAGAACCCACCGCCTTCAGCATCAAAAGCAAGTACACTACCTGTTGTGCTATTAACAATGCAAGCAGACTCAACATAAGCAGCACTAAACGTCTCTTCCCCTGCAGCTCTCAGCTCCTTGTAAAATCTACTCAGCACCCAGCTGTATCTCTGAACTTTGCAGCACAAGAATTCTGGAAAAAGACAAAATTTATTGGGGAGGGACAAAAGTCCAAAAACCAGGGCCACATTTTAAACATTGCTTGTATAATCCTGCAAAGTTGCTAGAATAAAATACTGTGTTACCACCAACATTTCACTGCCAAGTCTTGAACCCATGACCCTGTATAAAACAGTCAGAGCAACATACCACTATGCCACATCAGCTGTTTTGTGAAAGATAGGAAGACTGAAACTTAAATGGCTAATATTTAGTGAATTCAGTTCTCACCATAGCTGTCAATATCTTAGGACAAAACACCTGGACAAAGGCAGTAATGGGGGAATACAGCCCTGAAACATATACAGTGAATTCAGTTCTCAACATAGCTCTCAACCTTAGCACAAAAAACCTGGATGAAGCCAATAATGGTGGAATACAGTGCCAAAAATAAAGACAAATTTCAAATTTTCATCTTATAAACTTAGAAAATTGCTAGAATAAAAGATTTTGTGTTACAGTGTACTTTCTGAAGAATATGAAGTCTGAAATTCAAATGCCTGTCAATTTTATTTAACATTTGTTAACCAGGAAAGGCCGACTTGGAACAAAAGCCAATTTTCAGCAGAGGCCCAGGGAGAAATACTGCAGACACATGTCTTTGTAACGTGGAAGGACATCATAGCAAACCCCCACAAACACAAGGAGGACATGCAGACTCCACACAGAAGGCACCCCAGCCAAGAATCAAACCAGTGAACCTCTAGCTGTGAGGCAACAATGCTACCACTGCACCATCAACTATTTTAAGGAATTAAAAATTCAGAAGCAACAGATATGAGGAACAGAACAGAACAAAAATACACAGCAAAAATCTGCAAAACTTCCTCAAATGGTGAAGGGTAGGGAATTCAGGCTCTTGCTACCTGCACCCAAAGTACAAGATTCAAGCCTGAGGTATTCTCTAACTACCACCAGCAGGTATCCTGAGTTCTCTCTAGCTAGCAGTATAAATCAACTGGGGCATTTTACACAGACACACACACGTTTCTAAATAATCCTACCTACAAACATAGCAGTAACACGTACCTGAGTAAAATCCTCCGTTTCTAAATAATCCTAGTGTGCCAGTTTCTAAATAATCCTACCTACTAGCATAGTAGTAACATGTACCCGAGTAAAATCCTCTCCATTTCTAAATAATCCTAGTGTGCCAAAATGCACAGTTTATCTTGTCTGCTTCCTACTATCTCAGTATCCTCTGTGATACTAGCAGCATGCACTGGAATGCACAGTTCCAGTTTCCTGGCTCCTTCCTCTTCCCGGTTCATTCTGACTGCAGTCTGATCCCCTTCCAGTCTATGTGGTTAGCACCGCATAGACTTCTGGGGCATCTGCAGACTGCTGCCTTCTTCCTGAATCCAGACTGGTAAGACAGCAGTCAGGATTCAACTTTCTAAGCACACTTGTGTGCAGTTTAGGAGTTTACCATTGTGGTTCACAGCTGGGGGGGGGGGGGGGGCTGCAGTCCTGCATTCTGATATCACGAGCTGCCACTGCTTAATACTACTAACAAATGCCTTCTTATTTAGGGCTACTTCTTACTGCTGCCTTTATATGCTTCTGCCTTGTGTGATACAGTAACCACATTTGCACGGTACCTAATGCACTTTTCAGGTGTGGTGCTAATTCCTGCTGAAGTGCAAATTTATACATATTCAACAGTGAGAACCAAAAGTGCTCAGCAAGTTTCTCTTCTGCCATAAATGACCTATCTGAAGTGAAGATCCATCTTGTGCTATGGTTTAAGGAAACACCATTGACCATAATATACTTTTCAGTTCTTGTATCCTAAAACATCAGGTCTGACGCGCAAGACCGTTATTTTTCCTCCTGTATTACATGAATGTTATTATGGCATTTTCTAGTTCTACGGCTTTAAAATGTTATGCAATAGCATAAGACTTACCGTAAGCGATCATACTTACCAGATTTTCATCTGCAAGTGTTACAGTCTATCATGTGCTATTTTATTATTTAATATCTCAGTAATGGCTGAGTATTTTGCCATCTCTATGTCCTTGTAAACAAACATTTTCAGTGCAGCTTATTCTAAATAAAAAGCATGACACACCTAAGTATACATTCCTTTCTAACCCTTTAGCAAGACTATGATACAGAACTGAATCATGTGATTACTAAATTCAAACATTGCAATATTTTTGAAATATAATATTGGTATTAATTTTGTACTCTGATTTCTGTACATTACAATGTTGTTCCATCCAGCAACTATAACCAGTGCAGTCAAAATGCATAAAGTCTGAAACAAACCAACCCATTTACTTAAAAAATATATATTGTCAGTTTTGTTATAATATTTAAGACTGGTGTGTATGACTACTATGATTTGAAACAAGTCTGTCAGTTGTTGCAGAGGATTAAGGATCTGTTAACTGGCCCAGGGTTTGATTCCCTCAGCTTCCACTGGCTGTGTGGCTGTGAGCAAGGCCCTTAACCAGATAATTCTCCCAGGCTGAGTGTCCATGGTGGTCAGTGCACTACCCTGATAAACAAAAACAAGTAAAATAAATAAAATAAAACTCCAGGTTCAAGCACCATTACTTTGTTAAAAAGTGCTGGGATATTTTTAGTTCTGTGTTTCTTTCAGTAATTATTGGGGGACTGCTTATTTATATGCAAAATGTTTAGGCAGTTGTAGATTCTTGGCATACAGACGTATTAAGTTCTTTGGCTAAGTCAGTGAAATAGAAAAAAATATATACCCTCTACTGACCATTGTGTAAGTAACATTTATGGTGTTTCCAGACACATGAGTAATTAGGATTTTGCAGAACCAAACATACTTGTCCTGGAGTATAATAGCATCAGAAAACAAATATATATGGTTAAGTGAATTAAGCATGACCTTGTGTGTGTTAATATTCAACAGAAATTTCAATTATACTTCTAAGGACTATGAGAAAAATCTGCCACCTTGGACTGTTAGACAGAATCATACAAACAAGCACCACTAAGAAAAAGGAATAGCTATAAGCATCAGTGAGACAGTGTCCAACTATACATAGACAATAGAGAGTTAATATGAAAAGTCAATAGTATCCCCCCACCCACTAACTTCTGTATTAAAATGCAGAGCAGTGAGCACAAGCCCTGTATACTGTTGCAAGCATAATATGCCAAAAGAGCCTTTTCAAAATGAATTCCCATATGTTCACGCTAACTAATGGAAACCATTCTATTACCAAGTGTTGTTCATTTCTAAAGCATTACTGGTCAGCCATGGTGGTGCAACAGTTAGCGCTGTCACCTCATAGCAAGAGGTTTGCCGGTTTGATTCTCAGCTGGAGCTCCTTCTGTGTGGAGTCTGCATGCCCTCCCTGTGGTCAAGTGAGTTTTATAGACATGCAGATAGATGCATGTGTGTGTGTGTTCTGTGAAGGTTGGGTGCCAGGCTGGCAACTAGACACCGTAAAAACTCCACTACCAATCAATCTGCAGACTGGTGATCCACTGTGGTGACCCCTAATGGGGAAAAGCTGAAAAATATTGATTTGACTGGTATTGTAATTATGAAGAAAACAATACTTTATTTTACTCAGAATATGACATTTTGCCTCTCTATGATAATAATACTGAAAGTTTACCTGACAGATGCATAACACTGCCCAGTAGATCTAAGAAGTTTACATATAAACACTCATGCTGGAGTGTCAAAACTGATTTTCTGTCATCTGAGGTATTAATATAAATGATTATGAGCGGATCAGCAATACTAATCAAGTTTTTGTATGTTCGAGACATGGATGCTAAGAAATTCACCTCAAGAGCAAAGAACTTAGCAAGTGCCATCATAAAGGCAGTCTGTAACACAGTCCCTTTTGATTACACTTACATTCCATGCTATCCAACTGTCCAGATTTTCACAGAATGTCCAAATTTTTGCCTCATATGTTTGGTCTGTTCCTCATAAAGTCTATGTTGTTGGAGAAATTACTGAGGACTGAATTAATAAAGTAATGACAAACATTTAAGTTTCAGATTAAATATCCTTCAGAAAATGAAGTCAAACCTATATCCTGCTCTTCTAGTAAATTTCTAAGTTTATAACAAGACGTCAGGGACATGTTATTAGAATGGACAGCAGACAGAAACAAATCTTTTATTCTGACACTGTCATTTGCTGGTCAGTTCTGGCAGACTTTACTGCAAAGTGCAAGACCCTACCATAACAACTTAAGCAAGAGGTGTTTAACATTTTTAAGGAAGGGTTTTGGCACCACTCTGGAGCTTAACTGATTTGTCTTTTTCTGAATATAGGACTTTATTCACCACACTCCATGCACTGCAATGTTGTTGGAGAAGTAAAGTGCAAATACTTCCTTGGGTAAAAAGTCAAATTAAACTAGTTTTTTCATAGATCTGACAGAAATATGAGCATTTGACAAACCTTGTGTATGTATATATATATATATATATATATATATATATATATATATATATATATATATATATATATATATATAGGTATAGATACTAATAGATAAATGATTGTTTTAGAGTTGCTATATTCAAAATCCTATGACTCTAGAATGATTTTATAAAAATATTGTACAATTTGGTTTACAAATGCTAAAGGCTTTAAGTCTAAAACAAAGTTCTGTGCTCTGAAATCTAGTTCTCAGCCAACTAAACAATCTCCTTCCCCCATAAAATACAGGTGATGTAGAGCTGTAATATATGACTCCAGGAGAACCATAGCTGCCCTGTGAATTTCTCACAAAAGTGCTGGCATCACATTTCTTAAAAGGCATCAGATATGTAAAAGAAAGTTTCATCATACTAAATGTAGACGAATGTGAGCTCTGTGGTGCAAATGGATGAAGCCCTAGCTGCAATCCAAATGACAAAGGTATTAGCCCACATGCTGGAAGAGTCAATGAGTGGGCAATGAGGAATGATGTGACAATATTTGCTCACCTTTTCTTAGTGACAAAGCTATGGGAGCATACTGGGTGTGTCTAAGGTCATTTTTTCCAATGGTAAGTCTGTCTGTCAGAAGAGGCAGCAGCCAGAATGCACGATCAGCTGGCAAAAAGAAAGCCATATCACTGCATATAATCGAAATTTCATCGAATTGCAAAACATCGAGACCAAATCGTCGAAAACTCATATCATCGAATCTCAAATCATTGAAAACTATAAAGCAACTAGAAATAACATCCCAGGCACTGTTTACTAAGTTTATGCAGGGGGTTAAGGAAATTACCTTTTTCCCCCACTGTAGTGCGACCTTGAAGTTGGTATATTTATTTATGGGGGGTGTGGGTGGTGGAGCCCCCCACATGGGGGGTGCAGGGGTGCTTGCCCCCCTGCATAAATGTAGTAAAAACTCTGTGGAATGTTATTTCTAGTTGCTTTATAGTTTTCAATGATTTGAGATTCCATGATATGAGTTTTCGGCGATTTGAGTTTTCGACGATTTAAGTTTTCGACGATTTGGTCTCGATGTTTTGCAATTCAATGAAATGAAATTTCAATGATATGAAGTGGAACCGCATAGACAGGGGTGGTTCCATTTTGATATCATTGCATACCCATTTACACTACATTCCCAATATTCCAGGGGAGTTTAGGATTTAAAAGTAAAACTCTTGCAACAGCATAAGTGACACTGTATCCAAGATGCTGTCCCATCTCCTTCCAGCTCCTCACACTCACTGAGGAACTAATTCATTCCACTAGCATCCAAAAGTATGGTGGATCTCCAGTCTTAGGAGATTGAACAAGATAATGAGACAGGAGACAGATAAGCTACTGCTGAGCAATACTGCTTATGTGCTAATAGCTAAAATGCTACAGGAATAAATAACAAATATGGATAGTAGCCTTCTGGACTCTGATCATTGAGCATATTCTGAACTCGCTTTGGCTGGGAATACTTGTTATTTTTCTGGCAATCTTTTTATTGAGCAGTATTAGATAGTTCTCTACTGATGACTGTGTCAGTTATGGCTTTGAAAGCTGTAAAACATTAAACACTTGACAACCCTTCTCTTTCTTCTTCCACTGTGACTAGCAGTACACCAGGATAGCTAAAATTCAGTTGTGATCAGGTTTCTCCCAAACATAACCAACTTATGTGCTCTTGAAATGTACATCAAGAATCACTTCATGAGTTTCGTTCTCAGTGTGAATGTGTAGACATAACAATTTAGTTATAATTGAGACAGTACAGTTGTGTAAGTAAAACTTACCATAACAGTAAATGTTCAAATGATCACAGCTGCAGGAGCCTTAGCTACATGGGCTATATCCTGCTAAGGATATAACAGCCATCCAGCTTCCAAAGCTTCAGAGCACCTTCCATGTGTCCAAACTGTTAGGCAGTTCAAGCAGAGCTGACTATAAGACAAGTTTGTGTGCAAAGCCCTTCACAGTTTTCCTGCCATCAAAGAGAGAGAGGCTGAGCACTAAAAAAACAATGCTAGGAGCAAAAAAAAAAAGATGTCCACTCGCTGGCATAAAAAACACACTTAAAATCAAGGGGGATTTAGGAGGGAGCAGCTACTGCTGTAGTGATCATTCCAACATCTACTGTTATGGTATGATTTACTTGCATATCTGTACTATGTTTATCATATTGAGCATTGCTGCAGTAGCCTTAGCTATATGGGCAGATTAACTTAAACTACAATTGGGAGGTGGAAGAAGAAGAGTAAAGGAACCCCGGGAGAATGGATCTAACAAAGCTTGATCTGGACCTAGAGAAGGAATGAAGCGCATAGTGCTTTGTAAAAACTATGTACAGAGGACCAAGAAACAGCTTCTAGAATACTTCCAGAATCCAACACTTTCTAAAAAGTCATAGATGAAGCCAAGGCCCTGGCAGAGTAGGCATTGATCCTGCCTGAAATAGTTTATTATGGTGAGTATAACAAAAAATAATAGCTTCAGACAACCATTTGGAAATGGACCATTTTGACACAGGTTGTCCATTTTCTTACCTTCACAAGAAATGAGCAATTGATCTGAAAAAGATTTGGTTCCATCAAAATAGTACAGGAATTGCCTTTGGACATCCACGGTATGGAGTATCCTTTCTTTGTCATTTTTAAGTTCAAGAAAGAAAACGGGGAGATGGACAGTTTGTCACACCACTTTAGGCATGAAACAAGGATTATTTCCCAATAAATCCCTGTCATTATAGAAAATGAGATAGAGTCAATTCACCAGAAGAGCTTGCAACTCAGATATACTTCTTGCAGAGGTCAGTGCAATCAGTAAAACAGTTTTCCATGTCAAGAATCTCAAGTCAGCCAGATTAGCTGCTTGAAATGGAACAAGTGTTAGCTTCTCTAACACTAAATTAAGATCCCAAGGAGGGGCCACAGTATTTTTTTTTTGGAGGCCTCTTATACAAAAACCCCTTTCATGAACATTTTGAGAAGAAACTGCATTGAAAGAGGAGGATCCATGGGCAGACATGCTGAAATGGCCAAAAAATGAACACAGACAGAGGATTAAGAAAAGTCATAGGACACTAACTCTCAAATATTGTATTACCGAAGAACTACTAGCTCTAAATGGGGTGCTGGTTATGTTGTTGGCACCAACTAGAAAACCTTTTTCATCCCAATATATGATTTTCTAGTAACAAGCTTTCTTGCCTCCATTAGTACCTGCTGCATGTCCTCAGTAAACAATTGCCTAAAAGAATTAAGATGCTATCATCCAGGCAGTCAACTGAAGTTGATTGATATTGAGGTGTATCCAACACTCCTGTTATTGTGTGGGTAGATCCAGTCTGTGAGGAAACATGAGGTAATTGCCCCAGGCCATTTTCAAAAGAAGGGAGAAGCACAGTTGCCTGGGCCAGAAAGGAGTCACCACAATGAACTTAAGGGATTCCTTCTGAATCTTCATAAGCACTTTGAATATTAGAAAAGGTGGAAAAGCATACAGAAACATTCCTTTTCAAGGAAATGAAAAGGCATCTGTCTTCCGGGCCTTCTTGCATGATGTCCTGGAAGAGAATCTTGCCAGTTGATTGTTCAAAGAGGAGGCAAAGAGGTCTATTTGAGGAACTCTTCAAAGATGCATCAAATATTTGAAGACCCCCTGAGCTAGTTTCCATTTGTGAAGGTCTGTTCTTATCCTTCTCAGCTTGTCTGACATTCAGTTTTGCTCTGATGGAATGTAGGTTGCCTGCAGACTGAAGTTTTGGTGTGATGCTATATCCCAAACTAGCCTGCAAAGGAGATATGACCTGCTTCCCCTTTGCTTGTTGATGTATCTTCATGACTGTGGTATTGTGTGTAACCACCTGAAAAGGTCCCAGAGATCAAAGATGGTTCACAGAGTTGAGTGCCATGATCAGGCAAGCATCTCCTTGATATTTATATCTGTCCTTGTGTCTCACATCCCCTGCACTTTTATCAGTCCCGAAACTGCTCAACAAGGAAAAGTATGAAGCATCTATGGGGGGGGAAGAGTACTTTGGAGCAGGGAGGGAGAAGTGGAGTCCTGGATTTAAAAATATCTGTTCTCTTTACCAAAACATTTCTTTTCTGACAAACTCCAGCACTGGGATTTGAAAACATAAAATATGTTGATGCTTGGGCCAAAGAGATTTCAGATACCATCCATCTTTCTCATGTGGAGTCTTACCATGGGTATCATGAGACTAACATGCCATGAGACCAAAAACAATAATGTATTCCCAAGTGGTGACTAAAAACCTTAGAAATAGAGCTAGATAAATATCTATTTTTCCTGTGGAAGAAAAGCTCTTTGATCTGAGGTGTCTAGTTGACATCCCAGGAACATAAACTTGTGTGAAGGAGTCTAGAAAGACTTTTGAATAGTCTCTTGGAAGCAACCCCAGCTTGCATTACAGATCTCTCACCCAAGAAAGTGCTTCCTGAAATTTTGAAAGACTCTACAAAGATAAGCAAGTCATCTAAATATGGAAAAAATGTGGGCCTGCAATGAGCTATAACTGGAGCTTCACTTTTTGAACACTGCTGGTGCAGTGGATAGTCTAAAGGGTAAAGCAGAGAACTGATAATGTGATCCAGACACACAAAACCTTAAGAAATGTCTGAATTATGGATAAAAAGATAAGTGATGATAAACATCTTTTAAGTCTAGTGTTGCTGGGAAACTTGAAAGATGAAGAAGAGGTAATAGGCTCTGAAGTATCATTATTCTGAATGTGGCCACCATCACAAACAGGTTTAGGAAAGAAAGATCCAAAACTGATCTCCAAGTATTTTCATTCTTTGGCACTAGAAAGATCTTTGAGTAAAAATCCTTCCCCAACAGAAAAGGAGGAACTGGTTCTATTATTGTTTGGGATAGCATGCGATGAGGAGCTGGTGGAAACAAAACAGTCTGAACTGGAGGATGGGAAACGACACCCTGGAAAGGAGCAACTTCCTCCCACTGCCATCTGTAACCTTGATGAATGATTTTCAAAACTCATTTGTCTGAAACTATCTGTGGCCAAAGAGAAAAAAACTGAGATTCAGACTTTCTGGAAGGAAAAAAGGGGCCAGGTTGGGAAGGTTTTAGGTCTCGAATAGTTATTCAGACTTGTTTGGACTGTCCTTGGTTTTGGTAGGTACAAGATTTCTTTTTGGAACCCCCTTGCCATTTCTTCTTAAATACATGTTTACCTGTATTTTATCAGGACCATTTACTCTGTTTTTGCCAAAAGTGATTTGGAGAGAGAAAATCCCTTGGAAAAGTTAGAAAAAGGGGGCTGAAACATATTACATATTACCTGGATCACCTTGCCCCTTTCATCACACTTACTAATCACTTCTGCAGCAGAGGGACCAAACACTGAATCTCTATCCAAGGGAGAATTAAAAATTTTTATCATAATCTGGGAGGTTCTGAGAATGCAGCAATGCAGACTTCCAAAAAACAGTACCTGTGCCGTTGCCCTGGAATAAGGATCCTCCAGATCAGACTGTTTTGTTTCCACCATTTCCAACATTCTAGTCATTGAAGACTCCATTGTGAGACACACTGATGTTCCTCTCACCAGACTGATTAAGGAGAAAGTTACGGTCAGTTGCTTATCAGGGGCTAGGATTCACCACATTACACATGTACTCAGGTCACTGGACAATTACCAATATGACTCGGTCATAGTTCATGTGGTAGTAAATTACCTGAGACATACCTCCCTAGACTATATGAAGAGAGACATCATGGAGCTCTCAGAATGTGTCTCTCAGGCTGGTATGAGCCTAGCATTGAGCAGCATTTTGCCTTCTCCAAGGATGATGCCGCAATGCAAACAAAAGATGATTGACTTTAATAATTGGCTTAGTTTCTGGTGTCATTCTAAGGGGGTGCAAAATTTGTTAGCATGGAAGGAGATGGTCAATAGACCATGCTGCTTTGCTAGGGATGGTCTGCACCTCTCCCCTCTTGGCTTTCAAATATTAGCTAAAACATTGTCTTCCTCATAGTGCCTTTTTAGGCAATGCCAACTGAAAGTACTTCTGACATAGCAAATCAAAACCAAGAAAATCTAAAGGTATTACTGCTTAATGCTAGGAGCCCAAACAAAAAACTCCACTCCCTTGGAGCTCTCTTTACCCTAGAGAATGCTGATGTCTGTGCAATCACTGAGATGTGGTTTAAAGCCATGGAGAGCACACCAACAGTGCTAGGTTATAATGCCTTCCACACATTTAGGCCAGCTACTCAACTGGCAAGAGACTAAAGGTGGAGGTGTCTCTATTTACACCAAAAATAAATATACTTCAAGGCTGGTCAAACAGGATAATGCACTTGAGTGGCTCCATGTTCAAATCACCATAGGTAAAATCCAGTATCACTTCCTTGCAAGCTATAGGTCCCCCTCTATGAACCAAGAGACTCGTACCATGCATTTAAACACATTAGAAACACTAACCATCCAACCCAATACCATATTCATGGGTAGCTTTAATTACCCCACTATTAACTGGGAATCCTATACAACACCAAACATACATGCACAGAGATTCCTGGATTTTGTAAACACAAATTCCTTGGACCAGATAGTCAATACACCAACCAGGAGTGCAGCCATACTGGATCTGGTCCTCACTAATATGGGAGACTGCTGCACATCCCCTACTGTAATGCCTTCTCTGGTAAGATCAGACCACAAAATGGTCTCCTTTGAAGTAAAAATAAAACCTGGATCCCCAGCTAAACCTGGAATATTCAGGAACTATTCTAAGGCTAACCTTAAGTGAGAACCTGGCAAAATTTCAAGCTCCCATAAACCCTGAGAACACTGCTGCCTATTGCAAAACTATTCACAGAAACCCTGTGCAAACATGTTAAATAGCTGCATAGAGGCAGATGTACCCACCAGGAAGAAGTACAGAACTATCTCAAAAAACAAGCCACCCTGGTGGAATCACAAAATCAAAAGGCTGTATAACAGGAGGAAGAAAATCATGGCAAAAATTAGGAGGTGCAGCACCCAGCAGGATAAAAGCACTCTCAAACTAAACAACTCAGAGGACAAATAAAGTCTACCAAAGCCAAATTTGAGGTAGGTTTGGCCTCCCAGGCCAAGGACAACCACAAAGCATTCGTTAGCTATGTCTGCAACCTCAAAGGCAATACACAACTGTGTGCAGAGCTCATTGTAAATGGAGCCACTTTTACTGAGCCAGAAGGTATAGCAAACCTCCTGGCTAATAAATTCAGCTCCAACTTTACTCCTCTCTCTCACTCAACCTTCTCTCAGGAAATATCATCAAATATAACTCCCCGTACTATCACTAGGGAACAGGTCCTTAATGCTCCAAGACCAACAGCACAGCATCGATGAGCCCAGACAATATCTCAGGATGTCATCTAAATAGCATGAAACATGACCTATCCAGGCCTCTGGAATTATTATTTAACTGTATCCTCCAAACAGGCTTCGTGCCTCATGAATGGAGAAGGGCAACAGTCATCCCTCTGCACAAAGGTGGGCCATCTATAGACCCTGAAAACTACAGACCCATAAGTCTCACTAGTCTTATATGTAAAGCCATGGAAAGAATTATCATGGAGGTAATCAATAGAAATATAGTTAACCTCCAGACACTGGACCCTACCCACTTTGATTTCGTCAAGGGCAGATCATGCCTACTCAACCTGATGGACTTCTTTGAGAAGGTCACCAAAGCAATGAATGAGGCCAAAATCATTCACACTGCCTATCTTGACCTGGCCAAAGCATTTGACATAATACCCCACTTGGGCATTGTTGACAAACTCAAGAGGTTAGGTACAAACCCGTATGTCACCAAGTGGATAGCCAACTGGCTCAGAGACAGGACCCAGGAACGTAGAACTGGGGAGTCCATCTCTACAAAGAGGCCAGTCACAAGTGGAGTCCCTCAGGGATCATTTCTTCGACTGCTCCTTTTTGGCATTTACTTCTCAGAAGTCAAGGCCAATGTCAGTGATCCCTGGCTGACTAAATTTGCAGATGATTGAGAATTAGGAGCAGTCACTGAATCTCACACTGACGCAAAAGTTCTCCAGGAGGGGCTAACACAAAGACAACTAGTGTCACAGCCATGGACTAAAACTAAATGCCAAGAAATGTACAATACTCTTCTTTGGGAAGTCATCCATCCCTGGTAACTATCATATTGACAACACAGCCCTTACAGTTGACCCAGTAGTCAGAGACTTGGGAACATACAGAGATAGTAATCTAGCCTTTGACCATCAGGTGTCTACAGTGGTGAGGAAATCATTCTATGTTGAGCAACTTACAAAAGGTATGGAATACAAGTCCAAGGAAGTTATTGTTCCACTGTATTCGGCATTCATCAGATCTATTGTAGAGTACAATGCCCCCTTTGGTATCTACCTAACCAGACATGTCCAACAATTGGAACATCCACAGAGGTTCCTCACTAAAAGAATACAATGCATAAGTAAAATGTCCTCTGCAGACCACCTCACGGCCCTATCCCTGTATTGTCTCCTACAGGCTTTTGAGGGGAGATTTTTATAACTGAATGTGTAAATATTTTATGTATAGTATGAAAAGTTCTGGATCTTTTCTCCCCGGGCCTCCTCTGAAAATGGGCAGCTCTCTCCAGTCGGACCTCCCCGGTAAACAAATGTAAAATAAATAAAATAAATAAATCTATGCTTGGCATACAGGGCATTGTCAGACCCCTCTCTAGTAAACCTCCTGCACATCCACAGAACAAACAGCACCAGAATTTCTCATTCTAAAGACTTAAACCTTGCCTGTGATATAAATAGGATGCGCCTCAGAGGGAGGTACGTATCCCAGAGACTTCCCCATCTATGGAACAGGCTCCTCATCCATGAGAAGAAGAGCTCCTCCCTAACCCAATTCAAGTGCAACTTGGACAATTGGATGGGAAATCGGAAATTCATCCCTGGTTTGGCACCTATGTCTCTAATGGACACAAGTAAACCATAAATGGTTCATCTCTCTGCTTACACTTATCAAGGATATCAGAACTTGTCAGAGATTTGGGATGCATGGCTAGGCTTAAGAAGGCCCTTGTGGTTGTTATAGGTTCATAGGTGTTTACTAGGCTAATAGGTTCATAGGTGTTTACTAGGCTAAGTATCAGCAAAGTTATACACACGCTGTAAACAATGAGTAGTGGCCTGTGCAATAGAAGTAAGAGATTTAATGCAGATTTTTCCTCACAAGAATAAACTGCAGGTAGAACATTCCTCATACATTCAACATTTGACAGAATACACTTTTAACATACGAGGCTGATAATTCAAAATTCTGAAAATCAAAGATTTTTTTCCCATACTTATCAGTAATTTTCCCATCCTTATCAGAAAGAGTAGGGCTGGAATTAACCAAGTACTTAATAGCAGTTGGATCAACTGAAGCTTTAGCTGCTGGGTCAGGTTTGAGAAAGTGTACACAAATTTAGAAGACTGCAGAAATTTATACATCTTATCTGCCATTTTTGGGCAGCTGCCTATCAAGAAAATTGCAGGCACTTAACATACACATCCTCTAAAGCAGACAAAACAGGAGGAAAGGATATAGGTTCTGGAAATTCTTTCTGTAACAATTCATAGTATTTTCTGAATGAATGAAAAAACGCAGCATTGTCTCACTGAAAACACTAGCATAAGTTCTCAGAGAAAGAAACACCCCCCCCCCCCCACAAGAAGAATCAAGAACTGAGCTCTCCTCGGAGTCTAACTCAGAAATCTGAGGAAACAAATTTGTCTGTCCCTGCATCTTCCTGCTCAGATTCGGAATTATTTTCCAAAGCTGCCTACAATCTCCTGAGAGCAGGTATAAGCAGCTTTGCAGCCACCATGCCTTCAGCTGGAACTAGCACTAATGTCCAAGTCTACACCAAAAACTTATATGAGCACCTACATAGCTGCAGGGACTGACAGGACCAAACCATTTTCCTCAAAGAAGAGTAAACCGGTCTGGTGGACAGCGGCAATAAACAGATACTCTATAATAAAAGGAAAAATTGCTGTCCAGGACCAAGGAGGAGCAGGTGTCAAGTTGAAAACAATATCTCCTCTGTCTGAACAAGCAAATAAAGTCACTGGTGAAATCTTCTAAGGCTAACATCGAGTCCAAACTGGCCACATCCACTAAGGACAATCACAAGGCCTTCTTTGCATACGTTCGCAATCTCAAAGGTAACTCCCAAATCTGCTTTGAACTGGTGGTCAAGAATACCACATACACAAACGCCATAGACATAGCCAACCAGCTGGCAGACAGGTTCAGTGAAAGCTTCACCCCCCGTCCCCCCCATCAGTAAACCAGGACATCCCCAGCACCTGCCTCCCTCCCCTCATCACCAGGGAGCAGGTCATTAATGCACTCTCAAAGACAAAAAATACAGGCTCCATGGGACCCAATATCATCCCTGGCTGTTTCCTACATGAACTCAGGCAACAGCTCCCAGCACCACTAGGCACCCTATTCAACCAAAGCCTGTGCACTGGCTTCATCCCAGCAGAATGGAGGAAAGCCACTGTCATCCCTCTACATAAAAGTGGATCATCCGCCAACCAAGGCAATTATAGGCCCATCAGCCTAACTAGCCTGATCTGCATGGCCATGGAATGCATTATCATGGACCTTATAAACAAGGACAATGGCAACCTCCAAATGTCTGATCACACACAGTTTGGTTTTGTCAGAGGGAGATCATGTGGGTTAAACATAGTCATCTTCTTCAAAACAGTCACCAAAGCCATGGATGATGGGAAGTCAATGCACACCACCTACCTTGACCTAGCCAAAGCCTTCGACACTATTCCCCCTCGGGCATAATAGATAAACTCTCCCAGTTAGGCATCAACCTGGATGTTACCAGATGGGTAGCCAACTGGCTCACTGATAGAACCCACTCAGTCAAAATAGGGGAAGCCACTTCTAGTGGTAGACCCTTAACAAGCGGCATACCCAAGGATTGATCTTGGGGCCTCTACTGTTTGGGATATACTTTTCTGAGCTGCAAGCCAAGAACAGTGGTCTGTGCCTGACCAGGTTTGCAGATGACTGCATGCTGGGCACTTTTATTATTTCCCCTAGTGATGTGAATATCCTCCAAGAGGGCCTTACCCAAACTAAATGACTGGTGCCAGAAGCATGGCCTCAAACTGAATGCCAAGTAATGCATCATTATCCCCTTTGGGGAAAATGGCATCCCCACTAATTATCACATTAATAACGTACTAAGCACACAATTGGTCATGAGAGACTTGGGCACCCAGACTGACCACCACATTGCCTCCGTTGTACGGAAGGCTTTCTACATGGTCCACCTCATAAGTAAGGGTATTTCATCCAGAAACAAGGAGGTCATAACATCCCTGTACTCCTCCCTTATCCCCTTATCAGACCCATTATCGAGTGCAATGCCCCCTTCGGCATGTACCTTGCCAAGCACATGCGGCAGTTGGAGAGACCACAGAGACTCCTGACCAGGAAAATCCAGGGTCTCAAACATCTATTCTATACAGATAGGCTAAAAGCCTTGTCCCTCTACTTAGCCTTGTACAGACTGCTCAGAGGTGACCTGTGTCTGGCATACAAGTCCATCTCAGACTCGGCCTTCGTGGAGATGCTGCATATCTGCAAGTTAAACTCAATTCATGCAACCCACATTCAAGGCCTCATTCTTGTCTGTGACATTAATGGAACTTGTTGGCAGGATAGATTTGTGTCCCAATGACTCCACCATTTGTGGAATAGACTCCCTTTCTCCATGTCAAGCAGAGTACCCCACTAGCCCTCTTTAAGAGGAACCTTGACGACTGGATGGGAAACAAAATGTACTCCTGGGACCCACCTGTGTCCCTGCTGAACAGGGAAAACAGGTGCTGACTTTGTTGAAATATGGGTGAAATTCTTGGCTAGGCTTATAAGGGCCTCTGGGCCAATAGCCTAGTATCATCCTATGAACTGTATGTCAAGTAAAACCTGAAATATAACAGAAATTTACATCACTATTGTGATAGCATCCTTAGTGAAGACTGAGGGCAGTCACTTGCACAAATGTGATAGAGATATTCCTGATGCATCTGAATGACTACAGCAAAGATGCAATTCATAGAGGACATTTATGGTAATGTGCAAGGCCTGAAAAATAATGAGATTCAAATGAGAAATGCTGTAATGCATAGTATACTAATGATGTGGTTTTGTAAATCATAGTCTGACATCCCTGTGGTATACACATCCATTGTTAAATGCAGTGCTTCGTCTCTGATATTGCAGTTACAATCCATGAAACTTGTTTGTCCAAGTGTGCAAAAGAACTTCCTTGACACACAATTTCCCTCTGCGACCCCTTCATTAGTTGTATTAAGTATGCACAAGCATTAAAATCACACAATGAATTATTTTACTCAGTGATCACTTCAGCAGTCTGGCCATGTATGCACAAGCAATTCCCTGATATACAAATGAATTATTTCCCCCATTGACCCCCTTCGGTAACATTTTTTAGTATGTACAAGCACTAAAATGAAACATTCATCCAAAACGATCCCTTCAGTAACATGCTCTAAAATGCACAGGCACTAAAATGGAACATTCACTCAAGTGACCCCTTTAGTAATATGCCCTAGTGCACACAAGCACCAAAATGAAGCATTCACCCAAGCAATTCCTTCAGCAACATTCCCCAATATGCACAAGCACCAAAATGAAATATCCACTCAGGCAACCCCTTTAGTGACATACCCTAGTTTGCACAAGCACCAAAATGAAACATTCACACAAGTGACCCCTTCAGTAACATTTCCTAGTATGCACAAGCACCAAAATGAAATATTTCCCCAAGCAACCCCTTCAGCAACATGTCCAGGTGTTCACAAGCACTAAAATGAAACATTTCCCCAAGTGACCCCTTCAGTAAAATGTCTAGGTATGCATAAGCATCAAAATGTGTCATTTACCCGAGTGACCACCTCCAGTAAAAATGTCCAGGTATGCAGAAGCACCAATTCAGCACTGTTCATATCTCAGTATTGTGATTGAAACCTGATGCTTTCTGGCATAACTTCGTGCTATTGACACATTTTGTATGCAAATTACTTTGTTGTAGATTCATGTGTATGAATCAAACTCGTGCGCATACATGTAAAGCCCCGTAACAGCATAGTAGCTGTCCCCCTATCGCTTATGCTTTAATCACATTACACATTTCCAGTAGAGGTGCATGTTTACAAAGAGTCCTCTGCATTTCTATAGTCACCTTGACAGTCCAAGATTTGCGTAACTTCATAGTGCCACTCTTCTTGGATCACCACTATGAAAATGCAAAGCCCCAGAGTATGAATACTGCCCTTTGTATTCTGTTTACCTGTTATAGGCAATTTAAAATCATGAAGTAATTAAATACAAAGTATTCACTCTCTTCAGTTCATCTTCTGACACTTAACAAGGAGAATCCTACTATTTGGAATTACAGTAAACAAAATAAAACCCCATGTTTGTGTCATCTCATCCTACTATAAATATAACACTAGCCACATTGATTTCTATTTCAGGCAAATGGAAAAAGCAAGACTGGAGGCCTAAGACTTTCTAAGCCAGTTTCCTTTTCATAGAAGGCAGTTAGGGCATACTGTTTCTAAATCAATGAATATGGCCAATATCAGAACGGCAGCTGGAGACCTACCATTTTTGAAGGAACACAACAGTGTAGCTTGTATGAGTATTTGAGATCTACAGATGCTGGAGTGGGAACTAAAGATGCAAATGAAGAAAAATAATAACTGAAATAGTAGATTGGGTGGAAACCTAACTCACAACTGTAAGAGAAACAGACAGCACTGACAAAAACAGAATGAATACTACAAAAATAAACAACTTCAGGAATATTCTAGGATTTAAATTATCTAGTAACGACTGCTGATGGTTATTCTATTTCTGCAAGTCTTCACCTACTTTTTCATCCATTCATGAACTAATGCTTCAATACATGCTGTCAGAACATACAAAACTGCCACAGATGCCTAATGTCTAAAATGAAGGGCAGAGCTTATTATACATCTAGTTCAAAAATGCTAATCCAAATAAAAATAAGCAATTTTACAAATTAAGGTCTTGTATATTAATGCACTCTGTGCAGTTCTACTCTCTTTCAGATATAAGTATCTGCTGTGCAACAAACAGCATGCATGAATACAATTGATTAAGCTACACTACATAACTGTCACCTTTACAAAAGGTAAATATAAAATGAAAATGCATATTGTATCGATAAATCCTAAATAAAGAAAATGCATACAAGCTGTCCAAAGTTTACAAGTACACATATTCTTGTTTTAAAGTTTTAAACTACTCATTTCAAAATTTCATAGTCTGAAATATTAATCTTTCTAAGCAATCATTTGGGAGAAAATACAGATGAGGCCAGACTCTGGATTTGACGAATTGTAAATATTTTAACACAGTCACAGAAAATACATCACATATTCCTAAAACATTACCCATAATTCAGATTAGCAGTGGCAGAGAGAAAATAATTCAACATCCTGTTTCAGAGATTCAGAACATTAAACATAAAAGAGTGAGGTAAAATAAATGATCTGAATTGGCATGCAAGTCTTTTTTTTATTTAATTTGTCTCATAAATGAATGGTATTTATGATAACAGTAGTCCCCTTGTAGACGTGATCTGGCTTGACATATAATTTGATACAGATAATTGGACATATTAATATCATATGTGGTTCCAGATCACTCAAACTATAAAATAAAGTGCATCTTATTTAAATATATGTAAACAAAAACTGAAGAATAAAAACATTTTCTTTGTTTAACTTAATATTTGCAAGCAGTCAGTTAATGTGGTGTCACATTCCTGGCTGTTAGTTGGCTGTACAGCAATTCCCTGAAGCTCAAGAGCTGAGGAAATTTTAAATGTGAGAAAATCTTTTCAACTGAACACAAAGCAACTTTTTGCCTTAGTTGCTTGGTTAAAATAATTGTTCTCTCATTTAAGCTGCTTAATTGTGGCACTGAATTCCATAATTTCCATACCACCATTAGGTAAAAGTGAATGAAAACCACAGCGTTTGGTCTGCTTTTCTAGTACTATTGCCTTGAATTTGTCAGCCTACATAATGAAAACTACAGGCATAAGGCAGCAAACAGCATCGATGGTACTGTAATCATGAATGAGTTAGGAAGTCTCCCCCTAATTCAAGTCTTCCTCTACTGCAAATGCACTAGAAATACATTCAGACACATAACAGTACCATTCAAAAATCAAATACCTTACCTTGAAAAGTTCTAATGATGTTATCATGAACATTATCTGGAATGACAGCCTTTGGCAGTTCCCGAAGAAAGAGTTTAAGCAGACTAGCGGCAGACTCAGGTTCTCCATCCTTTGTCAGATTCACTTGATTTCCTTGGTCATACTTCTCTTTCAAATGTTTTACTTTATTCACGGAACCACTGACACGAAATAGGCCTTGTTGTTTCAGACCTACAATATTGCACAGTACAGTCATTTTTTTATGTAATATGTTTTGTACATATTTATTAGATGCAGAAATGCCACATGAGTAGGCATTTTGTATTGCATTAAGCTAAGCCGCAATCTGGAAGAAGCTTTACCAGAAGTTATTTTTATTAATTGCAATCAGTTCAGGCACTTATCAATCTATCAATCTAGCTTTGAATGAGTATCTATTGAACAGCTGGTGCCAGTTCTTTGGTTTCTATTGATACTGGCTTAGTATGTTTTCATACAGACATTCAGAGCTGTTAAATCAAGTCATGGTGCATCTAAAGCCGTCAGAGAATTTACACCAACTAAACATTTATGCTACAAGGTAGTTCACCAGTGCTGTATCAAATGCATAACATTTTGTATCTGAAGAATCATATTAGTGTATTTCTAATGGATGTTCGAATTAAAATGCTATTCTGCAAAGACAACCAGTTTAAATGTGTCATGCTGCAAGGCACTGCAATGTAATGTACAACACAGTGACAAGATATCCAAATTTCCATGTTGCCTACCATCACCGGAGTTCCATTTTCTTCTCTCAGAAATGTATAATTTTGTACTGTCTTTTCATATTTCCTTCAGAGTGCTAGAACCATCCCCAATGCCAGGATTACGTTTACTGTCCCCAAGAGTGGTCTGCTTATGGCCTATACTGATGTAAAAATGCATATTCATAATCTGGCAGAAGTGTGGGTCATGCTATCAGACTCTTGTCCAGATATCAGCCTACCAAGTTAGCTCATATAGTTACCACCATATTCATCTTCATAGCTTAGTACTGGAAAATCCCACAAACGTTCTCCACCTAGTTACCGAGCAACTCACAAGCCAATAACACTTGTAAGCGTATGACACTTTCTTCTAGAAATGAAACTGTTCATTCCTGTGATCTGTTAACTAGCATGAGGAAATATACAGATATATAGAGGCATTTACCTCAGATGGTCACTAAACACATTTAAAAAGTACTAGTTCATATTCTCTAACTTTCTCTCTCTCACACACACACACACACACACACACACACACACACACACACACACACACACACACACGTAATAGAAATCTTCTAAGCCTGCAAGTCTGTCTATAAAATTTCTCTGTACCCTCTAATTTTTATTAATGTAGCATCTGTAATGGAGAGAAACAGTTCGGGGACCTATATTCTACTTTGGTGTTAGAGTTTCCTAATGATAACTTTACCTCCTGTTTCTTGATTTCGTCAATATTAGTATGCAGGTTTTTATCTATAAGCACTAGTACTCAATTCCATAGCTTACTGATGATTCATTCACTCACCCATATCTCTCAACTGTCCAGATTTTCACAAAATGCCCAGGTTTTTGCCTTATATTTTTGTTCTGTTCCTCACAAAATTTGTGTTTTTTAGGCATATCACTGAGGACTGAAGTCAATAAATAATGACAGAAGTTAGAGTTTCAAATTTCATATCCACTAGAAAATGCATTCTAATGAAAAAAAATGTTATAGCAACTAACTACATTTACAGGAACAATATTTAAAACTTGCCCATATTTTGCCCCCACCCCATCCCCACATTATTTCTGGTTTTGTCCAGATTTTTTGTTCTAAGAGGTTGAGAGGTATGGTCACACCTCACTGCAATTTAAACTCACTGTTTCAATGTGTTGAAAAGTGTATTGTTTCTCCTTAGGAAAAATTGTGCCCTAGATATAGTGGAAGGGCTCTGCACTTCACATTAGGGTTGCCACCTGTTAGGAAATTTTCCTGATGGTCAAGAAATCAAGCTTTCTGTCAGGAAAACTGGAAATCGACATCTCTGTCAGCAAATCCAGTTATGGTGAGCACTTGAAATGTATTTTGAATCATTCTGAAAGCTAACATATTTCTGAAGTATGCTTCCTAAAATGTTTACTGTTTCATTTGAATTTCCTATCTGCATAATGCAGTGTAAAATTAATTATTGTTCTGGCTTGTGTGTGTGTTTGTTTATGGTGGTGTTGAAATGTATAACCTAACTCCGAGACTTCCCATACTCTGGAACAAACTTCCCATTCACGTCAAGCAGAGCAATTCACTGGACCTCTAAGAGAAATCTTGACGAGTGGATGGGCAATAGGAAGTTCACCACGGGGATCAGTTCAGTGGCCTTGCTTGACAGAAGCACTGGGAACTAACTTTGGGCGGCATGATGCCAGGGAATCTTCTTGGGCTAGGCTTATATAGACTCCAGGGCCATTAGCCTAGTACACACCTATGCACCTATAAACATATATACAAGAGCAACAAGTTGGCCATATTGTCCTCCACCTTCCGTCAATGCCAGACATCAGTACTGTGTACAATAAGTGACTATTTTTGGTGGTCTGGGCAAAATGTCTTGGAAAGGAACCCATTATTGATACGGTGGCACAGTAAGTGGTGCTGACATCTCATAGCTTGTCCCCCTGTTTGAGGTCTTGGTTGTGGCTCCATCTATGTGGAATCCACATGCCCTCCAAGTCTCTGTGTAGGTTTTATTTCAATATTTGCATTTTCTCCAACACCCAAAGACATGCCATAGGGGAACTGATGTTCATCCAATTTACCTGTGGAAAGTGTGTGTGTGTGTGAATTTGTGTGTCCTCATCTTGGGATAGATCTGGTGTGTCAGGGGCAGTGTCAGTGTGCCTGCATGTGAACAAAAATGATACTGGCAGATGCATATGTAGATCTCCTACACAGTGAAAAAATAAAGCATAAAATACATCAATGAAAATCCAGAAATGCAGAGCTTCTAGAGGTTAGGTCCTCAGCCATGGGTCCCACTTAGTCTAAAACTGACCCCACTCAGAGGTGGGCCCACAGATTACTATAGTTTGTGAGGGGCTGGGGATACTGTAGTCATTATTTCTTTAATTTTCCTCAGTCAAACTTTGAGGCGTGCACAGAAGGTCACTTAAGTTTTCACATTGGCTGAGGATATTTCTTTAACCTTCCTAAAATCATGCCTCCTTGGTGTACACAGAATGCCACTATAGTTTGTCTAGGGCCAGTGTACTTTATAGAAACAAGTAGAAATGAACTACTGCAAGTGATATGTTTCTACTTTCTTCACAACCAACATCTAATGCGTATACAAATGGATATATTATGCAGTAATGGGAAAGTAAGTGTACTGTATAAGTACAGCTGACACGAATAGGTTGAGAGTGCACCTCTATTTGATCTTTCACCTTCATCCTGGTTTGATTTAAAGGGGTTACACAGAAAGCACCTGTCTTTTGGATTAGGACTGAAGAGGCATGCAGATATTTGACAGCAGCAATTTGAAATTTATGACTATGTTAATTTCTCCTTTCACTTTCATCCTAATTTAATACCATACAGGTACAATTAAAATCACTACTTTTTTTTTGGGGGGGGGGTGGCAGGAGGACAGTCACCCCAGATATGATTTGTGTGCCCTCATTTTGTTGTCAGTTTATGGATAACTATTCCTTAATGTTGTGGTAACTACTGTGTCATCAGTCTTGATTATTAAGCCTAGGACATAATCTATTTCTTCCATGAAAGAAAAAAAATAATTCCAGAGGAATTATTCCACAGGAATTATTCAAGAGGAAGACTATTGGGCTTCCCTTCAGGTATGCTGAAAGGGCTTATCTGGAAAGGGAGTCCCTAAAGCCCCGATTCTGCGGACCACCTCTGCCACATGGTTAGCATCTTCCTTTGTAGTTCCCCCTCTGCCCCTGGGAGAACTAGCATCATGCAAGTCCTGGAAAGGTCTCTGAGATATCCTGAACCACATCTTTCCACCTCCCCTCTGATTCCTTGAAAAGGATCTCTAGGGAGTGGAAAAACATACGCCCACCACAGAAAGGGTCTTACCATCCTTTTCATACCTGGATACAGTCTCTCTAACTTTTGGGCCAAAGAGACAACCTGTCAAAGTGAGCATTGACGAATGAAGGCATAAATGGTTCCACAAAGTCACAAAGGCACATCCAGGTGCGTCTCCTTATGGCTACACCTGAACCCACCGCTCGGGTAGTTCCTTTGGCTGCATGTGCAATGAGTCTCATGGATGAATTAGACACAGACTCCAGGGTGGCCAACTGGGAAGCAACCTTGTCCTGGACTCCCTCAGTAACAGCTCCTGTGATGGTATCTGACAACTCTAAAACTTCATCAGAAAACAATGAGCATTAGCACAATAAGATTTAAATAAGTCAATCAATTAGTACGTCACATAATTAGTTAAATAAAACGTTAAAGTTTAAAAACAAATAACCAATATATAAATGTTGTGCTAAACCATTAAAAAATACACTTATAATAATAAATTTAATAGATTTCTTGTATCACTGTGTTTAGAAATAGTTAATTTACAGTGCTTCAAAAAACATTTCACATTAACTGTTTCGTTTAAACCTGGAGGGTGGTCAGAAAACAATCTAACCTGCCATAAGGTTTCTCGTTGCTCAACATAATTCCTAAAGTCACCAGCTCTCCTGTCATGTCTACAAATTTCCAAAACAGTGAACATGAATTTCTTAAAGTTTGTACAAGATATTGAATGCTTGTATAAAGCATTGTTAAAATTTTTTATCTTAATAGCATATAAATGCTCTTTGATACGTTTCCCCAGACTTCTTGTGGTCATACCCACATAGAAGGCTGGGCAAACAGAGCAAAAAGCAATATAAACAATCCCACGACTTGTGCAATCAGCATAACCAGGCACCTCTAAAATTCTTTCAGACGTTGCAACATTTATGCAAGGTCCTTCAAAAATGAAACGACATGCTGTACAATTATTACATCGAAACATGCCTTTTTTCTTAGTTGTTGGGACCTTACAGATGGTACTAGATCTCTCTAAAATCATTTTAGAGGAACTTTCATCAGTCAGTTCATTTTTAGTGGTGGCCACCACAACCATGGCATCTACCGGTAGACCTTTAGCCCAGAATTTCTTGTCCTTGGGGGTGGATAAAATTTTGTCTGGTCTCTTAGTAATAGGTTCAATGGTGTCTGGTGTCTTCCACACCTACTGCAAGATCAAGTGGATGAGCTCGTCAACAGATGGAGTCACCCAAAAGGTAGATGGACAAGTACCAAAAGCCTGTAGGTATACAAACTCCTCCAAGTTAGGATTTTGGGATTTCCAGTCACCTCTCTGCTTTAAAATTTCCCAGATGTCTTCAAAGGAGACATCATCAGGGGGTGACATTGGGAACCCTTCCCCTTCATCACAATTGGTGTCCCATGTGACTTATTCCTGAGGGGAATCAAAGTGCTTCCTCTTGCACTTTCTCTTCTGAGGAACCTTCAGAGGGGAGATGGTCTGGGGACATATCATAAGAGGACAGAAAATGAATCCGAGTCCTGCGGATTAGGTACTTACTGCCCGAGTGGAGAAACAGGTCGAATAAGAGAGTGAGGGCAGAATGTGCTCAGAGGAGGATGGGACTGAGTGACCATTGTGGACAAAACCCTCTCCATTACCTCAAAGACTGGCTCCCCCTGAAGATGGAAGGGTGCCCAGAACTGAGAAAGACTGCCTCGGAAAATTGGTCACTCCCTGCTCTGACAAGACAGCCCCCAAAGCAGAAGCCAGTTCCAAGCTGCACCATGTTGAAATTCCATGGTGCAGAGATGGCTCAAAAAAATTGGAGTCGACCCCGGCTCCCCAGAACCATCAGGGCAGATGCTGCCCCAGGAGGTCTCTGGATCTGACAGGGCCAAAGAATGCATGGAAATAATAGAGTCTGAAGGGAGAGATATCTCCAGAACTGATACAGTCAGTGCTGGAAGGCTCGGAGCGGACATCTATAAACCCTCTGTAGAGGTCAGAGGAGGGGGTAGAAACTGAATCAGTTTTGAGACCCAAAGGGGGTTGGAGCCAAGGGGAGTCTTGTAAGTCCTCTCTCCAAATAGAATCTTATTCACTGCTTTCTCCACGTCAAACTCGGTGAGACTTTTGGCTGAATGAACAGAGGTTTGAGAAGGAGATTTCAGTCTCTGTAAGAAGACCTTAGGCAATTTGCCAGCAAAGGGATCAACAAAAGTTGAAAAGCCCACCCTTGGCAAATCAGGTAGCTGAGTTGTCTGCGCCAACATAGTTTGTGTCAAAGAAATTGTCCTGAGTTGAAAACTGACTTTTATTTTGTGTAGAAGTTCTAGTTAGCATTTTAGGATCCATAACAGTTTTCAGTACCAAAATCTTCTCCGGCACTGAAGATTTAGATGGACCTTTCATCAGATCTGAGGTGCTTTGTGGAGCCAATGATCTGTGTTTTTTGTGAATCAGTTCCAAAGGGGAAGATGGAACTGACAAGCTTCTCTTTTTTGGTTTCTCTAAGGGTGAAGCAGAGGAAGGAGAAGAAATATCAGATTTACTCTTAGCAGCAGATATGGCTTCCCCAAAGGCTGAGGAATTAAGCCCTTTAAGATTAATTTATTTTTTTCTCTCAAAAAGAGCTCTGTGACTAAAGCCATGGCAAATGCTGCAGTCCTCTTAAAGAAGAACAGCCTGTAAGCAATAAACAAATAAAAGATGAATGTCTGAAAGGGGGATTTTGTGACCACACTTTTGACACTTTTTAAAACCAGCAGGCCCTTTAGGTTTGTCAGCTATAATGGGAGAACAGGAAACAAACACTCCAATATACACTACAGCAGAAAAACAGCAGAATACTGAGAAAAATATAAACTCTCTCTCTCTCTTTTTTATATAAGGAGAAAAATGGGGTAAGAAAAGGAACTATCAACAATGATAGTTACAGCTACACTGAAGTGTATGGGTAAAGAGAGGGAAAACTATTAACAATGATAGTAAGATTACACAGAATGTATGGGAAGGAGTCAAAGGATAGTAAAAATACACTAGAATACTACAAGAAATAAAAACAATTATAAGGAAATAGTCTGACGAGATTTTAAGCCCAAAAAATTAAGCTTGAGAGCTGAGGCAAATGTGTCTGTCTGGAAAAGCAGTAAATGAGATCTGAGGTAACTGGGACAGGGGGATGATGGGTAAGGATGAAGTTTGAGAGTTTTTGGCCTGTGCAAGCTGTAGTGACAGTAGAGTCAGTTCCGATATCAGAACTGAACCCATATGTCAAGGATAAAATGAAGATTGACAACATCAGATTAAAAGTACTCTTGATAAAATGAGGAAAGATTAGAAAGAAAGTGGGAGCCCTGGGGTGTATGCCAGGGTAATAGTAGACAGCAGGTGTGGGGAGTTATAGGGAACGCTGCCTAGGAATCCATATTATCCAAGGCTGCCCATGTAGTTACTGTATATGGTACTTAAAACTTGGTGCTCCTGGGTATGGATTGCTACACAGGGTATGGCAAGGGGTACTTTTTTTATGCAGGGGGCATGGTTTATTTGTCAGGAAATTGATGCAAAGGTGGCAAACCTATTTCATACACTTCTAGGCAGTTTGCAAATTTCACAACCCAGTGCACTTAAGCTCATAGTTTTGTCGAGCTAAAGCCAAGACTGGTTGTGCTGCAATCATTAGATCTTCTGTTTCCACACATCTGATAAAACCATCTGTCATGAAAGGAGATACAGTCAGTCCAGCTATCTGGAATTTTGTAAATAATTATATGTAATTTGTGAATATCAACATCATTCATATGCCTGTGTTACAAATGTATTAGAACTGTATGTTATGTGTATATCAAACTGCTGGTACAGACGTGTGCGTTGAAAAGGGTGTACTGAGCTTTAAAAATGTATCTACAGTGTACTCCACTAGAACAGAACAGAAATGTATATATACTATTGTTACTGTTTAGCTGAATATATTTTAAAGGGGGAAACTGGAATACAGAAGGTTAACTTGCAAAACTTCAGAAAAATAGCTGAAATTAAATTACTTTATATCCATGCCATAAAAAAGGATGTTCTCTCTCAGTTTCAGTCCAGTAACAGACAATGTCTAGAACTAGAGGTTCACTGTATTGTCTTGGAAGTGTTTTTATGACTTCCAGGATCTGCCTTAGATCTAAGAAATGCCCTTGTTTATGTATTTCCACAGCTAGATGCTAAATGCTACCAGCTGCATTAATTGGGGTTTTACCTGGGATACAATCAAATGACAAGAAGCGATGTTGTACTGCAAGCTATACCAGCAGTACTTTTTGAGATATTAATTCAAGAACTCTCTGAGAGAGATTGAGTATTCTGTATTTTTTATTGACCTGACAACATCAACTTAAGACCCACTCACCACATCTGCCTTGCTTGCACTGTAAGTAAGTTAACTAAGATATAGTAATTCTCTAAATATAGTCAGGAATATAGCACAACTTAATTCAGATGTTTTTCTTTATTTATTTGAGACTGTCCTGCAATGTTGTTTTAAATATTTCCTGTGATTTTGAACTCTGATGTTACTATGATTATATACAGAGTATTCTCTTGTTCTTTTATTATTTATTATTACACATATTTAAACCTTTCATTGTGGCTGATATTTGAGAGAGATATTTAAGTTCAGAGAGTCTTGCATATTTATTTGGTGACACTGTGGGCCACTCCTAATAGCCTTACTCTTGGTCAAACTACCATTTGTATTAATAGTAACATTACACAGTAAGACTGGACACCCTTTGTTAAGGGATTTAAAGAAGCTGATAAGGATGTGGCTGGTGGCAATGATAGCTACCTTAAAGTCTGGGCAAAAGGGGGCATAGCTAGTAAACCTGTGCCAGCCATTTGTGTGTGTGTGTGTGTGTGTGTGTGTGTGTGTGTGTGTGTGTGTAAGCTACTTGGGCAGGGACACAAAGCATTGGTTGGACAGAGTGCTGGAGATCTTGGCTTGGCCACACAGCTGAGATCTCAGCTCTATAGCTGTGCCAGTGGGGAGTCTTATTGGGGATCTAGAGAAAGAGGGAAAAAACAACCCCAGACTGACTGTGGTGTGTGTGCTCTTAAGGGAAATTGCAGTTGATGCAGTGAGCTGCATCTGGAAATAGTGTGCGTGTACCCATCATCCTCCCAATTTACATCCCCCACTGGTGCTAGTGGTGAGGATTGAGGCTCCTTGATTACTGGGCCAGAGGTTGGGCATCACACCATCCTCTGTCTATATTAATCCCAGAACTCCACTATTTTCAGTAGCCTAAAGATTCCCACTGCCTTATTAGAAAATCTGCACATTTTTCCCTATTCTCATTACTCAGCATTTCTGTGTTCAAAAACAGCTTGTTTTGTACAAACCAGGAAAATATAATGTTTAATGTGACCTATATAACCTGCAACACAGCTTTACAATGAACCTTTAAGAAACATTCAGTCAATGCTACTACTGCACAAAAAACAAAACAGATGAGGCCTTGACTTTAACAAAAATGCAGAGTATAAGCCTATTTCATTCTCACACCCCCTTTATTTGAACATAATACCTCCGCAGTTGTATAATCATAATGTAAACTGAAAAGCTCAAAATTCTGAATCGCTGTCAGCACTCCAACAGAAACTGCACCAACAGTGGTTTTCAATGGGAAGTTGCAATTGAGTTCCAACATCTGAAGTTGTACTTTGACCAGTTTCCTGAATACATAATATAATTCATTAACATGGACTATTAGAAAATAATTTTTTGGCTGTCTGCACACATTTATAATACCATCCTTATGTGATGGGAATAGCTTTTAAATTTATGTATACAGTTATATATTTAGAACTTACAATGCAGTCACTAGTGGTTATGTAATTAAGTAAGCACCCTATTCTTTATACTCTTAAATGACAAGGTATAGGTATCTTACTCATCTTCCAGGAGCTGTCAGTATTGTAATGCATGGAGTGCTCTGCTTACACTCAAAAATGTAATAATTATATCCCGGTTCAGCATTACTATGTCTCAAGGCCCAACATTAACAATGCTTATATGGGTACTTAACAGTTAATAGTCCTATTTAAAAACTGTTAAGCACCCCTAGGAGTTGTTAACATCAACTTTGTACTAAATGCAGACAGCGCTGACCAGTAAACAAAATACCTCTCAACTTTTCAGATTTTTGCCTCATATTTTTGGTGTTTTCTAGCAGATTATTGAGATTTGAAGTCACTAAATAATAGTAAATCATGGAATTTTCAGACTTCATACCCTTCAGAAAGCACACAGTTCAAAATATGTTATTCTAGCAACTTTCTATGTTTATAGGAGCAATTTTTTTAAATCTGCCTCTATTTTTGGGCCTTTATCGCCCATTATTTCTGGCTTTGTGCAGTCTTGCGCTGAGAGGTTGAGAGGTATAGTAACCAACTGAAACAGAACATGAAACAGCTGCTTTTCAACTCTCATTACTGCTTGCTGTCTGCTAAAGTACATAAAGTATTTTGAACTGAATGGTCTCCCTTACACAGGGAATACATGAGATGTCAACCACTCCACCACTGCTTTACCAGCTTTCAAAGCCAGAGCAATATACTGTATTTTTTTAAATCTTATTTTTGATTAATTTGTAATACAGGAAGAAGATAAATTGCCATGCACTACAAATAATTATGAGCGGGTTAGTAGAACATAATCCTGTATTATGTGTTCTCGACCTGGATGCCAAGATTCACCTTGAGTTGAATTTATTGGCATCTATGCCTCAAACACATAATAAAATGGTTAGGATCTCTGACCAACTCAGAATCTCTATGTTCTGACAAACAGCAAGAACATGCCTGCCAGAAAGTGGCTCATGAGGGAGTATTAAAAGGTGACTTATGGTACTATATGAATGAAAATATTTTAGCTGTCCATTGTTCATTAGGTGCAGGTTGTTTTAATGTATTTTCACTACTTCTACTTCTGTTTATTACATTTATTGCACTGAAATTTCTCTGATGTAAAAATATCTAGCAGCACGTTACCACAGAATATCCTGATTTGCCCTACTATCTACATTTATGAAATTTCTTTTGACACTAGATTTCTATGAACATAAAAAATCATCTTTATTTGATAAAATTATTGGAATTAAGTTTATTTGGACAGTACACTCTATGCCCTGTGTTTGCAGATGATCTGAAAATAGTTCTTTAAAATGTTTCAACCTATAAGAAAGTATATATTTAATTAAATGATGTGAGGTACTTTGAATCAATGATCATGCACTGATAATGACACAAAAGTGAAACTAGTTAGCTGATATTGTATAAAAACAGTGTTCATTGTAAGAGTCTTCCCTACATCTACTCTCTATGCGTATGATCCCTAAGTTTACAGCAGTGTTGTTTGTATCCCTGATATCTTGCCTGCAGCATGTCCATCTTTCCCCAAAGCAGGTAACCATGGAGGAAAGTGTTCATTTGATACCACCTTAAATAAAGTACCTATTAGTCAGCAAGAGGGAGAAAGTATCAGGCTCTTGGATGGCAGGATTCCATATTGATTTTCGTTGAACGGTACATTTGCCAGGAAACTAAGAAGTCTGTCTGTTGAGTATCATACCCAATTGATAACATAAAATGAGGAGAGTATTGAAACAAGTGTTAAAAACAAAAAAGCAGTAAAAGCTGAACTACTAAATAAGCGCTTGTCCCAAAAGTCCTACTATTATAAGACCAGCAAGCCTCTGAATCCATTAAAAGGAGAGAGAGTGAGGATGCAGACAGCGAAAGGATTTGACCAACTAGGACTTGTGAAACATTTGTGTGAAGAACTGAGATTGTACATCATTGAATCGCAAGGCATGGAATTCAGACGGAATTGGAAACCTTTATTACTGGTGTCCGAGCTAGTGTTACAGCATCTTGTCTGTAACAGAGACTAATTCTCAGAGTGATTCATCCAATGTTACTGTTCCAGAGAACATTTCATCATCTGTTCCTGTAAGTATCCATGAAAATCTTGAAGAACATTCCCCAGTGACTGCCCCTGTTAAACCCAATTCTAATTATTACATTACAAGGTCAAGTCGTATCCCAAGACCTAATTCCAAATGCACAGCAACCTGGACATGATAGTTATTTATTGTATAAGTCTGTATAATTAGCATGCTTATTCAATTGTCATTTTTCATTGCAGAACAGAATAGTCAAAGAGGGAGGATGTAGATCAGAGTGTGTGTACCTTTAACAGCCATTCCCATCTGTGGGCACCTGCATCTAAGCACTGAGCACGTGCAAGCAAGAGTGCCATTTTGAGGGAGCAGCCAGAGTCAAAGCATGCATGTGTGTAGCAGTCAGTCGGTTCATTTAAGTTTAATGCTCCAGTTATCCATCCTGATGTTTGTCTGTAATAAACAACTTAAACGAACACCCAGCCTCATTGTCTTATTTGAATACACAAGACAAGCGACATCTACCATCTTCTCTTTCCTATAAGAATATAAGGCAGGTCTATTTCACAGTTAGCTATAGTATACTTGTGTTACAGATACTTCTCAGATTATTGCTGCCTGGGAAGAACTGTGTGGGAAATTAGATTTTTGTACTGGATGTTTATTATTTTACCCACACTGGAAATAGATTTACCTTAGGTTGACTAAATTACAATTAACTAAAAAATAGAAATTAAGTAATAAACAAGCTGCTAAAATAATACCAAGTAGTGATTTGTCTAACTTTTGCTGTGTGAGCCAAGAGTCTGAACAACAACTCAGATAAGTAAGTCTGTTTTCTATATTCTGACATTGTTGCTGTTATCACTGAGACTTGACTTAGTTCATATAAGTCTAACAACCATGATCTGATGTAATAGCTGTCACAATACAATGTTAATTCATATTTATATCCATGGTCAATGTAGTTTTTGTCTCCATATTTAATTTTATTTTATATATATTTCTTGTGTGTAATACAGTAGAATTTTATAATCATTAATGTTTCCTCTGGAGCTTTACTCCTTCTGCCTCCACTAAAAAGAAGGTACCATATACCAAGTCAAGAATTTCCTCGCAAACTAAAGTAAGTAAATCAGTAATTCCAAGACAAATAAAATAAGTGGAAGTATATCAACTGTTGTTAAGGAGCCCAGGTGTTCTGTTTTGTCATTCAGTAGTGAAGATTCTGTGGTATCAGCAGTTAGACTAACTTTAAACAATCAAGTTATTCCTATAACAGTATTATTCTGTAAGGGTTTTGGGCTTACACGCGATGAACATTACAGATTTTTATATTCCTTTAACAACTGTACTTATAAAGCTACTGCATAAACTAAGGGACAGCTAAGATATGCAAATAGCATCTGAAATTATTATACGACTTCAAGAGCTAATTAACATCCTACTTAATGAAATACTACCATCAAGACAGTCAAATAAATCTCCTACATGTAGTAACTACATCATATATACAATATTTGTTTACCCTGGAGCAAAGCAGATGTTTTAAGCCTTTATACCCTTAGGAACTTCAGATCATATTTCCAGAAGACCACATATAAAAAAAAAAATATATAAAAAATAAAATGCATGAATTATTTTTAACCATTAACTTATCTAGTAATCCAAAGGCTGTTTACTCCCACATCTCCAAGCAAAGTCATGACCTCTGCTAAGAAAAGTAGTTACCACAAAAATTGGACTTACCAAATTCATTCAAGTACTCTGTTATATCGTGTACGATGAAAGGAATATCATCTTGCATTTGCCCTTCTTGTTCTAGAGTTTCAAGTGGAACACCAAAGATCTTTTTAGCGGTTTGTTTTTGATGCGTTTCTGGACTGACTTTGCTTGTGTTTCCAATAATTTTCACTGCAGATAATGACTGCTGCAAGAGGAAAAAATAAAATGATATGAAGTTGAACAATGCTGTTCTGCCAATGTCCTGTTAAAGTGTGATGTAACAGACTGTCACAACTGAGTGTAAAATGAAGTACACTTTCTGTTTCATTACTTCTTGATAAGTCTGATAGAATCTGCAATATCGACTAAGGATATTGGTATACTTCGGTCTGTACTATATAGGAGGAACATAGTTTTACAAATCAAAATTCTGTGAGCCTAGTCATCAAAACTGACAAAGGAATATTTTGTCAAGAAATATATTTCTCCAAGAGCACTGAAAATATACATTTTCCCAAGGCGAGATCATACATTCATAATTTTATACTAGGCTAATGTCCACCAGAATCTTGAGAAGCCTAGTCATGCAACCCAACCCAGCTTTGTCCCAGAGTACTCTGAATGCCTATATGGTGGGGTATGTTAGTAAGGGAGTAGGTAAGGGTTATGGGGGGGTATGTTAGCTGGGGATTAATTAACTTACTACTGACCTCTGTTCATTAGAGACATAGGGGCCAGACTAGGGGTCAACCTATGATCTCCCATCCAATGATCAAGGTTTGGTTTGAAAAAGGTTAGGGATGACCTCTGCTTTACTTGGATGCAAAGCTTATTCTATACTGTGGCAGATCCATTGAGATACATCTTGGTCACTCCAGTATGTTATATTTATGCTGCAGGCAAAGTTCAGGTCCTTGGATCTAGAGTTTCTGGTACTGTTTATTTTGCAGATGTGCAAGAGATGCATCAAAGCTGGATCCGAGGATGTTTTGTATGCCAGGCATAGCTTGCCTTTCAGTAACCTGTAGGAACTGAGTACAGAAATAGGGCCTTGAGGCAATCTGTGTAAGAGAGGGTATTCATACCCTAGATTCTCCTGGTGAGAAACATTTGAGGGTGTTCCAAGTGCCTGTTTGGATACATGAAAAAGTGTGGATTTTACTCAATGATGGGTCTGATAAGGGTTGAGTAGAGCGGTATTATAACTTCCTTGTACCTGGATGCCATGCAATTGCTTATGAGCTGGACAACATATAATGATTTTCTTACTGTCTTGGCTACATGTTGGTTGAAGGCCAGATTACTATCTATGTATGTTCCCAAGTCCCTACCTACCAGGTCAACTTTTAAAGGTGTTTTATCAAAGGAGTATTTAGCTTGGGTGGAAGATTTACCAACGGGAACTATAATGTATTTTTTCATGTTACGTTTTAATCCATGGCTTTGGCACTAGTTATTTGTTTGTGTTAGACCCTCTAGTAGGATGCCAGTGTCATGGGGGGAATCTATGAACTTGGTCAGCCAGAGAGGCCTTTAACTTAGCCTTGACTTCCAAGAAGTAGACTCCAAACAGAAGCAGGCCTAACACGGAGTCCTGATGTACTCCACTGGTGACAGGTTTCCTTGTGGAGGTTCTCTCACCAATCCTGACTTCTTGGGTCCTATTTGTAAACCAGCTAGCAATCCAGTGAGTTATGTAGGGATTTATGCCTAGGTCTGAGAGATTGTCAATAATATATAAATGGGGTGTTGTATCGAACACCTTGGACAGGTCAAGGTAGGCATTCTGCACCATTTGCTCCTCATCCATAGCCATGGTGACTCTCTTGAAGAAGTTTATCAGGTTGAGTAGGCAATACCTCCTTAAAAAAGCCAAACTGGAATGGGTCCCGTGTCTGTAGTTTCCCAATGTCCTTGTTGACCACTTCCATGAGAATTAATTCCATGGCTTTGCATATTAGACTTGCCAGATGGATGGGTCTGTATTCTGTGGCTGGCTGATGCTATGCCCTTGTGAAAAGGGATGACCAATGCAGCCCTCTATTCACTTGGCATGTAACCTGTTTTGAGGCTGTAATTGAAAAGTGCCTAAAGTGGTCCTGCTAGGTCATGTTATAGGCTATGTAGAGGGCAACTGGAGATATTGTTCAGGTCTATTGAAGCTGTGTTTTTGGCCTTAGTGAGCGTCACCATAACCTGTTCCCTATTGATAGTTGGGTGGATACACTAGAAGGGATTTAACTGGGGTAGTGTGAGGAGTGGGGCATGCCATTAGACCTTAATTCATCTGCAAGTAGATTCACTAGATCAACAAAACCACAAGGGCCACAGGTCCAAAATATTTTCAATTTAAATTGTGAATTTTTTGGACCTGTGGCCGTTGTGGTTTTGTTTACTTTTCGGCTTTGTTGTGTTGTTTTTTAGATTCACTAGGTCACCCTGGTCAGTAAAGGTTGTGCCATTTACAGCCAGTTCTGCATACTGCTGAGCACTACCTGTAAGGTTCCTGGCATAGCTGAAGAATGTCTTGTGATTGTTCTTAGCCTAGGAAGCTATTCTGATGTCATAAATAGCCTTGTTGGACTTTATTTCAACTCTTAGTTTCTTGCTTATTTGAAGCAGAATCTCGTCTCTGAGAATTGCTCTTTCTGATTTTGGCATTGACTTTTTTCCTTTTGTTGATATATCCTGTTAGGAAAAGATTCTACTTAGGGGTTTGTTTTTGGCATTAGATTTGAACTTACTTTTGGGGGGTACGGCACCTCAGTGCAGTCATTTACATGTTTGTACAGGGTTTCTGTGAATAATTCTACATTGCTAGGTGTGTTCCCTGGGTTTGGTGGAGCCATGAATTTTGACAAACTCTCATTTAACAGAATGCAGTTTGGGTTAGAATATTTTCTAACTGTTATAGGTTTAGGTGGGTTTTCCAAGTTGATTTTTGTTTCGAAGGAAACAGCTTTGTAGTCCAATCTCACCAATGAGGACATGACACAGGGGAGGGTGCAATGCTCTCTCATATTGGCAAGTATAAGGACTAGCATGTTTGATCATCTGGTTGGACTGTGCACCACTCGATCCAGGATGATTGTGTTGATAAAGTCCTGGATACATTGTGCCTGTGAGTTAGAGGTAGTATACATTTCCCAGTTTATAGATGGATAGTTAAAGTCTCAAATGAATGGGATATTTGGTTGGATGGTGAGTGCCTCTAGTAGGTCTAGGTAAGAGTTGTGAGCACTGTGAGTTACAGGGGGTGATCTGTAACTAGCCAGGACATGGTAAGGAATCTTGCCCATGTAGACTTGCACATGGATGAACTTCAGAGCAGCATACTGTTTTGGCCATGCTGGAGTTGTATTTGTTGCTAACATAGACCAAGACACCACTATCCTTAGTAAGCAAAACCACAAAGCAGAAAAAATATATCCACAATGAAACCAGTGATATGCAAAAAGCCATTGAGAGGGTATTTGGGATAAACGAAAAAGTTAGAGTAAAAACAAGAATTTTAAGGTGAAGGTGGTGAATAATAGTCCCAGGAATGATAGAAAAGATTAATTTGCGATTTTATTTAATATTCTATCTGAAGAGGTAGTTGACATTGTGAAATATTTTTAGCCATTTCTTTTAAAAGGAAAGAATCAGGTTAAAAAATTGTGAAAAACACCTTTAATATAATTTAAGACGGGATGGAGCATTAGGGATATTGTGGTCCATAATGAATGTTGTGTTCCGAAAGTAAACTGTGTTACTACTTGGTACCCAAGTTTGTGGAAATTGTTCTACATGTCCTTTTTTGGTTAATTTTTTTAGTGATATTAATGGTATTCGATATAATCCTACACCATGTTATACCTGTAATACAAATGGAGTGGTTTATGCTCTAAGGTGTCCCTGTGGTCTATTCTATATTGGGGAAACAAATCTTTTAGAATAAGACTACAGGAATATACAAGAGATATTAGGAATAATAAATGTGAAAATCCTGCACCAGTGCATTTTAATTCTGTTCATGGGGGGGATTTATTCTGAGTTAAAAGGTTGTATTTTGGAACATGTTATAGCTGAAAATGCCCTTGCTCTTAAAAATAGTTATTTAAAGAAACCATTTTTATTTTGAAATGTAACGCTCTGACACCTGTTTGATTGAACAGGGAGTGTAGTTGGAAAACTCTTTTGTAACTGTTCGATCATGTAGTTTTAATTGAATAATTAATTAAGTGTTATAATTTTTTGTACTATTTAAGATTGTATTAACTTGTGCCTTATCAACTCCAAGAAGGCTGAGTAGTCGAGGTGCTAGAACTATTTTGTATTAAACTTGCTGCATGGATCTTACTTAAGTCCAGTTGAATTGTTTGCATATCACTGCTTTCGTTGTGGATATACCTCCATCCTTAGTCCCTGCCTGTGCTCCTGTTGCCCTAAGTGTGTGAAAGGCACTGTAGTCTTGCACTGCTAGAATACTTTGTGCTGTTTTAAACCAAGTCTCAGTAACAGCACAGATGTCCACATTCCCAGAGTTAGGAGAGCCTGTAGGGTGCAAAGTTTCTTGCTTAAGCTTCTGGCATTGAGAAGTAGCACCTTAAGGCTGCTTTTTTCTTTTTGCTATTTTGGTAGTTTTGTTGCTGCCTAGAAAATTATCTAAGGGGTGGATAAAGTTTTAGCCAATATCCAAAATCCCAGGGGGACAGGTACAGACCATTCTTAGCAAAGCAACGTGGTCTGTTAACCATGTCCTCCCATGCTATATATTGGATCCCCTGGAGCGACACCAGAAACTAAGCCAACTAATAAAATGAGTCAGTTTCTGTTCATACTGTGGCATCCTTAGTGCAGGTAGAATGCTGCTCAATGCCAAGCATGTACCTGTCTGTGACATATTCACAAAGATCCATAATGTCTCTTTTCATACAGTCCAGTGAAGTACATCTCAGGTCATTTACACCCACATGGATTATGACAGAATCCTATTGGTACCTGTGGTGCAGTGACTCGAGTTCATGTGGGATATTGTGGATCCTAACTGCAGATAGGCAACTAACCATTATCTTCTCCTGGTCCAGCCTGTGTGCGTCCTACAATAGAATCCCCTATCACAAGAATACTAGGTAAAGTGTTTCCTCGTCTTATAGGCTTTGTTCTTGGGGGATCACTGGGTATAGTCTGGTATGTGCTGTTAGGTTTTGCTTTTGGTGTGTGCTTTAGTAATTGCTGAGGAGAGGTGTTGTCATTTGACAGCTTAGGAGGTCTTTGAGGTTTGGGAAGGTTTCTTAAGTGCCTCAGTGTAAGAAGATTTGTGTGTATGGTCAGTGGAGTGTGTGAAGGCTCTAAGGGTATGGATAAAGTTTTAGCCAATATCTAAATGCCTAAGGGGGGCAGGTACAGGCCATCCATAGCAAAGCAATGTGGTTTGTTAACCATGTCTTCTCATATTGACATATACTGGATCCGCCTGGAAGGACACCAGAAACTAAGCCAATTATTAAAGCCAATAATTTTCTATTCATACTGTGGCATCATACTTGGTGAAGGTAGAATGCTGCTCAGTGTAAGGCATGTACCTCCCTAAGACATGTATTCAAAGAGATTCATAATGTCTCTCTTCATGTAGTCCAGTAAGATAGATCTCACATCATTTATATCCACATGAACTATGACAGAATCATAGTGGTACCTACAGTGCAGTGACATGAGTGTGTGTGTGATATTGCGAATCCAAGCACCAGATAATCAACTAACCATTATCTTCTCCTTGTCCATCCTGGTGAGAGGAGCATCTGTGTGTTGTACAATAAAATCTCCTATGATAAAAGTACTAGGTAAAGTGCTTGTCTTGTGGGTTTTGTTCTTGGGAGATCATTGGGTATAGGCTTGTGTATGGTGTTAAGTTTTGCTTTTGGTGTGTGCTTTAGAGGATAGGTGTTGCCATTCAATAGCTTAGGAAGCCTTTTAAGCTTGGGAAGGTTTATTTTAAGTGCCTCAGCATAAGAAGGTGTACGTTTGTGTCAGCAGTATGTGAAGGGTGTAGTGTATTGTTCTTGATAACCCTGTTTGTAAGTGAGATCTTTGCCTACAAGAACGCTATGTATCTGTCTTATAGGATTACAGGAAGGTACTAGGCTATTGGCCTGAGGCCCTTATAAGCCTAACCAAGAGTTTAGCCCATGTTTAGACAAGTCAGCACCCAAAGCCCCTGTCCAGCAGGGACACAGGTGGAATCCCTGTGGTGTATTTTCTGTTTCCTATCCAGTTATCCAGGTTGCGCTTAAAAAGGGATAATGAGGTACTCTGCTTGAAGTGGAGAGGGAGTCTATTGCACAGATGGGGGGAGTCTCTGGGACACAAATCTGTCCTGCCAACAAGTCATATTGGATGTCACAGACCAGGTTGAGGTTGCTTGTGCGGGTTACTCGAGTGGAGCTTGACTTGCGGATATGCAGCAGTCCCATCAAGGCAGAGTCCGAGATTGCTTTGTATGCCAGTCAGAGGTCATCTCTGAGAAGTCTGTATGAAATTGAATAGAGGGACAGGGATTTTAGCCTATCTGTGTAGGGTAGATGTGTGAGGCCATGGATTCTCCTATTGAAAAACATGTGGTCTCTCCAGCTGCTGCATGTGTTTTGCGAGGAACATGCAGAAGGGAGCATTGTACTCAATAACTGGCCTTATAAGGGAAGAATACAGGGATGTTATGACCTCCTTGTCTCTGGATGATACTGTAGGGGTGCTGCAGTGGTTCCTCATGTTGGTTAATACCATGTCCAAGATATTATCACCTCTTGTAGGGGTATCGACTAGATGTTCCAAGGCATTTGCATTGATAAAATCAATGACTCTCTGGGCATTTGTGTTCTAGCAGGAGTAGTTTTTCCAGTCTATGGCTGGATACTTAAAGTCGCCCAGGATCAGTTTAAATGGTTGAATCTTGATAGATTTGAAGAGGTCCAGATAGGTGGAGTGGGCACCTTGAGTCAAATTTGTGGGCCTGTAGCTAGTTATGATTTCAGTAGGGGTCTTGTCAACTGTTAACTGCACCTGGAGTGTTTCCTGTGCATCATACTGTCTGTCCAGCCTGGAGGTGTGTTGCTCTAATATATATATATATTGAAACTCCACCTTCTTTGGCTTTGCTGCCCACAGTTTGGGGTCTGAATGTGTGATAGGATAAGTAACCAAGTAAGGCTGGGGTTCCCTTCGCAGCTTTGAACCAGGTTTCTGTGACTGCACAAATGTCGGCGTCTTCCAGGGTTAAGAATGCTTGCAATGAGTGCAGTTTCATGTTTAGACTTCTAACGTTTAGCAGCACAACCTTTAATTTGCTTTTTGTTGAAATTTTTACATTGGTAATATCAACCGCATGACCTTTCCTAAAAAAAAGGAACTATGGGGGAGGCAAGGGCCTTTGCCAGAAGCCTGTAGCCCAAGTAAGACAGATGCAGCCCATCCCTAGCAAAGCATCTTGGTCTGTCGATCACATCTTCCCAGGCTGTCAGGTACTGGATTCCCCTGGAATGACACCAGAAACTTAGCCAATTGTTAAAGTCAATAATTTTCTGTTTGTATTGAGCCATCATTCTGGGTGACAGTTGAAATGCTGCTTAAGGCTGGGACATACCTGCCTGGGACACATATTCAGCAAGCAAAATCATGTCTCTTCATATAGTCCAGGGTGGTACATCTCAAGTTGTTCATACCAACATGGACTATGACAGTGTCATAACAGTACCTGTTGTCGAGACACTTGAATGTGTGTGTGAGATGGCAGATTCTGGCACCTGACAAACAACTAACCGTGACTTTTTCCTTATACAGCCTGGTGAAAGGCACATCTGAGTCTCATAATGGAGTCTTCTATGACTAATATGTTGGGTTTATGGTGAGGCCTTAGTGGTTGCGAGAGTGGATTATGAGTGGTATGTGGTGTGAAGGGTTGTGGAGTTTGCGTGTGTTTTTGCCTTTGAGGTCTCCTTTGTTTGGGTTTGTTTTTGTTGAGAACCTCCACATATGTAGGTTGGTGGTGTTTGATGTGCAGTGATTGTGTTGACAACCTTCTCAGTGCCAGATATACTGGTTTCTGAGGGTCAGAGCATAGACTCTAGGTTCTTAATGTAGTTGCATCTCTCACAAATAATGTCTAGGTGGTAGTAGTAAGATGGTTGTTCGTGTACATGAGGCAGTTGCTACACTGTCTCAGGATGCCCATATCAACCAGGCTGGCAAGAGAAACCATATTTATTTATATATAAGCAGGTTACACGAGCGAATGGTATAACTGCGAATGGACTGTGCATTCGCAAATATAATGTTTGCTCATACATCCCTTTCCTCACTGTAGTGCAATCTTGGAGTTGGAATAATAAGTTGGGGGGTGCAGGGGGCTTGCCCCCCTGTATATATGGGAAGTTTGGTGTAGGGATTAGGGAGTTGAGGTAACGATGGCATTGTTGTTAATGCCATAAAATGTCATCGACATTAATGGCTGTTTTTCGATAATAGGGCTGTTCGGGTAGTTGTGGCTTGGGTTAAAGACTTCGGTATTTAGTACCGTTTTTATTGTGAATTTCGAGATATTGATAGTAAGCCATATATATATATATATATATATATATATATATATATATATATATATATATATATATATATATATATATATATATATATATATATATATATATATATATAGATCCATAAATATTTGTCAGAATCTGAGAAGAGAGGCCCGGGAGAGCTAAGGGGTTGGCCTAAAGCCCAAGTGCTTAAACTAAAACTAAGAGGCTTAGAATAACACTTACAATTTAAACAGACTCAAAGCAAGCAGTAATAAATGCAGCAGAAAAGATGCAGTTGAACACTTTAGAGAAAAAGCAGCAGAAAACACAAGATGAAGTAATAGAGCAAGAGGAGGAAACACAAATACTGTAAAACCAGCTCAATAAAGTTTTTTTTTTTTTTTTTTTATGTAAAGTGGAAGAAAGAAGAAACAGAAGATAATTCAAGGTTAAGAACCTAAGGGGTTTGGCCTTCCCAAATGTTTTCTCTGTATTTAGGTACAATGAGCTAATGAGACTAGACTGGGAGGAGTGTCCCAGATCAAATTTACAGTAGGGACAGGCAACTGCAAAGCCTCCAAGTTTAAGAACAAAACAATAAGGAGAGAGGGTGGGAAACTATGCTACAGCTACTAGCTACACTATTTTAGGCAGAAAACACTACAGAAATGTTTATAACAGCAGAAAAAACAGCAGTGAGACACTAAATGAAAGCTTTAAACAGAATGGCTTGCCTTGTCTCTCACACTGTGTTAGTTTCTTCAAGGATTAAAAGTTATTTGAGTACATGAAACAATTGCTACATTGTCTCAGGATGTCCATATCTACCAAGCTGACCACCAGAGCCAGATGTAGCACTAGATGACCTAGACAGTGGCCTAGGGCCTGCTGGCTAGAGGGCTGCCACGCTATTTAATTAAATGGTTAAAAAATTACATTTCTTCTTTAAGAGACATGTCCATGTGATTTCTTATTTAGGACTCGCTCTGCTTCTACAGTATGCCACACCCACAGCAATGTGTATTTAACACGGGAAGTTTCTGCCATGACAGAGACACAAGACAAGCCATTCTCCTTGTGTGTGTGTGTGTGTGTGTGAAATGCCCTAGTTAGGGGATGGCAGGTTAGTTAATTAACTTGCTCAGGCTCAAACTCTGTACCTTGGTTATAGGAAACAAAAGCCTGAATCCTCTACATCAACTACCAGACTGCATCAGGGATATATTTTCAAGAAATTGTGAACTTCAGTGCATTTTTAAGGAATTGTGAGCTTCAAGGGAAGAGACGTTTACTGTTGCTTATGCTAAGTCTGTTTTCAATGTACAACTGTTTAGCAAATGGCCATCAGTGTTTAAGCTATAGAATTTGAAAAAAGTGTTAGTAGCACAACAGCTAACATACTTGCCTTTGGTGAAGAAGGTTGTGGGTTCTACTCCCAAACAGTGTTGATAGATTGCTGATACTGTAGTGCACTTTAAGGACGATTGGGGTGCTGCACTCCTGAGTGTGTCCTCCTTTGGATTAGAAGCCTAATAACTAACTATGAACCTGTTCTGGGTTTGACAGCCATTCCCTACTGCAATATTCGTAGATGAAACACTGAATTTAAAAGTTGTTTGCCAGCAGCGACCTCTTCATTAGTTGTAGATCTCTAATGTGGAATTATTCAGAAACCTTTTATTTCTGCAGAGATTGTGCACATTGACTGATACTGGTGGATTGTAATTGACAGAAGCTTGAGTAGCCTTTTATGGTTGAAATGTTCTGAAATTAGTAGTTAGGTCATTATTGGTTCGTATGTTTTTATTTCATTGCTTACTAGTAAAATGTGCAGAACTACAAATTTGAAACACACAATAAAACAAGTGGTGTATTATACAAGGAATATAAATTAATACAATCAAGAAAGTAAATCAACACTAAGGGACTCTGGCTAACAAAGTTCACAGATGACTGCAAACTGGGAGCCATTACTGAATCCCCAAATGGTGTGGATATTCTACAAAAGGGCCTTACAGAAACAGATGCTTGGTGCCAGAGCCATGGGCTCAAGCTTAATGCCAAGAAATGTATAGTTATCCCCTTTGGGGAAAAAACATGTACCCGTGAATTACCACATAGGTGTCAGTACACTAAACACCGAAAGTGTGATAACAGACTTAGGGACCCTGGTGGACAGTGGTCTCACCTTCGATAACCACATCACCACAACAGTCAGGAAATCCTTCTATGTGGCACACCTCATCACTAAGGGCTTTTCATCCAGAAAAAAAGGAGGTCATTGTCCCACTGTAGTCATCCCTCATTAGACCCATTATAGAATACAACGCCCCATTTGGTATGTACTTCTCAAGACATCTGCAACAACTGGAAAGGCCACAGAAATACCTCACTAAAATAATCACAGGTCTAAAGCCACTGCTCTATGCTGACTATCTAAAAAAACTCCACCTATACTCTGTTGCATATCGTCTAGTCAGAGGCAATCTCTGCTTAACATACAAGGCCATGTCAAACCCAGAGCTGATGGACATGCTACACTTAAAGAAATTCCAATCCCTCAGAGAAGCATGCTCCAGGAATCTAAGCCTTGTCATCACAATGAACAAAACATGCTGGAGGGATAGGTTCCTGACCCAGAGACTCCCCAGACTCTGGAATAGACTGCCCATACATGTCAAACAGAGCGCCTCTTTGGCCCTCTTCAAAAGGAACCTTGATGATTGGATGGGGGCTAGGAAATTCACCCCAGGGAGCACGTCAGTCACCCTGCTCGACAGGGGTCCAGGGAAGTAAATACTGTGGGAAGAAATAGCCATGGAATTGTTATGGCCAAGGCTTGTATAGGCCTTAGGGCCGATAGACTAGTACCAACCTATGAACATGTGTATAGCCATAACAAATGTGTGCAAGGGGGCCTGATGTTTTAAAACACCCCAAAGGTAAACATAATCCACAACTGTCCAGATCCATTTTCTTTGAATGGGAGTTTCAATGCAATTTCAATGAATGGGAGTTTCAAGGGCAGAGACGTTTATTGTTGTTCACGCTAAGTCTGTTTTCATTCTGACACTGTATTGCTTTGTTTAAGCTAATGGCTATTGGTGTTTGTGCTACAAGATTTGAAATAAAAGTTTTAAATTAATTCCAACTACATTTAATAATTGTAGAAGTAAACAAGAAAATAATATGCACACTGACAGGATTGCAAAATGTTTATGGCAAATGGGGAGACATTGCCAAGTAAAGTGACAGTGAAATGGCTGCAGCATGGATGGAAGCTGCTGCCAGTAGGACCCAGTACTTTACCCTGCCTAGGGCCCCATTTGACCATGATCTGGCTCTGCTGGCCACAGTGATATTAGGAAACTGTATATCCATGTTGGAAAGACCTTTTAGGGGTGGGCTATTATGGTTTAGGGACATGGTTTTACAGGGGTCATCTGAGTGGTGCCTAGGTTAAGGCTAGATGTTAGATAGTGCTATGATCTGGTATTAAAGATATTTGACAAAGCTAAGCTTCATGCAAAGACTTTCTGTGTTACAGGTTAACGTCCTAAATATTAGCTTTATAGGTAATTTTTGCAAACTAAACCTGTGCTACTGTACAGGGCACTACTAACCACTGCTGCACAGTAAGCAGCAGTGCCTTAATGTGCCTAATGTATAGCAGACCGAAAAAAAGTTAAAAAATACTTTGTGACCTCTGGCTAATAAACCACTGCTCTTTGAGCTCCTTGAAGTGCTTCTCAACTCAGAAATCAGACAAACACATTCTGCTACAAGGTGGAATTTCTTAATATGAAAAGATAGCAAAAGTTGCTCTCAAGTTGAAATTAACAACAAACAACCAAGTCCCTAAAAAAAAACTCCCTGGCTGATGAAATAATCTCACATTAGACATCTCTGTGTTTCCCAACTTGGACAGGCCAGGCTGCCTTTCTACTGCCACTAGAATTGCAGTCCTTGTTTGCCTAATGTAAAAAACACACTTTAGTTAGTCAAAAGTGAAACATAATCATAAATCAAGTAACTAGCTACAAGTAATTCTCACTTAAGCCCGTGTGTATCCCAACTCAAGCAGACTAGTCTACCTTTCGAATGCCACTAAAATTGCATTAGCTACCAGAAACAAATCTGACAACTAGCTACAAGTAATTATAATGTAATTCAAAGGCAGACAAGCCAGCTATGAGGAACACACACTAACACAATTTCAAAGTTGATAAAACACAGTCACCAAACTAATACAAAAACACGCAAGGCTGAAGTCCAAGCATCTCTGGAACAATGTTCAAATGTTGCAACAAAAGGAATCACAAGTTGAAAAATATAAAAACACCAAGTAATTTCAAAGTTGACTAACAGTCAAAGAGGAGAGCATTCCCAGTTTCATCGGTTAGTACCCAGAAAGAAGAGCAGAAAAGATAAGATTGGGAAGAGCTTCTGGGACCAGGTATACAGAAGATGAGACTAGGAAGGGCATCCAAGGCCAGATATTCAGTAGGAGTGGGCAGCTAAAAGCCTCAAAGTTTAAAAGCACAACAGGAATAGGGGAAGGTGGGAAAATTCAAGAGAGAGAATAAAAATATAATAAAATGAGAGCCTGCTCAGAAGGGATTTAAACACCTAGGCAAAGCACAGAAACCACTTGAAAATACTATACTATAAAGCACTACAACTATAACAATGCCTTTGATTAATAGCTTTAATTTCAAATACAAAACTATGATAGGAAGCACACAAAATGAATTTAAATGGCAAGATAAGTGCAGTATTTTAAATGTAGTTTCCCTGGATGCAAAATGTAGTCCAAATGCTTTGTTTTCAAGCTTCCAGCAGTCCAAAAAACTAAGACGTCTGACTGCTGGTGTAAGGCAAAATACCAGAGGGCAGTGTTAATTACCACAAGCTCTAATTACAATTCATATAACTGGCTAAAGAGAATTTTAAAGAAAAACTCCACCCTAGAACTCAAAAAAAAATTTTTTCATTGTATCTTTGTTCTCAAGCTATTTTATTGCCTCAAAATCACTCCAAGTGCTTCTTTTACAATTTTAATGTGTTTCCCTCAAAATAGCAACAATGAGGCCTGCCTTGGTATCGTGATCTTATTTTCTTGCTTTCATTCCTTCTTCCCAGACTACATTTCAAGTACTTTTATATGACTCATGCCAGACATAAGGTTCATAGGTAAGTACTAGGCTATCTGCCCAAGAGCATTTTTAAGCCTAGCCAGAATGTGTTGGCTTTTGCCACCCCCTTAGATTAGTTCCCTGTGCCTCTGTCCAGCAGAGTCATTAGTACCCTGCACCACTGTCCAGCAGAGCCACTGCAGTGATCCCCGGGGTAAATTTTCTGTTTCCCATCCACTCGTCAAGGTTTCTCTTTAAGAGTGTTAGTGAGGGGCTCTGCCTGATGTATACTGGAATCCTGTTCCAAAGCATGGGGAGTCTCTGGGACAGGAATCTATCCCTCCAGCATGTCCTATTTATTGTTGTGGTGAGGTTTATATCTCTAGTGTGTGTGGCTCTCCGGGATTTGTTTTTTTTTTAGGTGGAACATGTCCATCAATTCTGGGTTGGACATGGCCTTGTATGTCAGACAGAGATCACCTCTGAGTAAGCGGTATGCAACCAAGTACAGCTGGAGTTTCTTGAGTCGGGCTGCATAGGGCATCTGTTTGAGGCCAGTAATCCTCTTGGTGAGGTACTTTTGTGATCTTTCCAGCTATTGCAGGTGTCTTGTAAGGTACATCCCAAATGGGGCGTTGTATTCTATGATGGGTCCAATGAGTGATGAGTAGAGAGGCACAATAACCTCTTTTGTTCTAGATGAGAACCCTTTTGTGATTAGGTGGGCCACATAGAAGGATTTTCTAACCACCTTGGCAATATGATCAAAGGAGAGATTACTATCTACTTGGGTCCCCAAATCCCTTATTACATTTTCTGTATTTAGGGGACTACCACCTATGTGGTAGTTCGCGGGTACTTTATTTTTTCCAAAGGGGATGACTATGACTTTTTGGCATTTAGCTTAAGGTCATGATTTTGACACCAGGTATCCATCTCAGTGAGACCCTCCTGGAATGTGTCTGTATCAGCCGGAGAATCAATTATGGCCCCTAGTATGCAGTCGTCTGTGAACTTGGTCAGCCATAGTCTTCCTATGCTTGCCTGTACCTCTGAGAAGTATATACCGAACAGCAGGGGTCCTAGGACTGAGCCTTGGGGGATGCCACTTGTAACCGGTTTAGAGTCGGACGTAGAGCCTGCAACTCTCACCATGTGGGTTTTATCCATGAGCCAGTTGGCAACCCATTTCGTGACATAGGGGTTTATGTTCAAGCTGGTGAGCTTGTCTATAATACTAGAATGGGGAATGGTGTCAAAAGCCTTTGCGAAGTCTAGGTAGGCCGTGTGGACCTCCTTTCCCTCGTCTAATGCCTTGGTAACTGTCTCAAAGAAGTCCACCAGGTTTAGGAGGCAAGATCTACCCTTAACAAAGCCAAACTGGGTAGGGTCCAAGGTTTGGAGGTTCCCAATGTCTCTGTTAATGAGTTCCATAATGATGCGGTCCATAGCCTTGCAGACCAGGCTAGTCAGGCTTATAGGGTGATAGTTCCTGGGGTCCGTTGTGGCTCCACCTTTGTGGAGTGGGAAAACTGTTGCTGTGCACCACTCTGTGGGTACGTAGCCTGTAGAGAGGCTGAGTTTGAACAGTGTGTTTAGGGGAGAGTTTAGTTCATTTTGGAGCTCACCGTCCGGTCCCATTGAAGCTGTGTTTTTGGCTTTGGATGGAGCTGTTTTAACCTGTGTGTCAGTGACTGAAGGGGCCCTACATTCTTCTGGTATGGTTATGGGCCCTTTAGGGGGTGAGAGGGGGGTGAAGTTTGCACTAAACGAGTCTGCCAGAATGTTGGCAATATCAGTCGGTTCAGTGAATTTTGCGCCATTCTGCACTAACTCAGAGCAGATCTGAGAGTTTATAAATTCTAGGAAGCGTTGGGCAAGGGAGTTAGTACTTGAGTAGTTCTCCCAGTTTATGTTTGGGTAATTGAAATCACCCAGTATTAGGGTGTTTGGTAGGACCTTCATATTTCCCAGTGTCTCCAGAAATGTGGGATGTGGGTCCTGGGTCATGGTGGGTTATCTGTAGCAAGCTACAATTTGGATTGCAGTTTTGCCTGTTAGTTGCACATGGAGGAAGTGGTGGTGTTTTCTCATGCCATTTAAGACAGAATGACAGGACTGTGAAGCACCGTCATCTAAACACACCTTCTATAACAGAGCTACTACTGTATTTTTCTGACTGAGTCTCGTTTATGTTCTATGCTATAAATAGCTGTTAGCTACTTCCAGCAAAAGACAGTAAGTTGTTGTATGTTGTTGTATCTTTCGGCTTTTCCCAGTTAGGGGTCGCCATAGCGGAACTCCGGTCCGCTAATGATTGGCAGTAGATTTTCACATACCGAGTTGCCAGCTCTGACACACAACCTTCAATGAAGGTACGCCCATTCACACATGTCTCAACACAGAAGACGCTTTAGCTGAGAATCGAACAGGACAACGTCATACTGTGAGGCGACAACGCTACTGCAGCACCACCACCGCAGTCCCAGCAAAAAACAGTAAGTGAATAACAAATCTTTGTAAAGGGAGTCTTTTGTAGTCCTTAAAGAATTGACAGAGCTTCCCTCACACACTCATGCTGAAGTGTGAAAACTCTCTCTGCAGTAAATTATCCTTGCTGTATCATGATAAGTAGTAGGACTCCAAACTAAGTCTGCCTGCTACTTCCCAAAGCCTTCAGTGGGAAGTTTTTTTTTCTCTCTCAAGAATGATGCATAATTAAAATGTGCTTTACCAGTTCCTTAATTATTTCTGTCATGTTCACCTTCCTTTTTTCTCTATTTCATATTTAATTTATACTTGGTAACCAGGAAAGTGAACTGGTCCCAGGACCTTTTTCAGATATGACTTGGGCTACATTGGGAAAGATAAGTATTAAATGCACTTATCCTTAGCAATACAAAGAAAAAAATACTGACATAAAGACATTGACTAAGATTGCATTTGCAACACAAAGCCAATGTGTGACAGTGACGAAGTAAAACATTAATCATCATTCACTAAAATGTATACATTAATAATGTTTAACTCTACTATGTTGTTTATTATAACTAACTAATTGTATGCACCCATATTGCATATATATATATATATATGTATATATATATATATATATATATATATATATATATATATATAGAGAGAGAGAGAGAGAGAGAATAAAACCAGAGCACACCAGCCAAGTTCCCAATAACGAAAAATGCAAAGAATAGGAATGACACTGTGTAGGCGGAGAAGTTTATTAAAATGCAAAAACATAAAAATAATAAAACAAGGCAAGCGCTTTCACAAAATTGCTTCTTCAGACCATACAAACAACACTTTTTCAAATGCATTAAATACATTTCTCTATCCAATAAGACTTAAATTACCTAATTACTTACTTAAAACATATAGGTCTTCTTCGTTTTAAACTTGGTCTTAAAGAGACCTTATCATTAAAGCCCTGACATCTATCAGCTTGTAGGTTCAGTATCCAATACAACTCGCTATTTTCTGTAATATTTTTTAATATCTCCCACTTTCTTACCTAACTTAATTTCAATTACAATAAACTTAAAATAGTAATCCTCACCCTTATCCATAGCATGCTTTGCTACGGAATTTAAGATATTCCCCTATCCATACCTCTCAACTGGACAGATTTTCACAGAATGTCCAGATTTTTGTCTCGTATTTTTATAGGTTCATATGAGGTTACTAGGCTAGCAGGCCTAGAGTCCTTACAAGCCCAGCCACATTAATAAGGATAATTGGGGCAACTTACACTAACTCTTAATCCCAAGATCAACACCACCCCCCCCCCTTGTCTACAAGGGACACGGATGCCACCCCCGGGGTGAATCTGCAGTCTCACATCCATTTGTCCAGGTTGCTTTTGAATAGGGTCAGTGACGAGCCCTGCTTCACGTGAATTGGTAGTTTGCTCCAGAGGAGCAGCAGTCTCTGGAGACTGTCTCTCCAGCATGTTGTGTTAGTGTCACAGGCTAGGTTAAGGTTTGGTCTGTTTTTCATAAAATTGTGTTTCTCTGGCAAATTAATGGGCCAGATTCAGGAAGGCTTACACGGAGTTTAAGAGTAGTGTAAGCCTCCGTGTAAGCCTCCTGATTCAGCAACAGCCCAAATCTCCGTGTAAGAGACAGCTAACACGTCTCTTACACGGAGTGGGCGTGGAAATGCTCAATACCTCATTTGCAGCTCCAAGATATGCAAATGAGGTATGTGAGCGATCCAAAGCTTCCAAACCAGTCCGTGTAACGGACGTGTTGTTGCAGAAATGTACTCAGCTGACAACTGAGTACATTTCTGCAAATTAAAACGGAGCTATGTCAGCTCCAAATAAAGGGTGCATTTGTTATATTAAGCATGCCAATGGCCAAATATGTGGCCATTGGCATGAAAGTGTTGCAAAAAAGTTATATAACTTTTTTTTTTCACGGATTTATGTGTTTAACTGTAAGCACACCCGCAAACGGGTGCGCTACCTAAAACTGAAAACCGAAGCTTATAAGCCCACAATTGTGGGATTTATATATTACATGAAATGTCAATGGAGGACTTGCAGAGCAAAACAATATGGCCTCCGTTTAGTGGTTGTCAAGGGGAAGCTCCGTGTAAGATATGTAACTAAGCATTACTAGGCAATCCTATGTAAATGAGGCTTACAATACTGAATCACACTGCCACATAAGTAATGAGCACTTTCTGAGTCGTGTAAGAGTTAGAGAAGGGGACGGAACAGAGTACGAGGTAGGTGACATCATGGGGAAGGATAGAAAGAAATGTACCAGATTGGAGGGCAATGTAAGGTAAGAGATGACAGACAGACATCAGGGAGGGAGGTGTGTCCCAACAGAACACTGGGAATGTCAAGAAATTGAGGGCATACGCTATCCCTACACTCTAAGTTTCTTGATATACGTGCATGCGCTGGCAGCGCTGCGGTGAGGCAGGTTCTACTTGTGGAGTGTGTTGCAAACTGTTTACAACGGTTTGCTGGCGCACGTGTAAGGCGGTGTGTGCTTTTAGCATGAATCAGCCTAGCTAACACCGTGTAAGGATGTGTGCGCACGTGTAACACCGTGTAGGGATGTACACGCGTTTAAGTTACTGTGAGCGTGTTTAAGCTGGTGTGCACATTGCTCCCCCTCAGGAAACAGAGAGGAAATAGGAAACAACCAAAATACAGGGAAACTGCCAGAAGATACTACTAAAGTTAATTGGTGGAAACAATTAGAAGCAGGCAATTACACAGGCAGACTAGAAGCCCAACCCAGCACTTAAAACACAACAAAGTGCAGTGCAGGCTGTTTCTCACAAGAGATACTGCCAGAAACTAAGCTATCAGAGTTGAAACCTGAAAAGCTGAACTCAGAGCAGAAATGCTAGGGGCTGCCATAGCTGTTATAATCAGACATAGGCGAATTGCCGAGGGTGGTGATAATGCAGATGCTGACAGACAACCCAGAGTGAGGAGAAGGAGAAGAGTATACAGGCCTAGGGTCACCTACCATGGGTTACATGAGCTGGAGATAGTAGAGCTATAGAGTGGACAGAGAGCTCCTGCAGCAGATTGTTGAGCTGTGCAGGCCACGCCACACACAGAACCAACAGAGGGGAACCCATCCCAGTGGAAACCAAGGTATGTGTTGGCCTAAGAATACTAGCAACAGGTACCTTTCAGAGACCAACTGGCGATATGATGGGGATATCACAGGCATCAGCCTCCAGGGTACTGCACCAGTTCCTGGATGCCATGTCACCACATGTCAGTGATCATATATATGTCCCTAGTGACCGTGAGGTTGTGTCCAGCAATATGCGCCTCTTCCAGCAAATAGCGGGATACCCTGAGGTGCTGGGTGCAATAGACTGCACGCACATACGCATCAAGGCACCAGCCGTGAGCGGGTAGAGTCTACATTAACCGCAAGGGATACCCCTCCATCAACTGCCAGGTCGTGGTGTGATGCCCAGGGCATAATAATGAATGTGTGTGCTGGCTGCCCTGGTAGCTACCACGATTCCCACATCTGGCATCTGACGAGCTGTACCAATCATTTGCCAATGGGGACTTCCCACACGGACACCTAGTGGGGATGCTGGTTATGCACTTGAGCCGTGGCTGATGACACCCATCAGAAATGCACACACACCCGAACAGGAACGCCATAATGAGGCACACGCACAAACACGTAATATCATAGAGCGTGTGTTTGGCCTGCTCAAGTCACGGTTCCGTGTCTGGACACGCCTGGTGGAGCTTTGCAGTACACACCAAGTACATGTACCCAAATGATCATGATATGTGCTATGCTACATAATATGATCCCGCAGAAACAGCTGCAGGAGGACCAGCACAGGGCTGGGCCGAACATCCCCCCAGGATTGCCAAGGCCACCACAGGCAGGGGGTGACTTGGAGGAGGAACAACCTGACCTTGTCCCAGTAGGCAGAAGGAGGCGTGCCCAGTATGCCCTGGCCTTGGCAAAGAGGCAACGATAGCACATATGCTTGGTCAGTAGGAACACTGGGACCGATACCCACTCTGACTCACTCATACAGTAACAGGGATGCCTAACATGACACAACCTGCTTCCAAATGTACAGGGAGTGTAGTATGTGCATCCGACAGAGGCAGCCCTGCAGCACCACCCGAGGCATGAATGCCATGTGTTAAGTAATGTAATACCATGTATCATATGCACACCTGAGGACCATGACTAACATCCACCCTCACCAATCATAAACCACAAAATCACAAACCCACCTCATAGCTATCACAAGGGATAGGAACCTAGATGTAATGCTACCCAATGGCAAAGGTATAAACAGCAAGATGTGTGCAGTGTAAATGCACACAGTATAGGGAATGCACATATCAGTGCTGTAATAGAAAACAGGGTCAAAGCGCACATCAGCACCCTGACACTACCAGGGTCACACCTCATACAGTGATGTACATGTGCAAAAACATGGAACAAGATACAAAATGAGGGTGACTACCAATAAATGGCATGGATAACCACACACCCCTGTTGTTACCACAACAAGAACATGCATTAGCCATGGTCAAACACCAATGGCTAAAACTGACTACTACTATATAGCTTGCTGCAGACCACTGTCCTAATAGCAGCAACTGCCCCAGGCCTATGTTCACAGGTTCACAGGTTCATACTAGGCTATCTGCCCTAGGGCATTTATAAGCCTAGACCAGAGTTCCGTGGAGTCTGCCGCACCTTCACTCTGACGGATAATTTGCCCATTATATTGCTGTGCCTCTGACAAGCAGTGATACTGAGGTTATCCCTGGGGCATACCTGCAATCTCCCATCCATTGATTAAGATCTCACTTGAACAAAGCCAGTGAGGTACTCAGCCTCACATGTACCAGGATGTTGTTCCACAGCATAGGGACTCTCTGGTTGAAGAATCTGTCCTCCAGCACATCCTATTAATATCTGTGTTGAGGTTTAAATCTCCTGCCACTGTAGTTCTGATGGATGTAGAGGTCTTGAGGTGAAGCGTGTACATTAACTCAGGTTTGGACATGGCCTTGGATGTCAGGCACAGGTCACCTCTGAGCAGACGGTAAGTCACGAATCAAGCTGGAATTCCTCCAGTCGGGCAGCATAAGAAATATGTTTGAGACCCTTTCTCTTCCTGTCGAGGAATTTGTGGGCCCATCCAATTGCCATAGGTGTCGGGTCATATACATGCTGAATGGGGCATTGCACTCAATCAATGGTCCGATGAGTGAAGAGTACATAGGGACAATGACCTCCCTGGATCTAGATGTGAATCCCTGCATGATGAGGTGGGCAATGTAGAAGTTCTACCTAACTACCCTGGCAACGTGAGTGTCAAACAAAAGGTTACTCTCAACCTGGGTGCCCAGGTCCCTGATAACCTCCTGTGTGCTTAGAGGATTGCCACCTACATGGGAACTAGTGGTAACCTTGTTCTTCCCAAAGGGTATGGCTATGCATTGTTTAGTGTGTAATGTAAGGCCATGGCTCTGGCACCAGTTATCCGTGACTATGACACCCTTCTGAAGGATGTCTGTGTCAGATGGGTGTCCAACTATGGTTCCCAGTCTGCAGTCATCCTCAAACTTTGTCAGCCATAATCCTGCTGTGTTTGCTTGTACTTCTGAAAAGTAGATGCTGAGCAATAGTGGGCCCAGGACTGAGCCCTGTGGGACACCACTTGTGACAGTTGTGGAGTGTGACATGGCACCAGCAAGTCTGAACCTGTCTGTTCTGTCACGAGTCGGTTTGCAACCCATCTTGTGATGTATGGGTTCACATTTAAGCTGGTGATGTTTTCAATGATACCCAAGTGGGTATTGTGTTGAAAGCCTTTGCCAGGTCAAGGTAGGCTGTGTGGAGTGCCTTGCCCTTTGTCAATGGCCTTGGTGTCTGTTATGAAACAGTCAACCAAGTTTAAAAGGCATGATCTGCCCTCAACAAAGCCTAACTGGGTTGGATCTAATGTCTGCAAGTCCCTATGTCCTCATCTATGACTTCCATTATGATCTTCTCCATAGCTTAGCAGACCCTGCTTGTCAAGCTGATGGGATGGTAGTTTCCGTGGTCGGTGGAGGCACCCCCATGTGAAGTGGGTCCACCATTGACATATGCCACTCCTTGGGAACATATCCTGAGTTGAGGCTAAGATCATACAGCTGCCCTGACTGCGGGTTTAATTCTTGAGTGAGTTCATGGAGCACAAAACCAGGGACACCATCTGGTCCCATGGATGCTGCGTCCTTTCCCTTGGATAGAGCAGTTCCCACCTGAGCATTTGAGATGTTTGGCTACAATCCTCTTTCATACATATCTCTCCAGTTGTGGTGGAGGGGTGGGTGGAGAAATCTGCACTGAACCTGTCAGCCAGTATGTTGGCAATGTCTGTAGGTTCAGTGATATTTACAGCATTCTGAGCCTATTCTGAGCATATCTTGGAGTTTCCTCCCAGGTGTGTAACGTATGTATAAAAGGCCTCATTGTTGTCCCGTGAGCCCTTAGTGGGTTTACTCCCAATATTCGCCTTGGATGATTTCATGCGGGAACTCAGTGTTTCACCTATATTGAGCAGGGGTGTCTACCCTTCCACGGATATCGCTCTATCTTGTAGTACCTCCTTCCTTGTGTTGTAGTGCTTGTTTATGGCTGAGGTCCACCACACTGGACGCTTGCCTCTGGTACAACGAGTCTGTGTTTTGTTTGGGATTGCCTCATCCATGCAGTCTTGAAGGTGCTGGTAGGAGGCAGTTGTAAGTGATACAGTGGCTTGGGTAATGGTGTCTGCTGGGTTGGGGTTTTGAAAGAGACCACAACAGTCATTAGAAGTGTGTAGTCGGCTTCTGGGAGGCTCTGCACTGTGGTCTTTTCTATCTGGGGTGGCGGTGGGATGTGGACTTCCACTGAGAGTAGGTCATGATCTGATCTCACCAATGATGGGTATACCTCTGGTGTTGAACATTGTGAGCCCATGTTTGTGATGATGAGATCTACTATGTTGTCTCCTCTTGTGGGGATGGTGACTAGTTCTTCCATGGCATGTGAGTGTATGAACTCTAGGAACCTGTGGGCTAGAGTGTTGTGGCTGTAGTACTGATCCCAGTCTATATTTGGATAGTTGGGATCACCCAGTGTGATGGTGTTTGCAGGTACATGTATCCCCGCCACTGTTTTCATGAAAGCTCTGTGAGGTACCTGAGTTTCAGAGGATGGCCTGTAACATGCTACAAACTTCAGAGCAGTCTTGCCTATGGTTAATTGCACCCGGATGGTGTCCAATGCATCGTGTGTTGCCACCAACCATGAGGTGAGGGTGTCCTTGATGAATATTGCTATTGCCACCCCTCATAGTGGTAATATGTGTACTGCATAGATACGAAATATTGTGCCTCTGACTTAGTAGTGACACATTATGACCACCTTACATAATTGAATGATGTGACTATGCCTCTGTCCAGTCTGTGCCCCTGTCCACATGCAGCTGTCCAGATGTCTCTTGAAGAGAGTCAGTGAGGTACTCTGTCTAACATGAACTGGGATACTCTGCTAGAGTTTGAGATGCCTCTGAGTTATGACCCTGTCCCTTCAGCATGTCCTATACATGTATGTGCTGAGGTTCAAATCTTTAGCTCCCATGTTTCTGGTGGATGTGGATTGCTTGCAGTGGAGCATGTCTACCAAATCCTAATCGGACATGGTCTTGTATGTCAGGCATAGGTCACCTGTACGTATGTGGTATGACACTGAAAAAGCTTGTGTTTAGTTATTCTGGAAGTATATGACATGTGTTGTAGATCCCTGATCTTCATGGTAAGGTACTTGTGGGGTCTCTCCAGCTGCTGCAAGTGCTGGTTGAGGTACATACCAAATGGGGCGTTGTATTCAAGCATGGGCCTGATAAGGAGAAGTATAGTGGTACAATGACCTCCTATGGTCTGGATGGAATACCCTCCATGATAAGGTGGCCAAGATAGAAAGTCTGTCAAACAACTTTGGCAACATGGGTGTCAAATGAGATGTCACTATCTACATGTGTCCCCAGCTGTCTGATTTGTTTCCTGTACTCATTGGGTTGCTGTCTATGTACAGATCTGTGGGTACTGTGTTCCTCCCAAAGGGGATGGCTACACATCAGTCGCAGTCAGTTTTAGGCCATGAGTCCAGCACCAGCTATCTGTCAGTGTGACGGCAGTCTGTAGGATGTGTGTGCTGGCTGATGTATTCACTATGGTGCCCAGGTTGCAGTCATCTGTAAACTTTGTCGGCCACAACCCTCCTATGTTTGCTTTCACATCTGAAAAGTAAATACCAAATAAGAGAGGTCCCAGGACACAACCTTGTGGGACACCACTTGTGACTGGCTTGAACCTGACAAGGCACCTGCAATGTTGACATTATGGGTTCTGTTTCTGAGCCATTTTGCAACCTATGCTGTGACATATGGTGTTATATTTCAGCTGTTGAGCTTGTCTATGATGCCTGAGTGGGGTATTGTGTCAAAGGCCTTAGCCAAGCGCAGGTAGGTTGTGTGGACTGTGTAGCCCTCATCAACGGCTCTACTGACAGTTTCAAAGTAGTCAACTTGGTGCAAAACACAGGATCTGCACTGTACAAAGCTGAATTGGGTGTGATCAAGGGTCTGTAGGACACCAATGTCTCTGTGTGGAAGCTCCATAATGACCCTTCACAAAGCTTTGCAGACAAGGCTGTTTAAGCTTGTGTGGTGGTAGCTGCCAGGGTCTGTGGAGGCATCTCCTTTGTGGAGTGGGACCACTGTTGCCGTACGCCAGTGTTCAGGTACAGATCCTGTAGCAAGGCTAAGGTTAAATAGGATCTGCATATACAGGTTTATCTCCATCTGTAGTTCACATAGCATGCAACTGGGGATACCATCAGGTCCCATTGATGCTGTGTACTGCCTTTGCTGACTGCGGCTCTCACATGGACATCCAGGATGACAGTGAGGTTACATACAGCTGTGATAACTATCATGTCTTGGGGTGAGGGAGGGGGTACATTGCACTGAACTGGTCTGCCAGGGTGTCAGTAATATCTGTCAGGTCCCTGGGATATAAGTTGTTGTGTACCAAATCTGAGCATATATGAGGGTTCCCACCCAGGCCAGACATAACTGAAGAAAGCAGTGTGGTTACCTTCATCGTCTGTGGTGATTTATGTCCCCAAGTTGAACTTGGGTGTCTTTATGTGAGAATGTAGCTTTCTACTACTGCTGATCACAGCTGCCTTACATTCTGGAGATGTAGCTCTGTCTTGCATTAGTATCCTTCATCTGTTATACAGTTTGTTTATGGCTGGGGTCCACCAGACAGGCCACTTTCCCTTGGTGGTGAAGGTGTCATTCTCATTTGTGATTGCATGGTCCATGCTTACTCGGAGATGTCCGTAGAAAGTGTCTGTGCAGGAGTCACCATTGTGTGTTGTGGTTTCCACTGGCCCAGTGGGCTTAATGGATACCATCTCAGTCCGAAGAAGTGTGAAGTCAGCTTCTGAGCTGTTTGTCACTATACCCTGGTATCATACTAGCACTGACACAGGTGTAAACAATTCCCCAGAATCCATCAAACAAAATGGACATGCAGGCTTACAGATGCCCTAGGGGGTAGCCTAGTATGAACCCATTATGATACAGATTGTACAGGACACTACAGATAACCCCAAGGCTGTTGCAAATGATGGTAGTAAGCATGTTGTTGATTCCTGATATGCTCGGATCACACCGATATTACAAATAACATACCAGACACACACAGGTATGGCCAACATACATCCTGACATGTGCAGTGCAAACCCCCATAATGCCAAATACCTTCCCAGCCGCCTGCCGCCTCCCTCACATTCTGTCACCCTTACCACAGGGTACGCACTCCAAAGAGCAGTGTACAACAACAGTGGGTGTTCTCAACAAAGGTGTCTCCTGAATGGATAGGAAAACAACCACCACAGAATCATGAGAGGTTTGGTCTGCACAGCTATGGAAAGGACCAGCATGTACCACAGACATAATGATATTGTGGATCTATTGACACCCGACCCTACCCAGTGTGGGTTTACAAAGTGCAGACCCCACCCCTAAACATGTGTGACTCAGTTGAAACAGTACTTGAAGTCAGTGATGAGGGCAATGTGGTCCACACAGTGTAGCCGGACCTTGCAAAGCCTTCTGTACAATACCCTATGTGTTCCGTATAGATTTGCTCACCAGCTGATATATACACCCCAATGTCATGGGAGGGGTTGCAAACCAGACCAACGACAGAACTGACATGGTCAGACATGCAGCAGCCATGTCAGACTACAAACCACATATAACAGGCATCCCACAAAGCTTGGTCCTGGGACCTTCACCATCTGGTATATATGCCCCATAGGTACAGGCCAACAAGTAAGGACTGTGCTGGAACATGTTTGTAGAGGACAACAAGCCGCCTGACATATCTGATACACCAGCTGACACAAGCATCCCATAAAAGGGCCACATAGAAACAGACAGCTGGTGCCATAGCCATGTCAGCATGTTAAATGGTGAAAACAGTATAGTCAGCCTCTGTGGATAATCCAGTAAGTGACCACCAATTCCCACATAGGTGTCGCACCCATGACATACCTAACATGTAATGCCAGAATGGGGACACAAGGTGATAGATATCCTGCATTGGACAAAATGTGGCTGTAGGGTTAACAGCAACAATCCATATACCAACCTAATCATGAGGGTTATGACATCTAGCTAAGGGGAGGTCATTGTGGTTTTGCAGTTATCTTTCAGCAGCATTACAAATGACCACAACAGCGCCTGTGTGGTGTACCTCAGCAGATACATTCAGCAACTGTAAAGTCCACAACAGTACCTCACCAGGAGTATCAAAGAGCTGGAACACATGTAATGTGTCGCCTGATTAAACAGAATGCAGTTCCACACACTGCCATGCTGGCCACCCAGACACAAGCTGTGCCTGATGTAGAAAGCCATGTCCAAGCTGTCAGCAATGCACATGCCGTACCTTGTACAATGTGAATGGCAGGGAGATATGCACATGAGGGACCTGAACCCCAGCACTGACATACATAGGACAAGCTGTACTGCATTATCCATAACACAGAAGCCACCACCACGCATGAGTAAACTACCAGTACAGGTCATCCATAGAGTCACTCATTTATTCTACTCAACAGGGATCCTAACGAGTGGATGGGAGATGGTAGGTATACCCTGGGTATCAATGTTGTGTCACAGGTAGACAGAGGCACAGTATACAAAACAAGACATATGTCATGCCAAACTGCACTTATGATGTGTTGATGGACAAACACACTATCCAATAACCATTAGAAATGGCCTTGGGCACATCGGTAGTGTTTGCCAATGTACACCCATGTTGTGGAATACACTACTGCAGTTGGTTGAGGCCGTTGTAAGTAGTTCACATCTGAACATAATGCAACATGGTCAGATAGGTTCATAGGTTCATACTAGGCTATCTGCCCCAAGGCAGTTCTAAGCCTAGTCCAGAGTCTGGTTGCGTACGCCACCCCTTATATGGAAACAGTACTGTGCCCATTAGTTTGACGTGCCTGTCTCCAGCAGTGACACAGTGACGATCCCCGGGGTAAACCTATGATTTCCCATCCACAGGTCAGGATACCTCTTGAACAGAGCCAGCAAGGTGCTGTGACTCACATGGACCGTGATTGTATTCCACAGCATAGGGAGTCTCAGAGTGATAAATCCACCCCTCCAACATGTCCAATGTACATCCCTGCTACGGTGGAAGTCACTTGCACTAGTGGTTCAGGTGGATCTGAAAATTTTGAGGTGGAGCATGTCCATTAATCCCTGGTTGGACATGCTTGCATGTCATGCACATGTCACCTCTAAGCAGACAGTATGTGACTGAATAGAGCTGTAGTGTTTTCAATCTGGCAGCATATGACAGATGTTGGAGACCCTTTATCCTTTTGTTGGGCGACATTCAGGGTCTCCACACTTGCTGCAGATGTCAGGTGAGATACATCCAGATAAGGCAGTGTACCAGATCACCGGTCCGATAAGTGAAGAGTACAGGGGAACAATGACCCACTAGATCTGGATGTGGATCCCTTCCTGATCATGTGGACAATGTAGAAGGTCCTACTAGCCACTTTAGCAATGTGAGTGTCATCAGAACAGTGACTGTCAACCTGGGTCCCCAGGTCCATGATAACCTTCCTGTGCTTAGAGGATTGCCACCTATATGGTAGCTTGGGGTTACCTTGCTTTCCCTGAAGGGTAGGACTACACATGTTTTGCAAGTTGACTTCAGGCCATGGCTCTGGCACCAGCTATCAGTGTCCGTGAGCCCCTTCTGAAGGATATCCGTGTCTGATGCACTGTCCACTATGGCACCCAGTGTGCAGTCATCTGCAAACTTTGTCAGCCAAAGTCCTCCCATGTTGGACTGTACTTCTGAGAAGTAGATAACAAACAATAGGGGCCAAGGACTGAGCCCTGTGTGAGACCACATGTGACTGGCATGGTGTCTGACATAGTGCCAGCAACTCTAACCCTGTGGGTCCTGTCTGTAAGACAGTTTGAAACCTGATCTTGTGACATATGGGTGTACATTTCTGTTGGTAGGGTTTCCTACAATACCTGAGTGGGGTATTGTGTTGAAAGGGTTTTCAAGGGCAAGGTAGGCTCTATGGACTGCCTTTCCCTCATCAATGGCCTTAGTTACTGTTTTGATAATGTCAACCAAGTACAAAAGGCATGACTTGCCCTTGATCAACACAAACTGGGACAGGTACAATGTCTGCATGTCCTCCATATCTTTCTTCATGAGCTCCATTGTGATCCTCTCCATAGCTTTGCAGACTACACTTGTTGCTTATGGGGCAGTAATTACCAGAGTCCATAGAGGCACTGCCTTTAGGCAGACATGCACAACTGGACCCTAAAGAGGCTGTTGTGCACAGTATGGAAATGTAAATCAGTGATAGGACTAAAGCCCAGGATAATGTCCACCACAGTGAAAGTACTGAACCACTACACTATACAGTACAACAGTGCTAGGTCAGTATGAATGGATGTTAACAATTGTATGCAAAGTATCCCATGCAAAAGCTGCAGGCACAGTATAATCCCTGTTGTGTTCACAGGAAGCATCTGGACAGTAACTACACAACATGTCACAGAACACACAACCTTAAACAGGAGTTATTTGTTGGAGTTCACACTCATCCACAACTGTGATGGGCTGCATAATTCAACATATGGAAAGCTCACACTGGGCATGCTCACACACTTTGATAAATGAGACATCATTCACACAACATGCCATGGGAAGGCTGAAGTGGGCATGCTCACACACTTAGTTCAAATGTTCCTCTTAACAACTGTGAAAACACACCACAGGATGCACATTCCCCATTCCAAACAATGAAGATGTCAGCACCCTATAAGTAGATCAGTAGAAATGCTACCTCCCAGTAATCCGAATAGCGCTCTGCTAATGCGCCTGTCTCTAGTGTCATAACATAGTTAGGTAGGGGTTTGAATCCAGCAAGTGGCATGTGTGTGTGTGAATGGGGGTAAGTGTCTGTATAAGTGTGTATGAGAAGCACATCCCTTTTGGCAACTGTGGAAACACACCACAGGGAGCTCATTCCACTTTCTAAACACTGATGATGTCAGCACCCTATAAGTAGATCAACTGAAATGAAATCTCCTAGAAATGTGAATAGCGCGCTCCGCTAATGCGTCCGTCTCTACTATCATAACATAGTTAGGTAGGGGTTTGAATCCTGCTACTGGAATGTATGTGTGTTAGTATGAGTGGGGTTTGTGTGTGTGCATAACGCTGTGGAGGGAAGGTGCCTTTTGCCAACTGGGAGAACACACTACAGGGTGCACATCCCTCTTCGTAAACACAGATGATGTCAGCACCCTCTAAGTACAGCATTGGAAAAGATTGCTCCTACTAATGCAAATAGCACACTCTGCTAATGTGTCTGCCTTTAGAGTCATAACACATCTAGGTAGGGGTTTGGACCTTGCAAATGGAATGTATGCGTTTTACTGTGGGTGGGGTTGGTGTGTGTGCACAATGGCGGGGGTGGGATGTCTCTTTTGCCAAATGGGGCTATGCACTGCAGGGTGCACATTTCCCTTAACAAACAGTGATGTTGACAGCACCCTGTACAAACAGAACAACACAGAAGGTGTTGTTACCAATGATGCATGTAAGGTTACACTTCAAGTAATGTCCACAAAACAAAGTAGGATAAACAAATGCTCCTTTTACTCTATCCAAACAACATGGCAACAGACAACTGACACTACTCAGTATAGTGCTACATGCTACTGTAACATGCAGATGTACCAGAATATACCTAGATAGTGTTTTGAAGCCTGAATGTGGCAAGTGTGTGGATGTGTTATGTTACTGTGTGTGCATTTCCGTATGGAAAACATGTTTGAGATATTGGCAATATTGTTGCAGACAGTTTAGGTGCAGATATCCCCCCCCCATTCTCCTACACAAGTGGAATTAGTTATCACAGATGACTGTAACCTCCCTATCCTCTCACATGTCCAGGTGAGGGCCACCCTCAACATTGCAGGACACATAGCATCACTGTTACAGAATGGTATCCCTGGATGTGTGCTACATTCACCCCAGGAGGACATGGCACCACATTACAGACTGATATTACTCCCTGGCCATACTACAGGATGTGTACCTGAAGAGTGCCATACATACACAGTGGTCCCACACCAATGAGGAGTAACCTCTACTGACCCTGGTATGTACTGCATCATATGCACAACTGGCCTTCTGTTCTAAGCTACGGAAGTGTCACGTGGGCAACATGTACAGCAATATTACATATGTGTATATTTCAGGACTATGCACACAAAACCTCTCTCATGGACAGAGCTATAGATAGTGAACTATGATACATTTGGAGGTGTCACAGTAAACACAGTATTAACCTGCTACTTTGCATTACCTGTGTTTGTGGCAGCTGTTGCTGTGTCAGTGGTGCTTGCTTGCTGCTTGCTGTTTGCTACTCATGGTTTTGCTGCTGGCTGTCTGTATATTTTCTCTCTCTCTCTCTCTCTCTTTCTCATTAGGTTTGTGCAATGACTGTATTGCATGAGTGGAGTGTGGGTACTGAATGCTTTTGTAGGTATCTGCATAGGTCCATGTGATGGCCCCTGCACCAATTGTAAGGCAGCATTTGCTAATTGCATGCAGCCAGGTGTGTGTTGATTGCATGTCTCACTGTGATTTCAGGACACTGCTATAAAAAGGTATGTGAGATAGGCGTAGCCCTTTCAGATTGTAGGGCGTGGACGATGCTGGTATGCTGTTGACAGTGTTCTGTGAGTGTGAAGGTTAGTATGGGAATCCAGTGATTTGGCCATTAAAACTTTGCCTCACATGCTTTGGATGGTACATCTCCTATATTGCCTTTATACTCATTCCTACTATTGACTGTTCTATTTATTTTAGCAGAGTGCTTTTGTATGGCTGTCATGGCTTAGTGGTAGGTCATACAGACTAATGTTACCAAGGTCCTGGGTTCGAGACTGGCAGTGGGAATTTATTTTTGTCTCCAGACTTTCAAAATGAGTACAAGACATGTCAATCAAAGTGCCATAAAGGCACTTTTAAGCACTTTAAACCAGGTCTGCACTCGTTAGCATGAATGAAGAAGGAGGCGTGCCCAGTATGGCCTGGCCTTGGCAAAGAGGCAACGCATAGCACATATGCTTGGTCAGTAGGAACACTGGGACTGATACCCGCTCTGACTCACTCATACAGTAACAGGGATGCTTAACATGACACAACCTGCTTCCAAACGTACAGGGAGTGTAGTATGTGTATCCGACAGAGGTGGCCCTGCAGCACCACCTGAGGCATGAATGCCATGTGTTAAGTAATGTAATATCATGTACAATATGCACACCTGAGGACCCCAACTAACATCCATATCCACTCATATGACCCTGTGGAAACAGCTGCACATCATACAGTGATGTACATGTGCAAACACATGGAACAAGATACAAAATGAGGGTGACTAGCAATACATAGCATGGATAACCACGCACCCATGTTTGTACCACAACAAGAAGCAACATGGAATAGCCATGGTCAAAACCAATGGCTAAAACCGACTACTACTATATAGCTTGCTGCAGACCACTGTCCTAATAGCAGGAACTGCCCAAGGCCTATGTTCACAGGTTCATACTAGACTATCTGCCCTAGGGCATTTATAAGCCTAGCCCAGAGTTTTGTGGCTTCTGCCACCCGTGCAAGTTGATGGATAATATGCCCATTATTTTGCTGTGCCTCTGTCAAGCAGTGATACTGAGGTTATCCCTGGGGTATACCTGCAATCTCCCATCCATTGGTCACAATCTCACTTGAACAAAGCCAGTGAGGTGCTCAGCCTCACATGTACCAGGATGTTGTTCCACAGCATATGGACTCTCTGGGTGAGGAATCTGTCCCTTCAGCACATCCTATTAATATCTGTGTTGAGGTTTAGGTCTCCTGCCCTTGTAGTTCTGATGGATGTACAGGTCTTGAGGTGAAGCATGTTCATTAATCCTGGGTTGGACATAGTCTTGTATGTCAGGAACAGGTCACCTCTGAGCAGACAGTAAGCGACTGAATACAGCTGGAATTCCTTCAGTCGGGCAGCATAAGAAATATGTTTGAGACCCTTTCACCTCCTGTCGAGGAATATGTGGGCCCATCCAATCTGAATGGGGCATTGTATGCAATCATTGGTCTGATGAGTGATGAGTACAGGGGAACAGTGACCTCCCTTGATCTAGATGTGAATCACTGCATGATGAGGTGGCCAATGTAGAAGGCCTTCCAAACTACCCTGGCAATGTGAGTGTCAAACAAAATGTCACTGTCAATCTGGGTGCCCAGGTCCCTGATAATGTACATTGTGCTTACAGGATTGCCACCTAGATGGGAAGTAGTGGTAACCTTGTTCTTCCTGAAGGGTATGGCTATGCATTGTTTAGTGTGTAATGCAAGGCCATGGCTGTGGCACCAGTTAGCCGCCTCTATGAAACCCTTCTGAAGGATGTCTGTGTCAGATGGGTTTCCAACTATGCTTCCCAGTTTGCAGTCATCTTCAAACTTTGTCAGCCATAATCCTCCTGTGCTTGCTCGTACTTCTGAAAAGTAGATACTGAACAAATGTGGTCCCAGGACTGAGCCCTGTGGGACACCACTTGTCACAGCTCTGGAGTGTGAACTGGCACCAGCAACTTTGACCCTGTGTGTTCCGTCACTTAGCCAGTTTGCAACCCATGCTGTGATGTATGGGTTCACAATTAAGCTGGTGATGTTTTCAATGATACCTGAGTGGGGTATTGGTGAAAGCCTTTGCCAGGTCAAGGTAGGCTGTGTGGACTGCCTTGCCCACGCCAATGGCCTGGGTGAGTGTTTTGAGAAAGTCAACCAAGTTTAAAAGACATGATCTGCCCTTGACAAAGCCAAACTGGATTGGACCCAATGTCTGCAAGTCCCCTATGTCTTCATTTAGAATTCCCATTATGATCCTCTCCATAGCCTAGCAGAACAGGCTTGTCAAGGGATGGGATGGTAGTTTCTGGGGTTGGTGGAGGCACCACCTTTGTGAGGTGGGTCCACCATTGATGTATGCCACTCCTTGGGAACATATCCTGAGGTGAGGCTAAGATTAAACAGCTGCCCTAACTGCGGGTGTAATTACTCATTGAGTTCATGGAGCACACAACCGGGGACACCATCAGGTCCCATGGATAAAGTGTTTTCTGCCTTGGATTGAGCAGTTCCCACCCCAGCAGTGGAGATGTTTGGGCGGCTACAATCCTCTGGTGCATACCCCCAGTTGGGGAGGGGAGAAATCTGCACTGAACCTGTCAGCCAGTATGTTGCCAATGTCTGTAGGTGCAGTGATATCAACATCATTCTGAACTAAGTCTGAGCATATCTGGGAGTTTCCTCCCAGGTTTCAAACATAGGTAAAAAAGGCCTCATGATTGTCCCTGAGTCCTGAGTGGGTTTACTCTCTAAACATGCCTCGGATGATTGTATGGGGAACCCAGCGTTTTACTCACAATGAGCAGGGTGTCTTCCCCCATACGGATTACACTCTATCGTGTAGTAGCTCCTTCCTTGTGTTGTACAGCTTGTTTATGGCTAGGGTCCACCAGACTGGATGCTTGCCTGTGGTACAAAGAGTCATTATTATTTTGGATTGCCTGAACCATGCAGTCCTGGAGGTGCTGGTAGAAGGCATTTCTAAGTGATACAGTGGCTTGGGTAATGGTGTCCACTGGCCTGGCGGCCTTGAAAGAGACCACACCAGTGCTCAGAAATGTGAAGTCGGCATTTGACAAGGTCTTCACCGCTTCCTTTCCCATCTGGGGTGTGGGTGGGATGTGGACTCCCACTGAGAGTAGTCCATGATCTGATCTCACCAATGATGGGTATACATCTGGTGTTGAACAGTGTGACCCCATGTTTGTGATGATGTGTTCTAGTATGTTGCCTCCACTTGAGGGGATTGGGACCAGTTGTTCCATGGCATTTCAGTGTATGAACTCTTGGAACCTTTGTGTTAGAGTGTTGTGGCATGATTAGTGATCCCAGTCTATATGTGGATAGTTGGAATCACCCAGTAGGATGGTGTTTGGAGATACATTTATCCCCTTCAGTGTTTGCAGGATAGCTGTGTGAGGTACCTGAGTTTGAGCGGGTGGCATGTAACATGCTACAAACTGCAGAGCAGTCTTGCCTACGGTCACTGGCACCTGGATGGTCTCCGATGCATAGTGTGTTGCCACCAACCATGAGGTGAGGGTGTCCTTGATGAATATGGACACCCACCATCCTTCTTGTTGTTGTCGGGATGCTGGTGCCGGAATGCATGAGATGAGGTAACACCCGATAGTGCTGGGGTGCTGTCAGAAACTGTGAACCAGGTTTCAGGCACAGCACAGACATCAATGTGCTACATACTGAGAAGGGCATAGAGTGTGTGCAGCTTGAGGTAGAGACCTTGGGCATTGAGCAGCATCAGTCGTAGTGTCTTTCCTTTACTGTGTTCTAGGGTGGTAGGTGTAGAATCCTATTTCCAGTTGTGATTGTATGGTCCATGCTGTCTGACATCTAGCTAAGGGGAGGTCATTCTGGTTTTGCAGTTATCTTTCATCACCAGTAGAAATGACCACAACAGCCCCTGTGGGGTGTACCTCATGCACACACATCCAGCACCTGTAAAGTCCACAACAGTACCTCACCAGGAGTATGACAGAGCTGGAACACATGTAATGTGTAGTCTGATTAAACAGAGTGCAGCTCCACACACTGCCATGATGTCCACCCAGATGCAAGCTGTGCCTGACGAGAAAGCCATGTCCAAGCTGGAATCAATGCACATGCTGCACCTTGTACAATCTGAATGGCAGGTAGCTATGCACATGAGGGAACTGAACCCCAGCACTGACATATATAGGACAGGCTGTACTGCATTATCCAAAACACAGAAGCCACCCCCACACATGAGTAAACTAACACTACAGGTTGTCCATAAAGACACTGGTTGAGTCCCCTCAACAGGAATCCTAATGAGTGGATGGGAGATGGGAGGTTTACCCTGGGTATCAATGTTATGTCACAGGTAGACAGAGGCACAGTATACTAAACAAGACATATGACATGTCCAACTACGCTTACAATGTGTTGATGGACAAACACATTCTCCGACTAGCATTAGGTCAAGATACCTCTTGAACACAGCCAGCAAGGTGCTCTGCCTCAAATGGACCAGGATTGTATTCCACAGCATAGGGAGTCTCCGAGTGATAACTCCATCCCTACAACATGTCCAACATACATCCCTGCTAAGGTGTCAGTCACCTGCACTAGTGGTTCAGGTGGATCTTCTGAGTCTGAGGTGGAGCATGTCCATTAATCTCTGTTTGGACATGGCCTCGCATGTCAGGCACATGTCACCTCTAAGCAGACGGTATGTGAGTGAATAGAGTGTGAGTGTCTTCAATCTGGCAGCATATGACAGCTGTTGTGGTTCCTTGATCCTTTAGGTGGGGGACAGTCAGGGTGTCTCCAATTGCTGCAGATGTTTGGTGAGATACAGCCAGAATAGGGCATTTGACTTGATCACCGGTCTGATAACTGAAGAGTACAGGGGAACAATGACCCACTAGATCTGGATGTGAATCCCATCCTTATCAGGTGGGCAATGTAGAAGGTCTTCCTAGCCACTTTAGCAATGTGAGTCTGAGAAGAATGGCGACTGTCAACCTGGGTCCCCAGGTCCGTGATAACCTCCTCTGTGCTTAGAGGATTGCCACCAATATGGTAGCTTGGGGTCACCTTGCTTTTCCTGAAGGGTATGTCTACACATGTTGTGCACTCTGACTTCAGGCCATGGCCCTGGCACCAGCTATCAGTTACTGTGAGTCCCTTCTGAAGGATATCTGTGTGTGATGCACTGTCCACTATGGTGCCCAGTGTGCACTCATCTGCTAACATTGTCATCCAAAGTCCTCCCATGTTGGCCTGTTCTCATGGGAAGTACATGACAAACAATGGTGGCCAAGGACTGAGCCCTGTGTGACACCACCTCTGACCAGCCTGAGTCTAACATAGTGCCAGCAACTCTAACCCTGTGGGTCCCGTCCTTAAGCCAGTTTGCAACCCATCTTGTGACATATGGGTTTACATTTCAGTTGTGAGGGCTTTCCACAATACCTGAGTGGGGTATTGTGTTGAAAGTGTTAGCAAGGCCAAGGTAGGTTGTATGGACTGCCTTTCCCCAACAATGGCCTAAGTGACCAATTTGAAGATGTCAACCCAGTACAAAAGGCATGATCTGCCCCTGACCAAGCCAAAATGGGATGGGTACAATGTCTGCATGTCCCCTATATCTTTGTTTATGAGCTCAATTAGGATCCTCTCCATAGATTTGCAGACTACACTTGTTAAGCTTATGGGGCAGCAATTAACAGGGTCTGTAGAGGCACTGCCTTTGTGCAGATGTGCACAACTGGACCTTAACCAGCCTGTTGTGCACACTATGGAAATGTAAATCAGTGATAGGACTGAAGCCCAGGATACTGACCGCCACAGTGAAAGTACTGAAACACTACACTAGACAGTGCTACAGTGTTAGGTCAGTATGAACGGATGTTGACAATTGTGTGCAAAGTATCCCATGCAAAACCTGCAGGCACAGTATACTCCCAGTTTTGTTCACACAAAAGCATTCGGACAGTAACTACACAACATGGCACAGAACACACAACCATAAACCGGAGGTATTTGTTGAAGGTCACACTCATCCACAAATGTGATGGGCTGCAGAGTTCAACATATGTAAAGCCCACACTGGGCATGCTCACACACAGATAAATGAGACATCTTTCACACAACATGCCACAGGAAGGCTGAACTGGGCATGCTCACACACTTGGTCCAAATGTTACCCCTAGCAAATGTGAAAACACACCAGAGGATGGTCCCCTTTCTAGACACTGATCATGTAAGCACCCTATAAGTATATTGGAGACAAGGATTCTCTCAGTAATCCGAATAGCCGTGTGCTAATGCGTCCGTCTCTAGTGTCATAACATAGTTAGGTAGGGTTTGAATCCAGCAGGTGGCAAGTGTGTGTGAAGGGGTAAGTGTGTGTGTGTGTATGAAAGAAACATCCCTTTTGGCAACTGGGAAAACACACCACAGGATGATCATTCCACTTTCTAGACTCTGATGATGTCAGCACCCTATAAGTATATTGGAGGAAAGGATTCTCTCAGTAATCCGAATAGCTGGCCTGTGCTAATGCGTCCGTCTCTAGTGTCATAACATAGTTAGGTAGGGGTTTGAATCCAGCAGGTGGCAAGTGTGTGTGAAGGGGGGTAAGTGTGTATGAAAAACATCCCTTTTGGCAACTGGGAAAACACACCACAGGATGATCATTCCACTTTCTAAACTCTGATGATGTCAGCACCCTACAAGTATATCAGGGGAAAGGACATTCGCAGTAATGCGAATAGCGCTGTGCTACGCGTCCGTCTCTAGTGTCATAACATAGTTAGGTAGGGGTTTGAATCCAGCAGGTGGCAAGTGTGTGTGAAGGGGGGTAAGTGTGTATGAAAAAAAAACATCCCTTTTGGCAACTGGGAAAACACACCACAGGATGATCATTCCACTTTCTAAACTCTGATGATGTCAGCACCCTACAAGTATATCAGGGGAAAGGACATTCCCCAGTAATGCGAATAGCGCTGTGCTAATGCGTCCGTCTCTAGTGTCATAACATAGTTAGGTAGGGGTTTGAATCCAGCAGGTGGCAAGTGTGTGTGAAGGGGGGTAAGTGTGTATGAAAAACATCCCTTTTGGCAACTGGGAAAACACACCACAGGATGATCATTCCACTTTCTAAACTCTGATGATGTCAGCACCCTACAAGTATATCGGGGAAAGGACATTCCCAGTAATGCGAATAGCGTGCTGTGCTAATGCGTCCGTCTCTAGTGTCATAACATAGTTAGGTAGGGGTTTGAATCCAGCAGGTGGCAAGTGTGTGTGAAGGGGGGTAAGTGTGTATGAAAAAAACATCCCTTTTGCCAACTGGGAAAACACACCACAGGATGATCATTCCACTTTCTAAACTCTGATGATGTCAGCACCCTACAAGTATATCAGGGGAGAGGACATTCCCCAGTAATGCGAATAGCGCTGTGCTAATGCATCCGTCTCTAGTGTCATAACATAGTTAGGTAGGGTTTGAATCCAGCAGGTGGCAAGTGTGTGTGAAGGGGGGTAAGTATGTATGAAAGAAACATCCCTTTTGGTTACTGGGAAAACACACTACAGGATGCACATACCCATTTCTAAACGATATCACAATTATGTATGGCTTTTGATTACAGACATGCCATGTGTGTTGTGCACACACAGAATGCCCATGTGTGTGGGTTGTCCCTCACAATAATGCATGACATTGATTACACCGGTTATGGCAATGAACACATGATGTATGTGTGTGCCAAATACACATATGTACCTGAGACTTTCAATATTTACCATGTGTGATGCCTGCCACATGTGAATACATGGTATATGCACAGGGTAACATTATGACCGTGGTCTTCTGTGCAGATGCTGCATATGGGATGTGTATATACAGTGTGAGATGTAGATGCTATCAGCCTAGTAGTGAGGATGCACACCTGGTCTGGGGCATAAAGTCTACATGTTGTTAATGTACAGGAGCTGCATGTTCTCACCTTTTGTGGGAGTGGTAAGACAGTATTCCATAGCAATGCAGTGACTGCATGCTAAGAACCATTCAGCTATGGTGTTGTAGATACACTTATTCATTAGCATTCAGTAATTTGTCAGAATCCCTGGTGAGGGTCTGATGCCAACCAAGGTCAGTGGTCTACCAGCCTGTGTCACTTGCTCAGTGATCCCTTCCATGTTCCCTATCACGAATCCCAGTGAGCGACATGCCACATCAGCTGTGGTGGCATGGACAATGACTGAGTCATATGTGTCCATGCATCAGACTGACTTGTATGTTGCTGTTACAGTTTGGCCATGTGTTTCCATCTCATACATGTGGTGTACATCAATGGGTAGGGGATAGGGTTGACTGTGTACATGTGGCAGCTGTGACATTACTACATGACACACATATTCCACAACTGTGCCATAGAGGTGACTGACAACTGACCTTTGCACATGCTACCGGAGTATTGAGATTACATTGGTGATTGACAGCACATAGGGCCAATGGTGAAAAAGAGACATAGGTCCATAGGTTCGTACAGGGATATCTGCCCAGGGCATGTATCCACCTAGCCAGAATGTGCGTGCCTTTCAACATGCATTGTGAATGTGTCTTGCTATGCCCTTTTCCAAGGTTAGTATACTGTGCCTCTTTCTCACAGTGACACATAAGTGATACCCAGCGTAACCCTACAATGTCACATCCAGTCATTACTATCGCTCTTGAAGATAGTCACTGAGTCAGTCCACCTAACCTCTATTGGGATAATAATCAGGAATGAAGGGTGCCTCTGAGTTGTGAATGTGCCCCTCCACCATGTCCTATGTATATCACTCCTGAAGTTCAAGTATTTCCAGTGTGTATCCTGGTGGGATCTGGATATTCTGGGATGCAGCATGGCCATTACATGAGGGTATGACCTGGCCTTCTATGTCAGGCACAGATTGCCTATGAAGAGGCAGTATGTCACTGAGTACAGCTGCTGCTACTTTAACCAGTCAGTATGTGGCATCTGTTTGAGCACTTTGATCCTCTTGTCGAGGTAGATATGTGTTAGCCCCAGTTGCTGCAGGTGTCTGGTAAGGTGCATGCCGACAGGTTCATCATAGTCAATTATGGGCATGATGAGGGATGAGTAAAGGGGCACAATGTCCTCCCCTGGCCTACATGTGGATCCCATGATGATGTGGCCCATATCACATGCTTACCTAACCACTTTCTCCATGTTGTTGTCAAATGGTAGAATGCTATCAACCTGTGTACCCCAAGGTCCATAATTCCTTGGTCTGCACTTACTGGATTAAGACATATGTGGTACATTGTGGTCATTTAGTGTTTGACAAAGGGGATGACTAGACTCTTTCTGTCATTCACGTTGAGGCCATGGCTGTGGCACAAGTCATGTGTTTGCAAGAGTCCCTTTTGGAGGATGCGTGTGTTAGCTGTTGAGTTGATTATGGTGTTGAGTCTGCAGTCACCTGTGACTTGCTGAGCCACAGTACTTCCATGTTGGCCTGTACCTATGACAAATATATAATGAACATGACAGCCCCTAGGGCTTTGCCTTGTGGGACACCACTTGTACCAGGTTGGAGGCTGACATGGCTCCAGCAATTCTACCATGTGTGTTCTGCCCTTGAGCCACTGTGCAATACCCATAGTGACATAGGGGTTAATATGTACACTGGTGAGCTACCCTAGAATGCACAAGTGGGGTATTGTAGCCAAGGCTTATGCAAGGTCCAGGTAGGCTGTGTGGACCTCCTACCCCTTGACAGTGGCCTTGGTGACTGTTTCAAACAAAGCAAACAGGTTTGATAGGCAGGATTTGCCATTGACAAAGCCAAACTGTGTATGGTGACATGTCTGTAGGTCCACAATATCTAGATATGTGAGGTTCTTGATGATTCTTGCCATAGCTTTGCAGACAAAGCTAGTCAGACATATGGGGCGAGTAGTGTCCAGGATCCGTGACGGCACCACCTGCATGTTGAGGGACCACTGTTGCTGTATGCCACTCTCTGGCCACATATCATGTATTAAGGCTGGGATTGAACAGTGGTGTTATGTCTGGGTGTAGCTCTTCTTGTGGTTCATGTAGGACACAGCCTGGGACACTGTCTGGTCCCATTGATGCAGTGTTTACTGCTTTGGGAAGGGCATCTCTTACCTGAGCATCTGTGATGTCAGGGGGGGAAGCACTGTGATGCGAGACATATGTTCCCTTTTGGTGTGGTAGGGTGAGAAGGCAGCATTGAACCTGTCCACTAGGATGATGGCAATGTCTGTGTGTTTTATATTTTGTGTGACATATTGTATTACCTCTGAGCATATCTGGGTAGTACCACCCAGGTTACTAACATAACTACAGGCAGCCTTGTGATTATCCTCAGTGGCTTGTGGAATCCTCTCTCAAAGATGGCCTTAGACAATCATATGGGTGCCTGTAGTTGTCTTCCAATACTCCTCAGTGGTGCCTTCACATTTTGGGAGGTTGTTGTATCATGTAGTGGCGCCATCCTTCTATTGTATAGTGTGTTTATGGCTGGTGTCCGCCCAGGACATCTGCCTTTGGAGAATTGGGTCATGCGTTCATATGTGGCTTCATGATCCATGCATTCCTGAATGTGTCCACAGAATGCCTCTATACAGGTATCTGCAGTCTGGTCCATATTTTCAACAGGCCTAGGGCCTTTGAAGGTTTCCACATCATTTATGAGGGTGTGCAGTTGCTTGACATGAGCTGTTGACAGACGTGCGCCCTCCAGACAGAGCAAGGGAGGGTCACAGTCAGCTACCTGTTGGGACGTACCTCCCTGGACCACATGGAAAGAGACACAGAGGAGCTCTTACAGCACCCTCTCAAACTCAGGTCTCCCACACAGCCTTCATGCTGACACAGGAGAGTTTAGATTACTCTGCAGACACCATCATACTGGGTGATGCCAGCTACCCGAACAGACTGTGTACATTACACAGGCCACAATACCCAAGCTCTAAGATTCCCATTGATCAGACATTCTTTGGCTATGGAACAGGTAACCAACCGTCCCACAAGAGGGGCAGATATACTACAGCTGATCTTTACAAACATGAGTAAAAACTAATCACCACTGGGAGTATATCCCTCATTGTTGCAATCAAACCATATACTAATCACAGTGGTGTTCTGGATCCCCCACATATGCAAACCTCCAACACATCGATGTGTGTGTGTGGAAAATGTCCCTATTAGCAACCGTGACAGTATCGTACAGGATGCAGATCCCCTTTGAAATAGTGATGATGTCAGGACTGTATAACTATATCACCTGTAGTAAAGTCCTCCAGTAATTTGCATAGCGTGCTCTGCTAATGTGTCTTTCTTCAGTGTCATAACGTAGTTAGGTGGGGGTTTGAATCCTGCAAAGGGAATGTATGAGTGTGGTTTATGTGTGTGCACTATGCTAGGAGGGTTAACTGCCTTTTGCCAACTGGGAGAACACACTACAGGGTGCACATCCCTCCTCCTACACACAGATGATGTCAGCACCCTCTAAGTACAGCATTAGTAAAGGTTTCTCCAACTACTGCAAATAGCACACTCTGCTAATGTGTCTGTTTCTACTGTCATTGCACAGTTAGGTGTGGGTTTGAACCTTGCAAATGGAAAGTATGTGTTTTACTGTTGGTGGGGTTAGTGTGTGTGCACAATGATGGGGTGGGATGTGGCTTTTGCCACATGGGGCTATGCACTGCAGGGTGGTCATTACCCTTAACAAGCAGTGATGTTGATAGCACCCTATACAAACAAAACTACAAAACAGAAGGTGTTGGTACTGATAACACATGTAAGGTAACACTTGTTCAAGTAATGTCCACAAAACGGAGTGGGATAATAAAACATTTCTTTTATTCTATACAGACAACATGACTACAGACAACTAAGTGCCAGTACTCAGTATAGTGTTACATGCTACTTGAACATGCACATGTACCGAATATACCTAGATAGTGTTCTGAAGCCTGAATGTGGCAAGTGTGTGGATGTGGGATGTGTCTGTGTGTGCATTTCCGTATGGGAAGCATGTTTGCTGTGGCAATCAGGGTACTACAGTACCTGATGCACATTACATCTTCCAACTGATGAGGTTGCCTGCACCCTGTGAGTACAGGTAGAGAAGGGGATGCCAGTAGTAAACAACATAGTGCACTTCTGAAATGTGTACCTGTCATGTATCAACAGCTACTCATGTAGGGTGATAAATAATGGGAATGGCAGGTGAGCGTGTGCATGTGTGTGGGTAGCAGGGTGTGTATAAATGCATGTGTGACAGAACAGATACATGTAGCTGAATCTACATAACAGCACAAGATGCACATTGCCATAGTCAATGTTAGCATGTGATGGTGTGCAGCAGGTACACTTTGTTAAGTAGTATGGGTGCAGATAACAACTGAGGACATTCATACAGTTACTGCAGCAGGACTGATGGGATATACACACATTTATACTGCAACACACAACAGTTACCAACGTTACTACTTATACACATCTATGTAGTCACCCTGTGCATCAGCAACGTGTTTACCTTTACCTGCACCGATGTTGTAGTATGCAGGAGGTGGCACAGTGTCATCATATGCACAGGGTGTGGGTTAGATATGCCCAAGCCGGCCACTGGTAACACCAATTGACATGTGTGTGTATGTGTGTTTGTGAGGGGCAGCAGTACAGGGTAGATTCACATGACGGGAAGGCATCTGTTGTCTGCAGTGTTAAGATGCTTCACATTCACCAAATTCACAGATATTGCCAACAATTTTGCAGACAGTTTAGGTGCAGGTAACCCCATTGTCCTACACACGTGTTATTAGTTATCCCAGATGACTGTAACCTCCCTATCCTCTCACATGTCCAGGTGAGAGCCACCCTCATCATTGCAGAACACATATCATCACTGTTACGGAATGGTATCCCTGGATGTGTGCTACATTCACCCCTGGAGGACATAGCACCACATGACAGACTGATATTAATCCATGGCCATACTACAGGATATGTACCTGAACAGTGCCATACATACACAGTGGTCCCACACCAATGAGGAGGAACCTCTACTGACCCTGGGAACTACTGCATCATATGCACAACTGGCCTTGTGTTCTAAGCTATGGAAGTGTTAGTTATGGCCCACATGTACAACAATATTACATATGTTTATATTTCATGACTATCTACACACAACCTATCTCATGGACATACCTATTGATAGTGAACTGTGATACATTTGGAGGTGTCACAGTATACACAGGATTAACCTGCTACTTTGCATTACCTGTGTTTGTGGCAGCCTTTGGTGAGTCAGTCGTGCTGCTTGTATTTTGCTGCTGTTGCTGCTGCTGCTGCTGCTGTTTTGCTGCTGGCTGTCAGTATATTTTGTTTTCTCTCTCTGTCTGTCTCTCTCTCTCTTTCTCATTCGGTTAGTGCAATGACTGTATTGCATGAGTGGAGTGTGGGTACTGAATACTTTTGTAGGTATCTGCATAGATCCATGTGATGGCCTCTGCACCAATTGTAAGGCAGCATTTGCTAATTGCAAGCAGCTGGGTGTGTACTAATTGCATGTCTCACTGTGATTTCAGGACACTGCTATAAAAGGGTATGTGAGATAGGCGTTGCCCTTTCAGATTGTAGGGCGTGGACCATGCTGGTATGCTGTTGACAGTGTTCTGTGAGTGTGAAGGTTAGTACATCTCCCATGCTTCATGCTGTGTTGTAGATTCAGGTTGCTGCATTTATCTTGCCTGTTCCCTGTAGTGAGTGTGTATGCATACTGACACCTACAACTATATGTCATATGTATTGCTATATGAATATATATATATATATATATATATATATCTGTGTACATATACATACTTTCATATATGTACATTAGCTGACATTATTGGGTACAAGCTAACAATTAGCAGGGCTGTTTCCATTAACACTACTCTAGTATGGGAATCCAGTAATTGGGACTATAAAAGTCTGCCTGACATGCTTTGGGTAGTAGACATACTATATTGCCTTTATCTTCATTCCTACTATTACATGTTCCACTTATTTAGCACTATATTCCTGTATGAGAGTCATGGCTTAGTGGTAGGTCATACAGACTAGTGTTACAATGGTCTTGTGGTAGGGCCTACTAGTATGCTCATATTCTGCTTTTGAGTTGAGTATAGGGCCTATCAATCACAGTGCTAGAGGCACCTTTAAGCAGTTAAAGGGCTTAGTAGGTCTCACAGGAGCCAGGCTGTGTTGCAGATTCTGGTTGCTGCATATATCTTCACTGTTTCCTGTAGTGAGTGTGTATGGCTACTGAGACCTACGATTATATTTCATATGTATTAATATATATTTATATATATGTATGTGTTGATATACATACCTTCACATATGTACATTACCTTACATTATTATGTACAAGCTAACAGGTAGCAGGGCTGTTTCTGCTCACACTGAACTAGTATGGGAATCCAGTAATTTGGCCATTAAAACTCTACCAAACATGCTTTGGATAGTACATCTCCTATATTGCCTTTATACTGATTCCTACTATTACATGTTATATTTATTTTAGCAGTGTGCTCTTCCAAAGCAGGCATGGCTTAGTGGTAGGTCAAACAGACTGATGTTACCTAGGTCCTGGTTTCAAGACTGACAGTGGGAATTTTTTACTTTGCAAACTTTCAAATTGAGTACAGGACCTGTCAATCAAAGTGTTGAGGCCACCTGTAAGCAGTTAGAAGGGTAAGTAGGTCACACAGGGGTCAGGCTGTGTTGCAGATTCAGGTTGCAGCAATTATGTTAACTTTTTCCTGTAGTGAGTGTGTATGGCTACTGAGACCTACGATTATATTTCATATGTATTAATATATATTTATATATATGTATGTGTAGATATACATACCTTCACATATGTACATTACCTTACATTATTATGTACAAGCTAACAGGTAGCAGTGCTGTTTCTGCTCACACTGAACTAGTATGGGAATCCAGTAATTTGGCCATTAAAACTCTACCAAACATGCTTTGGATAGTACATCTCCTATATTACCTTTATACTGATTCCTACTATTACATGTTATATTTATTTTAGCAGTGTGTTCTTGTAAAGCAGGCATGGCTTAGTGGTAGGTCATACGGACTAATGTTACCAAGGTCCTGGGTTCAAGACTGACAGTGGGAATTTATTTTTCTTAGCAAACTTTCGAACTGAGTACAGGACCTGTCAATCAAAGTGCCATAAAGGCACTTTTAAGCACTTTAAACCAGGTCTGTGCTCGTTTGCGCGGAGCTCACTTGCAAGACTGGCGGTGAGCTCCGCTAACACAAGCGACACCCGCTATTTTCTTTGAAAGAAAAGAAAAAGGGGTGACAGGAAAGTGGTGAAAAGGGGTCACAAAGAGGGTAAGACAGTAGGGAAAGAAGCGTGGGATTTGCAGGAAGGGTGTAGGTAAGGCCCATAGATGCCCATGTCTTTTGCAGCAACAGCTGTATATTTCTATGTATTTTGGTGAGACATTTGAAACCTTCCACCTCTGAGAGAGGTGTCAGGACAACATTAATATTTGTTGTACAGCCAATTGTAATTAACAGTTTAGATGTCCAGCGGACATGTCTGCGACATGGACAGCTATGTATGGGGCGTAATTTTTTTGTGGGACAGAGTGCCCTTTTTTTTTTTTTTACAGGTGAGAGTGGTATGACAGGTGAAGGAAGTCGGTAAAGCTGGGGAGGTAGGTTGGGTAGGTTAACAGACAAGACAGACAAGACGCATACAGGGACGGTGTATGACACACGTGGGGGGGTTACACAATTGACGGGGACGGAGGTTGGGATATCCGAGATGCACGAGCCCACAGATGGCAACAGTGGAACTGATATCCCCACCCATAGGCAGTTGCCACTGTTCCTTCACAGCCCAGGACGGGGCTGTGCTGGTGGGGCTGTGGGGGCAGCGCCGGGGCCGTTAGCTGTGCCACACGAGCCTCGAGCTGGTGTAGGGGTCCAAGAACAGTGTCTTGGATCTCCCGACGCACCACAGACCGGACACCTCGGAGCGTGAGTGGACGAACCCCTCCGCCCTCACTTGCAGAGGGGACGGGCCCCATCCCCTGCAGCGCTTCCACCCGAAGGTGGCACAGGGCCACCGGAGGGGTCCGCCTGGGCACTAGTGCCAGGTGCAGTCACCAGCTGAGGTGGGAGAGGTGGGTCCGCTGGGACCTGCCTTCCCAAGCGTTCTAGGTTTGTGAGTAGTTATGTTAGTTTGGGTTAGTGGCATTTTATTCCATTCAGATTAGTTGTAACAGCATGCATTGGTATTCCCATCAAACAAACACCCAGATATGGTCACCATTGAACAAGGGGCATATCAATATCACATGCATTATTTGAACAGCAAAACACAGTCAAACGACATGCAGGGTTGATTAATGGCAACAGGCCATCGTATTTGCAGGTATGAACAGGGCACATGCACGAACAGACATGCATATATGTTTGGAACGGACAAATGTCCATGATTAATGAAATGTTCACATACCATTATTTAGTGGATGTTGTTATATGGAATTACAGGGTTGGGTGGGGATAGAAAGTGATGACACATTCATATGTTAAACATTAATTCACATTTATCAAATATACACAATTAAGTTGAGGCTGATGTTTCAAAATAATCTTTATTTGACTGTCATGCTACACCTGTTACACATACATCACTATTCTACTTATTTTGAATTTGATCAGATACATCATCCTGCTACACTTTGATGACAGGACAGGGGACAACTATGGCTGTTTAGTCTGTCAGATAATCATTCATTCTATCTGCAAATTGTTTACTGTTATCACCATATACAGATTTTGAGCTAGACATTCAGATTCAGACACACTGAAATCAGTTTGGGATGTTAATTTGTACTTCCCACATGCATTTAGTTCTGTAAAACACACTGAGGCTTATATATTCAGGGGTTATTACTACTTTATTTATTCATACATGAGCATTTCTGTCACTCTCATACATTCTGCAACTTCACAGTTCAGGTTGGTACTTCTAGGCTTTGTTCACATATTAGACCTGTGGTGATTCAAACACTTTCCAACAGCCTCACTTCTGTCATGATTCAGCATTTCAACAGGGATATATCTCACATGTGACTACCTCAGATTCTGAAGCTGTACTCTTGAGACTATACTGCAGGTTACAGTATATTTAATTAATGATGGGACATCTGTATTACAGCACTGTTTAATTCTATCAATTATATTTCCAGTTACACTTGCATACTGATGAACTTGTTGCAGCCATACCTGCAGACGCTCAATTCCTGCTTGCACATTATATTACTTTTAATCAATACACTGCACTGTTCTGATACATGGTACATAATAATATTTATTTACAAGTACTGGGTGGGGTTACTAACCTGCATGGTGGCGCAGCCGCACCAGCCTTCTGGCGTGCATCTCGACATTCGCAGAGCGGACACCTGCAGCTGTAATACAAAGGGAATAATATTGGACTACACATCTCCATGGTATCAGCTGGTTGAAATCCTTACATACATGGGTAAAATGTGACTTACTCAGTAGTGGGGCGTTGGGCATTTGCCGGGCCTCCTGGATCCAACGGTTCAATTGGTCCTGCTTGCGTCTCTTCAGGTCCGCATGGTGGTGACGGACCTGCTCACCAGTGCGTGGAATGCCAGTAGCACTGGTCAGCTCACGAGCCAACTGGTCCCACGCCTCAGCCCTATATACTCCCCATGAGACCTGGCCCTGCATGAGTTGGGCCTCGTGATTATGGACAAGGAGCCAGACCATGTATCTGGACTCCTCAACGGCCCAACGCTGTGCTCGAAAGCAACGTCCCTCACCTACTCCACTCATGCTGACTGCAAGTCTGTTCTACAATCAGTTATGCTGTGTATTCCCGTCTATGGGGCTTATATATGCCGCTTTTCCCGCACATTTCTCTGATTGGCCGTTTTGGAATTGTATCTACTTCACTGAAAATGCTTTCTCATGCTCCATTCTGGGTTTTATCCCATATATATGCTATTTCTGCTTTTCTAGGTATTGCTGTCATGGCTTGGTGGTTTAGTTCCTTGACTCTAGTGCATGGTATCCTGTGTTCGAATCTGGCAACTGCTTTTTGCTTTTCCTGACAGAAATGAGTTGAAGACCTGTCAATCAAACATGCCAAAAGCACTTTTAAGCACTTTAAACCTGTTCTGCGCTCGTTTGCGGAGGTAACGCGCACTGGCAGTTAGCTTGTGGGAGGCGCGCAAACTGTGTGCTGGGATAAATCTTAATTGGCTAGCGACACACATGTTCAGCTAATTGCACACAGTTTCAGCCTGTTTACCGCTGCTTGGCAACGGGCATGCAGTTTGCAGCTTTTAAACACTACTGCTACGGGCACTCTGTCTCACGGCAGCTTAGCTATCAGTACATTTCTGACTATTTTATTCTTATGTTACTTCAAAATATATGCTCTATTTCATTCCATTTTACAAAAGGGAATACATTTACATTTGTACAATACTGTCTGGGGGCTTTTTAGTGCTTATTTACAAAAAAAAAAAAGGTTGTTGTAGGGGCTCGAACCCTGCCTGCCTACTCATAGGGTGTACTCTACCACTAAGCTATTATTTCTTGGCTTACTTTGCATATTTAGTTCTTATATCCTTTTCCACTGACTGCTAACTGTGATTGCGCTTAGTAGCACACCCGCACACAGTAGCAAACATTTACGGGGTTTAACAAAAAAAAAAAAGGTTTTCATTTACTTTTATGACATCTCTTCACTTTATACACTGATGGCCAGTCGGGGCATGTGTTGTATAGTGTGTTTATTCACATTTTCATGGCCTTTCTCGTGGCTGTTTACTTTCAGCCATTCTAGTTTTCCGGGGGCGTGTCCACTTGCAGAGCTTAGCCTACAGACACGCTTCTACTCTCTTACACGGACCGTGTAAGAGTTACTAGTGTGATTCAGCATGCCTCATGCACCTCATGCATATGCATGACATGCTGACATCACACAGTTTAACTGCAGCCTCCGTGTAAGAGTTATAACTCTTACACGGAGGCTTCCTGAATCTGGCCCAATGGCAAATCATTAAAGACTAAAGTAAGAAAATAATGACAGACATATGAGTTTCAGACTTCATACCCTTCAGAAAATTCATGCTAATCCAAAACCTCAGGAACACTTCAGTATAATAACCACAAACAAAACCAAAATACTGGTAATGGCACGAGGAATGAAACAATAACCAAACTTCTTTATCGTATATTTTATTTTCACCACTTTTGTCTTATGACTTCTTCAGAACTAAAAACTGCACTTAAAACTTTTATACTTATATATATATATATATACACATATATACATACTCATTAATACTTCATTACATCACACCATTAACCAATTTCCATTTAAAGTGCCACAGTAAAATTTAAAATCTCAAGCCTATAAAAAAAAAAACATTATTTATATACAATTTCCTATATTTCAAAAAACATTTAATATTAATAACTTCATTCAATCCTGCTGTTTTATCTGCCTGAATTTGTATCTGCCACCAGGTTTCGCTTTGTTCTAAAAAAAATTCTTAAAATCACCTCCCCTTGCATCTAACTTAACTATTTCTAAGACTGAAAAAAGAAATTTTTTATGTCCTGCATTTCGACTGTATGCCTATATAAAGTGCTTTTTTATCTCTGTTTTTGATATTATAATAATGTGCTCTCATCCTTTCATATAATGATCTAGTAGTCATCCCTACACAAAACCTGGAACATCCGCTGCACAAAAAAACATATACCACCCCTTTTGTTTTACAGGTGGCATGTCCTTGTACTTCTATAGTGCTGGGATAGCTTAATATATTAATAAATGGACCCTCTTAATGTATACCTGTAGTACCTGCAGCATCCACATTTGTACATATCTTGCTTTTTCTGAGTGTACAAGATATTTGGTGTGTACTTAGTGTAATCCCTTTTGAACATTTTTTTCAAATTGTAGTTATTAATATAAACAAAACTGGGTTTACTACCTACAACCTCAAACAAGTCTTTATTCCCTTCCAAAATATTCCAGTTATTTTCTATTATTGTTCTAATTGCTTTACTATCTACTGACATTTCCAAATTACAAGTTACTCTATCATGTTGTTTACCCCCCCTAGTTGTTGCATTAGTTCTAAATGGTGCCTTTAACATAGGGGGTACCTCTCCTATCTTTTACTATAAATGTTATCTGCTAATATACTAAGTTCACTTTTATTATACCCTCTAGCAATAAACAACTCACAAAATTTTGTAAATTCTTTTTTTGTAACTTCATCATTACTGCTCATCCAACTACACCTTATTAACTGACCTTTTGGTATATTTTTTCTCAAACAGTGGATAATTACTTTTATTATGTAGGTAACTGTTTACAAATCTCCTTATGATGTATTTTACTTTCAAATACATTAATGCCATTCAAATACAAATTAAAATCTAAAAAGTTCACATTTATTCCTTTGTCTCCCAAATGAACCTCAGAAATTCAGATTTAACATTAATCATGTTTACAAAACTTATTACTGTATTATCATCACCTTCTACAATAAAAAACAAATCAACCACAAATCAATTATAATCTTCTTCTAGCTTTTCCCGGTTAGGGGTCGCCACAGCGGATCACCTGTCCGCTCATGATTGGCAGTGTAATTTTACAGTGTCGAGTTGCCAGCCCAGTGCCCAACCTTACACAGAAGGCACACACACGTGCACACTCACACCTAGGGCCAATTTAGAGTGTCTAATCCACCTACTACAGCATGTTTTTGGGATGTGGGAGGAAACTGAAGCACCCGGAGGAAACCCACGCGACCACAGGGAGGACATGCAGACTCCGCACAAAAGGCACCCCAGCCGAGAATTGAACTGGAGAACCTCTTGCTGTGAGGCGGCAACGCTAACTGCTGCACCACTGTGGCCACCCCCACAAATTTATTAGAACACACATTAAATATTTCACAGACTTCTTTCAATACTGTACATTCCCACCATCCCATCACAATATTAGCAAAAGATGGTGAGGCGGGAGACCCCATCACTACACCTTTCAACTGTTTAAAATATTTACTATCAAACATAAAAAAAATTGTCCTCCTATAAAACATCCAACATTTCACAGTATAAGTTAACTTGTTGGTTAGGGATGGTGGTAAACTTATTTAGAAAATTTCTCACATGTATTATACCTAATTCATGTGGTACTGAAGTAAAAAGTGACAACATCTATTGTAAAAATAATATGCTTGGTACTTTTAAAATCAAAACTTGTGAGAAATATTTTCAATTTATCCAAGAAGTCCCACAAATCTTTAATATATGATTTAAGTCTTTGCGTTATAGCATTTAAAACAGCATCTAACACTAATTCCTACAGTAATATAGTGAGGAGAAGAGACTATGGGTCGAAGGGGGGGGGGTTGGTATTCCAAACAAGGTCCCAATAATAGGCTTTTCTATCACACAGAAATTATAAATATCAAAGTTTAACTGCTTATTCATAAGATTGTCATATAAAAACATGCATTTCTTTAAATTTTCTTTGTATTTCAGCAGATATTCTTCCGTATTACTTAACATGTTTAACATACTGTGTACATATTGTTCGGTATTCATTACTACTATCCCCCTCCCTTGTCACTTTTCATTATTCTCAGTTTCTGATTATTTCTTATTTCCATCAAACATTTTCTTTCATCAGTTGTCATACTAAAATATTTGTAACATTTACTTTTTGCAAATACAGCTCTAATTTCAGTCTCATAGATGCCTTTAAACACTTTTAATCTGACCCTGTTAAATACATTGAAACAAGAAGGTTTTACAAATTTATAAACTCTGGTTTGCACATTATGTAACAAAAAAATTCAAATTTAACTTTCTAGTATATTTTTTCAGTTCCAGCAAAGTTCATACATAGTCCACCCTTCTTGTGGGCACAAAATTAAGTCCAAAAGACAACATCTTAATATCTAATGAAGTTAAATGAAAATCAGAAAAATTAAAAATACAAGTGTTGCCAGGTTTACCTTCATATGTGTGTTCTGCACACGGGCGAGTGACAGATGTTCGAAAGGATGTTTGCAAAGTTCCCAAATGAATGAAAAATGCTTCGATCGTGCAATAAGTGAATGCACAGTGACATTCGTTCATTGCAGATTCGGCATTTTGGGTGTGGATTGCACTATAATGGGGATCGGAAAATGGACCCTTTCCCCACTGTAGTGCGATCTCGGAGTTAGTATATTAAAGTAGGGGTGGGGGGGTGCAGCTCCCCACATGGGGGGTACAGGGGGCTTGCCCCCCTGCATTACACTTCGTATTCGACTTTTTTACTCGAAAATCAGCGAATCTACTTTTCAATTTGCTGATTTTCGAACATTAGAAACTGTCGCGGTTTTGTTTCCTGCTTTGGATTCGCTCATATGAGCAATCGCATGTGTGATTTTTGGTTATGTAAAGGTAAACCATGTTGCCATTACAGTTTGCATTCAATTGTCCTTTGATGATCTGGAAAGTGTTGACTCCCTGGGTCTCATGGCTCTTGTTTTCACCCCTCTCTTCTCGGTTTGAAATAAAAAAGTTTTAGGCTTAGCACCATTCGTTTCATTAAGTATTCCTTCATGATTAACGAGGTAATTATCGTTTTTCTCACCAATTCAGCTCCTCTTAGGCTAGCTTCATTTGAAGTACTGGCTGTACTTATAGAATTTCCACAGGAACTACTCTGTATATTCCGCCCCCATGGAATTGTCATAACTGATTGATTGGTTAAGAGAAATGTCAGTCATCGTTTTACTCATAGAAGCATTTAAACGAAAATTACTGTTGGAAATGAAACTCTTCTTGTCATTGTTTTTATTTTTAACCATAAAGCGAAAATAAGCTGTTGAATTTTCATAAGCAGCTACATCCCTCACTAACTTATGTTTACGTGTAATAGCTTGTTCATGCTGTTCAACATCACGAAGGCAAGCAGAGTAGTAAGCATTCTTATTTTGAGTATATAACTGCTGATTTAATTTCATAATATCAGCTCTTAGATTATCCATAATCTTTTTATTATTGTCTATTAACAATGCTAGCAATTTTAAGCCAGCCTGGTTGAAAAAGTCAACCAGAATAATATAAAAAGCGTCAATCACATTAATTCCATTAGGGCATTTGAAAAATCTCAGTCCTTTAGGTACTATTTTCAGTTCAAGACATCTTTCCTGATATTTATTCTCCAAGTCCAAACTTCTATATTTTTTCAACAGTTTGAACATTTTATCACAGGATTCTTTATATTCATTATTAAATCTAGACAAGGTGTTAAATCAATGTGACTGACTCAAACGGTAATGGCAACACTTGTATTTTTAATTTATCTGATTTTCATTTAACCCAGGATTCCCACTCCTCTTTTCTTGATATACTGGAAAATATTAGGGTTCAACCAAATACCCTAATAATGGGTGATTTCAACTACCCCACCATTAACTGGGAAAACTACTCGTGTACCAACTCTTTCACACAATGCTTTCTGGAATTCATAAACTCCAATGACTTGGATCAACTTATTCACACCCCCACCAGGGGAAACAATATCCTAGACCAAGACATTACCAACATGAGTGACTGGTGTTCCACACCTGAAGTCAACTCCTCGTTGGTCCGATCCGACCATAAGCTAATCACCCTTGATATCCACATCCCACCCCTAACCCCATTAAGGAAAGCACAGTACAAAATTTCTTCAAAGCCAACTTCATGCTTCTTAAGACAGAAGTGGTGAACTTCATGACACCCATGCAGATGGACAATACTGACTGCTGAATCCTACACAAATGCACTCTATAAGCACTTAAACAAGTGCATGGATCGTGTTATCCCAAACAGAACCAAGATGCAACCCTCCAAAAAATGTAAGCCAATCTGGTGGTCCCCTGCCATAAACAAACTGTACAACAGAAGGAAGAAATTGTTGCAAAAGAGAGTAAAATGCCATGACTGGAGGAGCTCCCCGGTCAGCCTCAGTAAGAAGCTGAGATCCCTTAGAAGATCCTCCAAAGCTAGCTATGAAAACAAAATCGCCACTGATTCTAAGGACAACCACAAAGCATTCTATAGCTATATCAAGAATCTCAATGGCAACACCCAGATCTGTTCCAAGTTACAGCAGATTGGCATGAAAATCACAGAACCAACTGATATTGCCAACATCCTGGCAGATGGGTTCAGTGCTAACGTTACCCTCTCCTCACCCCCTAAAGGGCCCATATCTATACAGGAAGAAAGCAGAGTCCCTGTAATCACAACTACGCAGGTAAAAGCTGCACTCTCTAAAGCCAAAAACACAGCATCCATGGGACTGGACAACATCCCAGGCTGCATTTTACATGAACTTCAGAACGAACTGGCTCCCCACCTAAGCACCATGTTCAATCACAGCCTCACATCAGGCTTTGTTGCCCGCTGAATGGCATACAGCAACAGTTATCCCACTCCACAAAGGGGGAGCCACCACTGATCCCGGGAACTATCGCCCTATTAGCTTGACGAGCCTGGTCTGCAAGGCCATGGAACGTATCATCAATGGAACTCAAACAAAGACATTGGTAACCTCCAAACTCTGGACCCCAACCAGTTCAGGTTTGTGAAAGGCAGATCATGCCTCCTGAACCTGATCGACTTTTTTGAGGCAGTCACCAAAGCCATAGATGAGGGTAAGGAGGTTTACACAGCCTATCTTGACCTCGCCAAGGCTTTCGACACCATCCCCCATTCTGGAATTATAGCTAAACTCACTAAACTAGGTATAAATCCCTACATCACAAGATGGGATGCCAACTGGCTCACTGACGGAACCCACACTGTAAAAGTTGCACACTCCAAATCTGACCTCAAACCAGTGACAAGTAGAGTACCACAGGGTTTAGTCCTGGGACCTCTCCTGTTTGGCATCTACTTCTCTGAAGTACAGGCTAACACAGAAGGCCACTGGCTAATGAAGTTCACTGAAGACTGCAAACTAGGAGCCATAGTCGAGTCCCCAAATGATGTGAAAATCCTATAGAAGGGCCTCACTGACACAGATGCCTGGTGTCAGAGCCATGGCCTTAAACTCAATGCCAAAAAGTGCATTGTCATCCCCTTTGGTAAAAACTCTGTACCCATGAACTACTACATAGACAGCAGTCTACTTAACACTGAATGTGTGATAAGAGACCTTGGGACCCAGGTGGACAGTAGTCTGTCCTTTGATAGTCACATTGCCACAGTAGTCAGGAAGTCCTTCTACGTGGCACACCTCATCATAAAAGGGTCCTCATCCAGGAAAAAAAGAGGTCATTGTTCCCCTCTACTCGACACTCATTGGATCCATTATAGAGTACAACGTCCCTTTTGGAATGTACCTCACAAGCCATCTGCAGCAGCTGGAAAGGCCACAAAAGTACCTCACAAAGAGGATTATTTGCCTTAAACAGATGCCCTACACTGGCCGTCTCAAAAAACTCCAACTTTATTCTGTAGCATATCACCTACTCCAAAGTGATCTCTGCCTAATATATAAAGCTATGTCAAACCCAGAGCTGTTGGACATGCTACTCCTAAAGAAATCCCAATCCCTCCGAGCTGCATGCTCTACGGATCTAATCCTTGTCACCACAATAAACAGGACATGCTGGAGGGATAGATTCCAGTCCCAGAGACTTCCCATACTCTGGAACAGGCTACCCCATCTATATCAAGCAAAGTTCTTCATTAGCAGTCTTCAAGAAAAATCTTGATGAGTGGATGGAAAATAGGAAATGCACCCCAGGGATCACTTCTGTGTCCCTGCTCGACGGTGGCACAGGAAAATAAATTTCTTGGGTGGAGTAAGCCATAGAACCTTGTTAGCTAGGCTTACATAGGCCGTTGGGCCGATAGCCTAGTACCTACCTATGAACTTCATTGCATATTAAGGTGTTGTCTCTTTGACTTAATTTTGTGCCCACAAGAAGGGCGGACTGTGCACAAACTTTATTGGAACTGAAACAATATATTAGAAAGTTAAATTTGAATTTTTTTTATTACATAATGTGCAAACCAGAGTTTCTAAGTTTGCTAAACCTTGTTTTAATCCGACCCTGTTAAATATATTAAAAGTGTTTGAAGGCATCTGTGAGACTGAAATTAGAGCTGTATTAGCAAAAAGTAAATGTTACAAATATTTTAATATGACAACTGATGAAAGAAAATGTTTGATGGAAATAAGAAATAATCAGAAACTGAGAATGATGAAAAGTGACAAGGGAGGGGGACCAGTAGTAATGAATATTGACCAATATGTACACAGTATAGGAGGGGTGCCCATTACCACAAGTTATTCCAGTGAAGTCAGTTCCATATGTAATATTATAGAGAAGAAATGGCATATTCTTACCTCAGATCATTCTATCAATGGTGTGATAGGTACCAAACCCCATTTAAGATTTACAAATAAAAAAACCCTTAAATGGATGTTATATGTTATGAGAAAAGTAATGCAACACAGAATGTAAAATTTGGAACAGTCCCATGTGGGAGTTTTAACTTTTGGTCATTTTTAGATAGTGACAGTAGCTTTATACACCCTATAACTAATAAGAGATATTTTTTCAGGGTAGTGGCAAATTGTTTCATTAGCCACATAGTTTATTTGACACAGTGTCAGTTTTGTAGACAATTCTATATAGGCAAAGCAGATTGTTGCTTTAGGGATAGAATTAGAGAACATATTTGTGACATCAGACAGGGGAATATCTTAAATTCCTTAGCAAAGCATGTTATGGATAAGGGTGAGGATCACTATTTTAAGTTTAAGGTAATTGAAATTATCAAGTTAGCTAAGAAATTAGGAAATATTTAAAATATTACAGAAAATAGAGAGTTGTATTGGATACTGAACCTACAAGCTGATAGATGTCAGGGCTTAAATAGTAAGGTCTTTTTAAGACCAAGTTTAAAGCAAAGAAGACCCATATGTTTTAAATAAGTAATTAGGTAAAAGTCTTATTGGATAGACATATGCATTTAATGCAATTTAAAAGTGTTGTTTGTATGGTCTGAAGAAGCAATTTTGCAAAAGCGCTTACCTTGTTTTATTATTTTTATGTTTTTGTATTTTATTAAACTTTTCCGCCTACACAGTCTCATTCCTATTTTTTGCATAGATATAGATATAGATAAAGATAGATGTATCTCTGTGTGTGTGTGTGTGTGTGTGTGTGTGTGTATATATGTATAAAAGTACACCTGGACAAAATGCATGCATGTGTGTGCATGTGTATATATGCGTAATGGAGAACTAGATATGTCTGTGTGCGTAATTCATATCTTTTCAAGAAAAACAAATCAAAATGGAAATTTTGCGTAACTATATATATATATGTGTGTTTACACATACACAGATATATATATATATATATATATATATATACACACACACACACACACACACACACATACATATATGCCACAAAACCTGAAGGATCTAAATCTATTACACTTAAAAAAAAACTTCTAAGGCATATGGACAAAAACAGAACACACGAACTGGTGGCTTTTAGCGCTTTCATTCCTTAAATATCCTGGAACTTCATCAGAAAACAAGAAATGTACAACAGTGCAGAGTTAAATAGTGAACAAAGGGTAATAAAAACGTAATAAAATAGAAACATAACACCCAATTTAGGTTATAGTACCCAATCCTAAATCAAGAGATAGTATGACTAATGCATATTCAATAAGTCTGTTGCACATATGCAACTCACCGGTTTCATGGTGAGGCTGTACAAACTACATGCAAGTTAAACAAAGAAAGTATCTATGACCTGTATAAATTCCAACAATTCTACAGAAAAATAACAATAGAAAATGGAAACAGTCTTGCCATCGCAAGACGCATTTCAAGTTCAAATTGTCATTAAGTCCTGGGGCAGAGTCCGCTCCCATTCATAGCTGCTATTTCAGTTCTTTCACTTCTAATAAGGTGCCATTGTCTCCGAAAAATAACTCAACCTGCTCTAAAATAATAAAATTGAATTTAGAGAAATTAGTGCAGGATAAAGCATGTCCTGCTAAAGCATTTCTGCAGTCTTTAGCTCTAACAGCACCGTAACGCTCTTTCACCCAGTCATCCAATTTGAGGCCTTTTTTTCCCCAATATAAAAGTAATGGCAAGTCTCTCATACAGCCGCGTACACCATGTTCTTACTGTTACAGTCATAGTGTAAGGGAAAGGACACAGTACAACCATTACGTCTGAAAGTGTAGCTGGCTCCAGTAAGTATATATTGGCAGCAAACACATTTTCCACATGGGAACATACCTTTAGGTTCAGTAGCATTGTAAATTCGATCAATAGAAAAAGCAGTGTCTCTGTTCTCAACCAAAGACCTAATAGTGTTCGCTTTCTTATATGTGAACAAAGGTTGGCTCCCTAGGACGGCAGCCAAATCATCTGAGCTAGTAACAATTTTCCAACTTCTATCTACAATATTTCCAATAGACTGCATATCCTGGCTAATGGGTATCGGAAAACTTAAAGTTTTGTTAACAGCAGTGTTATCAGGTACTTGTTGTTTCAGTATGAAACCAAATTTTAAAATCGGCTGAAATCTGAAGTATCTAGCATCAGAGACCTCTTTAGCTACAGTCTGAATTAAGGTGTGAGGGTAACAGTTCACATAAAAATTCACACTCTTTCTTATACAACTCATCATCACTAACTAATCGTGGCAACCTGATGAACTGGCCCTTAATTACATTTCTCTTCATATGAAATGGATGCTGGCTAGTGAAATCCAAGAAATTATTTCTCCAAGTGTTTTTTCTAAAAATATTAGAAACCAGACATCTATTAACAGCTTCAATGGAAACAGCAGTGGCCAAAAAAGAACATTATTACCACAACCAGATTTAACAAAGTTAAGAAAAATGATGTCATTATTAGACTGAGTGAATGAGTCCAGTTGTGTCAGTGTGCCACTCCCAAGCAAAAAAAAAACACCCAAAAAACCTGCACCTCCCATCACAAACCAGACAACACACAAAACACAACATCAGTGTGTTGCACAATCACAGCCCTTAAGGCGAAATAACATACCTAACACACTAGTAATAGGTGACTTTATAGTCAGGCACACTGATGTCCCTACTAACTAGGCTAGACAAGGAGAAGGTTACTGTTAGCTGCCTGTCGGGAGCCAGAATCTGCCACATAACACAAGCACTCAGGTCACTCCAGAAGAAGTACAAATATGACTCTGTCATTGTTCATGTTGGTGTGAATGACCCGAGACGTACCTCCCTGGACTACATGAAAAGAGACATGGAAGAGCTCTCTGATCATGTAGCTCAGGCGGGTATGACCCTGACCCCGAGTAGCATCCTGCCCTCACCAAGAATGATACAGCAGTATAATGAAAAAAATGATCAATTTCAACAATTGGCTAAGCTTCTGGTGTCATTCAAAGGGGATCCAGTGTCTGTCAGCCTGAGACAACATGCTCGACAAGCCTCATTGCTTCGCAAGAGACGGCTTGCACCTGTCACCCCCAGGCTTTCAAATACTGGCCAAGGCTCTTGCTGCCCCCATAGTGCCTTTTTTAGACAAAGCTCAAACGTCAAACCCACCTCTGTAAACAGCACAAATAAAAAAATGAGGGTTATGCTACTCAACGCCAGGACTTTAAATCTCAAAATGCACGTGCTCGAAGCACTCCTCAGTATGGAGAATGTTGACATCTGTGCAGTAACAGAAACCTTGATCAAGGCTCCACAGAGCACCCCAGCACTACCGGGCTACAACTCATACCACACATTTCGGCCACAGTACATGGACTGAAACTCAAAAGGAGGGTGTGTATCCATATTCATCAAAGATACCTACACCTCCAGGTTAGTGACACAGCATGATACCTCTGAGATCATCCATGTGCAACTAACATCGGAAAAATCTGCAATGCAACTTGTGGCCTGCTACAGATCACCCTCCATGACCCAGGACCACCACTCCGCCTTTCTGGAGACACAGGAAAACATGAAGGTCCTACCGAACACCCTGATATTGGGCGATTTCAATTACACTACTGTTAACTTGGAAAACTACTCAAGTACAAACTAAGAAGGTCCAGTGCTTCCTGGAATTTATCAATTCAAATGCCCTGGATCAGCCGGTAAACTCCCCTACCAGAGGTGAAAACATACTGAACCTGGTCATCACCAACATGGGCGACAGGTGTTCCGCACCAGAAGTCAACCCGTCACTGGTTAGATCAGACCATAAACTAATCACTCGATGTCCACACCACACCACCACCCCCATCCAAGGAAACCACAGTGAAAAACTTTTCTATAGCAAACTTCACCTTACTTAAGACAGAGGTGGTAAGTTTTACAGCCCCAACACTAAAGGATAAGTGTCCAAGATGCAGGAACCTTTACAAATGCACTTTATGAGTACCTACAAGGATGCATTGATTGTGCCATCCCTAGCAAAACAAAGACTCACTCTCATAAGAGAAGGAAGCCAGTCTGGTGGACCCCTGCCATAAACAGGCTATACAATAGAAGGAGGAAACTAGTTCAGAAAAAAAGCAAATCCCAAAAAGGAAAGACATCCCTGATCAGTATCAGTAAGAAACTAAGGTCCTTCATAAAATCATCAAAGGCTAACTTCAAAAGAAAAATAGCCAAGGATTTGAAAGATAACCACAAAGCCTTCTTTAGCTATGTCAAGAATCTAAGTGGCAACTCACACATATGCTCTGAGCTAGTGCAAAATAGCACAAAATATACTGAACCTACTGATATTGCCAACATCCTGGCAGATAGATTCAGTGCAAACTTCACCCCCCTCACCCCCAAAAGGGCCCACAACAATACCAGAAAAGTGTAGTGTCCTGGAAATCACAGATGCACAGGTGAAAACAGACCTTTCAAAAGCCAAAAGCACAGTGTCAATGGGGCTGCGTCTTGCACAAACTACAGAACAAACTAACCCCCCACCTAAACACACTGTTCAACCTCAGCCTCTCCACAGACTACGTGCCCATAGAATGGTGCACAGCAACAGTTATTCTGCTCCACAAAGGAGGGGTCACAACTGACCATGGTAACTATCACCCCAAAAGCCTGACTAGCTTGGTCTGCAAGGCTATGGAGCGCGTCATCATGGAACTCATTAACAAAAACATTGGGAACCTCCAAACACTTGACCCGACCCAGTTCAGCTTTGTTAAGGGCAGATCATGCCTACTAAACCTGGTTGACTTCTTCGAGACAGTCACAAAGGCCATAGATGAGGGGGAAGGTGGTTCACACAGCCTACCTTGACCTCGCCAAGGCTTTTGACACCATTCCTCACTCAGGAATTATAGAAAAACTATCAGCCTGAACATAAACCCCTACGTCATGAGATGGGTTGTCAACTGACTTACAGACAAACTCACACGGTAAGAATAGCGGTCTCCAGGTCCGACTCTAAACCAGTCACAAGTGGTGTCCCACACGGCTCGGTCCTGGGACCCCTACTGTTCGGCATATACTTCTCAGAAGTACAGGAAAACACAGGAGGACTATGGTTAACCAAGTTCGCCGATGACCGCAAACTGGGAGCCATAATTGACTCTCCAGCTGACATGGACATTCTCCAAAAGGGCCTTACTGAGACTGACACCTGGTGTCAAAGTCATGGTCTCAAGCTAAACACCAAAAAATACATAGTCATCCCTTTTGGGAAAAACAAAGCACCCATGAATTATCACATAGGTGGCAGCCCCCTTAATACAGAAGAGGTAATAAGAGATCTGGGGACCCAGGTAGATAGTAATCTTTCCTTTGACAATCATATTGCCAAAGTAGTTAGGAAATCCTACTATGTAGCCCATCTAATTACTAAAGGGTTCGCATCTAGAAATAAAGAGGTTATAGTTCCCCTCTACTCGTCACTCATCAGAACCATCATAGAGTACAATGCCCCATTTGGGATGTACCTCACAAGACACTTCCAACAGCTGGAAGGAGCACAAAAGTACCTCACCAAGAGGATTACTGGCCTCAAACATATGTCCTATGCAGCCCTACTGGAAAAACTCCGGGTGTACTCAGTGGCATATTGCACCAGTCTAAAATAATGTGTTTGCTTTCATTGACTCTGTTTTGTGTAATCATTTCTGTATTTTTGTGCTTACTCAGAGGTGATCTCTGCCTGACTTACAAAGCCATGTCCAACTCAGAATTGATGGACATGCTCCATTTAAAGAAATCCAAGTCACTGCGAGCCACTCGCTCTACATTAGGCAGAGCCCCTCACTAACACTCTTCAAGAGAAACCTTGACAAGTGGATGGGTAACAGAAAATACACCCCTGGGATCACTTCATTGGCTCTTCTTGACAGAGGCTCAGTTAATTAATCAATGGAGTCATAGCCGGCCTTAGGCATAGGCCAACTAGGCGGCCGCCTAGGGTGCCGCTCTAGTAGGGGCGCTTTTCCAATATTTATTTGGTGTAGGTAGACTAGGATGAGGGCACCGGGTGGTGTGGTGGGGGCACCAAGGAGCCCTTTTGCCTAGGGCACCAGTTGACCTAAGGCCGCTCCTGAATGGAGTGGCGAACGCTGATACACCCTGGCTAGGCTTATAAATGCCCTCAGGCAGATAGCCTACTACCTACCTATGAACCTATATCTGTGTTATAACTGAGTGTACTCAAACCCTAGCATATGAATGAGTGTTTCAACTTCCCAGGGAGCCAGCACAAGATTTGCATATGCTGGGGCCATTTTAGAGCCCATAGCAACACCTTTAATTTGCTGATAAAGCTTCCATTAAAGTGAAAGAAATGATTACACAAAACAGAGTCAATGAAAGCAAACACATTATTTTAGAGTGGTGGAAGGCAGCATATTTCTGTAAATACTTTTTAACAAATTCCCTCCCTTCCCTGTGTGGGATGTTCATGTATAGAGATGTTCATGTATAGAGACACAATGTCCAGTGTCACAAAAATACAGTGATCCAGATCCAAGTTAGCCTCAAATAAATGTAAAAATGCCCAAGAATCCCCGATATAGAAAGGCATCTTTTGCACAACTGGATTAAGGCAGCAGTCAATATATTCTGAGATTTTCTCAGTTTTGGTGTGCTTATGAGATATATGCCTAAAAGGCAGATTTAGCATATCTTTATGCACTTTAGAAATGCTGAAACGTTTACCTAGGCTAGGAATAGGCACAGACAAGAAAAGCTGCTTTTCCAGAGAACAACAGCTTGCAAGCCAAATCGCAGCAAGCTGCCATTTGTCTGAGGCAGGTCAGCTCGGACTCAGGTTTCAGTGGGGGGGGGGGGGGCAGGTAGGGCCAGGATAGGTAGGAGGGTAAGGTAGGATGGGCTGGCTAGAGGAAGGATTGAAAAGGCTGGGAACAAACCAAATCAGTCTTCTTGATCCCTACCTGGACAGCTTGTAGCTTTGAGCAACTGATCGGTGAATTGTTTGAATTAAGTGGTTGATCTTAGTACAAGGTAAGGCCTTCTTTGTTTGTTGATTTAATTACAACCTTAAGGGAAGTTATCTGTGGTAAGATCAGTTGCTGGGGTTTTTGAAGCCTAGGATATTATGCTAACAGGCAAGTACGCTGTTTGTAAAGAGATGCTGGGGCAATTTTAGTATTAAGTTTGGCCTGTAGCAACAGATTGGAATGTTAGTATTTTTAATCTTATTTCCAATATGCTTCAAACATGCTAGTAATTAAAGTTGTCTATGGAATTCTAATGAGTGTTTGAACACAGTGGGTGATCTTAGAACAATGTAAAGCCTTCTTTGTTTATTAGTCAATTGCAGGATTTAAGGGAATTATCCATGGTAAGAACAGTTTGCTGTTTTGAATCCTAGGTGATTATTATACTTAGAGGCAAGTAAGTGGTTTTTGGAAGCATGAATGATTGACTTAAAAGTTTTACATATAATCATTTTTAATTAAGTTTTTACCTTGATGATAAAAACAGGCTAGTAATTAAGATTGCAAACAGGCTAGTAATCAAGATTGCTCGATAAGATATTACATAAATCCACAGTAGAGTATCAAGAAAGTTTTAAAGTGTTTTAATCAGGTCTTTATTGATTTAGTTGAAGTGCAAGGCAGCGGGGGCCTACGGGGACCACATGGCTGGCCCAGGGAGTTGAGGCCTACAGGCAGTCACATAGCTGGGCTTGTGAACTGAGGCCTGCAGGAAGCCGCATGGCAGGGCCTGTGAGCTGAGGCCTGCAGGAAGCCACATGGCAGGGCCTGTGAGCTGAGGCCTGCAGGAAGCCGCATGGCAGGGCCTGTGAGCTGAGGCCTGCAGGAAGCCGCATGGCAGGGCCTGTGAGCTGAGGCCTGCAGGAAGCCGCATGGCAGGGCCTGTGAGCTGAGGCCTGCAGGAAGCCGCGTGGCAGGGCCTGTGAGCCCAGGCCTGCAGGAAGCTGCATGGCAGGGCCTGTGAGCTGAGGCCTGCAGGAAGCCGCATGGCAGGGCCTGTGAGCTAAGGCCTGCAGGAAGCTACAGTATACAAAAGCCCATGCTTGTATTTGTGTTTTAATTATTAATTTTCCTGAAAAGAACTCAGTTCTAAACTGTGGTAGCGAAAGCAGTAATGGCTGTTTTTTGTGGCTAAGTAGTGGAGTTTTATATCCATTTTACTCTTTCTGGTGTTAAATTCATTAAGGAAGAAGGAAAAGAAGGAGATTTAGTATAATCAGTCTGGTTGGTGAAACACAAACTTATTTAAAGCACATTCCTGTTTATATATAATAATAAAAAAAACCCCAAAAAAACATATATGCTTGTCTAAATGAGTAAATGTTCCAGTTAGCAGCTAAGTCAGGCAAGGGTATTAACCCATGGCAGTAAAGTTTTCTGCAAGAGCAGAAAGTATAGTGGTCAATCTTAAAAAAAAAAAAAAAAAACCCCGACATAGGCTAACGTGTATGTTTTGTATTTTCACTGATTAGATGGATCCACAAATGCAGACCTTGTTGAGCATAAAAGGGAGATCATGGTGGGAGGAACTGTTTCACCAGACAGTAGGGTCAGGGCAGGTGCCTCAAGCAGTTAATGTTCAACCTGCGGGTAACCTGCCCGCTGACCCTCAAGCAGGACCCAGCTCAGGATCTCAAATGTTGGTCGGAGGTAACGGGTAAAGAGGATGGTCAGGACAGGAATGCTGGAAATGCTCGGAAGCATAAGGATAAGAAGAAACACTGCAAAAAGCGCAAGAGGGAAGGTAAGAATATGCCTATTATGGATCAGAAGTGTTTGCAGTGGTTACAAAGCCAAGGTATATTAGATGATGAATTAATGTACTATGAATCTTTGCCTGGAGAACACTGCAAGGTTAATCAAATGAGTTCACAGCATCAAGATACTGTGAGGGACATAGTTGGGCTTGACAACAAGCAGACAGCAGAGGACTCTGAGCCAGCCATAACATTGGGGGGCTCCATGGCTGGAGTTGGGTGTCCCCAAACTAACAATGCACTTTTAGACCAAATGGGAGCCTTGTTTGCACAACTCAAAGGTAAACAGGACGATGAAAAATTAATGCGACAAGGGGACAATGGCCAGACTATACTGGAAGGGGGGAGGGGAGACTCAGAGCTAGTTGAGTACTGTGGTGCAGTTGACTTGCCACTAGGTTTTCATTTAAGTGAAAAAGTGAAACAGCAGCTTGCAAGTGGGGAATACGGGGATATATTTTCATTGTTGAACAGGGAGGATGAAGAAAAGGAAAGAGATAAAGATGGCAGGGTTGAATATTTAGTAGCCAAAAAAAGGAGGTTACAAGTAAGAAGAACATGGGAAAACTGGGTGATCGGTTACTCTATTTATGCTCAAATTTTAGGTGATAGATGTCCTACCAAAGCAAAAGACATGTGGACGCACTTTAATAGGGTAACCACGATGTGCTTTGCTCAAGGGGGCCACAGATGGTTGAGGTATGATGAGGACTACAGAAGGATGAGGCAGTCATACCCAGAGATGTCTTGGGCATGGATGGATTTGGGGCTTTTGTGCTGGCTAGATACAAGCGGTGATGCAGCAACAACAGATTGTGGTTTTCCAGTTAATCAAAATGGGTATAACATTTATAAGTTTGGTTTAACAACAAACAACCAATGGGACAGAACAGACGGGGGTGCTGGGAAGTGTTAGCAGTACAACTTCGGTCAGTGTCGAAATCAACTTCAATGTAGATTTAGGCATCAATGCATGGCTTGTGGTAAGGTAAACCACCCAGCCAAGGCTTGTTTTAGTCTCTCAAGCCCCCAGAATAAAAGTTTTTACTCACCCCCCCTTTAATGGGTACACAGTTACATCTCCCAATGCCGGTAAAAGGGGATATTTTAAGGGAATGGCTCAAAGCATATCCAGATAGAGAAGCAGCAGCATTACTAGAAGAGGGGTTCACCAAGGGCTTCAGGATACCAGCAAAAGGTAGGAAGCAAGGGATTTGGGTCAAGAAGTCAGCAGAAGAGCATCCGGGCATAGTTAGAGCAAAGATAAATAAAGAATTGGAAGCGGGCAGACTGGCAGGCCCATTTCCATGCCCACCAAAAAAAGCATTTAAGGTTTCTCCTATTGGCATAGTACCCAAAAAAAAGCCAGGTGAATTTAAGCTCATTCACCACTTATCCTATCCACAGGGGAATTCGGTAAATGATTACATAAATGGTATAGGGACATCAGTGCATTATGCTTCCTTTGATGAAGCGGTTAAGAAACTCCAGGAGAAGGGAAGAGGGGCCCTTATGGCAAAAGCTGACAGAGTCACTTTCAGACTTTTACCCATTGCTTCTAAAGACCAAGGGTGGTTAGGTTTGGCATTCGAAGGCCAATATTACATGGATAAATGTATACCTATGGGTTGTTCAATAGCATGTGCCACTTTTGAGAAATTCAGTTCCTTCTTACACTGGTTGGTGGCTCAGCGGGTAGGGGAAGACAGGGTTGTTTATTATTTGGATGACTTTCTATTCATTGGGAAGGAGGACATAGGGGAATGTCAACAAGCATTGGATACATTTCAACAGATTTGCAAGGAGTTAGGGGTTAGGGGTTACACTAGCAATGGATAAAACAGAGGGCCCGACGAACATATTGGCTTTCCTGGGTACAGAGATTGATAGCTTGGTCAGTGCAGGCTTCCTATTGACAAGGTGCAGAAATTACGGCTACTCTTAAGTCAAGTGCTAATGCAGAATAAGATAACCCTTAAACAGTTACAAGAATTAGTAGGGTTAATGAATTTTGCATGCAAAGGGATTCCTGTAGGGTGCTCATTTATGAGGCGCTTAGCTGCTAAGGGGTCAGGGTGCACATAGCCACACCACCGGATTAGGATCACATAGGGTATGAAGGAGGACCTAGGTGTGTGGTGTTTTTTTATCAGACTACAATGGGATAGCAATTTGGCAGGAGAGAGACCATCTACCTCATGCTCAGTTGTTTACAGATGCAGCAGGGGGAATAGGCTTTGGGGGTTATTTTCAAGATCACTGGTTCAGCCTGACCTGGCCGACTCAAGTGAAAAACAGGGTAGACATTTCAATCGCAGATGTGGAATTCTTCCCAGTAGTGGTGGCATTGGAAATTTGGGGAGTACAAATGAAAGACAGAGTGGTTTGGTTGTGTTCTGACAACAATAGTGTAGTGCATATAGTCAATAATCAGCTGGGGGTAAAAGGGGTATTAGGCAGGATGATGAGATATTTTACATTTAAGTGCTTGACATTTAATGTGACAGTTAAAACACAACACATTCTCGGCATCGATAACTCATTGGCAGATTCCCTTTCTCATTTGCAGTAACCCCGTTTTCGGTCGCTGGCCCCAAGGGCGAATCCTTCTCGGACACCAGTGCCAGTTCAGTTATGGGCCTTATGGACAGACGAGAATGGTTGCTAATGTGTAATTCTCTCAGTGGAAGAACAAGGGTAAGATACAATAAATGTATACAGCAATTTTTGCAAACCAGAATAGCCAGAGGCTGGGAATCCATTTGGCCTATTCCACCTCACCAAATCAGGTCTTACATCATGGTAATGAAAGAAAAAGGTTGGAGTCTGGGCAGAGCGAGAAGCACATTGTCAGCCTTGAATTGGTTTCATCAGGCTTTGGGTTTGAAGGATCTAGCTAACACTTTCCAAGTACACGCGATGTTTAAAGGCTGGGGGAGACAAACACCCAAGAGGCTTGATAAGAGGTACCCCATAGGTCCAGCTGTATTAAGCAAGCTATGGATTGCTGTTTCAGAGGTTTGTTTCCCTTCTTATGAGGTATCATTATTTAAAGCTGCCTTTTTGCTGGCTTTGTGTGGGGCATTCAGATGGTTGGAAATTGTCCAACCGAGCAAGAAAAGCCAGGGGACAGTACTGCCTTTAGCACATGTACACGTGCTGGGTGATGACACCTGGATTTATGTGGTGAAATCCAAAACTGATCAAGAAGGCAGAGGTCAATTGGTAAGAGTAGTTACCCCAGAGGGATTAGAATGGAATGTGACTAAAGTGATACTGGAGTACTGGAGTTATAGGGGTGTGTTAGGTGGTCCATTTTTCTGCCATCAGCAAGGTGAACCACTTACACATTATCAGGTGAGAGCAGTTTTAAAGCAGGCAGTTAAGTTGATTGGCTTGGACACAAGTGGGTATACATTGCATTCTTTTCGGATAGGTGCAACCTCATATGCACATGCAATGGGGGCTTCGCAGGCTGACATTATGAGGATGGGTAGGTGGAAATCCAAGGTTTATAAAAGTTATGTAAGGTGTAAACAACTCTAACTCTTGTTCATTGCATTTCAGCAGACACATCCACAGAACAGAAATACATCTGGATAGTTGGCCATTCTTTTGTTCGGAGACTCCACCTCTGGGTGCAGAGCAGGCCGGGCTTATCCTTCCAAAGAGAATGAGCTTCAGGCAAAACAGTTTGGTATGGGGTGTCAGAAATGCGGTGACACCAGCTTAGCACAGTAATGCAACAAGCAGCGAGAAGTGGTAAACTTCCTGCAGCCATCGTGTTACACCTAGGGGGAAATGATATTGGTCAACAACCAATAAAAGATTGAATTAGTTCAATGGTATGAGAGATTAATTGCATACATGAATGCTGACCACAAGCCATTATTTGTTGGTCAGAAGTGGTACAGAGAAAAAGATGGAAAGGGGTTAGGTCCATGAAAGCTGTGGAAAGAATGAGACGGAGAATTAATAATTCTATGGATAAGATTTTAAAATTCGGGCCTGGTGGCCGGATAGGTATGAGAAAGATGGGGTTCATTTATTGGAGAAGGTTCACAGGTATTTTACAAGGAATTACAGGCAGGTCTAGCTCTGAAGGACATTCACCTAGAGTAGATTGAGATGTGCTGGTGGAAGGGAGTAACATTCCTCCCTTCTGTGGCACAAGGCAGGAAAGGGAAGGGAGGCCAAGGTAAGTGGGGGGGGGTCACAGGACTCCAAGCTGGACCTTCCGCAGGCCAGACAGCCCCAAGGGATTGTTGCCAGGGGACTTATCAGCCTGGCAATGGCCCCCTTGGCAGATTGTAAGGCGGCCCAGAAGAATTGTGATGAACTGTGAAAAAAGTTGTTATGAAATGGGTATGATACATAAAAAAGGGCCAGATATCGACAGTGCTGTCTGTTGTCCTGCAGGTTTAGGGGAATGCAAATAAATGGCCTCCCTGATATTCCTGCCTTGCACACATCTCAAAATAATTGGCTTCTATTAGAGAAAAAGTCATTGACAATTATTGGCAATAAACACATGGCTGCGGCCATTTAATCCATCTGAAGTCTCTGTGTTATTATTAATATTTACCTGCTGGTTACCTTGATTTGTTAGACTTGGAATTTGAGGCATATGTTCACAAGGATGCAATGGAATGACAATGTGCTGAGCTGGTTCTGTATATATATATAGCTCAATACTTGATTTGAATCATTAATGGAAATATGAACAATGTGTTGGATTTACTGAACTGGTTATGCATAGAGCTCAATGCTGGATATGGATCATTAAAGAAATTCTGAACAATGTGACGAATGCTTAAATAGCATGTATGGTTATTCTGTAAGCATCAGTGGTAAGAGATCTGCAAGTAGGTATGAATTTAGTTTTTGTAAAAGACAGGTAGAGCTGTACCAATCTCAGACAAATGCACTGGTCTTTCTGTAAGGAATCCAGCATCTGGTCAATCAGCTTAAACTGGCCTTGGACAAATTCAGCAGACACAGCTCTGTAATATTCACAATTATTTAGGTAATTCTTCATTTTAGAAACATATTCCGATTGCTCCATTAACCCTACCCCAGTCCCCTTATCTGCTTTCATAATTCTTAGAGATGTGTCAGCAGAAAGGGAATGAAGCACTTGCAAGTCTGCTTGGGACAGATTAAACCATCTGTCTGCTGAATCGTGAGCTGCCAAATGTCAAAAGTCCTTTTCACAGAATTTCAAAAACGTAGCTAGTGTGCTGGTTAAAATCATAGTACATTTAATCCTGTTTTAATCTGTACAGCCTGCGGGTCAAAGTCTAAGGAAACTTGAGAACCAATACTCTCTTCGTCATTATCTTTACTAAAGAAACACTTCAGGTTTAATTTGTGCACATATAACCTTAAATCCAAAACTAAATCAGTCAGAGAGGCTCTATGTGCAGGAATCCCCTTTGAAATGGTTATCAGACAATGAACATATGGTTAAAGTAAAAACTGCACAATTGACTGGAGGCACAGTAGCAGAAGGAATCACTGTATTATATCCAGCTTGTGGTACATTATCACAGTTAACAGTACTAGTTACAATACCTGGATTCCGCTGTGAGCATTGTTCTGTGTGGGCATTGGTCTGCCTAAATTCTGAAACCTGCTTCCCCCTCTCTTTCTGTTCCTGCTGCCTCCCCTTCCCTCTGATTCCAGTTGAGGGGGGTTTGAAAATGCTGCACTCTTCTGCCTGGAGATAAAAAATGATGTGCAGCCATTAACATTTTGTATAGCATCTGTGGAGTCACTGCTGTTCCCTTCCGATAAAAGGGGGAGGAGTAGAAACTTGTGCAGGTCTGTAATAATCAGTCACTTCAGCAGGCAGGTGTGAAGGGGGACAGCTCTGTTTCTTAGATCTTGCTGTTGGAACTGTCCTGGCTGGTTTCTTACAAACTTTCGATTACTTCCATGTAGCTTCTGTCTGGACTGGTATCCATAGAAATGTGGATTCTGTTCATGGTGGTTAGGAATAAGATAGGCTGTCCTATTACTGTATTGTGACAGATCCCTCTGCAACTTCTTCTTTTTAGTGATGATAACATGGGAGATATGTCGAGAAAGACTGAGCAATACCGTCATATAACGGATGGAACTGATCAAAGTCCAATTGATCTACAATCTCTCCTTGTAGTACAGCAATATCACTCGAGCTCCTCCAGTTTTTTAAAATTGTACTTAAGGATTTTTAAGGTGTGAATACCTGATTCATTAAAAAAAAATCTGTAAGCTCAGAATAAAGGAGAGTCAGGTTAAGCCTGGTTCGGATAGCGAAACATTCCAAGTCCCTGAGGGACAATATTATGAAAGATGCATGTATCTAAATATAAATTATCATAAAAAACACGTTTAAAAGCAATAAGCAGTCTTTCCAATCTGTATATCATAGACTTACAGTCTTGTTGCATGCTTCTCAAATCACTGCTGTCAGTTCTATCAGAAGTCTAAGTCTCCACTGCCAGTAAAAGGGTTAAGGGAGACATCATCCCTTAACAAACGTAACAAAGACACCTGTCTAGTATTATGTTCATTCCTTTCCCAGTGGATTCTCAGACTATATATATATATATATATATATATATATATATATATATATATATATATATATAAAATCTGGGTGTGTATAAACATGTATGTAGCTTGTAGAAGACTATATATGGGATGCAGTATTGTGTTTAAATCCACATATATATGTGTGTGTGTGTGGGTAATCTCCAAGTGTAGTACCTCGCACTTAGTTCTGCGCAGCTTTGGGCATACCATCAGTCATTGGCACATCAAATGGGTGGGGATATCAAGGAAGACTAACAGCATGCTAATTCACATGTCACGTCATGTCAGTTGCTAAATATTCATGCACACAACAAACTCCATCCTCGTAGAAATTATTACTTTTTCTCCTTTTTGAGGGGGGCAAGCCCCCCTGCACCCCCTTGTGTGGGCACTGCACCCCCCACACGTCCCGCTTCTGTACAGATGTGGAGGTCTTGTTGCAGTTTTTTATAGGAAATGGTTGATGAATTTCTTAATTCAGTGTTGTTGGAGTCACGCAGGTTCTGTAAATCTGTAATAACTGTCTTTTGATAATTTTATAAGCGGGTAGTCAATATTAATGACCTCTCCTACCATCCACAAATAATATTCATATGCAGCTGCTGCCTAGTCCGGCCTGGAGGCGTGTTTGGGGCAGGATTTGCTACTGCACATCCTGCTTGGTACTACACTGGTAGATTACATGTGTGTGTGTGTGTGTGTGTGTGTGTGTGTGTGTGTGTGTGTGTGTGTGTTTGTGTGCGCATGTGCATTTAAACATAGTTAAGTGCTTCTGATTCCCTTTTCTTAATGTTTCTAATGCAAGGGCATGTAATAAAAGTATGTTAAAGTAAATTCAGCTGTATATTATTGTTGCCATCAATTGTCACATTTCCTTTATGGACTTCAAAATGCTCATACACTCAAACAATGTAAGGACTGACTCAGTCAGCAGGAATTTCCTACCATGCATCTGCTTGTACCAGAGATGCATCTCCCTCTGGAAAAATGTCACAAAAAAGCATAAAATACCTTTTTTGACCACCACCTGTTTCTCTTTCTGCAGTTCTGACCTGTGGGGGGTGGTAAATGTGTTGACACTTTATAAAAAAAAATATTTTCTGACTTTTCTCTAAATGTCACAGAAATCTTTGATACATTTAAGTTATCGTAAGATAGAAACTATTATAAATAACCAACATTTAACGCTTAGCATTTCAATACTGTGTTGCTGCTTATGTAAATTTGTCAGAAGTGGTGACAACCGCCTTTAAACCCCTGACTGATCCAATTACTTTGTTCGGTTATGAAAAGGGAGTGTTAAGTTCTCCTCCTCTCTGCAATAAAAACAGTGGAAAACAGTTCCACAGCTTTGTCTTTTTTATATCAGCTGCTAAGTTTCTGACATTAGCAGGATTAATTGCCCATTTAAGATTGACAAGAGTGCCGGACAGGGTAAACTACAGATTTAGCTGTGTCTATGATACGTCATGCAGGTGGAGATGAATGCCTCTGCAAAGTATGTGAGAAGTTGAGCTGGAAAAAAAAAAGTCGGTGGGCTTTCTCTTCCTTTGACCCCAATGCAAGGAAATAAAAGTTTTATAAAGTACAAGCAGGTTTCTGGTACCTACACAATGCTGGAACCATATTGTAGGGAGAAAAGACGCCTAAAGATTGAGTTTAACTATAGGAGAGGGTGGAATTTTCCTTTAAGTCTGAAAAGTTGTTATAGCACAGAATTAAATGAGGAATGCTAATAATTCACTTAAACACTCAGAAAAATAACAGTGGATACAGTTTGAAAAGTGATTAAAACAAGAAATTAGATTAGCAGTGCTGATAAACCACTTAAGGGCTCAGAAAAATAAAAATGGATCCTTTGAACCCAGATAGAGTTATTTTTTCAAAATGTTTTTATTCATTTTATAACAATAACTTAACAGTACAGTAACAAGAAAAAAAAACTATAAACAATGTCCATAACAACTAAAAAAGCAATATACATAGGAGAACAGATTACACAATTTTGTCCAATTTTGTCCAAGCAATTAAGTGAGGAGTTGTGTTGTTAGTCCTTGTTTTTATGGTAGCAATCTCATTCTTACAAATGTATTTCACAACATGAATAAACTCAACTTTAAAGACAGGAGTAAACTGGTATTTCCAGTTTTTAGCATCAATTTTCCTTGCTATAGAGAGGCTAGACCATAGTAAAAATGTTTGGTTTTTCAGAATGACTTCAGAAACAGGAACACTGAAAAGGATAAGGGAGTCAGAAAATTATACAGTTGTCATTCCATAGAGCTTAACAAAGATATTTGAAGTCCAACCAAAATGGGGAAATTATTTTACAATTAACAACCATATATATCCAGTCAGCATCAGGGTGTCCACATATCCAGCATTTAATTTCATCTTTCTTGTACATTATTGCTAGTCTATGTGGGGTGAGAAAACAAATATGTTAAAAATGTCCATGTATGTACACGCCAGAAGAAGTAAGGTGTGGATTCCTTCAACAAAGTTTTTTCAGTTGAATAATTCCAAAAAGAAACCTCCATTTTGCTAAAATCACTTCTGAGAATTTTATAAATAACAGATATGTGTGAAGTATTCTTGGGTGAGCTATTAATAACTGTTGAGATAAAATCCAAGATTTTTAAGTTATTCTTATTGTATGCCTCTAATGAGGGTACGAGCTTAGTATATATAAAATCCTTACAAGTTTGGATGCCCAGCCAATTGCAATTTTGCATCCTATATCTGCTGATCAGATACTCTGCAGACCTTATTTTATCAGCTGAGAGAAATTGATTCCAATATAATAGGCCACCCTTCTTAAATTCTAACATTTTCTGAGCATCAAAAGATATCAAACATTCATTTGTGTAAGCAATAAGAAACATAATTATTAATAAATTCTTAATTAATTAGAAAATATAAGCCTTTTAAACAACAGCAATATTTGGTTAATGAGGTGTGAGAACAAGTTTTGACCTTTCACTTTGAATGTATATTTTTAAAATCCCTATAAATAAGATGTGCAGCAGGTAAAGGTGATAAAGGATAATGAGGGAAACGTACTCACAAGCGAGGAGAGTGTGTTGAGCAGATGGAAAGAGTACTTTGAGGGGTTGATGAATGAAGAGAATGAGAGGGAGAGAAGGTTGGATGATGTGCGGATAGTGAATCATGAAGTGCTGTGGATTAGCAAGGAGGAAGTAAGGATAGCTATAAAGAGGATGAAGAACGGAAAGGCTGTTGGTAAAGATGGCATACCTGTGGAAGCATGGAGGTGTTTAGGTGAAATGGCAGTGGAGTTTTTAACTAGATTGTTTAATGAAATCTTGGAAAGTGAGAGGATGCCTGAGGAATGGAGAAAAAGTGTTTTGGTACTGATTTTTAAGAATAAGGGTGATGTGCACAGCTGTAGTAACTACAGAGGGATTAAACTGATCAGTCACAGCATGAAGTTATGGGAAAGAGTAGTGGAAGCTAGGTTAAGAAGGGATGTGATGATTAGTGATCAGCAGTATGGTTTCATGCCAGGAAAGAACACTACAGATGCAATGTTTGCTCTGAGAGTGTTGATGGAGAAGTACAGAGAAGGTCAGAAGGAGTTGCATTATGTCTTTGTGGATTTAGAGAAAGCATATGACAGGGTGCCTAGAGAGGAGTCATGGTATTGTATGAGGAAGTCGGGAGTGTCAGAGAAGTATGTAAGAGTGGTACAGGATATGTACGAGGGTAGTGCAACAGCGGTGATGTCTGCGGTGGGAGTGACGGATGTGTTTAAGGTGGAGGTGGGATTACATCAAAGATCAGCTCTGAGCCCTTTCTTATTTGCAATGGTGATGGACAGGTTGACAGACGAGATCAGACAGGAGTCCCCATGGACTATGATGTTTGAAGATGACATTCTGATCTGTAGTGCGAGTAGGGAACAGGTGGAGGAGATGCTGGATAGGTGGAGATATGCTCTAGAGAGAAGAGGAATGAAGGTCAGCAGGACTAAGACAGAATATATGTGTGTGAATGAGAGGGAGGACAGAGGAATGGAGATGATGCAGGGAGTAGAGGTGGCGAAGGTGAATGAGTTAAGTACTTGGGATCAATCGTTCTGAGTAATGGTGAGTGTGGAAGAGAGGTGAAGAGGAGAGTACAGGCAGGATGGAGTGGGTGGAGAAGAGTGTCAGGAGTGATTTGTGACAGACGAGTACCAGTAAGAGTGAAAGGGAAGGTTCTACAAGAAGGTAGTGAGACCAGCTATGTTATACGGGTTGGAGACAGTGGCATTGACAAAAAGGCAGGAGTCAGAGATTGGCGTGGCAGAGTTAAAGATGTTAAGATTTGCACTGGGTGTGATGAGGATGGACAGGATTAGGAATAAGTATATTAGAGGGTCAGCCCAGGTTGGAAGGTTTGGAGACAAAGCCAGAGAGGCAAGATTACATTCATTTGGACATGTGCTGAGGAGGGATGCAGAGTATATTGGGAAAAAGATGCTAAGGATGAAGCTGCCAGGTAACAGGAAAAGAGGGAGGCCTAAGATAGGGTTTATGGATGTGGTGAGAGAGGACATGCAGGCGGTTGGTGTGACAGAGCAAGATGCAGAGGACAGGAAGAAATGGAAACAGGTGATCTGCTGTGGCGACCCCTAATGGGAGCAGCGAAAAGAAGAAGAAGATAAATATGTTTGTATGTATTTGAGTATATGGTTCAAGAAATGTCCTATTACTGTTTAGAAGTAAGGTTTCATGTATTACTTTCCAATATGATGCATTGGAAGTATTATTCCAAAGCAATACTATGTTAATAAATGTGGAGTCATCCCAGCTTGTGGTGTGCCAGAGAAGAGAAATTCTTGTTTTTTTGGGATACCAAAGGAAGTTGAGTAATAAGTTATTAATTTTCTGTTTCATTTTGACAGGTGGGGGATTATTAGAGCTTGGCCAATTAAGATTTTAAAAGACACTCAAAGGCAGTAACCACGTAGAAGAATAGCCACCAACTCCGTAGTGAGTGCTAAAAAGTTTATTTCACCACAAATCCAAAACCACGTAAAACATGAACGCCTTTGTAATAAATGTGCAAAAGACACAGCGTTTTCGTCTATTATTATGACTTCTTCAGATGACCAGTATGTTATCCAAATCAATTCATTTATATACTTTCATTTAATTAGCTATCCAATAAAAACCTCAGTTAGTTAATTAAATAAATAAATAATTAAAATCTTGGTGCTAATTTACCAAAAAGGAAATTACATCGTCACTCAAGTTAAAACAATGATTATTTTGACAGCTGGAAAAATCATATATTTATGGTTATAGGCCCATGTCAATATCGAAATTAAGAAAGTTATACAACTTAAAATTAATATACAAGAAACATTACCAATAAAATATGTATATAAAATCATTTGTTAAAACCCATTTAGATTAATAAATCAGGGGTGCCCTCTGGTGGCCAAACTAAATTATTTCACCTTATTGCTATAACTGCTGATCTTAATTTTAGCAATGGTAGAATAGATATATTATCATTCAAGCCTGGATGTTTACCGGCTTCCAATGTCAGTTGCCACCATAGTTCTCTATATTCTATTTTATCCTCCCAGGGTCCACCCCTGATATCACATTTAATTTGTTCAATTATTATATGGGATAAAAAATAATGGTGATGTGAGAGTTATGAAACCGGACAAAGGAGGAGGTATTATATTCATGGACAATATTATATATGAAAGTAAAATGAATTCATTGTTATGGGATGAAACGAGGTATGGGGTTGTATCTATCAATGAAATAAACATAGCATACAATAAGATAGATTTAGATTTATACGACATGTTACAAGAGGAATTGATTGATTATAGCTGTTATAAATTATTAAAGGTAGATAAACCCAGAATACCCACAATTTTTGGGATACCGAAAATACATAAAAATGAATTCGATCCACCTCTTCACCCTATAGTCTCAGCAGAAGGGTCTAAAACACAAGCTTTAGATAAATATGTAGACAATAAGTTAAAAAAGTTGTGGACCATAAGGACTTGTATATTGAGAGATTCTTGGGATTTACTCAAGGACCTAAGGGATTGTTCTTGGCAGGACAATGTCCTATTCATTACTATAGATATACTAGATTTATTTTCATCAATTCCCTATGAGGAAGGAAAAGAGATGCTGGAAGAAATAGTTTTTGAATATGAAGGGATGACACACAAAGAAAAATTGGTTAGCCTCTGGCTCATGGATTTGGTATTGAAATATAATTTTATACATTTTAAAGGGGAATTCTTTCAACAAATAAAAGGGGTAGCAATGGGGGCCGCATGTGCCCCTACCTATGCCAACCTAATATTAGCTAACTAGGAAGAGAAATTTATATTGAAATCAGAATATAAAACCTGCTGGATTCTTTATAAAAGATTTTTAGATGACATAGTCATTTTTTGGACTGTGGGAAGAGAAAAATTGAGTGAATTTCTAACATATATGAGGGAAACAACTAAATTTTTAGAATTCACCTATAACATTTCAGAAAGTAAATTAGTATATTTGGATTTAGAAGTGTATAAGGAGGAACAGAAATTTGAAACTAAGATATACAGAAAAGAAACCTTCTGTAATTCATATTTACACTTCCAGAGTGCACATCCTATGCACTGTAAAAGAAATATAGTTAAAGGGCAATTTGTTAGGGGAAGCCGCATGACAAGTTCTGATATAGATTTCAAGAAGGAATGCGATTTGCTTGAGAACATGTTTATGGAAAGAGGCTACCCCATGGAATTCATTAAACAAATAAGAAGAGAGGTAGAAATAGGAAGGAATGGTAGATTTTCACCTATATATAATAATAAGCAGGTTGGGAACGAAATATGTATAAGTAATGTAAATAATAAGAACAGTAATGTTGAGGATTTCCAGCAGGCACTAATATTGGAGTATAATGGCTTAAATAATGTTATTAAAAAAATATTTTTGAAGGAATGGGAAAGATTTATATCCCTAACGGACATAGAAAATTTATCCAAAATACCTAAAAAAATAATTTATAAGAATTCCCAAAGTATAGGTAACATTTTAGAAAATAAATATAATCACAACAAAAGGAGAAATAAAACAGGCACATATAAATGTGGGCGTTGCAGTCAGTGTAGTTACGTGTTGAATAAAGAAGGTTATTATTGGAAAGTAGAAAAAGATGGGTGTATAGCCCAGATTATTTCAATTGTGAAACTAAAGGAATAGTTTATTTAGCCTTCTGTGAAAACTGTGGATCCTTCTATATTGGCAAGATGGAGAGAGTATTAAAAAGATGGATCTATGAGCACATGTACGACATATTGACAAAAAAGGAAAGCAACGCCCTATATAAACATAGCAAGATATGTGCTGAATATAAATATAAATTTTTAGTAATTGAACAAATTAAATGTGATATCAGGGGTGGACCCTGGGAGGATAAAATAGAATATAGAGAACTATGGTGGCAACTGACATTGGAAGCCGGTAAACATCCAGGCTTGAATGATAATATATCTTTTCTACCATTGCTAAAATTAAGATCAGCAAAGTTATAGCAATAAGGTGAAATAATTTAATTTGGCCACCAGAGGGCGCCCCTGATTTATTAATCTAAATAGGTTTTAACAAATGATTTTATATACATATTTTATTGGTAATGTTTCTTGTATATTCATTTTAAGTTGTATAACTTTCTTAATTTCGATATTGACATGGGCCTATAACCATAAATATATGATTTTTCCAGCTGTCAAAATAATCATTGTTTTAACTTGAGCGACGATGTAATTTCCTTTTTGGTAAATCAGCACTAAGATTTTAATTATTTATTTATTTATTTAATTAACTAACTGAGGTTTTTATTGGATAGCTAATTAAATGAAAGTATATAAATAAATTGATTTGGATAACATACTGGTCATCTGAAGACGTCATCATAATAGACGAAAACGCTGTGTCTTTTGCACATTTTTTTACAAAGGCGTTCATGTTTTACATGGTTTTGGATTTGTGGTGAAATAAACTTTTTAGCACTCACTACGGAGTTGGCGGCTATTCTTCTACGTGGTTACTGCCTTTGAGTGTCTTTTGGAGTTTATTTGCAGTATCTGGTTTTCAATTAAGATTTTAGGTAACAATATCATTTTGTTTAAAGTTAGTCTGTCTTCAAATGTTTAGAAGAGTCTGTTCTGACTGTCAGACTAGTAATTGAGTTTGTAAGTTGTTTGTAATTAGATGTGAGAGATTTTTTATAATTAGATTCAATAATACCTAGATATTTAATGGGTGTGCCCTCCCAGTTTATATTGATCTAAGTTTCATAGTAACATTTTTATTCACTAGAAGTGCCTGACTTTTGTTGTGATTGCATTTTAGACCAGAGATGTTTGCAAAGAAGTCTAGATTATGTAATAGGTGATCTACTGAATTTTCAATATCATTAGAAGTTATTAGTAGGTCATCAGCAAACAGTTGTACCTTGGCGGATAATACTGTCATTATTTCTAACATAATTTGCAAGAGGCTCAACAGCCAGGGCAAAGAGTAATGGGGAGAGGGGGCATCCCTATTTAGTACCTCTTAATATTTTGAATGGGCTCAATAGAGAAGATCCAATCTTTATATAGGCTATTGACTTTTCATATAGTTTTTTAATTAATCCTATAAAGTTTGGGGAGAAATTTTATTTTTGCAGAACAGATTTGGCCAGCTTAGGGAGTCAAAAACTTTATCTATATCAAGTCTTAAAATAGAAAGCTCATTTTATTTCTTGTTTGCCAAGTCTATTAAGGATGGTAATCTAATATTAAATAATATTCTTTCAATATTAATTCATGAAGACCAAACCGGGTTTATCAAAAATAGAAGTGTTCAAGACAATGCAACCCAGATCGGTTTATAGCCATTGTTTCAAATTCAGAAGAGTGAGAGTGCAAATTCAATAAAATGAAATCCCACTCAGAAATGATTTAAACACCTAGGCAGCCCACAGAAACCATTTTACTATAAACCGCTGGAACTATAAAAAATGCCTTCAACTAATATTTATTTATGACATTTGTTTACTGGGAATGTCCACTGGGCTGAACAGAGCCCATTTTCAGTGGAGGCCTGGGGAGAACAGCTCCAATACACTAATACAATAAGTACATTTTAGTACAGAGGTGGCTACCAGAAGGTAGTTACAGTATTTGCAGGAGTTATAACAATATAAACAAAGGCAAAAAAGAGACTGCAATACAAACAAAGGCAATAGAGTGATACATTTGCAAAACTACAAATTGTAGGAATAAAAAAAAGCAAACGACAGGAACAGGTGACTTTTTAAGAAGCAAAATCATCAGCTCAAGTAAAAGAAAAAATATAAGGAAAAAATCTAGGTTTAACAGCTTATGTATGGAATGGCTGTGGGTAGTAACTCTGAAAAACTGTGAAGAGAAGACAGGAAACAAAAGAGAAGGAAGAGAGAGGTTATATGACATTAAAGTTAGTGGGAAGTATAGGAGATTTAGTAAAAGAAAAGAGAAAAGGAAGAGAGAGAAGTTATACGATATTAAAGTTAGTGGAAAGTATAGGAGATTTAGTAATGGCTGAAATGGCAACAAGGTACCAAGTAAGGTTAAGTGGTTGTAATGTTAAAAAGAGCAATACTGGGTCTGAGTATGGGGAAGAGAGAGAGATTAAGTAACACCATTAGACAAGATGGAACAGTTGCAGATCCATTTGGAGAGAAGGTGTTTTTGGAGGGCAGTTTTGAATTTGATAGGATGTTGCTCAGAGTGTATGGAAGAGGGGAGGGTTATTCCAATGTCTGGCCATAGTCTAGGAAGTACAAGAGTTTACCTGCTGGTAGGTTAGGTTTGTGGACTTGTAGTAGGTTTTGGTTTTCTGAGCATAATGACCTAGTGGGGGGAGTAAGAGGAAAATATGGAACTGAGTGCAGGGCAGTCCTGTGGTTTATAAATTAGTCTGTCAGAGGTAGTTAGTTGAAGGTGTAGTAGGAAGTGAGGGAATTCAAGCCAGTGAAGATAACTTTAAGTCTATACAGCGATTGGTAGAATGACAGCAGTTACAATAAAATTGCCAAATTTGCTTCTTACAATATTCTAATTTTAGCTTTTGAGAGGACTGTAGATTAATTAATAAAAGGAGCACCGTAGGTTAGAGAAGAAAACCGTTAAGAGAGTCCTAAGGCTTGTTTAGTTGAAGGGGAGAGGAATTTATAATGTCTGTATAGGAGGCCAAGTTTTTTGTGGGTTTTAGGGATATTGGATTGGATATGTAAATCAAATTTTAGATTGTCATCTATTATGACCCCTAAGAGTTTTGTATTAGCCACAAGTTTATTAATTTATTTATTTACCGGGAAATTCCAACTGGACACAGGTCCTTTTTCAGTGGAGGCCCAGGGAGAAAAGCTCCACAGAATAATAAATGAGCAGCAGAGTACATGAAGAACAATTGAATATACATACAATAGCAAATAACTGCAGCAAACATTAGCTATACTTACTATATGAAACATAGTAATGAAAAGATATACCAATATCTAGCTTAGAGGCTAGGAATAAAGGTAGGATGTATATGCAGATAGTACTAAGCTCAAACGGATACTGTTCTAAACTCATATACCTAAATCTTGTACACAAATATTGCACTAAACTCAAGCAGATATAAAGCAGAAGTTCCATACAAAGGTGGAACAAGCTAGAAGGGCTAATGGGATGGAAGGGGAAGGTAGAGGAGTAAGAGAGGAGACTGAGTCAGTAGTATACATGGTAGTGAGAGGAAGATAGGTGTAAATCAGTTGGATATGTTTTTGGAGTTGAGATGAAGTGAGGTAGTTAAACATGTTATAACAGGTCTGAAAAACTGAGTGAGGAGGGAAGGGGACGGTGAGTCAGAGCCTGCAGAGGAAGGAATGCAATGATCACACAGTGTGAGGCACGGTGGCGAGGGGAGAGGTAAAAGGAGGGTTACTAGTTGGGATTGGTACATGGGCATAACCAGAGACTTTTTAAGTGAGTTTTTAGTGTAGTCTTTAAGTGATTGCAAGAAGGTAGTGTGGTTATATTGTTCCATAATCTGGATATGACACAGGAGAATATAGTGCTTATCCCGTTGACTTCTTGGGTTTGGTCACGAAGTAAATTTTTGCTGCTGGAGTGTAGAGGTCTAGTGGAGCAGTAGGGCTGGAGAAGGTTTTGAAGGGATGGAACTTTAAGAGGATGGTTTACTAACTTGTGGGCAAGGGAGAGTTGATTCAGGTGAAGAAGTTGAGGAGTTCAAGCCAGTCAAGTTCTCTAAGTGAGATAGAGTGGTGGCTCTGATAAGATGCACCAGTGGCAAACTTAGCAATTTTATTGTAGCAAGCCTTGAGCTTGTTTAGGTCCGTTTGTCTAAGGTAGGTAAGTATAGGAGAGGCATAGAGTAACATGGAGATTAGGTGGGAATTGGCAGCAGAAATTCTGGCGGTCTTGGTGAGAAATTGTTTGTTTCTGTAAAATGCACCTAGTTTTTTGTGAACCTTTTTTATGTTAAGAGAAATGCAAGTGTCGAATCTGAGATTATCAATCTCAGCACCAAGTAGTTTGGTGTGTTCTGTTGGGGAGATGAAGGTATTGTCTTTGGCTAGAATATTAATGTGGGGGATAATTGGGTTAGATTTAGTAGGTTGGAAGACAATGAGTTTAGTCTTGCTTGGGCTGAGTAATAACTGGGCATTAGATAGCCAGTTTTCCACAGATGAAAAGGCTTCCTGTGTGATCTTGTGAAGTTCAGGTATAGTTGGGGTTGAGCAGATGAGGGTGGAGTCATCTGCAAACTGTATAAGAGAAGCATGCTTGGTGGCTGTGAATAGATCATTGGTGAAGAGTGAGAATAGTAGGGGACCAAGGATGGAGCCTTGGGGAACATTAAGTGTTACAGGAAGTCGAGGAGATGGGTCATTATGCCAGAAAGCTGATTGTCGGTGTCCAATTAGATGGCTGTGAAACCAATCAGTAGCCGATGGGGAAAAGGATAGGTTAGTGAGAACAGAGATTAGTAGTTTGTGTGAGACCTTGTCAAAAGCCTTAGATCCAGAAATAAAGCAGAGAACAGGCCATTATTTTTATGATGAAGGATAGCATTAGTGAAAGAGAGCAAGGTGGTAGTAGTGTTGTGGTATGGCCTGAAGCCATGCTGGGTGCTGGAGAGGAGGTTATTACCTAAGAGGTAGTCTAAGACTTGAGAATAGATGCATTTCTCAAGTATCTTGGAAAGTGGAGAAAGGATGGCTATGGGACGTAATTGGAAAGTCCAGTGGAGGAGCCACCTTTATGGAGGGGAATGATGCGGGATATTCTACACAGTGTGGGGACATAGCTTTCTGATAACCAATTAATTACGATAGAGACTGCATAAGCTGGGGCTTCTGCTGCTATTTTTAGGTTTTCAGTGGGGAGATTGTCAGCTGCAAGTTTTGTAGTCTTAAGTTTCAAAGTTTTTTTTTTTTTTTTTTATATAGGAGGTAGCCACTGATGAAAAAGAAAAGACTGTGGGCAGAGTATTTGGTTTTGATGTAGGGATGGTGGGTAGAGGGTTGTGTTGCTTAGTCAAAGACAGAATGGTTTCAGTAAAGTGTTCATTGAATGAGTCAGCAATACTGATGGAGGAAGGGGGAGTGGTAGGTGGGGGGTGCCTACTTTACCTGGGTGGAGACTGGAGGTTATTGTGGACCAGACCTGATTAGGGTTGTGATGGGAGGAGTTTTGGGCAGACTGATAATATTGGGTTTTATTATTTATTTATTTATTTATTTACATTTGTTGACCGGGAGTGTCCGACTGGACGTAGGTCCATTTTCAGTGGAGGCCCAGGGAGAAAAGCTCCACAGTTAAAATAAACAGACAGTAGTTACATTGGATTACATAGCGATTAACAATTTGATTAACATAGCAATTAATTACAAACATATTTACAGATGAAGAACATAGTACATCAGTAGACAACAAGAATATTTATCTGCGAAGTACATAACAGACATTAACAAATGTTGCACAAAGAAGTTCCTGCTGTATAAGTACTAGGCTTACGAGCATCTGAGCTTGCTATAATCAAGGTATTTAGTGGGGTGGAAAGAAAGGTAGTGGTTGGATGGGGTGGGTGATATTAGAGTGGGAGTTGCAAGGGCATAGCCAGCATGTTTTTAGGTGCGCTTTTAGTAAAGTTTTGAAGTGGGTGCATGATGGTACAGAGGACATTGTGGGTGGCAGGGAGTTCCATAATTTGGCTATGGCGCAAGAGAATAGTGCTTCATCAGCAGAGTTATTGGCTTTAGTGATCTGCAAGTGATTTTTGTTGCTGGATCTTAGTGGTCTGGTGGTGCGATAGGGTTGGAGTAGATTCTGGAGGGATGGGACATTTAGTGGATGGTTTACTAGTCTGTGGGCGAGTGAGAGTTGATACCATGAAGGAGGTGAGGGAGTTCAAGCCAGCCCAGTTCAGCAAGTGAGAGAGAGTGGTGACTACAGTAGGATGCCCCTGTGGCGAATTTGGCCATTTTGTTGTAGCAGGTCTCTAGCTTGTTTAGTTCGCATTGTCTTAGGTTGGTATATATTGGAGAGGCATAAAGTAGGGTGGAGATAAGGTGGGAATTTGCTACTGAAATCTTTGCTGCTTTGGTGAGAAGTTGCTTATTTCTGTATAACACTCCTAGTTTTTTGTGGACTTTTTTTTATGGTCATGGATATATGAATGTCAAATTTTAGTTTATTGTCTATTTCCACTTCTATCAATTTGGTGTGTTCAGTTGGGTATATAGTGGTGTTGTCTTTTGCTGTGATGTTAAAGTGAGAGTTGTTTTGAGTATGTTTGGTGGGTTGGAAGATGAGTAGTTTAGTTTTGTTTGGGTTGAGTATTAATTGGGCATCAGATAACCAAGTTTCAACAGAGGAAAAGGCTTCCTGTGTCACTTTTTGCAGTTTGGGTAGGGACTGGGCTGAGCAGATCTTCTTTTATTTGCTTTTTGATCCCGTTGCACAACTTTAGGAATGACTGTCTAGAGGAGGGGGGTTTATTAAGCACCAGTGCTCCCAGGCCTTATCACTGATTTTCATTAGTGCCCTGTTTGTTTTTTTTTTTTTTTGTAGCCAAGGGGAGTATTGTGCTTTGATTCTGGCATTTCTTATGAAGGTGTGTGTGTTTAGGATGTTTAGGAAGGTGCTACTGAAGAAGTGGACAGCTTCATCCAGACTGAGGTACTTTAGTGGTGTCATCACATTTTTGAAGGGATGAGATAAAGGAGAGAGGGTTAAAGTTTACCCTATTTCGTATTTGCCTATACATAATGGGTTTTGCACAATTTAAGTAGTGTTTCAGAAGGAATGTTGGAGTGTGGTCACTGAGGCTGTCTGGTAGACAGCTAGCTAAGTATGAGTGAGGGTCTTTATTGACTAATATCCAGTCAGGAGTAGTATGTTAGAATTTTTATTTATCTGGATAGGTAACTGTATTAGTTGGGAGAAACCATGAAGGTTTAGGTGCTGGGCTGGATGATTGTTACTACAAGATAGCCAGTTGATATTAAAGTCACCTAGTGTTATGGTTTCCTGGGGTAGGGAATTGTTAGCCCAATTCAGGACGTTTTCCAGGGGTGGGATGTTTTGGCCAGGTGGGAAGTGCCATCCTATGATGTTGATTGTTTTATTTGGGTTTAGTTTGAGGTTGGCATATAGGATTTCTTCATTTTCAATGTTGGGGGCAGATGTATTTAGGATCTGGATGTTGAGGTGGTGTTTAAACATTAGAGCCACGCCACCCCCTTTCTTAGATAGTCTATCTACTCAAAGCATGTTATAACCTGTTGGAAGTATTTCCTCACTTTTGATGTGAGGTTTGAGCCAGGTTTCATTCAGGATGAGACTATCAGGAGAGTATAAGACTATGTTGGCATTTAGGTCATGAGTTTTATAAGTTATACTTCTGATATTTAAACACATGAACAGAGCTCAATTTTTATTGAATTCAATGAGATAATGTTAAAGTCTTGAACAACATAAGTGTTTTTTTGGCATTTAAGGTCAGGTGATTTTGGTAAAGTCAGGATTCAACAGTAGAGAAAGCGGTTTGGGTCATTTGTTGAAGGATAACAGGGGTGGGTGCTGAGCAGACTATGGTCGAGTCATCAGCATATTGGACTAGAGAGAAGTGTGGTAAAGCTTAGTGTAAGTTATTAATGAAAATGTTAAATAGAAGGGGGGGGCAAGAACTGAACCTTGTGGGACGCCAGTAGGGTTGCAAAGGAAGGGAACGATGGAGTGCTGCCATTTGATGGTGTATTGTCTGTTAGAGATGTAGCTTTCAAATCAGTTAAGAGATTGAAAAGACAGCCCAGGGGAAGAAAGTTGAGAAGGAAGGATAGAATGGAATATAGTATCAAATGCTTTAGACAGGTCTAGAAAGAGAGCAGATTTTGTTAATGGTGTCTAAGAAGGATACGAGTGCTTTAACTTCAGGTGCAGCACAAATTCGACAGGAAACAAAACTGATTTAAACGGTAAAATAAGTGCAGTATTGTAAATGTACTTCCCTGGATGCAAAATATAGCCCAAATGAGTTGTTTTCCAGCTTCCAAGCCTCCAGCAGTCACAAAAAACTAAAACAAATTACTGCTTGTGTAATGTAAAATACGGTGGGGGAGGGGGGGTGCAAGTTTAATTACCACAAGCTCTAATTACACTGTGTGATACCTTAAACCTCTTGTATCAGAGGCAACATGGGATATATGCAAATTATCCTTTAAGGATATCAGATGTTTCAGCTAAATGGCAATTCTGAATGTCCATGACTTTTTCTTTTACATTTACTTTTAAGTCTATTTATGGACAAGAAAAAGTCATGGGCATTTATTGGAAAGTATAGCTTTGCTAGATTTTTCTTTTTGCGTTTTTAACCAGTTGGTTTTCCTGTGTGACGTTTTTACTCATTGTTTTAGTTTACAAGCTCTAATTACAACTCAAAAAGCAGTGTTGGCCAGTTGTGTAAGTTTGAAAGGTTACTACAAAATATAATTAAATGAGCAATGCTAATAGTCCACTTAAGAGCTCAGAAAAATAACAATGAATACTGTTTGAAACATGATTAAAATAAAGAATTAGATGATCATAGTAACAGTCGTCATCATTAGTAATTCTACCCTGTAAAAAATGTTAACTATTGTTTCTTAGAAAAAGCTGTTACTCATGAATAAATGACAGTTTTTGGTGTGTGTGTGTTTCATAGGTTCATAGGTTCATACTAGGCTATCTGCCCTAGGGCATTTATAAGCCTAGCCAGAGTGTGTGTGGCTTTCACCACCCCTTAGGATGAGAATACTATACCCATTAGTTTGCTGTGCCTCTGTCCAGCAGTGACACAGAGATGATTCCCGCGGTAAACCTACGATCTCCCATCCACTCGTCAAGATTTCTCTTGAACAGAGTCAGTGAGGGGCTCTGCCTCACATGGACTGGGATTCTGTTCCATAGTGTATGGAGTCTCTGGGTGATGAATCTGTCCCTCCAGCACATCCTATTTATATCCGTGTTGAGGTTTAAGTCTCTTGCTCTCGTGGCTCTGGTGGATTTGGATTTTTGAGGTGGAGCATGTCCATTAATTCCGGGTTGGACATGGCCTTGTATGTCAGGCACAGATCACCTCTGAGCAGACGGTATGCGACTGAATAGAGCTGGAGTTTCTTCAGTCGGGCAGCGCATGACATATGTTTGAGCCCCTTTATCCTTTTGGTGAGGAACTTTTGGGGTCTTTCCAACTGCTGCAGGTGTCGGGTAAGGTACATTCTGAATGGGGCGTTGTACTCAATCATTGGTCTGATAAGTGAAGAGTACAGGGGTACAATGACCTCTCCTGATCTGGATGTGAATCCCTTCATGATCAGGTGGGCAATGTAGAAGGTCTTTCTAACCACTTTGGCAATGTGAGTGTCAAAAGAGAGGTTACTGTCAACTTGGGTCCCCAGGTCCCTGATAACTTCTTCCGTGTTTAATGGATTACCACCTATGTGGTAATTAGGGGTTACCTTGTTTTTCCCAAAGGGTATGACTATACATTTTTGGCATTTAGCTTAAGGCCATGGCTCTGGCACCAGTTATCCATTTCTATGAGACCTCTCTGGAGGATGTCTGTGTCTGATGGAGTGTCAATTATGGTGCCCAGTTTGCAGTCATCTGCAAATTTTGTCAGCCACAATCCCCCTATGTTTGCCTGCACTTCAGAAAAATAAATGCCGAACAAGAGGGGGCCCAGGACTGAGCCCTGTGGGACACCGCTCGTGACCGGCTTAGAGTCTGACATGGCACCAGCAACTCTAGCCCTGTGGGTTCTGTCCTTGAGCCAGTTTGCAACCCATCTTGTGACATATGGGTTTACATCTAAGCTGGTGAGCTTTTCTATGATGCCCGAGTGGGGTATTGTGTCGAACGCTTTTGCTAGGTCAAGGTAGGCTGTGTGAACTGCCTTACCCTCATCAATGGCCTTAGTGACTGTTTCGAAAAAGTCGACCAAGTTCAAGAGGCAGGATCTGCCCTTGACAAAGCCAAATTGGGTAGGATCCAGTGTCTGTAGGTCCCCAATGTCTTTATTTATGAGTTCCGTTATGATCCTCTCCATAGCTTTGCAGACAAGGCTCGTCAAGCTTATGGGGCGGTAATTTCCAGGGTCCGTAGAAGCACCGCCTTTGTGGAGTAGGACCACAGTTGCCGTACGCCATTCTTTGGGTACGTATCCTGTAGTAAGGCTAAGATTAAACAGCAGCCTTATGTGTGGGTTTAGTTCCTCATTGAGTTCGTGTAGCACACAGCCGGGGACACTGTCCGGTCCCATTGATGCTGTGTTTTTTGCTTTAGAGAGAGCAGCTCTCACCTGGGCATCTGAGATGTTTGGGAGGCTAGACTCTGGTGGGATAGATATTTTTCCTTTTGGGAGAAATTTGCACTGAACCTGTCTGCCAGTATGTTGGCAATGTCTGTGGGTTCAGTGATTTTTGTATCATTTTGGACTAATTCTGAGCATATCTGGGAGTTTCCACCCAGGTTTCTAACATAGCTAAAGAAAGCCGTATGATTGTCTTTTGTGTCATTAGCGATTTTTCTCTCAAAGTTGGCCTTGGATGATTTTATGAGTGATCGTAGTTTTTTGCTAGTAGTGATCAGAGATGCCTTCCCTTTTAGGGATTTTGCTCTGTCATGTAGTAGCTTTCTCCTCTTGTTGTAGAGTTTGTTTAAGGCTGGGGTCCACCAGACCGGGCGCCTGCCTTTGGTGGAAAGGGTCTTGATTTTATTAGGGATTGCTTGATCCATACATTCCTGGAGGTGCTCGTAGAAGGCATTTGTAAGGGTTTCAGCAGCGTGGGTTGTGGTTTCCACTGGCTCGGGGGTCTTGAAGGATACCACTCCAGTCTTAAGAAGTGTGAAGTTTGCTTTTGAGAAGTTCTTCACTGTGGTCTTTTTTGCTGGGATGTGGATCTCCAGTGAGATTAATTTATGGTCTGATCTCACCAATGAGGGATATACTTCTGGTGTGGAGCATTTTGTCCCCATGTTTGTGATGATCAGGTCTAGTATATTTTCTCCTCTTGTGGGAATGCTGACTAGTTGTTCCATAGCATTTGAGTTTATGAACTCCAGGAACCTTTGGGCTAGGGTGTTGGGGCTTGAGTAATGTTCCCAGTCTATGTTTGGGTAGTTGAAGTCACCCAATATGATGGTGTTTGGAGAGACAGTCATACTCTCCAGTGTCTTCAGGAAGGCTGTGTGGGTTTCCTGAGTTTGAGAGGGTGGTCTGTAGCATGCTACAAACTGTAGGGCAGTTTTACCTATGGTTAATTGCACCTGGATGGTCTCCGATGCTTCGTGCGTTGCCACTAACCTGGAGGTGTGGGTATCCTTTATGAATATGGATACTCCCCCTCCTTTTGTGGTTCGGTCCGGATTTTGGGGCCAGAACGCATGATATGAGGTATAACCTGATAGTGCTGGGGTGCTCTCAGGAGCCTTGAACCAGGTTTCAGTCACAGCACAGACATCGACGTTCTCTATACTGAGGAGGGCTTCGAGGGCGTGCATCTTGAGGTTTAGACTTCTGGCATTGAGCAGTATTACCCTTAGTTTTTCTCCATTTTTGTTTTCTAGGGCCGGTAGGTTTATCATTTGAGCCTTGCCTAAAAAAGGCACTATGGGGGTGGCAAGAGCCTTTGCCAATATCCAGAAGCCCAGGGGTGACAGGTGCAAGTCGTCCCTTGCGAAGCAGCGTGGCTTGTCAAGCATGTCATCCCAGGCAGACAGACATTGGATCCCCTTAGAATGACACCAGTCTTCTTCTTCTTTCGGCTTTTTCCCGGTTAGGGGTCGCCACAGCGGATCACCTTGTCCGCACATTTGAATGGCAGTGGAGTTTTACGGTGTCGAGTTGCCAGCCCGGCGCCCAACCTTCCACAGAAGGCACACTCACATGCACACCTAGGGCCAATTTAGAGTATCCAATCCACCTGCAGCATGTCTTTGGGATGTGGGAGGAAACCGGAGCACCCGGAGGAAACCCACGCGACCACAGGGAGGACATGCAGACTGACAGAAGGCACCCCAGCCGAGGATCGAACCGGAGAACCTCTTGCTGTGAGGCAGCAATGCTAACCACTGCACCACCGTGGCCGCCCCCTTAGAATGACACCAGTAATTAAGCCAATTATTAAAGCTGATCATTTTGTCTCTGTATTGTGGCATCATTCTTGGTGAGGGTAGGATACTGCTTAGAGTCAGGGTCATACCGGCCTGGGCTACATAATCTGAGAGCTCCTCTATGTCTCTTTTCATTTAGTCCAGGGAGGTACGTCTCAGGTCGTTCACACCGGCATGGACAATGACTGAGTCATACTTGTACTTGCTGTGGAGTGACCCGAGTGCTTGTGTTATGTGGTGGATTCTAGCGTCTGACAGGCAGCTTACTGTGATCTTTTCCTTGTTCAGTCTGGTGAGTGGGATGTCAGTGTGTCTGACTATGGAGTCACCTATAACAAGTTTGTCTGGCATTGTGTTTGGCCTTAAGGGCTGTGACTGTTTAGCACACTGACTTTGAGAACTATGTGTTGCATGTCTTATGTCTTGAGGTGGCAGTTGCTTGGGTGTCTGCTTTGGAGGCCTCTGTAGTTTTGGTAGATTTTTGATCAGTGCCTCCGAGTATGTCTTTGTGTGTTTATGTGTTTGTTTTGCAGTTGTGATAGTTCTATGTGAAACTGGGTTTGTGGTGTGCGTGGTTTCCTTCTCCTCCTGTCTGGTCTTGCCAGTCCAGAGTTGAGAGAGCTCAGCCTCCAGTTTGGCTATATAGTTGCATCTCTCACATGTATTTGTGTTTTGTGGGAGAAGGAGTGGGTTGTCTGTGTACATGAGGCAATTGTAACATTGCCTTAAGATGCCCAGATTCACCAGCTGAACAGGAGAGGACGCTAGCAACTGACCCTTCGACATGCTAGAAAAAGTGAAAAAGTTTGCTGTGTAACTGAGTCAGAAGGGGCCTATAGGGAAATGGGTACTCAAGGGGATTCTAGGCTAATGTAGTACTTTGTTTAGTATACAAGTACTTTACCTATATAAAAATGCTTTAGGAGCAAGTGCTGAGCTTTTGAGATAGAGAATAGACTGTTTAGATTGCAAGTAGAGAAGTTCTAAGGGAAAAATTGAAGAGCAGACTTTACGGAGCCAGAAATAGTTTAACCGGCGCTGCCCGATGCTGCTCTATGGGCAAATCCGCGCTAAATCATGCAAAAGCACGCTAAAGCGGGCTTTATTACAGGGGGCTGAAAAGAGCTAGGAATTGACCCAAAATGGCCAATAGACTACAAGTTTCTGGCTGGAACCACTCCTCTAGGGACAAATAGGCTGCTCAGTGCTCCCCACTCCCACTGGTGAACAGAGATGCTTCCTTTTATCCAAATAAGGATATGGAATAGCACAGGAACCAAGACAAAGCCCAGAGATCAGCAAACTCTGAAGACTGGACTATTCTAGTTCAGTAAGGCGGGAAAACAAGATTTTTTTTTTGTTTTTGTCTTTTTTGCAGAAAACAGAGGAAAAACAGACAGTAAATGCTATAAATGCTTTTAAACGGCTAGCGCACTTGAGTTTGTTAGCCTACAGGTAAAATTAAGCAACAAATAACTTTTCATGACTCCTTTTCACTCATAAAAGCAGGTAGTACATTTACAACAGACATGCTGCATGTTTATGTTTGACCTGCCGAGTCAAGTGGTACAAACAGGCAGGGTAGAACAAACTTCCCTATGCCCAGCAATAATCTCTTGCTCACCTTGTGGGACCCACAGGCTTTCCATGCTAGATGAGAGGTATATCAACATTCTCTGTGGCTGCCTAGAGGTCTCTTCCCAAATATTTATGCCTAGTATATATATCACACAGCAGGTGCCCAGTGGACATCATCACAAGGTCTCCACAACTTCTCTACAGTCTACTCTCAACACATAAGAGCAGTGACTATACTCAGACTATCATAATTTGCTGAGTATTTTATCCTACAATGGACAGTGAGAGAGATTAGATACACTATGAAAATATAATTCTGACACTTTATCGGTCATCATAACCTCTCTTATTTCTCAAAGCTCATGGTTGTAAGTAAGGTTGAGGACATTAAATGACTGGTAAATTGGGGATGATTTAGCTATCACTTTATCACTGCAGTATAGCAGAAGACCTATAGTATTGCTTCTGCTGCACACACCATCTGGTCAAACTCCCAATCCAAGCATACTTAAAACACCTCCACCTAAAGTAGCTACTCCCCTTCTTCTGCAGAGGGAAGACCATTCTTATCTTGGAGAAAATAATGACCTTTAATTTGAGGTGCTAATTTTCATATCAGACACTTCCCATTCAGCAGTGAATTATTACAGTGCTTGGTGGAAATCATTCAGTTGAAGTTAAAATGCAACATCTTCTGTTAGTAACAAATATGCCACCCTCACATCGTAAGAGTGGGTACTCACCAAAATTTGGTTATGCCTCGATATCCTGTCCATGAAAATCACAAACAAGAAAGAAGACAAGACACAGTTGGTGAAGCCTTACGCCTACAATGAATGCATCTGACATAATGCCAAGAAGGCAGACCCATCTCTCACTCCTCAAACATATAGAGCAAATGACATGCAACAGTGGCCCTGTGACCAAGTACTGATGTAGCACTTCCAGCAATACACTGCAGGGTACACAGTCATGTGTCCACAAGTCCACAAACATATGCAGATAGTACTAAACTCCCATGACCCCTCCAGTATTTACTTCACATTATTACTCCTGCATTAATTAAATTATATCAACATATAAACTAAACAAAACATATAATTTATAGTTTTTTTGGAATATAAATAAAATGTTAACTGTAATTAGCCAAAGAAAATATGCCTGACTTACATTACTCCTGCACAGCGTAAATAATACCAATATAGAATTTCAGGCTCTTTCGATTATGCATAAAATAAGTTAACTGTAATTATATTCCAAAATGCCTCCTGGATAGCATTAAACATGACCTGTCAGGCCTGCTAGAATCTTTACTTAGGCATAACCTCCAGAGAGGCTTCATACTAAATGAATGGAATACAACTGTTATCCCTCTGCACAAAGGGGAACCTTCTACAAACCTATAAATATGACTAGTCTCATATGCAAGGCCATTGAAACAATTATAGATCTGATAAACAATGACAATGGAAATGTAGACACTGGACCCTAACTCATTTGGTTTTATCAAAGACCGATCATATTTACTTAACCTGGTGGACTTCTTTCAGAAGTCACAAAATAATTATTTAAATACCTAGGCAGAGCACAGAAACCACTTGAAAAAATTATGTATAAAGCACTGGAACTATAAAAAATGCCTTCAGTTAATAGCAACACAGTGTACACTGCCTACCTCATCCAAGTCAAGGTGTTCAACACAATATCTCAGTCATGCATTGTAGATAAACATACAAGGTTAGACATAAAAAGATATGTTGCCCAATATGTAACCAGCTGTCTCACTGACAGGACACAAGAAACTAGGATAGGGGAATCCACCCTCACAAAGAGGCCAGTCAGTAGTGTAATCCCAGAAGGACTGATGTTTGGGTCCCTTCTTTTTGGCATCTACTCCTCTGAAGTCAAGGCAAGTGTTAAGGGCCTCTGGATAAGTTTTTCAGATAATGTCAAACTATTCTTGGTTGTGGAACCCCCTAAAGAGACAGATACTCATGCAGAAAAACAACTGGTGCCAGAGCCATGGACTAAAACTCAATTTTAAATACAAAATAGTACCATTTGGAAATACAGCCACCTTGAAAATGAAACCTCTAAAAGTAAAAAAGTGGTCAGAGATCCAGGAACACATGTCAACAGTAGCCTGACCTTTGACCACCATGTGTCAGCTGTGATAAAAGAATAATTCATATAATCATTCTATGTTGCACAACTTATAAACAAGGATATGGCATCCAGGTCCATGTAGGTCATTGTTCCACTGTACTCAGCCAGACCAGTTATTGAGTACAATTCAGACTTCAGAATTTACCTGACTAGGCACTTGAAACAGCTTGAGAGAACACAGAGGTTCATCACAAAAAGAATACAGGGCGTAAACAACAAGTCCTAGACTGCCCCAATGCCCTGTACCTGTACTCGGTCTTCTACAGACTGCTGTGTGGCATTCTATGCCTAGCCTACAAGTCACACTCTGTTTTACCCACTGATGGATTTGTTGTACATCTACAAAACAAATAGCATCAGAAATCCCCATTCTAATTACCTAAACTTTGTCTGTAACAAACAGGATATGTTGGAGAGACAGGTATGAGTTCTAAAGATTACTGCTTCTCTGGAACGTGTTTCCCATCCATGTGACACAAAGCTCATCCCTTACCTTAAAATGCAACTTGGACTGGGTCTATATTATATGTTTGAAGTTTGAAAACATAGAACGTTATATAATCTAATTTAAATGTTCAAAGTTTCAAACATCGAACATATAATAAAAAAAAAAAACAAAAACAAACGGAACTTACCTGACTAGTGTAGGCAGGGTGCATGCCCCCCTGTGCCCCCCACACCCCCCACTCTTTAAATATACCAACTCCAAGACCACACTATAGTGCGGTACAGGGAAGATTTCCCTTACTGCACTGTAGTGCAGTCTCGGAGTTGGTATATTTAATGAGTGGGGGGTGTGAGGGTTCAGGGGGGGCTTGGCCCCCTGCCTACAGCCGTTATTTTTTATTTATTTATTTATTTTTTTTACATATGTTCAAAGTTTTATAACTTCGAACATTTAAATTCGATATTTTAACATTTGAAGTTATAAAACTTCGAACATAGGATATAGACCCACTTGGACCAATGGATGGGAAATCACATTTACCCCTTGTTTGGGGCCCAAGACCCTAATGGACAGGAACAGCCTGTGAGCATTTGATATTACAAGCCTATCTTGTAACCATAAAATTGCTTGTAGTGTTGACCAATGCCAGCAATATTTGGTAACTCTAAGATAAGCTTGGTTAGGCTTAAAATGGCTCTTGTGCCAATAGCCTAGTAACCACCTATGAATCTATAATTAGCCAAAGAAAATAATCCTGATATATAGTGTGTAATGTGAGAGTGGCACACAGCATGGAGTATGAAAAGTATGCATGTTTTCTTTCTATCAGTATGAGTGTTCTCGGACTAATCCAGTTTTCTCAGAGTCCCCTGTTTTCTCTCATTTCACAAAGGCATGTTATTTACTTGGTTACTATAAACCATATAAATGTACTTTCTTTAGCCTTAGCATTGGTGACTGGGTCATGGCTGGAAATTGGTTATCTTTTACCTGCTTAACAAATAAGTTGCATGGTTCCTATTAGGAACCATGGCTAATGAGCTACATCATGTTGCAAAGTCGTCTCACTCATATTGCCTTGTACTTGGGAAGGAGATGCTATAACACTTCTCCATAACATGACAAATATTTCATGTCTTGTGTACCATGCACATGGTTTATGGATGCCCTCTCTTACAGTTTAGGAAGCTACCTGATGCACATTTTCATCATAAAAAAAAGTGCTGATTATTTTGTGCCAAATATTTGTTTTCACCCTCAAGCTATTTAACTGTAAATGTCTCCAAACAGGAGGGCTTATTCTTTCCTATTAACTCATTACAGCCGAGTGAGACCTCCTGGTGCTTCTGCAGTTACATCCTACCGAAGCCTTTGGCATCAAGTATTGCCCGTTTATATTGCATTAATAATTCCAAAACCATGTGATATATAAAGTATCAAAAGATTTCTTCTTAAAGCTTACACAACGGCAAACACAACTGTACTGATATTTGACTTCTGTGCAGTACAGGTAAAGAGATACGATTGTTTGTATAATATTTATTTACATTGTCATAAATTTTGTGTTTTTTATAAAATTATCTAAACCCAAGTATCACAGACAGAACTGCTTAACCTCATATGAAAGCTTTTATCTGGATAAACAAAATGCTGATGGCAGCATGTGTGTAACCTGAGTGATTGCTGGGATATTGTAAGTTGTTTATAAAGTATTACAAACATCACTGTGTTTTCTGTTATTTATAAAATCCTGTTTAAGACCTAAAACATAATAAATAGTTTGTGCTGAAGAGCTTGAAATTACCACTTTTTAGCAACCTTTGTGGTTCCAAAATTAAACATTTGTTTGAAATGTGAGGACATAATTTTATGCTTTCAGAAAGATTACGCTCCGCGCATTGGAAGCTACAGTGCAAATTTCCAAGTTCCATTGTAGAAAATGAGTTAAAACAAGCAATATTCACTGACCAGACATGCCTTTCCAACAAATATGCATCTATGAAAATGGATTTTTCAAAGCTATTTTAACTAAAATGGTTATATCATACTAGTGACTCAGACCAGCACACAACTGCACATTAATACACAGACACTTTTCATGTGGCAGTAAACCCCTAGGCACCCCATTACTAAGGCTGAGCTCCCACATTCCCACTAACTTCTATATTCTAACTCCAAGGGCAGCATCGTCATAAAAGAGAAAGTATAGTGACTCTCAGTTTCCTGAACATACAGCACGTGTCACATCAATCACTCTGCAGTTACAAAATTTCAGCACATATGTCACCTCCTACAATAGCCATAGACCCCTTACCACACAAGACAAGTACACCATTTATATCACACACACAGGATTCACACTCTTAGCATTTACTTTGTAGTAGGATTCCCTTTTCCTACATTTCTGCTCTCATATTTAATGCTGACTGATTAATTATTGGGTGAAAGTAGTAATTTCATTATTTTTGAGCCCTTATCTCAGCTATATGATTCAATCCAAACTCAACTGAGAAATAAATCCATATTTTCTAATTGTAACATGTTTGTACTGGAGTCCCTAAGAAGTGTACCCTTCTCCTACAGCAATTAATTCTACCTTTGTCAACACAAAATGCTATTTCAACCCTCTCAATAGTAGCTACTAAAGCTGTCTCTCTTCACTGAATCATACGATCATAGGACGTCACTAGGCTATTGGCCCCAATGCCCTTATAAGCCTAGCTAAGAGTTTAGCCCATGTTTAGACAAGTCAGCACCCAAAGCTCCTGTCCAGCAGGGACACAGGTGGAATCCCAGGGGTGTATTTTCTGTTTCTCATCCAGATATCCAGGTTGTGCTTAAAAATGGATAATTAGGTACTCTGCTTGACATGGAGAGGGAGTCTATTCCACAGATGGGGGAGTCTATGAGATACAAATCTGTCCCACCAACAAGTCCTAATGATATCACAGACCAGGTTGAGGTCACACGTATGGAAGTGGAACTTGACTTGCGGATATGCAGCAGTCCCATCAAAGTGGGGTCTGAGATTGCATTATATGCCAAACAGAGATCACCCCTGAGGAGTCTGTATGAAACTGAGTAGAGGGATAGGGCTTTTAGCCTGTGTAGGGTAGATGTTTGAGGCCCTGGATTTTCCTGGTGAGGAACCTCTGTGGTCTTTCCAGCTCCTGCATGTGCTTTGCAAGGTACATGCTGAAGGGGGCGTTGTACTCAATAATTGGCCTTATAAGGGCAGAATACAGGGATGTTATGACCTCTTTGTCTCTGGATGAGATACCCTTGCTTATGAGGTGGGTCATGTAGAAAGCTTTTCGTACAATGGAAGCAACATGGTGGTCAAAAGTCAGGTTGCTATTAACCTGGGTGCCCAAATCCCTCACTATTGATTGTGTACTTGGGACATTGTTATTAATGTGATAATATTTGGGGATGTCACTCTCCCCAAAGGGGAAGATGATGCATTTTTTTGGCATTAGGTTTGATGCCATGTTTCTGGCACCAGTCATTTATTTGGGCAAGACCCTCTTAGAGGACGCCACATCACTTGGCAAATTGATGACTGCACCCAGCTTGCAGTCATCTGCAAACTTGGTCATAGTCTACTGGTTTTGGCCTCAGAGAATTATAACAGAGGCCTCAAGACTGATCCCTGGGGTACACCGCTCATTACAGGTCTATGGCTTGAGGTGGCTTCCCCTATTTTGATTAGGTGGGTTCTATCAGTGAACCAGTTTGCTACCCATCTGGTGACATATGGATTGATGCCTAGTTGAGAGTTTATCTACTATGCTCGAGTGGGGAATAGTGTCAAAGGCTTTGCCCAAGTCAAGGTAGTCAGTGTGCACCATCTTCCCCTCGTCCATGGCTTTGGTGACTGTCTCAAAGAAGTTGACCAGATTTAACACACACAACCTCCCCTTGACGAAGCCAAACTGTGTGAGGGTGAGTGTTTGGAGGTTGCCAATGTCCCTGTTAATGAGGTCCATGATAATCCATTCCATGGCCTTGCATATCAGGCTATTTATGCTGATGGGTCTATAATTTCCCGGATTGGTGGATGCTCCACCTTTGTGTAAAGGGATGACTGTGGCTGTCCTCCACTCAGCTGGGATAAAGCCAGTACTCAGGCTTTGGTTGAATTGGGTGCATAATGGTGCTGCAAGTTCATGCACGAGTTCATGTAGGATGCAGCCAGGGATGTTATCAGGTCTATGGAGGCCATATTTTTTGCCTTTGAGAGGGCAGTAATGACCTGTTGCCTAGAGATTAGTTGTGGGTGGCAGGTACTGGGGATGTCCTGATTTACTGATGGGGGGGGGGGGACAGAGGGGAGAAGTTTTCCCTGAATGTCAGCCAGTTAACTGGCTATATCTACAGCATTTGTGTATGTGGTGTCCTTTTTCACCTGCTCCTTCGTGGCCCTGGACAATATTTTTTTTCCTTTTGTTATATAGTTTATTTATTGCAGATGTCCACCAGACAGGTTTACTCTTCCTTGCAGAGGATGATTTTGTCCTGTTGGGTATTCCTGAGTCAATGCATCTATATAAATGCTCGTATAGTACTTTGGTGTAGATTTGGAGATTAGTGCCATTTCTTACAGTGGGGTAGGGGTCTTTGAAGCTATTTATACCATCCCTCAGGAGGTTGTAATCAGCTTTGAAGAATTTTTTTTGTTTGACCCTAGCTAGCGGAGGGTCAGGGGAGATGGTGACTTTGAAAGTGACCGCTTTATGGTTGGATCTTACCAAGGAGGATGATACTGTAGGAGTGCTGCAGTGGTTTACTCATATTGATTTGAGAATACTTTCTTTCCTAACTGTATAGCTATTTCTTTTCTGTACTTTCATGGCTGTGTGTTCAACCTTTTTTCATAAATATGTTCACCCTACTCTGCTGTATGTTCTGCACTGTAATTTACAGCACAATGTTCAGTCCACTGATGTGATGGCACTGTGTATAAACATATCTTCGAATCAAATGGCAAAATATCAAAATGGTTATGTTAAAGGATTATGGGAAGTTATTTGCCAGGGCTTGTTGTGGAAGACTTGAAAGGGATGTAGGGAAAAAATGCAGGGTTATATGAATACAGTTCATTATGGAAACTAAAAGCGTACAAGGAATGGAATATAACTCAAGCATGTGAGGTTTTCACAGCCCACTATAAAGGACCTACAAAGCATAATACAGTTACTATGGAAAATGATCAGTTTAAAATAAACAGTGTAAAATGAAAATAAAGTCTAATAATCAAAGTTTCAAGAGAGTTTTCTGATCACCAGGATTTCTAGTGATATTTCAATGATAGATCATGCTGTTGTAACCTGGCTTCAGGGACTTTACGGAAAAGTGTAAATCATGCTTGTCTCTTAGAATCAAATGGGCACCTAATTTTATCAGCCTTTATCATGCTAATGTAGATACAAACTAAATAATTGCAAGCAGGCTCTGTATAAACACAGCTTACTGAGTAATAGTCATTTCTATTAATTGTGTGAGTAGAAGTGGTCTGTTGGGGAAACGCAAGTTCTACAGCATGTAAGATACAAGTAGGATAATTAGAGAAACTTAACACTGAATGTCTTCATGTCAGAGTGATAATGAGGAACACTGAATCCTAGTTTGTCCAAAAACAAACAATATCCTTTCTTCTAACAGTACAACTAGTAGTTTACAGGAGAGACTGTAAGTGAGATGCGTCTTGTAGACCTAAGTGAGTTTGATTAGCTTACTGTGCAATGGATTCATGTTGAGCTGCCAAAGATAATTTAGACAAACAAACAAAACTGAAAACCAGTTGCAGAAATTTCCTTCGGTGAACATTACAACAACTTGTCCCCTACACTCACCATGTGGAGACGCATCTATACCTCTCAATTGTCCAGATATTTCAAATTTTTTCGTCTGCTCCTCATAAAATTATTGGTTTTCTGACAAGTCACTGGGATGATCTGAAGACTGAAGTTACTAAATGTCATACAGTTGAGTTTCAGACTTCAAATCATTCAAAAATGCATGTTAAAACAAACCCTGTTACTCTAGCAACTTTCTAAGTTTATAAGAGTAATATTTAAAATATGTCTCTATTTTTGAACCCCCCCCCCCCCAATTTTGTCAGGCTTTCTCCAAATTTCTTGCACTAAGAGGTTAAGAAGTATGGACACATACCCAGACTTATCTACACCAACTCTAGTGTCACGCAACAGTGGAGATAAAGGTAAACTACTGTCAGTAAAAGTAGTTTAGGTGAACAGTACTCATTCTTTTTACTTTCATCAAAATTACCTTCATAAAAGTAACATGTTCCTCTGTGCAACTTTGAAAAAAAACATAAGACCATTAGTATTGTTTGAAATCAAAGAAGCATATTTTGTCTTGCAAACTTGCATTCAAGTGCTTATTGTTAATCATCATTACAATAAAACAGCTAACATAGATAAATAGACAGTAAACAGTGAATATTAGAAATAAACAAGTACTGAATAAAACTGTGGTAAAAATATTGTGAGCCATCAGATATCTAAAAACTCAAAAGTAAACAAGTTACAATCAGAACAAAAACAGGTATGGAATAAAACTAAGGTTTATTAATAATCAAAGACAAACAAATGATTTTGTGGAACCTTTTAAAACTGGATTGTGAAGGAGATTATCTCAGCTATCAGGGAATTAGTTCCACTGGATAGGAGCATGACCACAAAAAAGCCTGGATACTGGAAGTCTCCAGATGTACCTCAAGAACCTTCAACATCTCCCCAAAAGGTGAACACAGGAGTCTAATCATACAGTTTGTGACCAAGAGATCCTTAAAATATGAGGGATCCAGATCATGTAAACTAACTGTAAGACTAAAGGTGACAGAAGGTCAAAAAGACTCAACAAAACATGGGTAATATGAAGACCATGCACAGCACTTGTAAGTAACCATGCGGTGAAGTGCTGAACTAGTTGCAAATGGTCAAGCTTACAGTCAGACAGCCCCATGTAAAGGGAATTACACTAATCAACATGTGAAGATAACAGAATATGTGCCGTCACTGAAATGTTCTCAGCAGAAAGAAGGTGCATGATACAAGAGATGTTACAAATATGGAAATAAGACATATTCACAATAAATGGCAGTTGGCCTCTAAGTGTCAATGTGTCATCAGACTCGCACCATGATTTTAACCTTCTTCATGAAAGACAGCCTATCACAATTATAAATCATTATACATTTAAAATGTGGACAATTAGTTAACAGAGGTGAATCGATTAATAAAGTGAAGAATGAAGATATATTTTAAATTCATATTGTTAATCCAGACTGCATATAAATAATCAGTGAATGAACACTACTTTAAACAAGAAAATTAGGTGTCAAATGGAAAACTAGATATGCCTATCTGCTTCAGATGTAACAAAACTTGTCACACAGATATTCATAGACAAAATGTTCTGGAAAGGTATGCCTTCTATGAATGCAAGTAGAGATGAATCTGGCAATCCATGCCGTGTTCACCTACTCTACTAGAAACTTTTCCCATGTACTGCAGAAAAGCTATAAGTGCAACTACCCTAGTTTGTTTTTCACAATACAGCACAGATAAAGTAACTAATTGCTTGTGACTGCTGTAATTCCACTTAATGTGTATACTAAAAGGGTGGCCTAATGGTTAAGGTGTTTGACTTGCAAACACAAGGTGCATGGTTTGAGTCTCACAAGGGATAATTGGCAAGGCTTAAAGTGGCTCGCAAGGGCAGTTAGCTTAGTACGAACCTATGAACACTAAGTGTGGCAATCACAGATGTTTAGTGCTCTGCACTGCACAAATTAGCAATAGTAGTAGCAAGATGTGAGCAATTCTAAGCTCTAGATAAGAAGGTTGTGCAAGTGGAAAAGCAGATTGAAATGCAGCTCAAGCTGCCGAGTGCATGATGACATGTAATTGAAGAGCTCTATGCAAATAAGCTAATTGTGTGTGCAAATGATGGCACACAAAATGGCAGTCAGTCAGAAAAATACAAAACAAGCTTGCTGCGCTCAAGTGTTTATCTGTTCTTTTACATTGAGAATCACAGTATATATGACAGTAGTGATGCTAGAATTAGTAACCACAGTATGTAACTCGGCAAGAACAAAAAGCAAGATCGCAGGACTCAGCTCCTCGGAAAACAGTTTATTCAAACCACAGATGTAAAACCATAGAGTAAAAACACCATAAACGCCTTTCCAAGCACAGTTGAGCACACAGCGTTTTCGTCAAATTCAGTTGACTTCATCAGATGACCAGTACCATTTCTACATTTCCTTTATATCATACCATCAATTACTTTTTAATGGGACTCATCGTACTACCCAGTCAGGACCTCTTTCCATCATATACTATATGACTCGGATTCTTTAGCTGCCTTCAGAGACCTTACATTGATACCAGAAACATCCTTGCTGATAAAATTCAGGTCTGAACCATGGTAAACAGCTCCATTGTTGCCTCTGTAAATCAGAATTATGGGAGCTTAACCACAGTATGTAATTAACGTGTTATGTGCCACCCTCAGGCCAGTGCCCACAATGTTGCACATATTACCATTGGGGGCAGTACAACAGAATCTGACATATCACCAGCTCACAGACCAGCAGACTGTGGACTGCTTCCATGTGGACAGAAAAAGTGAAAGGGAACTAGTCAAAGTGTGTTTCCCACAAGCAGAACTGAGGAAGATGTGTGGTATACCCATTCCCATGGATACTAGGTATTTGTAGCTTTAATTATCTTAGCTACAGGGACCATTCATTGATATAGTAGAGGCATGTTAAGGACAGTGCAGGTGTCAGTTTAACAAATCCCAAACCAGTTCCATTACCTCGTGCTCATATCTCTCAACCTCTCAGCACAAGAAATCTGGACAAAGCCTGACATAATAGGGGGACAAAGGCCCATAAATAGGGACACATTTTAAATATTGATCTTATAAACTCTGAAAGTTGTTAGAACAACAGGGTTTGTCTTGGCACACATCTTTCTGAATGATATGAAGCCTGAAACTGAAATGTGTGTCATTATTTAGTGACTTCAATCCACAGATCATCCCAATGATTTACCAGAAAATGACACATTTTATGGAGGAACAGACCAAAACTATAAGGCAAAAGTTTGGATATTTTGCAAAAATCTGAACAGTTGGCAGCTATGCTTTTGATACAGCAAGTGGAGGAGCATTTCTGATCCCTTAGGACCTGTGGGCCAAAGACCACACACACACACACATACTGTTTCAAGGCCCTGTCTCATCCACAGGGACTGTAATAGAGCATAAAGAATTCTACTTCCTGAACTGCCAGGAAGTCTGTATTGCTCATAGTATTATTTATAATGCACTCATGCAACACCCATGCAGTTCCCTTGATTCACACATTTGGCACATGACTTATAGCAAGGTTTCTACAAGAAGCTTTCCACACTGTTATTTAATTGGTAAGTGTACACACATGCCAGAGAAACAGGTCTATGCAAGCAGGCTACAGCTATATTGCTTGTTGTACATTGCAAGTGATTCCAGATATGCTCTACAAACCCCCGGTTAAATGACCTCCATCTGTGGCCCCTATACCATGCAGGAGATAACCTATAAATGCAGCAAATGCAGAAATGTAAAATGTAGTAAAGCATGCATCTATCCTACTGAAAAGATGCTCCTATTGCCTTGATATGTCAGAAGGGACAGTGCAATACAGTCCAGACATCTGTCACAAGATTTGTATTCTATGTTCCTTGATGCACAACAAGGTATCACACAAATTGATGGATCAGTAGATAAACATCTTGTCAGAGAGTTCCATGCAAAGTACACCTGCAGGAGGAGGACAGATTGGACAATCAGGGAAGGAACATGCAGCAGGAGCAGTACAACAGTCACAGAAGAGCAGGCACAATACATTATAGCCCTGCCAGAGAGATGGTGTCTGCTCCGGAGTTAAGGGCTGTGGCACAGGCAACACAGAATAGTAAGATGCATGTATTATCAGACCAAGACTATGCAGGCAGTGCAGTGACTGACCATACTGTGCATCAGACATCATCAGGTTATAGGATGGGCAAGGGGCTGTCAGCATCACTTGCACAGTAAGGGGATCCCAGAGACAGTAGACTTGAACTCTGTGAAATGGGGTAAAGTCATGGAAGATGAACACAGTTGCCATGTACTTTGGGAAACTTTGAGAAATCATGAATCACACCATCCAGTGGTGGGGTAGAGAGGCTATTAAATTACCACAGCCAATGTCCACTGTTTTGGCTTGCAATGTCAGGGCTTTATTTTGTCAATGGCAGGGTAGAGGTAGAACCCTGGAAATTGTGAGACTCCACCCATATGGGGCGTACCATGTTTCAATTCTGATGAGCATTTTTGCCCATAAATGCATCATTGTCCAAGATCAGGAGTGGCAGGCTGTGTGCCACACATGACAGGGATAAAATCTCACCAGCTGTCTATGCAGTCTGACCATCCTTCATTTGGACCCACCAAGCCATGGATGAAACAGCCTGTGGAGACAGATCAGACAGTGGTTACAGTGCGTGTCTCATAGAAGCACTTGTGGAGTCATTTGCCACCATTGGCCTCAGCAGTACTGCATGTTCCTTGTTCATATGCTCAGTGTCACTCTCCAATTGTGCATCATCTTGTTAGACACAGAGCACACTCACTATTCTTTATAGTGGTGTGCATAGCAGCCAGTTGTGTCTGGGGCACTGACCTGCACATCTTCTGGTTAACAGTAAGTGTCTTAGTCATAACAGGGATGTAATGGAGTCATGGCAGCACCCAATGCTCATAGGTTCATAGGTAGGTACTAGGCTATCAGCCCAAGTGCCTACATAAGCCTAGCCAACAAGGTTCCCTGGCTTACTCCACCCAAGAAAGTTATTTTCCTGTGTCACTGTTGAGCAGAGACACAGAAGTGATCCCTGGGGTGTATTTCCTATTTCCCATCCACTCAAAGATTTTTCTTGAAGAGTGCTAATGAAGAACTTTGCTTGACATAGATGGGTAAGCCTGTTTGAGTATGGGAAGTCTCTGGGACAGGAATCTATTCCTCCAGCATGTCCTGTTTATTGTGGTGACAAGGTTTAGGTCCCTAGAGCATGTAACTAGGAGGGACTGGGATTTCTTTAGGTGAAGCATGTCCAACAGCTCTGGGTTTGACATAGCTTTATTTGTTAAGCAGAGATCACTTCAGGTAGGCGATATGCTACAGAGTAAAGCTGGAGTTTTTTGAGACAGTCAGTGTAGGGCATTTGTTTGAGGCCAGTAATCCTCTTTGTGAGGTACATCTGGCCTTTCCAGCTGCTGCAGATGTCTTGTGAGGTACATTCCAAAAGGGGCGTTGTACTCTATAATGGGTCTAATGAGTGTCGAGTAGAGAGGAACAATGACCTCTTTTTTCCTGGATGAGAACCCTTTTATGATGGTGTGCGCCACGTAGAAGGACTTCCTCACTACTGTGGTGATGTGACTATCAAAGGAGAGACTAATGTCCACCTGAGTCCCAAGGTCTCATCACACATTTGGTGTTAAGTAGATTGCTGCCTATGGGGTAGTTCGTGGGTACAGAGTTTTTACAAAAGGGGATGACATTGCACTTTTTGGCATTGAACTTGAGGCCATGGCTCTGACACCAGGCATCTGTCTCAGCGAAGTCCTTCTGTAGGATGTCCACATCATTTGGAGACTTAACTATGGCTCCTAGTTTGCAGTCAACTGTGAACTTCATTAGCCAGTGGCCTTCTGTGTTAGCCTGTACTTCAGAGAAGTAGATACCAATCAGGAGAGTTCCCAGAACGGAACCCTGTGGTACTCCACTTGTCACTGCTTTGAGGTCAGATTTGGAGTCTGCAACTTTTACAGTGTGAGTTCTGTCAATGAGCCAGTTGGCAACCCATCTTGTGACATAGGAATTTATACCTAGTTTAGTGAGTTTAGCTATAATTCCAGAATGGGGGATGGTGTTGAAAGCCTTGGTGAGGTCAAGATTGGCTGTGTGAACCACCTTACCCTCATCTACGGCTTTGGTGACTGCCTCAAAGTCGTCGATCAGATTCAGGAGGCATGATCTGCCTTTCACAAACCCAAACTGGGTGGGATCCAGAGTTTGGAGGTTACCAACGTCTTTGTTAATGAGTTCCATGATGATACGTTCCATGGCCTTGCAGACCAGGCTCGTCATGCTAATAGGTCGATAGTTCCCGGGATCAGTGATAGATCCCCCTTTGTGGAGTGGGATAAGTGTTGCTGTGCACCATTCAGTGGGCACAAAGCCTGATGCAAAGCTATTATTGAGCATGGTGCTTAAGTGGGGAGCCAGTTCATTCTGACGTTTGTGTAAAATGCAGCTTGGGATGTTGTCCGGTCCCATGGATGCTGTGTTTTTGGCTTTAGAGAGTGCAGCTTTTACCTGTGTAGTTGTAATTACAGGGACACTGCATTCTTCCTGTATAGATATGGGCCCTTTAGGGGGTGCGGGGGTAAAGTTAGCACTGAACCTTTCTGCCAGGATGTTGGGAATATTAGTTGGTTCTGTAATTTTCGTGCCATTGTGCTGCAACTCCAAGCAGATCTGGGTGTTGCCATCGAGATTCTTGACATAGTTATAGAATGCTTTGTGGTTATCCTTAGAATTAGTGGCGATTTTGTTTTCATAGCTAGCTTTAGAGGATCTTATAAGGGATCTCAGCTTCTTAGTGAGGCTGACCAGGGAGCTCCTCCACTCATGGGATTTTATTCTCTTCTGCAACAGTTTCTTCCTTCTGTTGTACAGTTTGTTTATGGCAGGGGACCCACCAGACTGGCTTCCTTTTTTTGGAGGATAGCATCTTGGTTCTGTTTGGGATAGCACAATCCATGCACTTGTGTAAGTGCTTATAGAGTGCATTTGTGTAGGATTCCGCAGTCGTAACTTTATTGTCCATCTGCATGGGTGTCATGAAGTTCACCACTTCTGTCTTAAGAAGCATAAAGTTGGCTTTGGAGAAATTTTTTACGGTGGTTTCCTTAATGGGGGGTGGGGGCAGGATGTGGATATCAAAGGTGATTAGCTTATGGTCTGATCGGACCAATGAGGAGTTGACTTCAGGTGTGGAACACCGGTTACTCATGTTGGTAATGAGTAGGTCTGTGATATTGTTGCCCCTGGTGGGGGTGTGGATAAGTTGATCCAGGGCATTGGAGTTTATGAATTCCAGAAAGTGTTGAGCTAAGGAGTTGGTACACGAGTAGTCTTCCCAGTTAATGTGGGGTAGTTGAAATCACCCATTATTAGGGTGTTTGGTTGAACCCTAATATTTTCCAGTACATCAAGAAAAGAGGAGTGGGTATCCTGGGGCATGATAGGGGATCTGTAGCAAGCTACAATTTGGATTGCAGTTTTGCCTACATCTATCCCTTTGGTGATTATGCACAACTCAGAGACAGTGTAAATTCTGACACCATGTATGTTGGGGACACAGGTGGAGGAACTTTTAGTTAGAAGATGTCCATCCTGCCCTGATGAGGCTGTGTTCCCAGCCTGTACCTTTACAGGGTTTCCTGTAAGGATGGATGTGGGTGACACTTCCCCACACTGTGCTGCAGATAGTGCTACTGTGTCATTTGATCATGCTACTTGCACTTTGCTGTCAGCAGTAGCCATGTGTTGACTTGTGCTGGACACTACACCAGTGGAACCTGTCAAAGCAGGAACGCACACAAGAGCATCACCTATTCCCACACAAATATTCTCTTATAACTCCATGTGGAATGCATAGTTCTACACATTAAGATTCATTTATAGCATACATTGACAGACATGCCTTGCCATGCATGTTGCTGCAGTTGTAGACCTGAGGTGCCTGGAAGGACAGATATGCAAGTAGGCCTTGGTCAGTTTTACCTTTTGAATATGCATGTGATTGCGCTATATTGTACTGTAGTCTGATGGGTATTCCTAAGCTGATGCTTCCCCAACTGACACACAGGCAGTGAGTGTAAGCCCAGCTTCCACATCTTAGCTACAGCAAAGCATGAGTGACAGACCCCTACCCCCATGAGCAAGACTAAATTCTGCTCAGCCTCAGTGAGTTGCTTCAGTGTTGATGGTCTGCCTCCTGTGATGGACTTGTCTTTCACACTGTCCAGTTCTTTTCATTTGCATTAAGTATCATATCAGTAACTATTCAATTAACTTGTTGTAGAGACCCATTATGGCCTTCCCTATAACATTTATTTCCTGCACCACTCCCTGCCAAATGTGGTCCCAGTAATGTTTGTCCTTTGCATTTTTGCTCAAGAGGCACATGCCATTATGTGCAGACAGTCTGCAGTGACACTTGATTTTCCTGAGTACTGAACTTTTCCAGGGAATGTCTCCCTTGGCTAGCCATGGCTTGCAATAAAACAGCATATACCTCTGTGGGCAAAACTTGTCAGTCAGTGTGCGCATTTAGTATGCAGTGTTAATGCCAATGGCTATAGCCCCTTCTTTATGCACCTGTGTTTTGGCTATAGTTACTATACTGTAGCTGTGCCTCACCCTGAGGCCCTGGAGCCCCATATCCCTTGCAACATGTCCTTTACATGGTGTATATTGTACACAGCAGTCCACCACACAGCCATAGGCAGATTGTGCAGTGCCATGCCATTGTCATAAGTTCCCAGTTACATCACAACATCTTCCTGGCTATCACGAATATCCACCACAGGGTCTGTTGTTCCTGCTGAGGTATTTTACCACACAGGTCACCTTCCTTAACTCCATAAAGCACCAAGTACACAGAATCTGTAGTGAAATTCCTGTATTTCACAGTTTTATGGAAGTGAGTAGTGTTATGCAAAATGGCATCAACCCTCTCTTTCATGCTAACAAAGGCCGAATAGTATAACCTCTATGCTAATAAGACTACTTTGCACCGTCTGTGAATCATTGCTGTACACATTGCTCTACCAAAACATATTAGCACTAGCCATGCATATCACAGTAACCATGAAGCATGTGACCACTGTGCTCATACATACAGCACATATATGCCCACAACACCACAGTGCAGCAGTATAGCCATTCTTATCACTGTTGTACAATGCTAGGGGCATGTAGCAGTACCATGATGCAGTGCTAAGTTATGTGATATGATCCAGAAATATACATCCACATGCACAGGGCTACCATTTTGTTGAAGTGGACATGAGTGAGTGGCAATGGCTACTCCAGGCACACCGGAAAACAGGAGACCAGTGTAGTAGGAAGAGCAAGATTTTACTGTTCTTTCTGAACAGGAACTTTAAGGAGAGTCTGCTGGGCTAGAATGATAACCAATTGTGGAAGGTAAACATTTGCCTTGAGCTTGCCAGGATGGTGAGTGCTGCCACTGGCAACACCAATTCTGGTGCAAATTATGGCACTAGTACAGTTGTTAAAGACAGTACCACCCTGATCTGCTTCATTAGTGGGAGTCAGAGCCTCAGAACAGAAAGCCTGAAATGTACTATAAGCACTTTTTGTACTATTGTCTGCTGCTGTCTTAATTATTGTACCTCTATAGTTTGGAGTGCATGCTTTGTTTTTCAGTGACAGTGGACTAATAGCTGAACAACGATTAGAGAAATTAGAAGGTGGAAACACCTCTGCTGGCATTGGGATGTAAATGATATCTGTACCAGTCCTCCTTTCATCTGTGATTCTATTGGTACATGTGTGTTAAAATAATTATTCTGATAGTGTTATCCTTCAGCACCTTCTAGCTGTGTAGCAGAGACAATAAAACCACACTCACCTCAAGCTGTGCAAGTAAGTGCCACTAGCAGTAAGTCATCAGTGACTACTAGGTCTACCTCCCAATAGGAAGATAATGGTTTCCTTGCTGGAGGTTACCTAAAGGAGGTCACTGGTGCCCTCTATGACCACTTCTCAGGGAAGACTAAATACTTACCTTCTGAAAGTGGTCAAGAGAGGTCTACCTTGGCCTCCCAGCATCAGCTGCAGAGGCTGATAACTGCTGAGATGCACTGACAACTTGTTGTCTGCCTTGGCAATGTGGAGCACCTTCTGGGGTGGCTTGTGAAATCATATGACTGAGAGGCCTTGCCTACAGGACTACTTGAGGAGCAACTGGCCTTATCACCATCCAGGTGAGTGGTGCCTGGGTTGGCTGCCCTCTGGGCAAGCCTTGCATCCAAACCTGACTGGAATCTACTTTATTCCCACTCTGGGGTTTCCTTCCATTGTGTTATTCCTTGTTCACTGTTCAGCATTCACAATCTCCACTTGTCAGTCCACCCTGTGCATGTCTGTGTCCAACAACCTTTTGTTGTTTCAGTCACAGTACAACTCAGCCCTCTCCTTCCTGTTTAAAGTTCTTTTCTTTGAAGCAGCTCATTTTCTCATCTCACATCTTTCTCTTTTATTCTTTGTTCTACCCCACCATACTGCATCCGTGCATCCCAAATACAAGATTTACCTTGAAACAGCACATTATATATAAATAATAGGGTCTACTTGAGTTGACCGAGACGCCACTTCGCCGACACACAGAAGACAGAGACCAAACGACCGAAAATGAAGGTGATCGACAAGGTGAAATCCCGACAGCCGAAAGACTGACATGGGGAACGTGTGAGCACGACTCTGTAAGTGTGCGATAGTGAGGGATTTAGGGATAGGGAGCGGACAGGTAAGTGTGCGATAGTGAGGGATTTAGGGTTAGGGTGCAGGAAAGGTGAGTGTGCGGTAGTGTCGGACTTCGGATTCGGGTAAGGTAAGTGTGTGATAGTGACGGAGTGTAGTTTAGGGGCGGGTTAAGTGAGTTAGGGTTAGGGTGCAGGTAGGGTGAGTGTGCGATAGTGATGGGCTTTTTGTTTTAGGGATGGGTTAAGTGAGTTAGGGTTAGGGTGCGGGTAGGGTAAGTGTGCGGTAGTGTCGGACCTTAGGGTTAGGGTTTGGGTTAAGGTTAGTGGATATGTAATTGTGTGTAATGTGTAGTTTACATTTTGTGTGTCAGTGTAGTTTTGTGAGTTGTCGGTATTGTGTGTTTTCGGTTGTTTGGTCTCTGTGTTTTGCGTGTCGGCGAACTGGCGTTTCGGTCAACTAAAGTAGACCCAAATATATATATATATATATATATATATATATATATATATATATATATATACACACACACACACATATATATGTATATGCACACACACACACACACACACACACACACACACACACACACACACACACACACACACACACACACACAGTACCTACAACTAAATTCAGTGTTTGGGATAACTAAGGGTCTGGCAAGATGTGATATAACCTACAACTAAATTCAGTGTTTGGGATAACTAAGGGTCTGACAAGATGTGATATAACCTACAACTAAATTCAGTGTTTGGGATAACTAAGGGTCTGACAAGATGTGATATAACCTACAACTAGATTCAGTGTTTGGGATAACCAAGGGTCTGACAAGATGTGATATAACCTACAACAAAATTCAGTGTTTGGGATAACTAAGGGTTTGACAAGATGTGATATAACCTACAACCAAATTCAGTGTTTGGGATAACTAAGGGTCTGACAAGATGTGATATAACCTACAACTAAATTCAGTGTTTGGGATAACTAAGGGTCTGGCAACATGTAATATAACCTACAACTAAATTCAGTGTTTGGGATAACTAGGGGTCTGACAAGATGTGATATAACCTACAACTAAATTCAGTGTTTGGGATAACTAAGAGTCTGACAAGATGTGATATAATGTGGGAGAAATGGGCATGGTGAAACAGTACAATGTTAAGTTCCCACTTCAGTACCACTTACTCAGTAACAGCAACCATTGCTCTGGGACTCACTACAGATGCACAGTTTAATTATGCAACTTAATGCAACACCTGTTTTTTTACTGTGCAGGAGAGCTCCATAACAGGTAGGAAACCATGAATCATATACTTCATGAGGATAGAGAAATTACTCTTTTCTACTGATTATTCATTTTTTTACTCTTAAGAAAGAGATGCAGCCACTCTGCAGAGACTCATGCTAATACTGTTCGTCTAATAATGTGTATTGCCAGCCCTCATACCTCAAGGGGTAATGCAAGGGAGCAAAGCAGGTGATAAAGAAATAGGAAGAGTAAATAAAATACTAGCATTGCTACTTGGGTAGTAAACCGAAGTACACTTTATGATCTTTTAATACCATCTAAAATGCGATGGTACTGCAAATGGGAAAGTATAACTGTAAAACACAGACTACACAAATCCGCTAGCTATAGCAGCATTTTATGATGGAACAGTGAAGTGGCAGAGAAACTCTTCATAAAGCAGACTTCCACATATGTTATGTTGAAAATGTATCCCCTAAACATTTAGAATTATTAAAGTTACAAAAAAATGTTCATCTGGTTCTTGGAGGGACTGCAAGTACAGCATCAAGGTTAGGGCTATGAGCTGCTAACAAGCTTCATCTTATAATCATTAATCATGCATTTGATTCTGTCATTTTCAACATTATATATATATATATATATATATATATATATATATATACACACACACACACACACACACACACACACACACCTGTATAAATAAAATGTGTGTGTGTGTGTGTGTGTGTGTGTGTGTGCGCGCGCGAACGCCTGTGAGGAATTCATTTAATCAGGAAGGGGTTGCCACTAGAAAAAATACACTTTTATCTTGTGGGTTTTACTTCGTTCAAAAGGTATAGAAAAATCAATGCAGGTTCATTATTTTGTATCTTAACACTAATTCTGTACTAAACTTTCAGAAAACTCAGACTACTGTAGAGTCATTCTCAGTCCATCTATCCATATCTTTTGTAAACCTCTTGCCATGGTGAGGGACACGGTGGTATCAAGCAGGTCAGGTTGGTGCAGACTTCTCTATTCCCAGTAAAGGTCACCAGCTCATTCCATGGAATCCCCAGGCACTCCCAGAAAGGCGGAGAGATATAATCCCTCCAGTCTCTCCTGGGACTGCTTCAAGGTCTCCTCAGTGGGGTATGCCTGTTACACCTCCAATGACAGGCACCCAGGAGGCATCCTCACAAGCTGCCCAAATACCTCATCAACCTATTCTCAGCATAGAGGAGGAGAGGCTGTACTGAAATGACCTCTTGTATTTATCAGGCAGCAAGCCCAGCTACTCTGTTAAGAATCCTTAGTTTTTGCTGCTTACGTCTCTGATCTTATCCTTTTAATCACTACACAAAGCTCATGACCATAAGTGGGGATGTAGATGTAGTCTGACTTGTAGACTGAATTTTTTCCTAAGACTGAGCTGTTACTCCATCACCTCACTCCAGTACAATGCTAACAATATTTCCACTGTTGGAGGCATCCTCTGGCTAGTCTCCAAGTCCTCTCCTCCCCTCTCACTCTTGAACAAAATCTCAAGATACTTAAACTCCTTCACTTAAGTTAGATCACCCCCCACCTGCAAATGGCATTCTGCGCTATAACCTCTAATCTGGAAATATTGATTTCAGCTTCACATTCAGCAGTGAATTGCTCTACTGTATGCAGCAGATCACAATCACTTGAGGCTAATAGGAAGACATCATCTGCACTCCATGAACATGTAATTTGGCCATGCTCAGATTAGATTCTTTCCAGAACATCTCACAAAGGGTTAAACATACATGATTTTATAAACTTCTAAAATCTATCATCAGTTTTTGGCCTACCTCTCCATGAATAATTCCTTTTCTCTACATTTCTCTAACTCTTATTATGAAGTATTGCAGCTTTTTATTTCATTTTTTGTATATTATGAACCACAACACAATGGATAATAATATAAACCACTTGACCAGTAGGCAAACCAGTAGACAAACTAAAATATATATATATATATATATATATATATATATATATATATATATATATATATATATATATATATATAAATCACCACACTCTAGCTAGCTCCTCGGCTGCAATAGCCTTCAAGGAGTAAAACAATTAGAAAAAAGTAATAAATACACCCCCTAATTAATATAATTAATCGATAAAATCAAACAAAATTTACCAATCAAAATATTACTATCAAATTAAATTAAAACATTCCAATTGTACTCATTATTCAGACCACTAGGGGACATAGTATCAAATTTTAATATAAACATCAACTCTTTAAACAATTTATTCTTGAGTGTCAAATCAGAAATGTATTTAGAATACACTTTAAGAATACTAGCCTGTAGACATGAAGGGTGTGCAACAGGGCTTTCTACATTTTTATGTGCCTGTGTAAGCCGCAGTGGTACAGAAGTAGCATTGTCGCCTCACAGCAAGAGGTTTTCCTGTTCGATTCTCGGCTGAAGCACCTTCTTTGTGGAGTCTGCATGTCCTCCCCATGGTTGAGTGGCGTTTGAAAGACATGCGTGAATGGGTGTGCCTTTGTTGAAGGTTGGGCATCAGGCTGGCACCTCGGCACCATAAAAATTGACTGCCAATCATTAGCAGACCAGAGTTCCATTGTGGCAACCCCTAACTGGGAAAAGCCGAAAGAAGATACCCAATATGTGCCTGTAGTCTCACTTTAAATTTTTTCTTACTCTCTCTCCTATATAAAAAGGGACCACATGGACATTTTAAGGCATAAATAACACCTTCAGTATTACAATCATATCTATCTAATACATTATAACGTCTGCCATTTATACATTGAAAAGATTTAACAATATTTCGACAAGAACAACAAGTGCCACAAGGGAAAGTGCCTAAAAGAACAGGACTAACAGATAATGAAATATTAGGTAAAGAAAAAACATATTGTACCAACAGATCTCTCAAATTTTTACCACATTTATATGAAACACTTGGAGAGCTAAACAGAATATCAGACAAATCTTTCAACTTCAATAACAACCCCAAATAATATTTCACTAAAACTACTACTAGATCACTAAACACACTAAAGTTGGTAACAAAACATACTCTGGCTGAGTGGTTTATATTATTTTATTTATTTTTTCTCTATTCTGCAGCACTGAAAGCATTAAATCTTGAGCGCAGAATATATCTGCCAAGAACACTGCTGTTTCAAGGTTATACACATACCTGGCCTGACTCCATGGCAAGGAGGAATGGAGTGCTAACTCTAACTCTGGTGACATGGGGTTTGATCAGTGGCCCTGCCACTGCAGGAGCCAGGTAGGGAGACAGGAGTAAAGCTTCATAGCCCAATCACCTCTCCAAGAGGATGGGATGGATTGCAGGTGCTTGATAAGCACACTGGGTGGGGGGGTATGATTTATTTGGTGGAGACCAGGGAAACTAGCAACATTGGTAGGGCTGCCGATTGGCAATATGCCTTACAGAAGTGAGGGGCAACCAGCACAGACAGCCCACAGCATTCCTCTTTCCCTCACATGACAAGCACAAGCATGTTTAGTGGATGTACAACTTAAAGGAAAAACCCTCAAACCACCTCTAATAGCTATCTTTATGATGGCCCCTCTTGGTCTCAGCCTCAGTAGGGAACAAGTGGGTTGACTGTCTGATAGGGAACTCATGATCATCGGGGAGATAGTGGAGAAAGAGGAGAAAAAAAGATGTTATACAATTATATATCTTGTGGTCAGAGACTCACTTCCTGTTAGCTGCTGGTGATCTTAAGGCTCCTATATGGCCACAGATGTGGTATACGCTGGAAACAGAAACTGCTACCAGAATGAAAGCATGTGCCAAGTAAAACAAAATCCATTTTTTAAATAAAGTTCTACATTAAGAAAATAGTGACATAAATATTCATCAGAAAAATCTGCAACAAGAAACAGGTAACATTGTTTAATTATGAGAGGATACAGAATTAAAATGGCAGAAGAAAGAGAGCCTTTACAATTTATATTTTTCCCTATGGGATGCCTGCTTTATGAAATAGTAAACATATGTGCCATATGAAAACCTATATGCAGAGTTCCTTTTGACGTATGTATATCTACATTTTTGTTAAAGTACAAAGTTGTTGAGAAGTATACGTATCATAAATTATGAGACAACAGTTTTATAATGATAATAGATGAAACAAATAACTCAGCCTCTTGATGAGCATAACCATCAATGATTTAAATGGTAACCATTTGAAATGTCAGAGCCTGCTAGAGTGAGTCCTGAAACATGGAGATTGAATGGCTGAAAAAAACGGGCTTATATATATTAAGTCCAAACTGGCCATTTCTCAGAATATTCCCTTTCCTCCAAAGTATGGCAATTTTGGAGTTGGTATATACATAGCTATATATATATATGTGTGTATGTAAGCTTGGGGAGTGTGGGGAGCTTGCCCCCCTACCAAAAAAAAAGTTTAAAGGAGAAGATCAATGATCAACATCTGCACCTCTGCAGTTCAATCTTTTTTTTCCTGTCTGTCGCTACCCGGTGTTACGAGTGCCAACATTTCAAAAGGGAGCCAATTTAAACAAAAGTAAAGTTATAGGGAGGCTTTCCTGTTACCAAGAACAGGGTCGCCTAAACTGAAATAGCTTCTAATTTTTCTAAGTGTTTGTGTTATTAAGGAAAGTATGATGATCATAGAAACAGAATTTAATAATGCTATTTGCTTCTGTTTTAGTTGTAAGATGCAGCTGAAGGCTTGCACTAAAAATGAAAGCAGAAGTTAGGTCTGTGATGGAGAAGCTGCTCTGAAATTGTCTGTTAATTTATTTATGATGCAGACCGTGTTTGGTAAGGACTTATTTTTACCTGTGTAAAACAGAGAGTTTATGCAGGTAATCAGTAATATTAATTGAGTGTTGTTTTACTCTCTTCTACAGTCAAACTTAAAGTGTGAGATTGGAATAGTGTAAGACACTGGAGGAAAAGTAAGCAGCAAATAATGTTCTGATAAGATATTAAACTCACTACATTGCTACTTAGTTTACAAGTGTGGGATTCAGAATTAAAATATGTGCTGTTCATACCCCTCAAGTGTACTTCATTATGAGGAACGTTCCTCATTTGAGATCTTATAAAGTTCATGTTCCTTGAAGTTCCATAATGAAAAAGTCCGTCACACATTTAGTTTTAGGAATTGTTTTTAACTGATTCATGGTATATACAACTGAATCCTGTTAATTCATTAAAAGAACCGTAAGTATGAGTATCACATTTTAATCATCCAATGAGCTTCCTAGTCGAAAATGTGAGCAAGTGTCCCACATTTTGTCTATTTGTTCTACATTATAAGACAATGTTCCTCATTTCATAGATGGAAAGTTGTGAGTTATTCATTTAAAACATTACTGTCATACAGGTTGCTCCATTATGTCTTCAACATGTGACATCTACAAAATGGAGAATCAGTAACCCAGTTTTAATACAGTCCAACGAACTACCTTCTCTTGAAAGCAATCATGGAACACACAAAGGTAAATAACAGCAGCATACCTGCCATGGATCTATAGTCAAATCTAGGTTAAAAGTATAAGATCACTGGTTTTCCTAGAAGATTTGGAAGAGTGCTAGGGGACTATAGTAAACAGAAAAACAGCAATATAAGAAAACTACATGTGAATAGTAACCATCCCATGACCAGGGCACCAGACCCAAATTTAAGAACAAAAGAAAAATATACTGACCATCAAAAAGAACAGCATGGTGCTCATGAAATGAAAGTCTGACAAAAGTCCTGTGTCTGTACCACAGTAACCTGTGTCACTTGTAACCACACACCCTTCCTTTGGTTTAAAGTGTTGATCTTGTGTAATAATCTTTTTAATGCACTAAAAATTACTATTTAGCATTATGTCCTCTTTGAATAGCCCAGTATTTTTAATTCACTTAAGGATTACTGTGCAACATTTTAAATGCACTAAAGAACTACTCTTTAGCTATCATCAAATGTTAGCTCATCGCCAAAGTTCAATGTGTTACTGTAAACGCTGTAAGTCAAGGCTTTTTCTTTTTCAAACTTTATTATTGCCACTAAATAAAACTTCATCTTAAACAGTTGTAAACATGCCAAATGAAGGAAGTCACCCAACATTGGCAGGCACATTCTTTTGATGCCAAGGGCAGCTGCCCTCTACAAGCTCGTATTACGAAACACTACCAGGTCAGTGTTCAGCACTGCATCTCTTGCATTTGTTACCACATGTTGCCACATGTGAGCCATAAACTACAATTCCTATTAAACCAATACACATTTTAATGAGGTTCCTGGCAAACCCTAGTCGTGACACCTTAGTAAATTAATGTATTGGCTAACTAAATGTCATTCTGTTCTTTCATCCCTTAAATAATATTAAAAAATTTTGGATTATTTTGTCAAAAACAACTTGGTTAGGCTAAAATATATAGTGCATTTTATGTGTAAATAATAGTTGATAGCAATTACAAAACTAACACAGATGGACTGTCTGTAATTCAGATTGATTTAACCTATAACTCAGAATAGTTCCTCAGTCAGTTTGTGAAGAACTAATACTGAGCTAGCATGACAAGATGTTTTTATTAGACTGCATGAGAAAAAAAAATAGTTTAGATGATTATGAGTGTGAGGTTTATAAGGCCAGTTGTACATTTCAGATAAAGTATAGCATTTTTAAGGTTGACTGATGGTGCAGAAACCTTACGTGTGATGCTGGTGCTTTATTTTATTTATTTTTTATTTATTTGTTTGTTTACTGGGAAAGTCCAACTTGGAATGAAGCCAATTTTCAGCAGAGGCCCAGGGAGAAACTCTCTAGATGTATGTCTTTGTAATGTGGGAGGAAACCAGAGTACCCAAAGTAAACACACCCAAAAGCAGTGAGGACATGGACTCCACAAAGAAGGCACCCCAGCTGAGAATTGAACCGGAGAACCACTTGCTGTGAGGTGGCAATGCTACTGCTGTACCACTGCGCCATCCATGTCAGGATGGCTATCCGTGTCAGGATGGCAGAGTGGTCTAAGGCGCCAGACTCGAGGATTAATCTCCTTCCAAAGATCATTGGAATTCTGGTCTCTGTATGGAGACATGCAGGATACCAGGGAGTTGGCGGGTGGGTAAGCAGCTGATGGCCTGTTCTCTTCTCTCGAGGGAACTGTGAGAGAGGTTGCACTACCAGCCCTACATAAATACTAAAGGCCACAAAGCAGGTTGCAGAATGCCACCAAGCCAGAACGCTCAGCATGATCTTTGCATCACTAGTACACTTCAACTGAATATTTAGTTATGGCAAGTCATCAGTGAAACTGTCACATGAGGTACTGAATATAATGTGGGTTTTGAGACAAAAACCATGTCAAGAAACTTTCATCAGTATAAACCAAATGAAGATACTTCCTCTACTATTGTTATTCAGTTAATACAGAAATTTGAGATGATCAAACTCTGAGAAAAATCTATCCAGAAATATAGTCAAATACAAGACTTTACTGGATGAAGTTTCCAGATCTACAAGTTCCCTAACAGGAATATTTCAAACAACTCCAGAGTAAACTGGCCATGAATGTAAACGCCACACTCTCTTAGCACTCACTTTATGTTTTAGATGAGGAATAAGCTGAAAAAATCATGAAAAGTGTATGAAGAGAATGTTGGCAGCAGAGAACAGACACTGCTATTCTGATATGTTGAACTTAGGAGGGCTTTGCCTATAATGACCAACTCATTTTCAACATTTCCAAGAGGAGGGTTCAGCCTTGTATTCCAGTTAATTTCTGTGTAAAGTTAGCATGGTCCCCCCTGTGTCCAAACAGCTTTTACCAGGTTCGCCAGTTTCTTCCTACCTCTCAGAGACATTCTAGTTGATGGTGTCTCAGTACTGTCAATATATATAGCCTTTGACACTATGGCCTACTTCACATATAAAAAGAATCAATGTGGATCATTCCACTTAACTCATTAAAAATTATTTTAAAAAGATAAAGCACTGTCAAAAGGCATGTTATCAAAAGTTATGTCTAGCCAAGTAAATGGTTCCATGACCCACTATCAAATGGTATGCTAAAAGTTGTGTCTACTTAAACAAATGTAGTGACAATTTTCAATTAAAACAAGAAATGCAGCTTTTGTGTGTGTGTGTGGGGGGGGGGGTAAGCCCCTACACCCTCCATGCAAGGAACTTCACTGACTGATCTCTTGGCATATACAATTAACTCCAAGGTCACTGCATTATGGGGTTGTGTGCAGACCCTGAACCCCAATTACATTATTAGTTAGCAGGAGATGAGACCCAGTGAACATTATTAAACACTATTCTGTCTTGACACCATTAAACAAAACAGTCCTCCACCCAAAACACATCATATCCGAAAGATAACCATTTAAATTGTCTGTAATGGCTATTCTTCACTGAAATGCATCATATCTGGAACGTAAACATTTAAATTGCCTACACTGGCCATTTCACTATGTTTAAATCCATTAAAGATGGAATGCTCCTTAACAGAATGTAATTCAGTCTGAGCAAGACTAATGTTCCCTACTTTACAACTATAAACACTTAGATGACTTATAAGTAGCTAATTGTTTACATTTACAGAATGCCTCCGACCAAATTTAGGGGTTAACAGAAGTATGCACACTAAAATAACAACCATAAGTACTAAATGTTCTTCAGGCACACCAATATAGCAAACTATAATATTTACATTTCTATTCATGTGTCCTGCTGTTGTAAAGCACTGCTGTTAGTATCAAAAGTATGTCAGTTGTGCCCTAGTAGCAGGCATTTATTAACTCATCCTCCCAAGATGCTGTGATTTTGTGTCCACAAAAAATGGCATATGATGCTTCAAATTATTGAAATAAGACATTCAAATTGCTTTACAAATCTCATTATGCTTGTCTAAAAAAATTAAGCCTTAGGCATCTGGCTAATAATCTTCCATTGATAAATCAATCCATTACTCTTGAGGATAAGTAAAAACAAAATGAAAATTCCAGCAAAGCTAGAACTTCCACTGAGTGACCTCCCAAACCTCTTGTATCAGAGGCACATGGGATATATGCAAATGACCCTTATAAACATCAGGTGTTTCAGCTAAGTGGCGATTCTGAATGCCCATGACTTGTTTCGTTGTTTTAATGGACAATTTTAGGCCAATAAAGCCAAACCCCACTAGCTGTGGATATGCATATTTTGGCTTTGTAATAATCTCGTCAGCACAGCACAAGCAGAGTGTTTGCTTCTCGGCCTCTTGGCTAAGATCAAGTGTAGTATCTGTTCTTATCAGTTCAATATCTGATATGTCCCTTATCTGGGGACCATATATTAAATTGATTTTTGGAACAGGGAAATGGAATAATGGCTTGCTCCATCCACTTCACGCATCAACCTGGTATTGCAGTACATAAATAAATTGTGTGGTTACGTGAAGATTGCAGTACTTTAAGAAAATTGATTAGAAGACTTACAATGTCAAATGGGAAATGAGAAATAAAGTGACACCATAAAAATGAAGCTAAATCCATGCCAGTTTAACCAAAAATGATACTGTTATCACCAATTTGGAATGGTGCTGTAGAATAAATAAATTCAAGACATTACAGCAGACCTGGTATTGAAGGTGTGCTTATTTCCTGTTGATCTTAAGACCTGCAAAACTATAGCCATCTTAGGAAGACAGGAAAAAGCAAAGTTGTGGAACTTTGTTAGGATGCAGGATCAAACAGCAGGACTGCATGTTACACAGAGAAGTAACAGACATTGATATAGAGTGGTCAGTTAATGTCAAAAAGGAACATGCACATAAGATGGATGCTAGAGTGCAAAAGGTCTGTGTGGTATGACCTAGAAGAGACAGAAGTTATAGCATAGCTCATTTTTGGAGTGGTCTACACTTCTGAAAACAGCACCAACTAAGTAATAGAACAAACATTTGAAAAAATAACATAAAAGAGACATGGGTTCTACAACAAGAGTCACGTAAGGGCTAAATATTCTGGAGAAAACATGAGTAAAGGAAGTATAGTATTAACCTTTGATAAGCTGCAACAAAACTGAATCATTAATATAAAAATATGCCAAAGTAAAATGTCATTTGATGAAAACAAAAGTGGGCAAATTGAACTATAATGTAAGATATGCATTCCTCCAATAAAGACTGATAAAGGCATAGAAGAGCTTTCCAGCAGAGATGGTAAAACCAATACTGTGAAGGACCTCAACAGACATAGAAAAAGGTAAAGAAATTAAGTCTAAAAGAAACGTCTGAACTATGATTTTTAGCAAAACAGAAAGAAAAGGATAATGCTGCATGAACCTACTGCGCTTTCTTTCCCATCTTGTATTCTGTGTAATATTTTAGATTTCCTCCCATTCTTCCAAATCACACTACAGTCATTTATAGACAGTTATTCCCTATGTATCTAGCTCAATGGATTGGCCTCTTTGCTTGAGTCATTACCCTTTATTTACTATGTGAGCACAGGTCAATCAGTGAGTACAATTAAAGGTTACTACAAGTTAGCTGAAGCAGCTGCTAGTGAAGACTAGTTACTCTTCTTCATATTATGGGCTGGTTAGCACTCTCATGCCTTCATAGTCATAACCTGAATGCAGCAGTGAAAATGAACTGTTGTTTCCTACAAAAAGTGGCCTCTTTTCTATGTGTTTTGCTTTTTATGTACCCTGTTGCACATACTCTAGAGCAAAGACAACAAGTTGCTACTACAAACAAGACTTAACACTTTTCACATTCTTGTCTTAACAAATGGTTTATTGCCCGCACAAATATATATATATATATATATATATATATATATATATATACACACACACACACACACACACACACACACACACACACACACACATACATACACATATATAATATAAACATTGAAAAGTCTCCCTTAGGCAGTTATAGAACATAAGCTAATCTGCAGGTGTTTTAACTGAGATAAATATATTGGTTCATTGAATATCTTCCAAGCCAGAGCAGGTGAAACAAACACAATACAGAATCTACATGAGAATCAGTAAAGTAATAAATGTTCTAAATGTACATGCCATTGACAGTGGCTGACATTTTAACTAAACTATCATCGTACTCTTAAATATGACTCCATAAGGGAGTTTCTTTTTCCACTTAAAAGAATGGTAATGCTTCAAAAACAACATTGTCATAGCAGATGTAAAACAGTGCAATACCTTCAACAGTGCTCTGCAGTCAAGTACTTAAATTCAGAGTTTCATTTTAAAATAGATTAGAGAGCTCTAGGAATAAAATTAAACTTACACATATAGAGAATGAAGCACTTGTTCCCATGTTAGTCCTGCACTGTCACATTGTGTTCCATTTTAGCCAATAGTTAGAAGCCTCCCATTTCTACTAGGTATTTATCATGCCATTTTGTGCTGCACATTTTTGATACAGACCTCATTTCATTAACATAAACTCTGTTTCTAAAGTGCAGCCTTTGAATCCTGTTTTCTGTACCTCTTTTAGTTGTGAAAGATAATATCTTGAAAGAACTAGATTCCGGGTAGTTAACTGCTTGGCCAGTGCACATATGTTGTCAGTCACATGACATAAGCTTATTAAGAGTTGTCGAGGCAACCTGTCACCATGGTGATGAACTCATGCTGTCAGTAATGTGGTGCGTGAAAGTAGTAGTACGTGTATCACCCACATTATCTGAACACTTCTAAAACAATGTAAACGAAAAACAGCATAAAATACTGTAGCTCTATCTGATATTTATTTTTCTTGGTTCACCAATGTTTTTATAATTTGTCAGCAGACAGTAACTATTCACATTTAATTTCATTTCTTTAAAACAGTGATAAAGTGTATCTCCTCATTGCATGGATTAGAGTACAAATGCTATTAAGGTTCTGACTGTAACTGTTACTCACAGATAATAGCAAAGCAAGAAAATCTAATAGATAGATATGCAACTTCCCTAAAATGTTTTGAAACAGACTAAACCACAGTAGATAAGGCTATCTTAAAATTATTTAAAGGATATATGCTTTAAAAATGTGGTTATGAAAGCTTTTATCAGACAATTCAAATTTATCAATGAGCTTAAAATCATTGTCATCACTACATACAGGAGGTCAACACTGGTGCTGCATTTATGAATGCAGCCATTATGAACTCTCTTCAAAATTTACATGTGCCCTAGAAATGAAATTGTTTATGCTGTATATAGTAATATTAATATTGACAACATTTTGGAAAAAATCAAAAAGTAGAACCAAGCCAGCATCATAAAATTAATCATGTTGCAGTCATAGCTATAAGAATATACTGCATTTCACTTTTATATATACTTACTCCTAACTAATATACAAACTCAAACTATATTTCATAGACTGTGGCAAAAACGGAGCCAGGAGAAATGCTGCTCTTAAATATACATTTTGTTTGACCAAACATTTGGGAACATTCTATTCAGAGAGTAGTCTGCAAATTTAAGAAAGAGTAGTGAATAAATAATCTACATAAAAAGTCACCTGGCATAGAGAACACTGATCACAAGTGGGAAAAAAATTTAAATCATAAAAAGGGGTGGCAGGCAGGTACTTCCAGGGTAATACTGATACCAAATCTGTATTCAATGTGTTTAAATAAGGTGCATTGGTGCTGCTTTTCTGTGAAACCTGACTGGATAAATCAAGCACAACTCCTCAACATTTCCCAAAAGTGAGGGCAAAAGCTCCACACACCCACAGTACAAGAGCTTTACCTTCTGCATTCCTTTAACTAGGTTATTGAATGTCGGGACTGCAAAACTTGGGATCATGTTTTCAAAAACTTTGGTGATTGCCAGTTCACACTCCTTGGTCCATCCTTTTGGGTCTCTCTGAAACACGACTCCATTAGACAAAGTCAGTAAGAAATATTTGAGGAAAAAGCAGGTTCTTTACAGGACAACACCCTCACCTTCAATACAGAACCAAGAATAGTGGAGAAAATATACAAATAAAAGGTTAACATGCTGGTATAGTGGCAGGGTGGCAGATTAGAAGACAAAATAAACAGTGGTCAAGGCTGGGTTCTGTTACTTTTCAAAATGTATGATAATTTGGGGACAATAAAAGTGAAATTGTAGATATATAGGAAAGACTAAGGGCAAGGCAGAAAGCCTGTTGCACAAAAAATAATGTGGCATCCTAAAGCACACAGTCACAAACATATAGGGCAGAAGGGAGATACAAGTTGTTAGAGTATTCATGTGGTTCAATAATATGTCTGTCAACTAGCACAGGGGAATAAGACTATAAGCTATTAAGTTGTTTTCTATAGTCCAAGGTTTGATCCCATAGGCCTCTATTTCCTTACTGTGCGATTCAGACATGCTTAGTAAATGCCTATGAACTTAATGATGGTGTAGTGCTCTTAAAAACAGAATTTGATATAGCATGCATTAAGTTATATTGTATAAATAATGATGCAATAGTGACATTATAATCTGTAAATATGGCCCGATTGTGTAATGAAGAAGATTACTTCCACAGTATTAAGGAAAAGAAAACAAAATATTTGGATGAGATAAATTTGGGAAAGTAGTCACTGAAGCCTGTAAACAACTTACAAAATGAAAAGGTTGAGACAAAGGTACAAAGAAGCAATCACACTTCATGCATGAAGGAGGTGTCAGACAAACTAATAATTTTTATTACTGACATTTTCATGGGTCACTATAGGAGTCAGATGCAACTCAACAGCATTGGATTGGAAGGATTACTGGGTCACAGCAGAGCTCAGAATAGTGTCAGTAAATGTGTACTACCTGGACTTTATCATGTCCATTAACTCTGCCCTGTATATGCCACTGCTAGAAAACTGGAGTGAGATGGACAAAATGAGCATTGTGTGTGGGCAGAAATATTACATGTGCACTAGAAGCACAAATGCATTGTGTACTGTGTATAATTGTTCATGAAAGCTTTACTTTGTAAATGAACAGCAAATAAAGCAAAAAATGAGTAACAGAGTACCTAGCTCTTTGTATTTATTTTAGTATATGTGCATGGGACAAATGTACAACAACATTTGACAAGAAATGCCCATTTCTGCAGTAGCCAACTTTTTTATAAATATGACAATTTCAATAGAAACAGAAATTAAGTACAGTGGGTAAGAAGACATCTATATACTAAACTAATCTCAGGGATTGCATGAGTAATGATTAACTGGGAAAATTAAAGGTCAATGGAGTATGGACATAATGCATACACATGCATTAATAGTTACCTGGCAAAATGATTAATAATATGCAGCAGCTGGGGCAGAAATAATTTTATTAATGCAATTAAGAAGCGACTCTTGTGTATCCATGATCTCAAAAAATAAAATGTAACCAAGGTTAATTAGCCATTACAATTTGGAGAGTAAAACTGCTAGAAGCCAACATCCTCTTGTCAGTTACTAAAGAAATTCCTCTATTCACTTTTTATAAGTGCCATGGGATCTTTTATTTCCACCAAGCTGTAACAAAAGGAGATACAAAATTCCAGATAGCTGGTCTGGCAGTAAGTGGTTGTGTGTCATTTCTGGGATTCACTTTGGAAGCTTGAGATACTAAAATGTCTAATTTCAGCATCTCGAGACCATAAACTCACTATTCCACAAGACCGAAAACACTAAAGGCCAAGATTCACAACATTACATTATCAAAACATCGAAAGTCACTTTTTGGCCATATGTTTTGCTGCTGCTGAGTTTTGATAGCTGGTAATTGATGCCAAATGATTCAGATAATCCACATCATGACCAAGGAATGATAGATGTTTTACACCATGACCAGAGATGATTGGATGACCTATACCATGGTTAAAGAAGGATTATAAAGCTACCCCTTAATCAATACTTATAAAAGTCCTAGAACAGAGAGAGAAAAATGAGAGCAAACCAAGACCATTCCAACCTAAAAGATGGAAGACCAAAAATCAAACTTGTCAAGGGAAACACACCTGAACAGCCAGCCTGCAGAGAGGTCCAGTGGCACCTAATCCTTCAGACACTTTTAATATAGGACAGTTGGAGTCCCATGCAAAGGGTTCTTTAAGGAACCCACCATCCTAATAAAATATATCACAGAGAAATTGCAAGGATACTAGGCTGAGTGCCATAGAGGGACCAGTAATTTGTACAGGCTGAATAGAGGACTACAGGGGGACTAATGATATTCAGAAATATTATTCCAAGGACTGCAGAAACAAATCCAGACTAACCAAATTTGTAAAGGAAGAAAAAGTGCAGGTTTTAAATTTCCTATCAAGAATAGCATGGGATAATGTTGCAAAATATTAAACAAATGACACTGAGTAACATTAGGTTAATGGTGCTTTTATTTCTTTCAGACTTAGAAAAGATTCAAACTAGTATTACACTGCAGACAAGACTAATGCCTCCTGCTAATTACACTACAGACAAGACTAACGCCTCTTGCTAATTACAACTTTATTTCAACATTTTAAGTATCTTTCCTCAGAACTAAATATAAGTAGAGTAAAAGTGTTACATTTACACACAAAATATGCACATATTATACAAGTATGCTCCTGTAAGCACACCTTTAAAGCATTGTTCAAGCATCTTCCTGTATGCATGAGTTGTGCAAGTATGTTCCTGTTAAGTGCTCATTTGTTAATCAAGTCCAGGTAATGCAAGACTTGTGCAGCACAGCTCCCGACTCCATGCCTTTATTTCAGAGTAATGTTGGTTTACATCCTGAAAATACACAACAGGGATGCTTGTCAGCAGTAAGCGGTGAGATAATGTCAGTAATAAGAGGGAGCAGATGAATAAATGGTGGTGGGGGGTTGACCTAGGTACATTATTCTTGAGAAAATTAATTTCAGACAGACTTGAGGGAATACAGAATATGATCGCCTCTTCACTGATAACACAAGGATAGGTACAGTAGTTGAAGATGGGTGGAAGGAAAAACTGGAAAAGGCTAACCCAGCAGGCAGAAGGATAGCAGACGTGGCTTAATGCAGATAAATGAAAACCATTTCAACTGGGCCACAATGATTCTGAGGTGTAGCATCAGCTAGAGGGAGTAAGAGGAACTGATGACAAAAGACCCACAAAATGATCTAGGGCCCAGCGGTATTGAGCACAGCTGGACTGTACCAGCAGAAGAGTGAGAGATTGCCATGCATTAGTGAAAATAATAATGGGTGCATTCTCACAGTGCTAGACTCCAGGAGTGAAGCTCTGTCAGATCACAGCATGAGCACTGCATGCAGTTCTATAGGCCAGATAAAAAAAGCAACATCCATCTGCTGCAAGGAATCCAGAGCAAAGAGAACAGAAGGAGGTATGTTAGAGGTTAGAAAAGAGTATGACCAGACACTAGAGGAAAGGGTGCCCTTCACAGGAAATACAAGGAGCAGAGGAGAGAGTACATGATATATGTGCAGAAATGCACGGATACCATCCTGTACACACAGGGATGGGGGGGTACAAGCCCAGAAACAGACTGTAGGGATTAACTGTAGGGATTAAGCATCAATGGGACCGGATGGTGTCCCCGGCTGTGTGCTACACGAACTCAATGAGGAACTAAACCCACACATAAGGCTGCTGTTTAATCTTAGCCTTACCACAGGATACATACCCAAAGAGTGGCATACGGCAACTGTGGTCCCACTCCACAAAGGCGGTGCTTCTACGGACCCTGGTAATTACCGCCCCATAAGCTTAACAAGCCTGGTCTGCAAAGCTATGGAGAGGATCATAATGGAACTCATAAATAAAGACATAGGGGACCTACAGACATTGGATCCTACCCAATTCAGCTTTGTCAAGGGCAGATCATGCCTCTTGAACTTGGTCGACTTTTTTGAAACAGTCACCAAGGCCATTGATGAGGGTAAGGCAGTTCACACAGCCTACCTTGACCTTGCAAAAGCTTTCGACACAATACCCCACTCGGGTATCATAGAAAAGCTCACCAGCTTAAATGTAAACCCATATGTCACAAGATGGGTTGCAAACTGGCTCAAGGACAGAACCCACAGGGTTAGAGTTGCTGGTGCCATGTCAGACTCAAGCCGGTCACAAGCGGTGTCCCACAGGGCTCAGTCCTGGGCTCCCTCTTGTTCGGCATCTACTTTTCAGAAGTGCAGGCAAACATAGGAGGATTGTGGCTGACAAAGTTTGCAGATGACTGCAAACTGGGCACCATAGTTGAAAATCCATCAGACACAGATATCCTTCAGAGAGGTCTCATAGAAACGGATAACTGGTGCCAGAGCCATGGCCTTAAGCTAAACGCCAACAAATGTATAGTCATACCCTTTGGTAAAAACAAGGTAACCCCAAGTTACCACATAGGTGGCAATCCATTAAGCACAGACGAGGTTATCAGGGACCTGGGGACCCAAGTTGACAGTAACCTTTCTTTTGACACTCACATTGCCAAAGTGGTTAGGAGGACCTTCTACATTGCCCACCTGATTATGAAGGGATTCACATCCAGATCAAGGGAGGTCATTGTTCCCCTGTACTCTTCACTTATCAGACCAATGATTGAGTACAATGCCCCATTCGGAATGTATCTTACCAGACATCTGCAGCAATTGGAAAGACCCCAAAAGTTCCTCACCAAAAGGATAAAGGGGCTCAAAAATATGCCATATGCTGCCCGAATGAAGAAACTCCAGCTCTATTCAGTCGCATACCGTCTGCTCAGAGGTGACCTGTGCCTGACATACAAGGCCATGTCCAACCCGGAATTAATGGACATGCTCCACCTCAAAAAATCCAAATCCACCAGAGCCACAAGAGCAAGAGACTTAAACCTCAACACGGATATAAATAGGACATGCTGGAGGGACAGATTCATCACCCAGAGACTCCCTATGCTGTGGAACAGAATCCCAGTCCATGTGAGACAGAGCACCTCGCTGGCTCTGTTCAAGAGGAATCTTGACCAGTGGATGGGAGATCGTAGGTTTACCCCGGGGATCATCTCTGTATCACTGCTGGACAGAGGCACGGCAAACTAATGGGTATAGTATTCTTCAACCTAAGGGGTGGTGAAAGCCACACAACTCTGGCTAGGCTTATAAATGCCCTAGGGCAGATAGCCTAGTATGAACCTATGAACCTATGAACTACCTCTGAACTAATAAGGCACTTCTGCAGAGACAGACATGCAATCCAAAGGAGTTAACAGAATTGGTGGTTCTGAGTAATCCATGGATATTTTCAAAGGAACAGAGGATGACAGAATTAGAATATTAAATGCAATTAAAGGACAGACTAGAAAAGCTAACTGTTTCTCCTTCCATAAAACAAATTCAATGCAATGCTGAGTGACGTTAAATTTACTAGGAAAGTCTGAGTCACTTCACAGCAGAATGAAGGACAAAATTATATGACAATACACAGGAATGAATATTGACTACAGGTCAACAGCATTTGGATGAATCGTATGTCTCCCTAACTATAGTGTTTGTATTATAAGACAGTGGATTCATATCTCTGAATGCCTAGAATACAACACTCTGTGCCACTGAGAACAAAGTAAGCCAGTTGTTGTTGTGTATTTCGGCTTATCCCGGTTAGGGGTCGCCACAGCAGAACTCTGGTCCGCTAATGTTTGGTAGTGGATTTTTACGTGCTGAGTTACCAGCCCTGACGCACAACCTTCAATGAAGGCACGCCCATTCACGCATGCCTCCACACAGAAGATGCTCTAGCTGCGAATCAAACGCAACAACACTACCACGGGTTGAACAAAGTAAGCCAGTACTAAAACTAAATTGTCTCATGCTTTACTTACAAACATAAGACAGTGCCAACAAAGTAATCTGAGACATACATCAATTACAAACAATAAAACAGTACTAAAGTAATATGTGGCATGCATTAATTACAAACAATAAGACAGTACTAAAGTAATACGTGGCACGCATTAATTACAAACAATAAGACAGTACTAAAGTAATATGTGGCATGCATTAATTACAAACAATAAGACAGTACTAAAGTAATACGTGGCACGCATTAATTACAAAGAATAAGACAGTACTAAAGTAATATGTGGCATGCATTAATTGCAAACAATAAGACAGTACTAAAGTAATATGTGGCATGCATTAATTGCAAACAATAAGACAGTACTAAAGTAATATGTGGCATGCATTCATTGCAAACAATAAGACAGTACTAAAGTAATATGTGGCATGCATTAATTGCAAACAGTGAGGCAGTACCAACAAAGAAATCTGTACCATGCATTAACAGCAAAAAGTAAGATATCCCTAACAGAGTAATCTGAGCCATGCATTAATTACCAATAGTAAGCCAGTACTAACAAAGTAGTACATGCCATGTATTATTTACAAACAGTAAAACAGTACTAACAAAAGTAATATGCTAAGGTAGGAAGATTGTTACGGCTTGTGTACAGGCTTAGCTAGAACAGTAGTATCAGCATGATATTGCATAACCCTTTTCAAACCTCATTTTTTATACAACAATTCAGGGGATGATTGTTCATTTTGTTTCAGAGTTGATATTAATTAGTTGTCAGACTTGTTTGTAGAATCTTTTTGGTTAATTGTGTTTGTTTGTTGTTTATTTAAGAGATGGAGTGCTTTTGTGTTATATAAAATGATGTGCTTTGTCTGAGAATCTCAGAAACATAATTTTGTACTGTAGAAAATATTCCTTAGCATCTCCTCCGAGAGTGGATTACCTGTTCTCACCGATTAAAAGAAAGTAGGTTCAGAAAAAAATTATCATGTTTAAACCACTTCCACATGTCTGCGCAATCCAGTTTTATCTTCAAACAACCATGCTAAGTTCAAATGAGGATGAAAGTACCATATACTAGAAGCATCTTCCACTAAATCAGGTAGCCACAGGGGAGTTATTATAATGAGGAAAACTAGTACTATATGTAAGGTAAGAAATGGTATAAGTGACCCTGAAGTAATATTTGTATCTGTAGTGGCTGTGCTACCTGTGTTAGCTCTATTTTCCACACACATCCTGTTCTTCACGCTACTATTCCAGATATAAATCTTATTGCCTTCAAATTCAGTCTGGCATAGAATCCCAGGAATACTTCTTTCCTTTACAAACTGCAACAGCCCTATATGAGAAATATGGTTAAGTTTACTGACAAAAACGGTTTTATTTGTATATTTAAATTATCTTGGCAAAGGCTAGTTTATTTACCAGATATCACAAAACAGTAAAATTCTTCAATTTTCATCTGTATCTTTACCTCCCCTGAGTAAGTAGATCTGGTAAGCTCAAGAGATTTAACTATATACATGCTTGAATTCCATCCATACACAATGTCTGAAATAAATTACAGTCATTTGTTTTTTGTGTGTGTGTGTGTGTGTGTGTGTGTGTGTGTGTGTGTGTGTGTGTGTGTGTGTGTGTGTGTGTGTGTGTGTATGTTTGTGTGCGGTTATAGTTCATATTATCAAGAGTTCAAGAGAGAAAACATTTTTTTCAGTAGTTTTCCAGCTGCTGTATGCGCAAGATTGTGGTACAGAAGGGACTGAGAATTTGTCCTTTCCCTGCTGTGGTGCAGTCTCTGAGTTAGGATATAATTTGCAGGGAGTGTGGGGGCTGCATGGAAGCTTCACCCCCCACACAGAACTATGTTTTTTCTTTCTTTTGTTATTCAATCTTTTTAGATAATTTTTTTGTTTCTTCATGTGAGCATTTGCTTTTTCCTTATATAATCACACACACACACACACACACACACACACACACACACACACACACACACACACACACACCATAGTGCGATCTTGGAGTTTGTATATATAAGCAGCAGGTGGCGTAGGTGTTGCAGGGGGGCTTGCCCCCCTGCAAAAACTTCTTTGCTGTGTTTTGCAGAATAGTACAACTTGCAGAAGTGTGGCGAATGTTCAAAAGATGTCAAATTCGACTTTCTCCACTTCCACGTTCAACATTTTTGTCCGTAAGTTTTTTTTTCACTCATTTATTTTGTACCAACGATAAGTTGCACAAGGTGCGATCGGACTAATGATAGTAAACACATATATATATGTAGTGCACCCGCAGGTGTAGCTGAAGAGATATGGGTTCCTTCCTACCGGACTCTGGTGACACCCCTATTAGGCCCAACACACCAAGGTGAACAAGAGGGACAGATTTTATTCTAGGTGACGCATCTAGTTTAAAAAGGCAATAGCACAACCATAAACAAATTATTTCAACAGTGCACCAGTTAGCAATAAGGCAAGGTGAGAATATGCATGCAATGAAAACATACATTCAACCTCTTCCCCAAAACTCAACAGAAGAAGATCTTGACATTCAAACATGCACAAAGAAGGCAATATCAATGAGCAGTAAAGCTTTATAATGCAGCAATACAAACACAGAAAAAATGCAATGTCATTAAGCAATAAAAGAGTCAAAATACAACAATCCAGATATGAGAAAATGCAATGTCATTAAGCAGCAAAATTCTTGAAAGCAGCAGTACTAACATGAGCAAAATGCAATGTCATTGAACAATGAAGATTTATAGTGCCACAATACAAATATGAGAAAATGCAATGTCATTGAGCAGTAAAGACTTTTTAGGGCAGCAGTACTAACATGGCAAAATACATTATCATTGAACAATAAAGATTTATAGTGCCACAATATGAATGCAATGTCATTCAGCAGTACTAACACCCTCTACCCCCTTGATCAATTCTAAACAGACCAACTATGAAATACTCTATTATACCTTGTTCACTGGCCAGTGACTACTTACAGTCTTGCTGCCGGCATGATGGAGCCCAAGTTGGAGCTCATATGGATCCCAGTTATTTGTAATCCACAAAGCATTAAAGGGGGGGGGCACAATCTTATAAAAATATAAAATGACAGCCAGAGTCTCTCACCACTCTGTCAAGAATATCCTAGTGAACAGGCGCTGTGGTTCCACTGATGAGAAAAGTCAAAAATCACCTACCAGAACTCTGGTAATCATCTATGGCTTCTCGGTACTAGGCCCAAGGGAACTCCTTTTCTTCCTGAATCATAGCAGGCATGAACTACTGGTTTCAGACTTCTCTCCTGATTCCACAAAATACCATATCCAGGATTTCAGCAAGAGACAGACACAATCTGCTACTTCACTTTCCTGTCCTAAAACACTAGAAAAGAAAATCCAGTCATGCCACAATGCCCTTTTTACCTTCAGCTACGTGTTCCAGTCTCTTCTTTCACTTTCAAAATTGTCTTTTATATTCCTGAAAATGAGCTCCACCGTGTGGTGTAATGGCAAACTACAGTCTATTACTTCTACACTGATATACAGTGGGAGCTACATATATATATATATAGCCATGCTTTATGGACAAATACAGATAGCTCAGTAATGCAGTACAAGAGGTTTATGATGACCAAATACAGAGGGCTTATCAGCAATGTAAATCTATTTTGGTTAAGGGCAAGTATGGTGCAAAATTTCATAAGTCCAGACCATCCTCTTTAAAAACCAGCATGTAGAACACAAGATTAAAATAGCTGCAAGACATTTTTGTGATAACATTTTTCATAAATTTGCTTACTCCGCTTGTGCTACAAAAGTCAAATTTGAATGTTTTCAGTTCATAACTGTACAAAAGAAATGTTTTACCCACAGTGAGGGAAGTTCAGACTTGATTATAAAATGTAGGTTCCAAACATTTTTGTCAGCTTACAGCCAGCAAAATCTAACCCTAACTACTCAACTACTCAGTCAGAGATGGGCATAGTTATAAATAAGTTCAAAAAATGTAATTTTGAATTGCGAATGGCTGACTTTTATTTAAAAACAAAAAAACAAAACAGCTTTAAATCTGTTAATTTCTATATGGCCATTTAGGAAGAGCGAGTCAATCCTCAAAAGCAGGAAATTCTATTCAATATTGCTAATGTGTAAGGAAGCGAGTAGTATTGACCAGTACGGTCATTCTGGCTACCATGGTGCCTGGCTTAAAGCAAATAATTTCTGATTGTACAAATGTGATTATACATTGCAGTGCCAATGTATCCCTTTTTTTTTAACAATGAAATTACAATGTCTCAGAGAATTCTCGTTTCTCCATGATACAGTGATCTTGGATAAATATATTTAAGTAACAGGGTGTGTAGGGACATAAACCGACTAAACTGAGTTTGGAAGAGGTCTTGTGAAGGGGAAATATTCCGTGTATATAATATTTTCTCCTTCTTAGAACCCATCTTGTCTCAAGATAGATGCTGACAGGCTGGCCCCATGTTTAGTTTTTCTTTCCTGTCCACAATGGATACTGCCAACATGAATACTGCCAGCTCTGAAAGTTCCAACATGGAAGAAGATTGAAACTTGTGCCTAATAAAGAAAGGCACAGATAAGGGATCTGCAGATTCTTAGCAAGCAGAATAATACAAGGAGCGTTCAGTTTTAATTGGTCAGTGGCTATAGTTTAATAGCTGCAAAATATTCTGCCTAGAAGCAATAGGTTCATAGGTGAGTACTAGGCTAATGGCCCTGGAGCCCTTACTAACCTAGCCCATAGAAGTGCCCTGGCATCATGCCGGCCATTAGATCCCAGTGCCTCTATCAAGTAGAGCCACTGGAGTGATCCCCAGGGTGAACTTTCTATATCCCATCCACTCATCAAGATTTCTCTTGAAGATGGCCAGTGAGGTGCTCTGCTTGACATGTATGGGATAGGATTACCACCTGTCCCACTTTGTGAGGGACAGTCCCTCTTTGGGCAGTTCTGTCCTGCAAAAAATTGTAAAAATGGCAGATGTCCTGAGATATTAGGACAAAATTATTTCCTATATTTTATGTAATAGTTCCATAAAACAGTTATTCTGCATCTGAAACACCTAAATGTTATAAGAAACAGAATAAGCAACTAAAATGCTACAAGAATAAGCTTTTATTTAGGCAAAAAAGTGAGGTTCTGTCCTTTGTACTGGGCCTGCAAAATCTGACATTTGTACCAAAAATGTCCCACTTTGGGCATTTGAAAAGGTGGCAACCCTAGTATGGGAAGTCTATTCCAGAGCATGGGCAGTCTCTGGGTTATGAACCTGCTCATCCAGCATGTTCTGTTGATTGTGGTAATGAGGTTGAGGTCTCTGGAATGTGTGGTGCGGAAGGATTGGGATTTCTTTAGATGTAGCATTTCTAACAGAGCTGGGTTAGACATGGCTTTGTAAGTCAAGCAGAGATTGCCTCTTAGTAGACGATATGAGACAGAAAACAGCTGGAGTTTTTTGAGCCCGTCTGTGTACGACATGTGTTTAAGGCCTGGGATCCTCTTTGTGAAGTACTTTTTAGGTCTTTCCAGCTGTTGCATGTGTCTAGTGAGGTACATGCAAAATGGGGCTTTATACTCTATGACTGGCCTAATGAGGGAAGAGTAGAGAGAGAGATGATGACCTCTTTCTTCATGGATGCAAAATCCTTGATAATGAGATGTGCCACTTAGAAGGACTTTCTGACCACAGTGGCAATGTGGTGGTCGAAGGAGAGGTTGCTGTCAATCTGTGTCCCCAGATCTCTTATAATGCCTTCAGTGTTCAGTGGGCTCCCATCAATGTGGTAATTAGTGGGAACTGAGTTTTTCCCAAAGGGGATGACTATGCATATTTTGGCATTAAGCTTAAGGCCATGGTTTTGACACCAGTTATTGGTCTCAGTGAGGCCTTTCTGTAGGATGTCTACATCACCTGGGGAGTTAATAATGGCTCCCAGTTTGCAGTCGTCTGCGAACTTGGTCAACCAGAGTCCCTCCATGTTGGACTTCTGAGAAGTAGATTGCAAACAGGATAGGACCCAGGACCAATCCCTGTGGAACTCCTCTCGTGACTGGTCAGCAGTCTGACTTGGAGTCTGCTACTTTCACACTGTGGGTTCTATCTGTGAGCCAATTTGCTACCCACCTAGTGATATAGGGGTTGATGCCTAGTTTAGTGAGTTTATCAATAATTCCGGAGTGGGGAATGGTATCAAAGGCCTTGGTCAGATCAAGGTAGGCTGTATGAACTGCCTTGCCCTCATCCACAGCTCTGGTGACTGACTGAAAGAAGCCAACCAGGTTGAGCAGGCATGATCTACCTTTCACAAAGCCAAACTGTGTGGGATCTAGAGTTTGAAGATTCCCTATATCCTTGTTAATTAGGTCCATGATGATGTGCTCCATAGCCTTGCATAACAGACTCGTCAGGCTAATGGGGCAATAATTCCCAGGGTCTGTAGTCACTCCTCCTTTATGGAGAGGGATGACTGTAGCAGTGCATCATTCAGTAGAGACAAAGCCTGAGGTGAGGCTATGATTGAACAGGGCACACAGATGTGGTGCCAGTTCACTTTGTAGTTCATGTAGAACACATCCAGGGATATTGTTGGGTCCCATGGAAGCTGTATTCTTGGCCTTGGACAATGCAGCTTTAACCTGTGCTGCAGTCATACTGGATGCCTGGCATTCCTCCAGTATTGTGATTGGTCCTTTACGGGGGGAGAGAAGGGTAAAGTTGGCACTAAATCTGTTGACCAGTATGTTGGCAATATCTGTTGGCTCATTATAGGAGGCACCATTGTGCAGTAATTTAGAGCAAACCTGGTTATTGCCGTGGATATTTTTGACATAACTATAGAAGGCTTCGTGGTTGTTTTTAGTGTCTGCTGCAATTCTGCCTTCATAGCTGGCTTTAGAGGTTTTAATGAGGGATCTCAACTTTTTGTTGAGGCTAATAAGGGAGTTTTTCCAGTCTTGGGACTTTACCTTTTTCTGCAAGTTTCTTCCTTCTGTTGTAGAGTTTATTAATGGCAAGGGACCACCAGATTGGCTTCCTTTTTTTGGAGGAGAGCATCTTGGTTCTGTATATGTCTATTCTGGGTTCTGGGTATGGCTATTTCCATGCATTTATGTACGTGTTCGTTCAATGCACTGGTGTATGATTTGGCAATCATGCATATGTTTTCCATTGACATAGGTGCCGTGACGTTAGCCACCTCTGTTTTTAGGAGCCTAAAGTCAGCTTTGGAGAAGTTTTTCATGGTGGTTACCTTTGCAGGGAGTGTGGATGAGATGTGATGTAATAATAATATTATTATAAATGAATGAGGTTTCTTGTCTTGTAGACAAGGTAGGTGTCTTGTAGACAAGGTAGGTGTATGTGTGTCTCTGTGTGTCTGTGTGTGTTCTTTGCAACAAAGGAGATTATTCTACTCTCTGCTGAACCGTTGACAGGGAAAGTCCGCCTAGAACAGAGTCTATTTCAGTGGAAGCCTGGGGAGAAATGCATCAGATGCATGTCATTGGAGGAGTGTGGATGGAAACTGGAGTGCCCAGAGAAAACCCACGCAAATGCAGGGAGGATATGCAGACTCCACACAGAAGGCACCCCAGCCAAGAATCAAATTGGAGAACTTCTTGCTGTGAGGCGACCATGTTAACAACTGCACCACACTGTTTAAGTTATTTTTTTTTCCTTAACAGCTTACAGCTGTACAAGCTGTAAGACTGGAACTACAACACAGGTACAGTCAACCCTTTGAAGTCTAGGTAGAAGACAAGCATTTGTTACATTTACCACTGCTTGGAATCTGATGCACGCTTTTGCTTTTTCTTAGAGTTTTATCCAAGTTCTGCATCTCTCATGCTTAGAAAGTCTCAATCATATTTTCAAAGTCAGAGCAGAAACATCCCCTCAGCAAAAGTATATACATGAAAGAATCTGAAAGAGTTACTGAAAAATATAAGATGTGAACATTTTCACACTACCTTTTGAATAGATGGGGCACCCTTGTCAGATAGGAGATATTCTGGGGGAGGGTCAGTCTTTGCAAGTGGAAATGGTTGAATGATTTCCACGAAAAATATCCCATCCATATCTTATTTTGGACTGTCATTTGTAATCAAAGAAGAGATACTTATAAGAAAGGCATTTTAGACGGAATTTTATTGTTAGAAGAGCTAAAATGCTTCTTAAAATAGTCTTTCATATTTCATCTCAGGCACTTTACATCAATATTTAACAAAGACACTGTGAAAAGAGTTATTCTGGAATGTACATTATGTGTATAAAAGCAGCTTATATACTTCCCAGAAAAAAAAAACTCTTCATGTCACGCGTACTTTATTTTCAGTTTATACCACCTTTACTGCATCAGAATGCAGTTACCCTCTCAGAAAAGGATATTCTTGGGCCGAGTTTCCCTGTGAAAGGAGCTTCCTCCTCTCATAAGTGTTATCTATTTTGGTTTCAGTTTTATTCTTTGCAGTAAATGAAGGCTATTGTGGGGAAACTGGCACTATGCAGAAGAAATTAGAAAGCTTTTCAGAAAATAAAGTTATGCCTATTTTCTTTCCAGGCAATTTCTATTACTTTTTTCAGACACACAAAGTATACAGTTTCAGAACATTATTATTCAGAAGGGACATCATATATCTAAAAGATGCTGAAATACTTCACAGAAAAATGTTTTGTATATTTTAATTTCTTGTAGTATCTATCATTTGTTCACAGCAAGAAGAGGGATATCCTATCAAAATATTGCTATTCTTGGAGGACAGCCTGTGTGGGAAATAATACCTAATTACTTCTTAAAACAATGACTTTTATATATTTTATTTTGGACTGTTTCTGTTACTTGTTCGGAGCCAAAGACTTTCTCCCTTTGACAGCTGGATTACACTACAAAGCTGTTTGTGGGCTATGTAAATAGATTAAAAAATCCTAAAGTATTATTATACTTGAAAGATTGGTACAATGTTTCTGAAAAGATGATTTTGGCAAAACATGCTGAAGATGAGATATTTGCTGACTCAGTTTATAACAATAGCAATGAGTCCCCATATTCATTATCCGATACAGACGATGGCCACTAAGCAGTTAACATGCACAGAAAATACAAAAAATATATAGTTGCACCTACCTATGGCATCTGTGAACAATGGTAAGTGCAAATCAGATCTCTCAAATTAGTATTAACAGACTGTAACAGCAGCAAGTAAGATTTATTATAATAAAAAATACAGGCCAATGAGAATGCTAAAATAAATATCCTTGACTCGTTCCATGCAGGTCAATGACAAGAGCAAGCCAGACATCTCAGTCAGTGGACAATATAGAGGTGACTAATAAAAATAGCTATAAGAGGGGAAGCATGTCTACACATCCAGAAAGCATACAAGTCTCAACAAAGATGATTTTGGCAGTCCTGCCATGGTTTGAAGCCCAGGAAACATTGGTAGAACTAGTGCAGGCAATGTACGATGACCCAATGACAGAACTAAGGACAGTGTTAGGACTCAAAGAGGGGCTCCCAGTGCGAGTGTGACTGCATCAAGGTTCATCGCTAAGCCCACTATTGCCCATACTGGTGATGGACTACACTGACAGACCTGACCAACAAAGCTGTTGCACGCTGATGATGCAGCACTGAAAGCAGACTCTAAACAAGAACTTCAGCAAATGATAGGGTAATGAACTACAGAACTGACGGCACATGGGATGAAGCTGATTAGAAGCAAAACAATTGTCATGGCAACAAATGGGGGAAAACAGACAAAGCTAAAAATTGAGCTGGAAAATAGTGGTACAGGTTAACAGCCTCAGGTATCTGGAAGAGGAGGTTGAGTAAAAGTGAACTGAATGAGGATGCTTAAGCTGGAATCAGAGATGCTGCTGCAGCCAATTGACACTGTCAGGGGCAGTGTCCGACAAAAAAATGCCAAAGAAGATGAAAAGTAAGGTGTATAAAATAATGGTGCATCTAGTGCTTCTGTGACATCTGGGCAGTGAAGGCAGAACAGTGGAGAAGCTTGAGGAGATGTGGCATGCATCCTATCACTCCTCTCAGGAATTTGAGATCCAAGACAGATGAAGAAATGAGGACATCAGAGCAAAAGCCAAAGTAACCCCACTTACAGAGAAGTTCAATGGAAAGAGATTACAGAGCTTTGGTCACATGTGCAGTAAAGCAGAAGACAATCTGATGAAGAAGACTTGGAAGAAACAGAAAGCAAATAGAAATGAGAATGCCCAGCCATGAGATGGAATGACTGTACAGTATAAGACATGTATGACATTTGAAAATGTTGGGAGAATGGCAATGACTTGAGAGAGGTGTTGACAGTTGATATGATATTGTATAAAAGGATGAATGGTGATAATGAACTAGGACAAACAGCTGTATATTCCCTTTTTACCTTACAGTTTTGGCATTGTTGTAGACTCTGAAACCTAGCTGGAGCCTCATAGTGGGCACTATGAAGTTAAATACTTAGACACGCATGTTCTTTAGCATAAACGCGTTATCCACATTGTGGCTATGGCAGAGGACACACTAAGCTGGAATATCAGAATTCTAGTCAGGTTCCCCTAAGTGTTTGTAGTAATTCTGTTAGGAATGAATTCATCATAACATTGTAAACATGATTACAAATCATCTATATCCCATGTGTAAATCTACAACTGAAGTTGCTTTGGGATGGATTTCTGATAACTTAGAATCTGCCACTCTGTTACTGGAGATGTCACAACTGATAGGGTGCCAAATTCTAGTATCTACATTCATGAATATGCCAATCTCTGTAACCAAATTCAAGTAATTTCTCAACAAGGACTGATAAGAGACATGTTAAGATGGTATTATAAAGTTTATTTCTTGCATACATGTGATGAAGATAAAAGAGGGGAGTACTGTCAGCCCCCATCTGTGGCCACCTCCAAACTTCTGCCATTTTGAAACATTCAGCAGTCACACAAAAGCAGATTCTTAAAGATAAGGAATTTCAGACAGCCTGACTTTATTAAAATCAATTGCTATTCATAGCATTACCTAGTCTTTTGATAAATATCTGTAATCAATTCAAGATACTTGACACCATTTTAGTAATATAATACTGTGGTTATAATAACCATGCCTCATTATACAGCTACAGGTTAGAGCAAAGTTGTGTACCCTGTCTGGCCTCAGATTAAGGCAGAACTAACTAGCAACAAATAATTACAGGAACAAAATAATAAGGGCAGCCTAGATTTACAAATTACAGATCAGTGAAAAGCTAATCTTAAAGAAACAGTCATCCAATACAATTACAAAGGATTACTGAACAGAAATAAACATGCTAACTCCCGATAGAAAAACAGTCCCAGTCCTTCTACCGAGACCTCCCAAAAGTACCATAGCTGACAATTTCAGGAGAGATTTTCAGTCCTATCTGCCAAGTTAAGGCCCGTTAACTGCTGTCCCTTCAGATCTGATAGCTTTTTATTTATATTCTAGATGCGAGTATCCTGACAATACAAGGTGGTGTGACGTGAAATGCACTGTCTGCTTGCATAATAGACTTGATTATAAAATCATCATTTTACAACATAGCTTGGCCTGCATAGGTTTTTGTACCTTGTAACAACCAAGTCTTCATCGATGCATTAACAGTGTTACTGAGTTACTTATCACACCATAATATACTATTCCTATATGAAGTGTCAAACAATCATTATTATTCTCCTCTTAATATCTACGATATTGCTTTTGTTATCCGGATATTCTATGGAGTGAGTAATATACAAACTTCAGTCTATTAAACTGAAGGCAAACCAGGTAACTGCTGTATTACATTAAGATCATATACTGACACACTGATTTTGCAAGTTGATATAACACAATTAAAAGACATTGTAGATTTTGTCTTAAAATTAATATATTTGAAAAATACTTTTAACCCTTTTTTGAGAATGAGCAGGCTGTACATTTTCACCCTGACTGGCGGTAACACCCTCTGAAAAACAAGTCAGCTGCTGTGAAGCTCAGGCAAAAAGGCAAATAGCCACAATTTTTTCACATTCCCTAAAATGATGCTTTGCTGCTTACTGTGCATATATATATTTTTTTAAATAAATGAAAAAAAGGAAAGAAATGTGGGGGATGTGTGAGAGAGGGGGGGGGCAGAGAGGCGCACTGTAATGTCTTCCATCAGCACACAAAATAAGAAGCATCAAACCCTAATGTATCATATTATTGACTGACTGTATTCCTCAATTATTCACAGCAAATCAGTCTAAGGATAGAGCAACCCTATATGACAGCATCCCATTATAACATCTTCCATCTGCAACAGGTAGTCGTCCATCAGCATGCAAAATATGAAGCATCTTATGTCTTAACATTATTGACTGACTTTTAATCCTCAGTGATTTTCAAGCAAGTCATTCTAGGGACAGAGCAATTCTATATGGTGAAGTCAAGGACAGAAAAGCAGAGTAGTAGCTAGGTCATTGGGAGCCCAGGGCAAGACCCTCATTTGGCATGTCCCCCCCATCCCACAGAGCCTAAAAGCATTTCTTTTGAACAGGGGTGGGGAAAAATGCTTTGACAACAACTTCTCACAAAAATCTAAGAGACCAAGAGGCTCAAAAGCATGTCAAAACAGGAAGTTTTATTGAAAGTTTAAAACATTTTCAGAGTTAATCATATAATGAATAATCAATTACAACACACCACAACTTTAGCATGGATATTAAGGATAAAGCAGAATTCAGCAAAATCGACATCTCTTTGCAGGTACAGTCCAAATGCAAACAGCAGCATAACAAATTATACTAATGAGAGGTTAGTAACTATGAACTGCAACACAGAAATAACTATGTCACAGACAGAAAATCCATGACCCAAGGGACAAGCAACTAAAATATGTATTCTGACCCTTCTATATATATATATATATATATATATATATATATGTGTGTGTGTGTGTGTGTGTGTGTGTGTGTATATACATATTATAAATATATATATATATATATATATATATATATATATATATATATAAATATTAATTACCAAAATTCCGTAACTCACTCGGTCGAGTAATGACTTACTCGAAAAAAACACAATGACAAAAAAAACATTGTCTACTCAAAATAACGAAAGCGGTAATGCCAACATGTTGATATTCAACATTGCCAACATTATCCAATGTACCTTGTCTTCCAGTAATGTCTGACCAACATTTTGCAGGAGTTGCAAACCCCCTGCTAATTATATGTACAAACTCCGAGATCACACTACGGTGAGGAAAAGGGTACATATATTTCCCAGTTCCCACTGTAGTGCATTCTTCAAGGAGAACGTCAACCTCACAACAGCGAATGCACACTAGCATTCACTGTTGTGGAGTTGATTACATATTTGGTTCAGCATTATGTGAATTGAAAAACAGTCTTTTCACCATCCCAGTTCATATGACTGCTGTCCAAAATGTTGATAGTAAAAAAAAAAAATATATATATATATATATATATATATATACATACACACACACACACACACACACACACACACACACACACACACACACATATTTCACCTCGACAACAAAGACTTTCAGAGTAGTAAGCAACATGTGCGTAATACTTATCCCTGGCCTGTGACCGTACCTCTGAAATGTACAGATTTTTGCATGTCCAGATGTTCACCTCATAACATTTGTGTTTTTCTGGCAAATCAGTGAGAACTAAACTTATTAAATATTGACAAACATTTGTGTGTTTCAGACTTCATGTCCTTCAGAAAATGCACAGTACAAATCATGTTATTCTAGACTTTCTAAATTTAAACTATAGAAAAGAAATTTAGAACCTGTCCATATCTTTGACCCCATTATTTTAGGCTTTGTCCAGATTTCTTGTGCTAGAAGGTTGAGAGGTAATGCCTCCCCGAAACTGCTTTCTTGACAGAGGTATACGCTACTTTTTTCAGTGACCAAGAAGAGACTAGTAATTTACATTTGGAAATGTGTGTGGATTGCCCCTCACATTGGGGATGCTGGGGAGCCTTCCTCCCTGCAAAAACACAAAAATTTCAGTGAGCCTGACCATGAAGGGGTTTAGTCTTTCATGAAAGGATTTACTAGACACTTTTTTAAAAATCAAGAATATACATTAAAATTATGTTTGGCTTTGTTGCGTTGCTGCCTATCAAGCAGTGCAGCTGCATTGTTTGTTTTCTTTCTCTAAATGTCCTGGCAATCCCTTCAATATTTTGCCCAAGTATGTGTAAGCAATTAACACCAAAATAAAGCATTTCCCCCAATGACCATTTTAGCAGTTCGTCCAAGTATGCACAAACACTCAGATGACACCAGAATTAAACAGTATCCCCAATGACCATTCAGTAGTGTGCATATGTATGTACAAGCACCAAAATAATAATTTCCAAAGATCCCTTCAACAGTCTGTCCAAGTATGCAATAGCACCAAAATGAAACATTTCCCCCAACGTCCCTTTGAGCAGTCTGTCCAAGTGCACAAAAGCACCAAAATGAAACATCTCTGCCCAACAACTCCTTTAGCAGTCTGTCCAAGTATGCACAAGCACCATAATGAAACATTTCCCTCAAAGACTCCTACAGCAGTTTTTCCAAGTATGCACAAGAAGCGTACCAGTAAGTAACCCTACTTGTCGGAGAGACTTGTTTTCCTCCACCTTAGTATCTCTCCTCATCACACAAAATGCACCCACAGTGAGCTAAGAGATATTGGGCACCAATGGTATAACCCAAGACACTGTCTTTCTAGGACAGTAGCACCACTCCCTCCACCTGCACAGCCAATCACAAGTGTTTTGGGGCAGTTCCCAAGTAAGAGCATGTAAGAAGGAGCGGGAAGCACACAGGTGTGTCTCTGATTTTGATTTGGGACATACACATTACCAATTCCATTAAAGAGAAATAAAAAAAATTTCAGCAATTGCATCCTTGACAAGACAGTGCCCAGAGCAATTGCCCTGCTTGCTCCACCCTAGTTGCGCTACTGCAGGAAAGAAGCATGATGGGTGATGCAATACCTTGCATTCTATGCTTTTTTTTCTTATTCATTTGTTCACAATGGCACCCCCGAGGTATATTAACTCAATAAAGTGGGTGTAACTTCTGGATGTGTGCATCTGATTCTGTGTATGCTCAAGCATGTGTGTATGTCTATGTATAGGAGTGTGAGTCTGCTTTTGAATGTTTGTTTCTATGTATATGGGTATGAATCTGTCCATGATTCTGAATGTGTGTGCATGTGTGCAAACATCAAATACATACATAACTTATGTTTTGGATATATACTACTTCCTCCAATAATAACTAAATATGCTATAGCAAGTTTGAAACATCAGGCAGAGGAACGGTTTTACATCAAAATATATAAAAATGTATAGTAAAAAACAGTTCAAAAACATTTAACAGCTAGCCCATTCTCTAAGTACAATAATGCCTTTAAGGACATATGTTATTTGGAAAATAACACCCTTCCAGGGATGTAGAGATGCTCTACCAACCTAGGTGAGCCTTATTTCCCCAACAAGATGCACATTTTGAAGGATTATTGCATACAAGATAATTCATATACAGAATGTATGAGGTCTTTACAGATCCTAATTTTGAGATAAAGTAATAAACCTCTCAAGTTTTGATCTTTAGGTTTAATGTTTCCCTTTATCTATTTTAATGTCCTGGGGAGCCAAACCCTATACTGGAGTTCAGTGGATATGACATAGAGAAACTAATACTGGATAAAATACCAATCTGTTGCAGGAGGAACACACACACACACACACACACACACGTACAGTCATTTACATTTTGCATGCACACCTGTTGGACATTTGAAAGACTGACAGTTCACTGAAGGTATATCTTTGAGATGTGGGGAAAAACTGAAGCAGGTGTTGAAATCCCATATAGACACAAGGCGCAGTGCAACCTTAGCACAGAAGGCACCCCAGCTAGATACTGAACTACAGAACCTGTGACACGGCAATGTTATCCACTGCATCAATGTGCCACCTTGACCAGATATTTTGGGTTGTATAAAATTGAAATGCTTTACTTTATATGTAAACATCACAAACATACATTTAACCTGCAGAGTTTCTTGCAACAGAAAAATCGAAAAGTGCAAACATGCCATATTTATAAAGAACATCCATGTCACCACAGGAAATTCTAAAGGCACATGAAACATCAAAAACACAAATCCTGTAGACTAACATTTTTTTTAAATTCTCAGCAATAGGTTCATAGATTAGTACATTTTTGACAGGAAATATGTTTAATAAAGTTCTGCTTAAAAAGCAATCTGGTGAGGAACTAATTATAAACTATTAATTTCTTGTAATAAAATAAGGTAATGTGGAATTTCACAGGGCTAGCGAATGATTGCACTTGTATTTGGTGCCATCTAGTGTCCTAACTGTGTAATTCAGATTGAACAAAAAAAAAATATTCCCCTTTAAAATTTTCCTTGGTGTTTTGTAGGACTTATCTGTTTGCATACTACAGGAACTACAAAAGGAAACCAACTTTGTAAATAACTGCATCATTCTGATATGATCATGTTTAGAGAGAAATAAGAGAAGATGTGTATGAATAAAAGATGGCCATGATTGCGGTGATGAAGCATGCAGTCAAGAGGTGAAAAATTTCCCTAATTATAGCATTCCAAATGATACCAAGACTACAGAGCATATACCATGTACGCCATATCTAATGGTCTGGAAAAAAGAACGTAAATTTCCAGAGAAAAGGTCTATAATAATATAAAAAAGGTTATGCATAAATAATACGGGCCACTTCAAACCTTGGGGCATATACAAAATGCTCCAAAACTACTGAAGTAACATTGTTATACACCTTTCCAACATATGACCCTCATATGTAATAATTGTCTTTTTTTTTTTTTTTTTTAAGACGTATGCTGCCAAACATTATTATAAAGTCTCATGTCGCTGAACAGATGCCATCTAAACTGAACAGCATGAGGACTCAACTAATAGCTTTAAAAGTTGTAAAAGAGTCATCAGACTCAACTGGTTCTTTTCACTGCTACCAGAGAGTACTGTCTGGAAAAATGGCTTGTTCAAAGTTACACAGTAGGCAAATAGACTGAACGGTAATGGAATAAGAAGTTCTTTGACAGAGTGCAGTCTGAATATTCCATTCTAAACTGTCACTGAAAGTCAACTAACAGATTTAATGCTTTGACACTTCTCATGACAGCAAAACACAGTCAAGAAGGAAGTGCATCAGGAAAAAAAACTCCAATTTAATAGTGGTAGGCCCAGCAAAGGGTGCCACACAAAGGGCACCAGAAGCTGCATATATCACAAAGAATTAAGGTTGGTTTTCAGTAATCACAGTTAATTTACCATGTGTTCAAACCTTTCCATCCCCAGGCTCGTGTGAGCTGGCTCTTCTGCTCTTTGCAATTTAGCAGCCCCATCTACTCCTACCTATTTATTAGCTTGTATGGTAGTGTCATATCCACTTTCCACTCTGTTCCACTCCTTTAGTCGTCATGCCCACCGATCACTGCATGTTCACTGCCAGTTAGTTACCCTTCATTACACTATGTCAAAAAACAGAGACGCAGCCTGCAGAACTAGATGCAAGACCCCAAGAAATGTCTCACAGGGGTCCGTTACAGAAATAGTCACCACCACTTTCACTAACACATTTCTTTGATAATACATTTCAGTACCTCAGTGGCATTAGCCACATTTCACTTATTTCTCATTTAAAGCACAGACAATACCCTAATATGCTTCTTCTGAAACCACACGTCTCTTTCACTGCTTCGTTACACATCAGTAGGATCTTAGCCCTAAATTAATGTGCATTTCTGTTCTTCTCAGACCAACATTCCCAGTCCTTGTGGAGTGATACCTCCATCCCTATACCCCTTCACATACACATTCTCTTCATAAGTTCCAAAGACACACTCTGCTGTTCATACCCTCTGTTATAATAAACATTTAAATACTTACATGAAATTAAATCATTACTGATTTCCTGAAGAAATGTATTAATCAATAATTAATCATAATAATTAATTATAATTATCATTAATCAGCATATTATCTTCAGAACAATGCACTGCACCTCCCACAGACTAACTTTTAAAGTAAAGCTCAAAAAATAAAATAAAACACACCAAACTGTGAGTATAGCAAGATAAAATAAAGGTATACAAAAATACCAAAACATCTTTTCAAGCAGAAAATTCCATTAAAAGCTCTAAGTATCAGTAAGCACTTTTGTTCTAGCATCCAAGATGGTCTTTTACTGTTACCGAAGGTTACCACTCCAGCTGATGAAAGCCCATCAATAAAAGGTAACAATGAATAGATATAAAAACATTAACCTTCCACTTCCTCCTTTTTAAATTAGGCTTTATGTAAATGAATTCATACTTTTTTTCAAATAAGATTTTTATTGTTTTTACTTTGTACAGATAAAAAGAGGAAGAACGAAAATGTTTACACAGGTCATATATGAGAACAACCACAGAATATAACAGTTTGACCAATAAAATAAATAATAATATGTTGCTCTACAGGGTGCAATAATTGCTAACGTCATTGCTCATGTTACCAAAAGTAAAACTTATTATTGTAGTAAAGAAACACATGGATTGCTATATACCATACTTGGTAAAACAGGCATTCAGTATCACTTCTCACTCATGTTACTTTCTTTCCAAGCCATGGTCTATACCCCACCCCCCCCCAAAAAAAAAAATAGGTGGGAGACAGAATCCTCTGCTCAATGAAACTGCACTATTATTTTATAATGGATATCTAGGTATATATTTGCCTATGTAATGGATGATAATTATTACAGAGGTGATCATCAACAAAGAACATTCAGCTTATTATTTTATAAGGGATGGGAAATGGCAACCACGAGCAGCATCATTTTAATTGTACATGGATACGGGGTCGACCCTAGGCTCAAAACTTATATCTGCATTCCATAGTGGGGACTGGGCCTGCCCTAGGACACTATTCTTTTAACAGTGCCTCTTTCAGTGTAGCAGGAACGTCTGCATATAATTCGAGATGGTGGTGGGCTGGAAAGGGGGGTTGTCTACTTGCCTACCTGAGGTCTCGTTTGTGTGGTCAACTTGATGTGACCATCAAGCATATTGAGCACAATACTCCACCACCCCATCTGTTAAAAAAAAAATATATAAACATACACACATAGGTTCATAGGTGTGTACTAGGCTAATCGACAACTGGGGCCTTTTTAAGCTTAGCCATGCATCCCAAATCTCTGACAAGTTCTGGTACCCTTAGTATGTGTTAGCAGGAGCTTGGGTGGTGAAACATTTACAAGCAGGGGCTTGGGTGATGAATCATTTCTAGGCTGTATCTTTCCATTAGAGACATAGGTCCCAAACCATGGATGAATTTCCTGTTTCCCATCCAATTGCTCAAGTTACACGAATTGAGTTTGGGAGGAACTCTGCTTCACATGGATGGGGAGCCAGTTGCAGAGAATTGGTAGTCTCTGGGATACATACCTGTTTCTCCAGCAAGCATATGTATACCGTAGGCAGGTTTTGTCTTTAGAATGGGCAATTCTGGACTGTTTGTTTTGCAGATATGCAAGAGGTCCATCGGGGTGGGGTCCAACAATGTCTTGCATGTCAGGCATAGCTCTCCCCTCAACAGCTTGTAGGAGACAGAATACTGGCATACAGCTTTGAGGTAGTCAGCATAGGACAAGTTACTTATGCCCTGTATTCTTTTAGTGAGAAACCTCTGTGGATGTTCTACTTGTTGGAAGTGCCTCATTAGGCACATAAAGTGGGCACTGTACTCAATGATAGGTCTGATGAATGCCAGATACAGTGGAACAATGACCTCCTTGGTCCTAGTTGCCATACCTTTGTTTCTACATTGCACAGCATAGAATTATTGCCTCACTACCATAGACATGCGATGTTCAAAGGCTAGATTATTGTCTGTGTGTGTCCCAAGTCCCTGACTACTGGGTTGGCTCTTATGGGTGTGCCATCAATATGATGGTTACTAATGGTAAATGATTTCCTGAAGGATGCTATGATGCATTTCTTGGCATTCAGTTTTAGACCATGGTTCTGAAACCAGTTATTTGTCTGTGGCAGCCCTTCCTGGAGAAAGTACAGTTGTGCAAAATCTTACCATAATGGTAGATGTCCTTCTCTTCACTATTGCCTTTTTCCTTACAATAGGATACCCTGCCAAGAGAGGCCCAACATCCGGCCTGTGTACCAAAGCCTTTAGGTTGCTAAGGGTACACCGTATGTCACATGTATGCTTCTCACATACAGTGTAGGGCATAATGGTGACATCTGGACATACCATCCTCAGAACTGAGAGCCCCAGCAGGAATTAAAGTTCAAGATTAGGCAGGTAACAAGTACATCCAGAATGAAAAAGAACCAGGGGAGGAGAGAGGAAGTAAATACTGCAATAGAGAAGAGAAGGGCATCTATCATTATGGTAAAATTGTACACAACTGTACTATGTGCTTCCATTTCACTGTTGCAGTGTTCCTTACAACAGGGAGAGTACGGAAGTTCAGGAAGAAGAGAGGGAAGAGAAGCCCTGTAGGAACCCATGATGGATGGCCCCAGCAACACCAGCTCTAACCCTTGATACCATTTCCAACTTACAGTACTTAATAAAAGTATGCACAGAAGTCCAGGCAGCTGCTTCAAGAATAGAGTCGGTATCTAAACCCTGGAAAAAAGCATCAGAAGAAGCCACAGCCCTAGCAGAATGAGTCTTAACAGAAGAAGGAAGGCTCTTGGCATGAAAAGAATCACAAAAAGAAATGGCTTTAAATATCCAAGATGAAATAGTTTGCTTGGAAACAGCCAATCCTAAAGATCTAGGGTGAAAGGAAATGCAAAGCTGATAAGACTTGCAAAAAGCTTTAGTCCTATCTAAATAAAATCCGGGTTCTATGTACACATCCAAAATGTGCAAACCCATCTCACTTGCAGTTTGCCACTTAGGACATAAAAGGAAGATTAGTATGAAGGGACACCCTGTCCTTATGAACAATGCTACAAGGAAGCTGAAGCTGCAGCCTCAAAAGGAGCCCAAGTCCATTTCTCCAAAACAAATCTAAGATCCCAGGAAGGAGGGACAGGCTTCCTGGGAGGTCTAATTTGATAGGATGTCTAAGAAACAGTTTAGCCTAAGATGTAGAGGCCAAAAGGGGTGCTAAAGGCAGGTAAGCATAAATAGCTGACAAGTGGGCCTTAACATAAGCATATGCCAAACCCAGCATTTAGCAGTTCACACAGGTAAGAGAACCAAAGGAACATCCACAGAAAGAGGATCCAGGTTACAAGACAGACACCAAACAGAAAATCTCTTTCATTTGGATAAGTAAGATTTCCTAGTAGTGGGTTGCCTAGTCTCCTGCAGGACCCTAAACACATCCTGAGGAAAAAAAAAAAGGTGTCTATATGGAATCAACATCCTATAACCCACAGTGTCAGTTGAAGAGTGGATAGATGGGGATGGATGAGAGATCCCTTGTCTTGTGTGAGTCGATCCACCCTGTGAGGCAACTTGTGATGATTACCCTTGGCTAAATGCAGAAGAGGGAACCAACACCAGAAACAAAACTGTGAGACTGTAATCCGTCTCTGCTAGGATGTCAGTCAAGGGTGAACAGGACTCGGACCAAGGAATAAAAACTGTTTATAAATTATACACTCTGAAGAAGTCTGCAATTGCAGATGAAAGCGCTTACCACGTTGTTCTGTGTATAAACTAAACCCTCCCCCGACCAATCTAAACAGGCAGCTAAGAGGGTATGAAGAAACAATAGCTTTTCAGGCAAAGGAAAACCACAACACTTTCCACAGTTATGTCTGTAACTTCAGAGGAAATACACAGCAATGTGCAGAAATTATTGTAAATGGCATCACCCACATTGAACCGGAGGCAATTGCCATCCTTTTGGCTGACAGGTTCAGCTCAAATTTCTACTCCCATTACCAAAGGATAGCCCAGAGGAAATACCACATAAAACAATCTCCCAACCATTACTAAGGAGCAGGTCAGCAATGCATTTTCCAAGCCCAAAACTACTGCATGGATGGGCCCTGATTACATCCTTGGGATGTTTAACAGCATGAAACATCACTTCTCTGGTCCACTGGAATTACTTTTCAACTGAAGCTGTCAGTCAGGTTTTGTGCCCAAGGAATGAAAGATGACTACAGTCATTCCCCTGCACAAAGGAGGTCCAAACACAGATCTGGGTAATTACAGGCCCATAAGTCTTGCCAGTCTCGTATGTAAAGCCATGGAAAGAATCATCACAGACATAATAAATGAGGACATAGGTAACCTGCAAACGCTGGACCCATCACAGTTCGGCTTTGTTAAAGGAAGGTCATGCCTATTAAATATGATGGACTTTTTTGAAAGGGTCACCAAAGCACTGGATGAAGGTAAGACTGTGCACACAACTTACCTCGACTTGGCCAAGGTTTTTGACACTATGCCCCACTCAGGCATTATAGACAAGCTCCCTAATTTAGGTATAAACCCTTTGATCACCTGCTGGAGAGCCAACTGGCTCAATGATAGGTTCATAGGTGCTTACTAGGCTAATGACCACAAGGGTCTTTTTTAAGCCTAGTCATGCATCCCAAATCTCTGTGACAAGTTCTGGTATCCTTGATAAGTGTAAGCAGTGGCTTGGGCAATGAAGCATTTACAAGCTGGTTCCTGGGAGACAAATCATTTACAGGCTGCCTGTGTCCATTGCAGACATAGGTGCCAAGCCAGAGATGAATTTCCTGTTCCTCATCCAATTGTCCAAGTTGAACTTGAATTGGATTAGGGATGAACTCTGTTCACATAGCTGGAGAGCCTGTTTCAGAGATAGGATAATCTCTGGGATACATTCCAGTTTCTACAGCAGGTCTTATTTATATCACAGGCAAGGTTTAAGTCTTTAGAAGGGTTAATTCTAGTGCTGTTTATTTTGTGGATATGCAGGAAGTCCATCAGCACGGAGTCTGGCAATGACCTGTATGCCATGCATAGATCTCCCCTCAACAGCCTGTAGGAGACAGAATACAGGGATTGGGCCTTGAGGCGGTCTGCATAGAACATTTTACTTACACCCTGTATTCTTTTAGAGAGGAACCTCTGGACATTCCATTTGTTGGATATGCCTGGTTAGCTACGTACCAAAGGGGGCACTGTACTCAATGATAGGTTTGATGAATACTGAATACAGTGGAACAATGACTTCCTTGGACCTAGATGCAATACATTTGTTTATAAGCTGTGCAACATAGAATGATTTTCTCACTATTGTAGACACATGATGGTCAAAGGCTGGATTACGGTCTGTGTGTATCCCTAAGTCCCTGACTACTGGATCATTTCTAATGTGTGTGTTATCAATAGGATAGTTACCAGGGGTGGATGAACTTCCAAAGGATACTATTATGCATTTTTTGACAATTAGTTTTAGTCCATGGCTCTGACACCAGTTGTTTGTCTGTGTTAGCCCTTCCTGGAGGGCATTTGTGTCAGTGTGGATTTCAGTGACAGCTCCTAATTTGCAATCTGCTAATTTAGTCTGCCAGAGACCATTGACATTGGCCTTGATTTCTGAGAAGTAAATGCCAAAAAGGAGTGGTCCAAGGACTGATCCCTGAGGGACTCCACTTGTGACTGGCCTCTTTGTAGAGGTGAACTCCACAATTCTAACTTTCTGGGTCCTATTTGTGAGTCAGCTGGTTATCTACAGAGTGACATACAGGTTTGTACCTAACCATGCAAGTTTGTCAACAATGCCCAAGTGGGTCAAGGTAGGCAGTGTCAACCATTTTTCCCACACAAGTTGCTTTGATGACATTCTAAAAGAAGTCCACTAGGCTGAGTAGGCATGACATGCCCTTGATGAAACCAAACTGAGTTTGGTCAAGTGTCTGGAGGTTTACTATATAATTATTGATCATTTTCATGATAATTCTTTCCATCTCTTTGCATACAAGACCAGTGAGACTTATGGGTCTGTAGTTTCCAGGGTCTGTAGATGGCCCACCTCTGTGCAGAGGGATAACTGTTGCTGTTCTCTATTCATGAGGCACATAGCCTGTTTGGAGGCTACAGTTAAATAGCATTCCAGAGGGCCTGATAGGTCATGTTTCATGTTATTTAGAAGGCATCCTGGGATACTGTCTGAGCCCACTGATGCAGTGTTCTTGGCCTTGGAGAGAACATTAAGGACCTATTCCCTAGTAATAGCAGGTAAAGTTATATTTCATGGCATTTCCTGAGGAAAGGTTGAGAAGATCCAGGAAGTCAAAATAGGTTATGCCACCTTCACCAAGAGGCCAGTCACTAGAGGAGTCTCCCAGGGCTCAGTACTGGGCCCGCTCCTTTTTGGCATCTATTTCTCTGAAATGGAAGCAAATGCTGAAGGTTTATGGCTGACCAAGTCTGCAGATGACTGTAAGCTGGTGGTTATCACTGACTCTCCTGCAGACATCGGCATTCCTCAAGAAGGTCTATCCCTGACTAACAAATGATGCCCAAGCCATGGTCAAACTCTGTGCTATGAAATGCATAATTGTACCCTTTGGGAAGTCATCCATCCCAGCTAATTACTATGTTGATAATACACCCCTAGGAGGCGAAGCAGTGGTTAGGGATCTGGATAAGCACATAGACAGTAGCCCTACCTTCGACCACCATGTGCTCACAGTGGTGAGGAAATTTCTTTATGTTGCACAACTTATAAGTAAGAGCATGGCATCTAGGTCCAAAGAAGTCATTATCCCACTGTACTCTGCCCTTATCAGAAAGCATATAGTACAATGCTCCCTTCGGTATGTATCTGATCAGGCATATGCAGCAACTAGGGCTACCTCAAAGCTTCCTTTCAAAAAGAGTACAAGCCCTTTCTCTACTCAGTATCATATAGATGGTTAGGGGGTGATCTATGTGTGGCTTACAAGGCATATGCAAACCCCACACTTAGGAATCTCCTACATATTTGTAAGTCAGAGTACCAGAAATACAAGGTCTAGGTACCTGCATTTTGTCTGACTTAAAACATGTTGAAAATACATGTGTGTCCCAGAGACTGCCCCTCCTATAGAACAGACTTTCCATCCATGTGAAGCTGAGTTTGTCTATTACCAGGTTTAAGCGCAACCTAGACCAGTGGAAGGACAACAGAAAATTTACACTGGGCCTGGCACCGATGTCCCTTATGGAAAGAGGTAGCTTATAAATGCCTGGCCTTCAGTGTTCTACTTGGATATAGGACATCATTATTTCTTTCAGGAAAACATGGCTAGCCTTAGAAAGGTCCCTGGGTTATTAATCTAGTAACAGTCTATGAAGCTATGAATCATTAACTTAATTTCTAGATCAATATATGCTATGTATTTTTACCCTTAGAACTAATTGCGCCCTTCCTAATACCAGCTGTTTAATTTCTGCCCCTCTTCACTGCTCCTATGTGCTTTGGATTGCAGAGAGTGATGCTTCCTAGGTACAAAGGTTTCCTTAAAAGCAAGTTAAAAAGTCTGTTGAGCCAATGTATAGTCAGAGTTTGCTAACTTTTGCTTTTTAATGATAATATACTACATTTTTAACTTCTATGTACCCTGTTTAAATACAAGTAAAACTTTCATTTTTGTACTGTTTTTCTCCAGTTTTGCCTAGTTAGATTTTATATCCCATCAATGGACTGTCTCTGCACTGGAAAATTACTATTCCATTTCTCTTTCATACTGCTGTGCATCTCCATACAAGAAGAATGATTTTTTAGACTTTAATTTCATTACGTTTATAGTACTGAATGCTGTTAACTAGACTGCTGGTAACATCTGAACATTGCCTTCCACTGTACATAACCCTGTGAGCATCCAGACTTGCATGCAATAACAGCATTCATTATGCTTTCAAAAGTATGATAATACTGCACTCTGATTTGCTAGGTAATGCTCACCTAAAATTTAAAACAAGACCTGTGCAATTGTTAATTACTGACATGAACTGCAGACTAGGTCCATATTTTAGCCACCTTGTAATAAGTGAACAAATTTAAAACGGAAACATTAAGCTGCAAAGCTTTTTTTCTGTCTTGTCATATATTAAAAGCTCTCAACAAAACAGAGGGCATTTTTTAACTGGTTGTTACAAAAATACAGAAAACTTGACTAGTTCTGTGCTGTACAGGGATAAATCCTTGAAGCCCATAACCACACCCTCAATTATTCCACATTCATTTGGCAGCATGAGAAGCTGGAATGGCCAGGTGTAGGGAAGAAGTGAGTGACTGGTGCTATTTTAATCTTTGGGGGAGAGAGGAGGTCCAGCCCACTGCAGTACTGAATCCTCAGCAGTAGTGTGCTGTAGTAGTAGTGTAGTATGCAGAATACGAGTCTGAGTTACGACAATGCTGCTCAGGATCTGGGGATTGGATATTTACATATGTATGATGTACACATTCTTCTTTATAGGATAGCAGTGATTGTGGGAGTTGTAAGGTACTACACAGAGTGATTAAGGTAGGAAGGAGTTTGGGCCTGCTCTCACGCATACAACAGTTAACTCAGAGCATCTAATTCTTGCCTGTTAGCAGAATGAATGAATCCATAGTCTCCCATCCTAAAAAGGGAACAAAAGCATAATATGGTTCTTATCTAGGTTATGGAATGAATGGTCCAGCTCTTGCCCTGAGAAGGAATGAGTGGGACTACTGACTGTTGGTGAATGAACATGAAAATGGTCAGCATGAGAAGCTCAAAAATAACAGTAAGAAAATTCCAGAAAGCTCATTCCCTTGCATGCTTCTGAACTCAAGTTCTAGACAACAACATGTGTCTGTTGTACAGCTGGCAAAAGCAAGGATTAATGACAACAGGTTAAGAATCCACCATATTGTCTAAAGCTCTGTGCTTGCATGTCTTATTTTTATAAAAGCATCCTTTCTAGAATCCGTAAACTTCCTAATACTGGTCACATCACATGATCCATTTTCATCTAATAGTCCTGTTCAATCCCTGTTAGTTTAATCCCTTTCATTGTCTGTCTATGCAGGTTTACATCTATCCTAAATTCCTCTTCCAGTCTAACCACTTCTGTTTTCACCAGACCTCTAATTGATTTAGTTTTGTAAATCTTTTAACTGCATTTATTTATTCTGCTTACCTGCACAACCAATCTTTCCCCATCCAAAAGTTTCCTCCCACTCTAATGCAGACCTGTACATGCAATACTCCACTTCTGCCTCATTTCTATATCCTTTCTTGAGCCTGCATGCAGTAGAATGCTGCACTGGTGTCTTAACTAAGTGTTGAATTTCCGGATACATTGGATAAAATAAAAAAAAAATGTCCTTTTCTTCCTGTATCATGAGCAAGTGTTCAAGAGAGGAATAACTAAAATAAGCTAACAGCATGAAAAGTGACGGAATTAAGCCCCTTCTTTTTCACTCTGTTCACATATATTACTAAACTGTAAATGTAAACAACCTCAAGTTTATCACTTAAAAGCCACCCAAAACAACTCCATGGTACACATTGTAGTAGCAGCCTTGGCCAACTAGATGACTTCCTTTCCTTGCCTAACTATATTTATCACCTATGTGATAGATCAGCTGATCCATGCCAGCAAGCCAGCTGGGGACTATCACCTCCCTCATTTGTGTCTACTTATTAACGCCACATGAGTCACACCACTAAAGAAGGGGAAAAAAACAGGTGGAAAGGGAAGCATCCGATTAGTTGCCACATGAAGATACTGTGGAGCCTTCAAGTAGAAAACCAGTACTAAAGTTCAGTTGGAATTGCAAAGCAAGGGAAGAAACAGGGAATGGTGGCAACTCTGATGCAGTCGATGTTGTGGAATGATAGGCCAGTGAGGTTCCATATGAAAGATCAACGGATAACGTGGGATGTAGCTGAAGAAAATATGTCACAGGAAGATGTTATGGAACTTTCTGTAGAATGCCCGCAGGAAACGGAGAACAAAGTACATGCCCTCCATTTAGAAGAAAATTATGTCAATGAAAAGCTGCTTTATTTCAAACAGATGGAGATAAATATTAAGATCGATGAAAGAAATGGATTAGAGAAAGTCAATAAGACCCAAAATGTTAGACGTCTGATTAAACAAATGACTACAGTAATCAAGACTATTAACAGAAATTCATGAGACATAACAGAAATAAATAGGATATATTACTGTGCGTTGTCGCCTCACAGTAAGATGCTGTCCGGTTCGACTCTCAACTAGAGCGTCTTCTGCGTGGAGACATACATGAATGTGCGTACCTTCGTTGAAGGTTGTATGTCAGGGCTGGTAACTCGGCATGTAAAAATCAACTACCAATCATTAGCGGACCGGAGTTCCGCTGTGGCGACCCCTAACCGGGAAAAGCCAAAAGACACAAAAAGACTGTGCAGCTAAATTAATAACGGGTAAATTCTTACCACAAAAATAAACAGTAAGGAAAAAAAAGGAAGAAATTAAATGCCATCATGGAAATAGCTAAGAGAGAACAATAAGCAATTAAGACAGGAAGTGTCACTGTTAGGAGAGTATAGAAAAAGTACTTAAAAAAGAGAGGTGATAAAAGCAACATGCATTATTAGAATAGAACCAAATCTATTGTACACTATTGCAAATAATAAACTAATGATATCAGCACAGACAGAAAACTTAGAAGATATGCATATAAATATGAAGGAAAAGTACAAAATAAGCACTTAACTTATGACCCAAAAAAAGTTTTAGACAGAACTGGAAAACAAAGCAAAAGGGATAGAACTACCACCAAAAAAGCAAGAAATAGACATTTTTGGAGAAATATCTATGAAGATCCTGCGGAATTTAATAAAGGTGCTGAATGTATAGAAGAACTTAAAAACAGTAAGAAGTTCAAATGTACAGGATACAAAATTGGAAGAAGTAATGGAGAAAGAAATTGAAGCAAAATTAAGAAAAGATCCTATTTGGAATGGTGAAGCAGAGATGAATTTAAACCACAAGATGAAAGGTTAATATTGGTGGCCCAAGACAGTGAACTACGTACACTTTGGTTTACAAAGTCCATCGAGCATGTTGGAGAAACAGACAAATGCAGGTTATGTAAAACAGAACTAGAAACGGTTGCTGGGTGCGATACACAATGGCAGAGGGGCTGTATACCGAAAGGCATAGTAATGTGGGAATACTGTTGCATTGGGATTGTGCAAACATTACAATATTGAAGTAGCTGAGGAGTATTGGAAACATGAGCCAAAAAGCATTACAGAGACTGATGAAGTTTATATCACATGTGATCACCCCTTACTAACAGTTCAAAAAAAAAAAAAAATAGACATAATAGTCCATGAAAAGAAGACAAAAGTAGCACTGATCACTGAAATTGCTACACCAAGGGATTACAGTCCCTTACATTCAGAGACACAAAGCCATAAAATGCCAGGATTTGCAGGCAGAAATGAAGGCAATGTGAAAAAAGGATATCCAGACAGTTGCAATAGTAGTAGGAACAATGGGTCTCAAAGAATTCACGGTCTTATTTGGATCTACTACCGATACATGTAACTCCATATGAATTGCAGAATTAGTCAATTCTGGGCACATTGCAGGTACTGCAAAGAGCATGTCTGACTAACAAAGATTGAAACAATACTAATTTCACAAACTTTGATTGCACTTTGACTTAGGAATGGGATCCATTCCCTTTATGGTATTAGAAACCCAAAAGACTTGGAGAAATTAAACAGAGAGAAGCATTCATATCTGTTGTACATTCTTCCCACCTACATAGACTGCCTTCCCAACCAGGGTGGGCCCCTTTTCATATTTCCTTATTTCATCCCTACTATCTCTAATTATTTTACTCTCAGGTTTTCTTTACTTCTTCAGTTTATATATTGTCTTTACCCAATCTATCCCTCTCCTGTCCTGGTTGTGTTCTTGAATTTAAATAACTCTTCCAGGACAGTTACCCCCATTACTTACTCTCTAAATCTCTGTCAATGTATTGTCCAAATAAGAAATTATTCTCTCCTTGATTATGCCTTTTGCACAACTCATACATCCTTAGCCTTTTCTCTGCTGCAATGATGACATTTCACTGCAATCAAGACACAAGACATCTCAGTTTCTTGACTAAGTCTATGCTTACCTCTCCATGGATGATAATTGATCAGTCTCAAACTCTCTAATACTGTCTCATATTAATGCTAAGACTTCATCATAAATACATCATGCGTTTATTTTCTGGAGTATAACACAAACTAAATAATTCTTATCTCAGATCCTTTGCAAAGAACTCCATTTGTGATACTGAGACTCCCCTTTTCGATAGGCCATTTTTGTAATAGACTGGATCCAGAGAACAGCAGGATGTTTTCATTTGTTATGTGATGGCATTGTATAATGCTATCTTCATAGATTCATAGGCGTTTACCGGGTTAATGACTACAAGGGCCTTTTTAAGCCTAGCCATGCATCCTAAATCTCTGACAAGTTCTGATACCCTTGATGAGTGTAAGCAAGGGGCTGGAAGATGAACCATTTACAGGTTGCCTGTTTGTATCAGAGACATAGGTGCCAAACCAGGGATGAATTTCCAGTTTCTCATCAAATTGTCCAAGTTGCACTTGAATTGGATTAGGGAGCCTGTTCCATAGGCTGGGTAGTCTCTGGGATACATACCTCTCTCTCCAGCAGGTCCTATTTATATCACAAGCAGGTTTAAGACTTTAGAATGGGTAATTCTGGCACTGTTTATTTTGTGGATATGCAGGAGGTCCATCAGAGTGGGGTCTGAGAATGCCCTGTATGCCAGGCATAGATCTCCCTTCAAAAGCCTGTAGGAGACAGAATACAGGGATAGGACCTTGAGGCAGTCTGCATAGGACATATTACTTACGCCCTTTATTGTTTTAGTGAGGAACCTCTGTGGACATTCCATTTGTTGGATATGCCTGGTTAGGTGTATACCAAAGGGGGCATTGTACTCAGTGATAGGTCTTATGAATGCCAAATACAGTGGGAACAATGACTTCCTTGGACTTAGATGCCATACCTTTATCTCTAAGTTGCGCAGCATAGAATGATTTCCTCACCACTGTGGACACGTGATGATCAAAAGCTAGATTATGATGCGTGTCCCCCTTAGTCCTTGACTACTGGGTCAACTCTAAGGGGTGTGTTGCCAATATGATAGCTACCAGGGATGGAGGACTTCCCATAGGATACTATTATGCATTTCTTGGCACTTAGTTTTAGTCCATGACTCTGACACCAGTTGTTTGTCTGTGTCAGCCCCTCCTGGAGAACATTTGTGTCAGTGTGAGATTCAATGACAGCTCCTAATTTATAGACATCTGCAAATTTAGTCATCCAGAAACCATTGACATTGGCCTTGACTTCAGACAAGTAAATGCCAAAAAGGAGTGGTCCAAGGACTGATCCCTGAGGGACTCCACTTGTGACTGGCTTCTTTGTAGAGGTGGACTCCCCAATTCTAACTTCCTGGGTCCTGTCTGTGAGCCAGTTCACTGTCAGCTCCCTCCCTACTCTCACGAAGGCTGCATCATCCTCAATCTTAATGAAGACAAGCAGGATAATGTGTCTATCATTTGCCTTTATATGCCCAGAAGCACCTAAGAATATTGCTGAAAATTTCCTGTAGTGGTTTTCATCTAACAGAATACTAAACATATCCATATCAGGGACCTACATTTTAACTGAACCATTTGGCATAGGTATCCTCGCACTGTAAGCCCAGTCAGGTTTTATCTTTCCCAGATTAATAGTCTTCACGCAAATTTTACAAAGCAGTTGTTCATTCCAGCATCTCCGACTGACTCCTATATTCTTCCCTTCATCACCAAGGTAAGTACATCTATTTTCTGATTCCTTGGCAATTATGTGATAACACTAATGATACATTACTATTATTTCATTTATTACATAACCATCTTTCACACAATCAAGCTAATATCACACTTCTACCATAAATCTCCAGCACCTGGAGGGGATGTTTTAATATAGCCCTACCAGTCAGCAGCTGGTTACCCCTCTACCTCACTCAACATGATTCAATCAGCTTCTTTAATGGTGGCTCTTTAGGTGTTCTCAAACAACTTATACTGCTTTGCAAAAGATGTTATAAGTCTTGAAGCTTCTCCTAATAAATTCATGAAACAGGGAAACCATGCTGAAGAACAAAAGTATTGCCAAAATTTTCCTCACTGTACACAGATTTCTACATCATCTTCCAGAAAGCAACCCTCTCCCTTGTAGGTCTGCTATTCCCACCCTGGACAGTGCATGTTTTCAGAAAGTATACGGTTTTCAATACTGAAAAGAAAATTTTAAGCAGAAAATACATATTTTAACCAAACAGGCATTTGAAAAGTCATTTAACAAAATGCCCGACTTAATAAAATAAAGCTATTGTAAATGAGTCAGGGCTTTTTAATTTAAATATGACAGCATCTTATTGCACAAATATTTGTTTAATTATGCTTAGTGGTGTACATAGTTATGCCTGTGTCAACACCCTTGCTGAAGTGTAATAACCTATGGAAGTCCTAACACACTGCTCAGTTTCTATTTGTCTTGCAACTCTTCTGACAATTGTGACAGTCATGCCTTAAAGAAGCTATGAAAACAATAGGACTGATTTTCACCACTTATCAGTCAGTCATAGTCATAGGTTCATTGGTAAGTACTAGGCTATCTACCCTTGGGCATCTATAAGCCTAGCCAGAATGTGTTGGCTTTCGCCGCCCCCCTTAGATTAGTTCCCTGTGCCTCTGTCCAGCAGAGCCAATAGTTCCCTGTGCCTCTGTCCAGCAGAGTCATGCAGTGACCCCCAGGGTAAATTTTCTGTTTCCCATCCACTCATCAAGGTTTCTCTTGAAGAGTATTAGTGAGGGGCTCTGCCTAATGTAGATTGGAATCCTGTTCCAAAGCATGGTGAGTCTCTGGGACAGGAATCTATCCCTCCAGCACATCCTATTTATCATTGTGGTGAAGTTTAGATCCCTAGAGCATGTGGCTCTCGGGGATTTGTTTGTTTTTTTTTTTTTTTTTAGGTGGAGCATGTCCATCAATTCTGGGTTGGACATGGCCTTATATGTCAGGCAGAGATCACCTCTGAGTAAGCAGTATGCAACAGAGTACAGCTGGAGTTTCTTCAGTCAGGCTGCATAGGGCATCTGTTTGAGGCCAGTAATCTTCTTGGTGAGGTACTTCTGTGGTCTTTCCAGCTGTTGCAGGTGTCTTGCAAGGTACATCCCAAATGGGGCGTTGTACTCTCTGATGGGTCTGATGAGTAGAGGGGCACAATAACCTCTTTTGTTCTAGATGTGAACCCTTTTGTGATTAGGTGGACCACATAGGATTTTCTAACCACCTTGGCAATATGATTATCAAAGGAGAGATTACTGTCTACTTGGGTCCCCAGATCCCTTATTACATTTTCTGTATTTAGGGGACTACCACTATTTGGTAGTTTGCGGGTACTTTGTTTTTTCCAAAGGGGATGACTATGCACTTTTTGGCATTTAGCTTGAGGCCATGATTTTGACACCAGGTATCCATCTCAGTGAGACCCTTCTAGAGGATATCTGTATCAGCCGGAGAGTCAATTATAGCCCCCAGTTTGCAGTAGTCCTCCTGTGCTTGCCTGTACCTCTGAGAAGTATATACCAAACAGGAGGGGTCCCAGGACTGAGCCCTGGGGTACACCACTAGTAACTGGTTTAGAGTTGGACCTAGAGCCTGCAACTCTCACCATGTGGGTTCTATCCGTGAGCCAATTAGCAACCCATCTTGTGACATAGGGGTTTATGTTCAGGCTGGTGAGCTTGTCAGAGCTACCAGAATGGGGAATGGTGTTGAAAGCCTTTGCGAGGTCTAGGTAGGCTGCGTGGACCTCCTTTCCCTCGTATAAAGCCTTGGTAACTGTCTCAAAGAAATCCACCAAGTTTAGGAGGCATAATCTTGCCCTTAAAACCAAACTGGGTAGGGTCCAATGTTCAGAGGTTCTCAATGTCTCTGTTAATGAGCTCCATTATGATGCGTTCCATAGCCTTGCAAACCAGACTAGTCAGGCTTATAGGGTGATAGTTCCCAGGGTCCGTTGTGACTCCACCTTTGTGGAGCGGGATAACTGTTGCTGTGCGCCACTCTATGGGTACGTAGCCTGTAGAGAGGCTGAGTTTGAACACTGTGTTTAGGTAAGGGGTTAGTTCATTTTGGAGCTCATGTAAGACACAGCCTGGGACACCATCCGGTTCCATTGAAGCTATGTTTTTGGCTTTGGATAGGGCTGTTTTAACCTGTGTGTCAGTGATTGCTGGGGCTCTACATTCTTCTGGTATGGTTATGGGCCCTTTAGGGGGTGAAGTTTGCACTAAACCTGTCTGCCAGAATGTTGGCAATATCAGTTGGTTCAGTGTATTTTGTGCCATTCTGCACTAACTCAGAGCAGATCGGAGAGTTTCCACTTAGGTTCTTGGCATAGCTAAAGAACGCTTTGTGTTTATCTTTGGAGTCCTTGGCAATTTTTCTTTTGAAGCTAGCCTTGGATGATTTTATGAGGGATTGTAGTTTCTTGTGGATACTGATCAGGGATGTCTTTCCCTTCTTGGGATTTTACTCTTTTCTGTACTAGTTTCCTCCTTCTATTGTATAGCTTTGTTTATGGCAGGGGTCCACCACACTGGTTTCCTTTTCTTGGAGGGAGTGAGTCTTGGTTTTGCTTGGGATAGCATGATCCATGCATTTATGCAGGTGCTCATAGAGTGCCTTTGTAAGGGATTCAGCAGCTTAGATAGCATTGTCCTTTACCATGGGGCTGTGAACCTTTCCACCTCAGTCTTAAGTAATGTGAAGTTTGCTTTTGAAAAGTTTTTCACGGTGGTTTCCTTGATTGGGGGTGGGTGGAATGTGGATATCCAGAGTGATTAGTCTATGGTCTGATCTAACCAGCGAGGGGTTGACCTCCGGTCTGGAACACCGGTCGCCCATGTTGGTGATGACCAGGTCCAATATGTTGTCACCTCTGGTGGGGGTGTTGACCAGTTGATCCAGGGCATTCGAGTTTATAAATTCTAGGAAACGTTGGGCAAGGGAGTTAGTACTTAAGTAGTTCTCCCAGTTAATATTTGGGTAATTGAAATCACCCAATATTAAGGCATTTGGTAGGACCTTCATATTTTCCAGTGTCTCCAGATATGCGGAATGGGGGTCCTGGGTCATGGTGGGTGATCTGTAGCAAGCAACTTTTTAGTCAGCACCCAAAGAAATTATGCAAAGAAATAGCTGCAAAAAAGGGATACAATACTTTGTGTCATCAACTCAGCACATCAGTTCAAGCATTTCTAGTACACTAAAACAGATAATTTTAAGAAGGTGGCTCACTCCAGGTTGTTAAACTTTTTATAGCAGCTATTGACTGTGAACTGCTGGCAGGCACAAATCTACCACTGCACTAAAACCTCTGTGGCAAATTCATCTTTTCTGACTTTGAACTGTATCTGTCCTGAGATGAATGTGCTTCCATTCATTTTTCATCAGACTGCTGTTTGGTGAATTGTCATTTCTCTACACTTGATTGTACAGGCTTCAACTAAATAACAGTGACACACTGATGTGTGCAAAGTATTCATGGTGATGGCTAGGCCACAATGTTGCTGTTAAAAAGCTATTATATCTTAAGAACCAAGTTCAGTTTTTTTTTTATCATCATTATACATTGACAGATGCTGGGTGGCCACGGTGGTGCAGCAGTTAGTGTTGCCGCCTCACAGCAAGAGGTTCTCCAGTTCAATTCTTGGCTGGGGTGCCTTCTGTGCGGAGTCTGCATATCCTCCCTGTGGTCACGTGGGTTTCCTCCGGGTGCTCTGGTTTCCTCCCACATCCCAAAGACATCCAGTAGGTGGATTGGACACACTAAATTGGCCCTAACTGTGAGTGTGTGCATGCATTCTGTGGAAGGGTGGGCGCCGGGCTGGCAACTCGACACTGTAAAACTCCACTGCCAATCATGAGCGAACAGATGATCCACTGTGGCAACCCCTAACCAGGAAAAGCAGAAAGAAGTAGTAGTAGAAGAAGATACACTGACAGATACTGCTGTCTTGGAGAGGTTACTTAAAAGGGATAATTTTAATATTTTTGCCTTAAACAATTTAATGAAACAATTTCTTGCAGTAATTTTTTAAAAATGGCAAAGGCTATAAATAAGAAATGTGTTTCCTGAAAAAAGTTGAATACTCCATAATAATAAACTGTAAGGACGACAATAGTTGTGGCAGTTGTAAATGTGCATAATTAACTACCTGGAAAGTGGTGGCTACCTATGTAAATAAATGGTAACTGGCATATAATTCAATAAAAAACTCAAGTTTCAACAGTTTCACCCCAAGCTCTTTTTACAGTATAGTGGTTTATAAAGGCACTAAAAGAATGCAAAGGAACACTAGGATAGAATTAGAAAAGTCATGCAAACATTGTGAAGTGCATGGTGACCTTGTTTTCTGGCAAAGCTAAAGACTATAGACAATGAAAATGGATCTCTTACAGATATGTCAAATTACATCCAGGCTTATTTAAGTAAACTAAACCCTGAAACTAGGCGGAGATACATAAATAAGCACTGCATGCCTGCACAGTTCTAATATCCAAGAAGGCCATTGCATGACATGAAACAGAGATGGAGAGAATAATGAGAGATTCAGCAGACAGGAGATAGCTTGCATGCTGAGCAAAGGACTGCGCAAGAAAAGAGCAGCACTGTGGGAATGGGATGAATAGTGCTGTACTAGCATACAGTAAGAGCAGGGCTATTGTAACCTGCATGGCTGACATTATGGAGATCAGAGGTAAAAGAGGCTTGCATGGTCAAGTCAGTGTGTGCCCCCATGCAGAATGCAGTGATGTACAAGTACAGTGAGTGGCTGGCCACCACAAGAACAGCATAGCTGAACATAGCAATCAACAGAAAAAAAAACAGTGTGGGTATATACAGCTAAAGGGAAAACCCTGGTTAGCATATTAATGGAGAGATAATGAAACAGATGGGAACGCAGGAATAGTGAGAACTGCAAGCTGGTGTAAACACAGAAGGGTGAGCTTAATGCATGAATGGTGGTAGAATAATGCATTTTGGGGTGGATAAAGCTCCGTCTTCAGTGCCAAAAAGATGTGTAGGTGGGAAGTAATGAAGGATGGCCGTGGGTGGAACAAGGAGATAATGATAGGTAGATGGAACTGACAGATAAATATAGAACAAAGACACAAACAGATAGCAGTGGTTTACACACAAAAAGGTAGGGAGTATTGTAGAAAGACACATATAAAGTGTATATAATTGATGATGGGGAAGTCAGACAGCAAACAAGTAAAATGGAATAGCGCAAAGGGATGGAGCATACTGAGAAGGGAATAGTATGGGCATTGACATGGTTGGAGGCCAGACCAGCAGGAGGGCAATAAATCCAGGCATCAGTCACTAAAGTGATCAATATTATGAGCTAGTTGCTACTCTGCAGGCCCATTGGACAGATTTTGTTGTCTGCATGATGCCAGCCACACCAGAAGGTGCTGTATGCTGCTAAGGCAGACATCCAGTTGCCATCATAGCTTAGCACTCCACAACTGATGTTGTGATACCACTGAAGACTCCTCTTGTAGATTTTCGGGAGAGGAGCCTTCATCCCCCAAGAGACAAACATAGAGGGCACCACCTCCAGGTTACGTCCAGCCGGGGGACCATAATCTCCCTACTGAGAGCCAAACCTAGTGTGCTAAAGTCAGTGGCTGGCAGAGGCCAAGGTCACAGTCATCTCTCTGCCTTTGTCTCTCTGACAAAAAGGGAAGAAATTATCAAGCACATATGCTACAAACACAGTCAAAGTTGTACAGTGGACTGAACACAGAACATACACTCCTCACTGCCTGTTGAGCACTCTCTCATTATGCAGCACTCAATGATGTACAGTCAATACCCTTCTGAAGATGTAAAATGAAGCACAGACTTCTAAGCATGCATGTACAATACTATGAAAAGTATAGCACAATGGTAGTGCCCAAAAAAGAATAAATGCTTATGGTACATGCCTGGCTAATTCCCATTGTTCGAACAGAATAGAGTGACTCCATCTCAGGTCATAACTGTGCCAACAATGCTTTTCACCAAAGGTGATGCCAGTGGCATCAATCATCTGGCTCAGTTCATACCTCATGCCACCTTCTTCAAAGGGCCCTCATACCGATCCAACAGGACCTCCTTGAAGTCCCTGTGGAGGAATAACAGGAAAATTCTACCTTGGCTGGCACATTACACAAACACCAGGTTTTTCTCACTTGTTGGGGCAGACACAACTACTTTATAGTCACATTAGAACAGCAATATGGTAGACTTGTGTGCATTGATGCATATACATGTTGTGCAACATAGCATTGAATTGTGGTGCTGCACACATACACATGTTATGACAATCATACAGAGGGCATGCTTCATATGCTTATTGTGGCATCCATGGCTTATACCAACATGTATGAGTAGTGATTGTGCTCATACAGCAACTCGGAGACAGTGGCACTATCTGGATTTGTTAGCCTAAATGTTGTTCTAACAGTTTCCTGTTAAAACAATACAATGAACTGTCACCAGTTTGCTCAGTACTGCTTACAACCATACAACTTAAGATATAGATGAATCTGAATAAACTCACTGTACACATGGAATTTCACAGAGGTAAGGAGGAGGAGGAGTCTAGCCTGGAAAAGTAGCGCAGCAACTACTACAAACCCTGTGATGACTGTCAGGGAATGTAAGCCACGTGTTGGTGCATGTCCAACTTGGACCCCATCAATCTGGTATAGCACAGTACCATCTTCATGGGTGTCTGGGGGTTCAAGCTGTGAGTATAGGATGCTGTGGGAAACTACATGCCAGAAGAGATGTAGGATTCCAGGGACATATGCATAGTCATAGGTACATTGCCTAAGGGGGGGGGGGGGATTATACATACCAGTAACTGTAGTTGTTAGCCATCTATTCATAGGTTGGTACTAGGCTATTGGCCCTAGGGCCTATACAAGCCTAGCCATCACAATTCCCTGGCTATTTCTTCCCACACTATTTACTTCCTTGAACCCCTGTCTAGCAGGTGCTAGCCAGGTGCACTATGTGTGGGATGTCAAGGGTCATACTCGTACATGCTATAGCATTCCATATGCACCCAACAGCAGGCATGTTTTGTCCTCAGGTGTACAGGTATTGGGATAGCTACCAGATGATGATAATGTCTTGAAAAGGTAGCAGAATGGAGTGTTTTTGCAAGCTATCTGGATACACTGCATGTGCCTCCTGAGTAAAAGTGCTGCAAACATTACATTGGCCAAAACTGGTGGGGACTAGTGCAGGATGTGAATGCTGTCCAGTCATAATAGGTCTCCACACCAGGTGCAACTATTAGATACTGATACAATATTCCATGTGAAGGAAAAGGCATGGGTATTGCAAAAGACAGGTTCACCACAGGGGGCTACCAACAAAGAAGTAAATCACTGAAGATGAGGAGATCTTGGTTTTACTCACCTCCCCTCATAACTGGAGGTGGCTTGGATGTGAGAGTCAGCCAGCATCAAGCACTTGAGTGTTATTAGGGGAAACACCAGGTTGATAATGTCCATTACAGTAGAATATAATTTACTATCACAGCATGATCAAAGTGAAAGACTAACCAATACTGACCTGCATATCTGTCCTTCCAGGTATCTCAGGTGTGAAAATGTAACATCCTGCATGACAAGTTTCTTTCAACTTATTTTAAAAGTGTGTGCGTGTCTGTGTGTTCATGCTTTCACAAATTCCACCGGTGAAGGTTCCAGCACAACAGAAAAACATAAGGCTGACATCAGCAGAGCACCTCTGAGTAATGATGATGGAAACATGCAAGTGGCATGGCCTTATGACACAGTGGCCATTTCTGCAGTACTATGTGGGGAGTGTCATCCATATCTATCATTTGTGAGGCCTCTGTAGAGGTGCAGGCAGAGAACACACCCTCAAGTGCATGAAAGACATCCTGTACCTTACTGCCTCACCCAAACTCCACCCGAGTTCTCTGTCCACACAGCATCTGAAATGCACACTGACTCTGAGGTATACATACCTACCATAAATGAAAGACAGGGGAGTTGTGCAGTGCCGCAATGACTCTAGACGGTCTCGGATATGGATCAGTGATCTAGGCACAGATTTCTCCTATCCGCAGCATTATGAAGAGGAGGAGTGTTCTGAATGACTTGTGGGTGGACTTGTATGAACTGCACAGTGACCTGTAGAGGGCGCACCCCTTACCACTGAGTTCACTGGTGGAAAATGTTGCCTCCACAGGTCTATTCATGGGGCAAATTTGTAACACATACATACACAACATGAAACACACATGCAGTCACACAGACACCCAGTCAGTCAGTCAGAGACACACATACTCAGTTTCACAATTGGAGAATAGTTGTATGACGGCTGAATCATACACCAATGCACTGTACGAACAAGTACACAAATGCATGGATCTCGCCATATCCAATAGAACCAAGATGCTCTCCTCCAAAAAAAGGAAGCCAATCTGGTGGTCCCCTGCCATATACAAACTCTTCAACAGAATGCAGAAACTGATACGGAATAAGGTGAAGTCCCAAGACTGGAAAAACTCCCCTATCAGCCTCAACAAAAAGTTAAGATCCCTCATCAAATCCACTAAAGCTAGCTATGAAAACATAATTGCAGCAGATAGTAAAGACAACCACAAGGCCTTCTATAGTTATGTAAAGAATCTCCACAGCAATACCCAGATTTGCACTGAGTTGCTGCACAATGGTACCTCCTATACCAAGCCAACAGATGTTGCCAATATACTAGCCGACAGATTCAGTGCCAGCTTTACCCCTCCCCCCCAGGACCAATCACAATACCAGTAGATTGCCAGGCACCCAGCATTACTGCTGCACAGGTTAAAACAGCACTGACCAAGGCCAAAAATACAGATTCTGTGGGACCTGACAGTATCCCTGGCTGTGTTCTACATGAACTACAGAGTGAACTGGCACCTCACTTGTGTGCCCTGTTCAATCACAGCCTCACCTCAGGCTTTGTCCCTACCAAATGGCAAACTGCTACAGTCATCCCTCTCCACAAAGGAGGAGCTACTACAGATCCTGGGAACTATCGCTCCATTAGCCTGATGAGCCTGATATGCAAAGCTATGGAACACATCATCATGGACCTAATAAACAAGGATATAGGGAATCTCCAAACTCTGGATCCCATAATGTTTGGTTTTGTGAAGGGTAGATCATGCCTGCTCAACTTGGTCGACTTCTTTGAGTCAGTCACCAGAGCTGTGGATGAAGGCAAGGTGGTTCATACAGCCTACCTTGATCTGGCCAAGGCTTTTGATACCATTCCCCACTCAGGAATCATAGAAAAACTCACTAAGCTAGGCATCAACCCCTATATCACTAGGTGGGTTGCAAACTGGCTCACAGATAGAACCCACAGTGTGAAAGTAGCTGACTCCAAGTCAGACTTGCTGACTAGTCATGAGTGGAGTCCCACAGGGTTTGGCCCTGAGTCATCTCCTGTTTGGTATCTACTTCTCTGAAGTACAGGCCAATATGAAGGGATTCTAGCTGACAAAGTTCATAGACGATTGCAAGTTGGGAGCTATTATTATCTCCCCAAGTGATGTTGACATCCTACAGAATGGCCTCACTGAGACCAACAACTGGTGTCAGAACCATGGCCATAAGCTCAATGCCAAAAAATATGTTGTCATCCCCCTTTGGGAAAAACCCACTTCCCATGAATTACCACATTGATGGTAGTCCACTGAACACAGAAGTCGTTATAAGAGATCTGGAAACATAGGTTGACAGCCACCTCTCTTTTTAACCACCACATTGCCACTGTGGTCAGAAAGTCCTTCTATGTGGCACATCTCATTACTAAGGGTTTTGCATCCAGGACGAAAGAGGTCATTATCTCCCTCTACTCTTCCCTCATTAGGCCAGTCGAGTACAATGCCCCATTTGGCATGTACCTCACTAGACACCTGCAACAACTGGAGAGGCCGCAAAAGTACCTCACAAAGAAGATCCTAGGCCTTAAACACTTGTCCTATATGGACAGACTCAAAAAACTCCAGCTATTCTCTGTCTTGTATCACCTACTTAGAGATGATCTCTGCTTGACTTACAAAGCCATGTCTGACCCACCTCTGTTAGAAATGCTACATCTAAATAAATCCCAATTCCTCCACACCACACACTCCAGAGACCTCAACCTCATTACCACAATTAACAGAACATGCTGGAGGGACAGGTTCATAACCCAGAGACTGCCCATGCTATGGAATAGACTTCCCATACATATCAAGCAGAGCACATCACTGACCCTCTTCAAGAGAAATCTTGATGAGTGGATGGGAAACAGAAAATTCACCCTGGGGATAACTCCAGTGGCTCTACTCAACAGAGACACTGGGAACTAAGGTCAGGTGGCACTATTCCAGGGTAATCCTATGGCTAGGTTTTTAAAGACCCCAGGGCCATTAGCCTAGTACACACCTATGAACTTACTGTGGCAGTACCTGACCCACTGCTACCATATTAATGTGTGTACACCATTAAATGCAGCGTTTAATCCCCACTGTACTGAGATAATGTGGTAGAGCTTATCTTTGAATTGCTCTATCATATGATTTCCATCCTGAAGTAAGGCTCAGGTAACACAATACATGACTACTTTGCATTAGCGGTGCACCTAGACTGCCATATTTGCATGTAGTGTTATCCAAAAGACCACAGTAGCATTATTTGCCAGAAGCTTCATAGTGCATAGAACTATAGCAGTCTTGAAATCACTCTCTGCCAATATACTGACCAATCCTACTAGAAACAGGGTTGTGCAGTGCTTTCCCAAGTTTCGGAATACCCTTCCCCAATAACTGATAATATAGCCTACAAATATTTAGTAGTAAATGAAATCAAACTGAGTTGAATTCATGCCAGCAGAAAAATACAATAAAAGAAACTAAAACCTGACATATGTGGCACTTGTAATATGTTAATAGCACAGATTAAATTTCCAAATAGCTTTTACTCCAGCATCCTTTAGCACTAACCACTAGGAACACTTTATTTCATGCAAACAAATGCATCACGAGTGAAAGTTCAGTAGGAATTACTGCATGATTAACAACCTGACACAGACAATGAACTGACATACAAGTACAAGTAACCAGTCAATGTATTAAAGTAAATAAACATTCCAAGATTAATTAAGTAAATGGTAATTTTCTGTTTAAATCGACTTGTAATAAAACTAATGCTGGCACCTAACTGTAGGCATATGGTATGTATTTTCCTAACCTTACAGTTCATATATCAGATTATACCTGGCTTATTTCACAACAGCTCCAGTTGTTGCTCATGACAGTTGTTTGATTCACATACAGGCAAGATCCTAATGCATAGTGCTTACTAGGTGAGTTGATCTGACTTCCAAGAGAAAGAGCAAGATTTTTTTTTTACTGCCTGCCAATGATCCCTCTTTCTCCTAGGTGTAGTGAACATGGAGTGAAAATAAAAACTTACTTAAATAAAATATCAGATCATGCCCATTTCACTGAAGTCTTCTTTTACTTTTAAAATTCAGGCAAAGCTGAGCTTTGCTTGCCCCATAAACCAGATGCATTTGTACACAGTGATAGATAAAACTGCTATTACAGATAGTCCTTCGGTTTAAATTACCAAAACAATGAATGTCCATTTAAATTTAATTTCTCGTAAATATACTGCTCAGGAAAGAATTCAGATCATTCAAATAAAAAGTAAGATCCCCAAACAGTGTCCAGCTGGAATCCTCATATCAACTAAGTCATGCTTTGATTATTACAAGTAGTACATCTGGTGCAAACCTAAACTACCAACAGCAACTCTGAAGACATAAACATTACAAGCCACATTGTAAATCTTACTGATTTTTAGGCAGCATAATAAAAAATAAACCATAAAGTTTCATGAGAGACAAACTGAGCCATTCCTTTTAAAATGAGCGCCATTATAATGGTTACAGTCAAAGGAACAGTTTAATTAGGTCAACATGGCAAAGCAAAAATGTTAAAACATTGTTACTGAGGAAGTGTACAAAAGTTAACAAATAATGTAAGTCTGAAAAATGATACAGATAACTATACTGAACCGGACATTGTAACAAGGATTACTGATATAGAAACTATAACACTGACACCCTACACAGAATACAATAAAATAATACAGCAACAGTGGCTATGAAATCATGTAAAATGGATAAACTACAAAACAGGAAAATGAAAACAGGAGGTATGAAATTAAACTGTAATAGTTTAATTGTGTTACAAGGATAAAGGGAAAACAAAATCATTCAAAAGCACGTACTGCAAGACCAAGAATATGAAGGTAAATGATTACATTTTCTTTGTCAGCATATGAATGATGCACCTTTTGACATGGCAAATTATTTCCTAGTTCTTATGAAAACAATTAGCCAATGATAATTGATTTCACAACTGGGGTAAGCTTTAGCCTTCTAACAGGTGACCTTTTCTATAAATTGCAAACTTTCTAGAATATATTTATGTATTAAACAAACGTTTGCATTTCTTATGTATAAAGTATTATTTTGCAAGCTAATTGTTAATAAGTAACATGTACTAATTAATAAATTTACTCAGTGTCAGTAAATGCAATTACTACACAAGGTGACCTCAATCATATAGCATATTTTAACATCACTGTTATAACTAGTAATGGTAGTTACTGTTGAGCATTTCAGTATACTAAAGTATTTTAATCCTAATAGTTCAGTAGCTTAAACTTGCACAATTAAAACAAAATGCAAATTTATGTTGCAGCCCGTTTTGAGATCAGTATCATTTAGAAAGCATAAATGATTTTGTTGTGTTGTGCTTTAAATCATGGCTACACAGATACATTAAACCTTTGAGCCTATGTTACATCAACGTGTTTTACTTTACGCAATACAGTCTGTTACAAAACTCAATGAACAGAGTTAGGTTAAAATTTATAGGACAGCTAAGTATGCATTCAACATAAGTAGCTTTGTTTTACCCTTGATATTAAACTGATTTCTATACTAAACATTTCAAGTTCTCACTTTGTTCCGTTTAGTATGTGATAGAAGTAACTTAATAGGTCCTGTTTAATGAAAGTTTGCTCATGTAATTAACACTGTACAGAAGGACATTATAATGGGTTTTCACAGGTTTTAGTTTTTATTAACTAACTAAATTAATTAAATAAGGGCTGGCCCTTATGAACAACAGGGTGATCAGAGTCATTAAGCCTGATAAGGGAGGGGAATTGTGTTTATACATGCCATTAATCATTCTAGTAAGATATCCACTTTATTCAGCAATGAGCAGCAATACCTCTGAGTATCTAAAAATAAAATTAATGCAGCTTATGCAAAAATAGAGGTTTTACTGTAATTTTTAAAATTTATCTGTAACTCCTCCACTAAAAATATAAACTATTCAAATGCATTACTAATCAAAGATTTTAGATCACAAGCATTTAAATCAAAGCTGTATAGGAAGCCCACCTTCTCTAATAGTTATATACACTTTAATAGCTGCCACCTTTTTAAAACGAAAATAAGTTTGGTAAAAGGCCAAACAATGCATTTGGCAAGGGTTATATCACATGACAAGGATTTGCAGGACACATTGTGGCATTAAAGCATATGTTTATTGAAAGGGGATACCTGAAGGGTATGCTAAATGATGCTCATAATGAAATTAAGGGGGGGGGGAGAAAAAATCGGACCCCTTTGGGTCTCTAGCTTAAAAAAAGATACCACAATGGGGAGTAAAGATATGAAACCGAGTATTACTTCTGAAATTAACTTTTTGTTTAAGTTTTAGAGAGTTTTGAAAGTAACACCAAATTAATAGACAATGTGGGTGCTCAATCTTAATTTGGTTATAGAAGCTCTAATAATCTGAAAAGAAAAACTGAAAAAACAAGTCACAGGAGTGGAGATAGCAGTAGTGGTTTAAGGAAAGGTACCAGGAGATGTGGAGCCTGTTGACAATGTAGTTTTATTTATGAAAGGGATATTAATAGACTGCCCAGTATTGATTTTATCTTTTGTCTTCATCAAAACTGTAAAACTGTGAGAGTCATATATGGCATTTTGTGATTACTGTTTCTCATTTTATGTGGGAAAAATGAACAGCCCCTGCAACAGAGTAAATATAAGGTTGCCACCTTTTCAAATGCCCAAAGTGGGACATTTTTGGTACAAATGTCAGATTTTGCAGGGCGAAACATACCCACGGCCAGTACAAAGGGCAGAACTTCACTTTTTTGCCTAAATAAAAGCTTATACTTTTTTTAGTTGCTTATTCTGTTTCTTATAATATTTAGGTGTTTCAGATACAGAATAACTGTTTTATGCAACTATTACATAAAATATAGGAAATAATTTTGTCCTAAAATCTCAGGACATTTGCTATTTTTACAATTTTTTTGCAAGACACAACTGCCCAAAGAGGGACTGTCTCTCGCAAAGTGGGACAGGTGGTAACCCTAAGTATATATATATATATATATATATATATATATATATATATATATATATATATATATAGGAGTATTGCTATGATGTCAGTCATAAGGAGACAAATATCCTTTACAGGCATAGAATTGCTTGTGTGGGGAATAAAAAATATTTTTTATTCTAGAGCAAGTGGTTAGGAATCCAAGGGGTGGACCCTGGGAATATACCTTGGATTACAGGGAATTATTATGGCAAATGCGTTTGAACACAAGCAAAAAAACAGGGTTGACTGGTGCTCTCTCTAGTGCTAGTTTATTAAAATTAAAAGCAGCAAAATTATAGGTCTCCCAGGCAGGTTTTTACATACATATATATATGATATATATATATTTTTTTTGTTTGTGATATTTATTACCATCTGTTTTTAAGACAATTCAAGATTTTAAAATGTTCACATTCCTTTTGATATAGATTTTCACAAGAAGAATGTTTTTTTTAATACGGTTAGGAATGTGATTTTTTATATTGCTGTTCAATTGATTAATTTAATATGCAAATGAATTAATGATGATTGGGCTTTTACTTAATTGAATCCAGTTTAATTGATGATATATAAAATGATGGCATGGAATGTATTTTTTAGTTCTGAAGTCCAAATTGTAGGGAATGAAATTGTTTAACTTTTTAGAATAAATGGTATTTTTACAGCACCTCAAACTCTCGACTGGTTTTTAGCCAATTATTATGTGGTTATTGGTTTTATAACTTGGCGGGTATGCTTTTGTGGTGTTTTTCTAAAGCAATAATATGTATTAGTTTCCCTCATCACACACTTTACATAATTAATTTGTGCTAACACTGGTACATAAACCAATACTTTTTATTGGATTATTAACAGTATATATTATGATGCAATGTTGTTATGATGCTTTAATACATGTTATAGCTAACATTCAAAATAATTAAAATGACCAGTAAGCCTTACTGCCAGTGAATTCCTCCTTGTGGCAACCCTTTCCAAGTAGAAATTATCTTAATACTAATTCCCCACAAGTGGGAACATCAGAGCAGTGAGCTTTCCTGCTAGCTGTGATAGATGGTAATGCTGAAATCAAGGGGAGTGGCTAATGATAATTAGCAATGTACTGTCCCCTAGATATACCTCTGGGTACTGATTTGTGCTGTAGGATAATTCAGAGTATTTCTAGACTACGTAAATTACCAAGTTGGTGAAAAAACATTTAACACTGTCAAAAGACGTCAGATAATCACTAAATTCAATGGAAGAAGACATGCTGCAGGTAGGTTCAGTGGAGATATGAGAGGCATGTGCGCATGTGCTTTCCTGGGAGGAAAAGTTAGGGGATCAAGAGAGTGTATGTCTCTGTGTGTGCGTGTATGCATGTACACACCTTCTTGGGAGGTCAAGTTAGGAAATCAAGAGAGTATGTGTCTGCATCTGTGCATGTAAGTGCTGGGAGGTGCCTATGCAAACACAATGCAAGTGCCACCATTGTAAACATCATCACTGTCACAGGTCTGACAGCACCAGTTGTAAACAAAATGTGACCGAGAGACACGCAAATAAGTTGATAATGAGATCTTCCTCATTACAGACAAATCTGTCTATGAATTATATTTTTATATACTGTATACATTAACTAATTTGTGTTAGTGCTAAGAATTTTTCTGAATCCCAGGACACAATGTTAATCAAGGTTGCATACAAAACTTTAAACTCGCAAGGTATATACCTGGTTGCATTTGGATTTGTGGGAGCTTTTTTTTTTTTTTTTTTTTTTTTTTTTCCATTTTGTCCCCTAGGCCAGAACAGCTGTGGAGAGCAGCAACAAGATGACAATCTGTTTTTCTCTGCACCTTTTACTAATGGGTAAACTTAATATGAAAATATAACATCTTATTACTGGTCAGCTGTTGAATGTAACTGTAATTTTGCCCTAGTGACTATCATTATTGACTTAATGACTTAAGTGGTCATAGTACACATACTTAATTCTGTTATTCATCTCCATCCTTTCACTCTCCTAACAAAAAACATTTACCCCTGCAGTCAAGCCATTATTCTAGGCACCATGCACATCTAAAAGAAATTACCAAAGAAGAATATTTAGTTGCAGCAGTTAATTTTTGCTGTAGAAAAAAAATACATTTTAACTGTACAAATAACTAATTTAGAATATTAAGACAAATGTAGCCAGTTAAAATGTTGTTTGTTTTTAAAATACTGTTGTTGAAAACAATTTATACAAATTTATTATAGTTCTGGCTATAAAAGCACAGACAGAAGTTTTATTTTTTTTTTATAGTCCACCAGGTTTAATTGCCATGCATTTCCTGTGCAGTTAAAAGAAATACAGTCCAAATTACGACGGACTTGAAACATTTCTCCAAGTCTGTTTAATGTGCCCATTACTTTATATCACATCTGATACATAACTCTTACTATTCGTTCTGTTTTGAGATTGAAATGGGCACATGTACACAATGGGCCCAATTCCAAAAGACTAGAGACAATTTATACTGAGAGCTGGTCTTTTCAAATCTAGCCTCTGGTGTAAGCCTGTAAGTCACTTACACTGACAAGAAGTCTTTCAGAATCAGGGCAGACTTGCACTGACGTTGGAATTTGGCCCCTTGTCTTTGAATAACATAACTGTAGAATTACTTTGCTAAAATGTGTTAAAAACAATTATAAAGGAGTGTGTGTGTGAGTGAGTGAGTATATATATATATCTATATATCTATATATATATATATATATATATATATATATATATATATAGGTGATGGTGAAAATATCAAGTTTGGGTAACATCGACAGTTGTCTAGTTGACCGCAGATGGTTGACTAGGCAGTTGATCAACAGGTGTGTCAGATCAACAATCTCCAGGTATGAAAATATTCCCTTTACCTGCAGATTGTGCAATCCCAGAGTTAGAATGTAGAACTAGTAGGGGTTGTGGAACGTCCACCAAAATTAATGTTTTACTTTGTTTTTAAGTTTGAAATTGCATCTGCGAGGCTGTTTCTCAGCACATGCATAGCGTGGTGTCAACTTCTATGTTTTCGACTATATGTAGTCAATGGTTTTAGAAGTCAACTATGGATTTTTTTTTATTAAAATCAGTTACACCCATATTATAAATAAATAATATATACACACACACATATATATATATATATATATATATATATATATACACACATTATATATTTTGTATACACACCAATTATAGAATGCATTATTAATAAAAACAAAGTGTTTAGCATATTATACATACTAGATGTAGATTTTTCTTTATTTTTGTTGCACTGAAGTAACCATCTTGTGTGTCCTTATATTGCTTTACATTGACATTTTAGTCCACTGAACTTTTATTTACAAATTAAGAGCATTTGCTACTGCAAGTATTTTTTTTTTCTTTTGGGAAGTTATGTACTCTGACAACACTATGCTGTTACAGATTCCAGTTATAAAAAGTCCTTGGTTTTCATACAAGTCTATTTTCTTAACCAAGGTTTATGGGGTAGTTTTTAAGCTAAATTAAAAAGTATCCTTTAAATCATTGCATATTTTCAAAAACAGAATAAAATAGTATTGGATGGTGCAATGGTGCAGCGGTCAGCATTGTCGCCGCACAGCAAGAGGTTCAACAGTTTGATTCTAGACTGGGGAGCCTTCTGTGCAGAGTCTGCATGTCCTCCCTGCATCCGGGTGGGTTTCCTCTAAGTGTTCCAGTTTCCTCCCACACTCCAGAGACATGCATCTGGAGCATTCCTCCCCGGGCCTCCACTGAAAATTGGTTCTGTCCCAGTCGGATTTTCCCAGGAAACAAATGTTAAATAAAAATAAATAAAATATTATATTTACAATATGAAGGAACTCTGACTCATACATGTTTTAGAGAACAAATTACAAACACATACACACACAAAAAAGCCATCTGATTAGGCACTGTTAGAAACGCAAAAGTAAAAAGATAATATTAGCTGTCATTTAGACTTGAACCATAAATAAAATATTATATTTACAATATGAAGGAACTCTGACTCATACATGTTTTAGAGAGCAAATTACAAACACATACACACACAAAAAAAGCCATCTGATTAGGCACTGTTAGAATCACAAAAGTAAAAAGATAATATTAGCTGTCATTTAGACTTGAACCCAAGACCTCCAGGATACTGTGCTGGTATCGCTGCTGCCAGTGTTTAGAGAGATGGGCTTATATACTCATGCTCCAGCTATGTATTTAATGATTATAAAACTAGAAGACATATAAAATGTTGACTGAAGTGTAAAACCTTGTGTACACACTATAAATATACTTCTCTCTTATAATTTCGTGTACTATACTAATCTCTGCTTTACAACATTGTTCAACTTTCTCTCTCCATTAACATGATCCCCTTTTGTCTCTCTGTAAAGTCTTAGACTACTGCTTCTTTATCCGTCACTGCATGATGATGTGAGTGAGGTATTGTAAGCTACGCCAGGAGAAGTACAGCAGTGGATGTGTAACATATGCCAGCATAGCTAGCTGGAGTTTTGTAAAGAATTATATACGATTTCGATATCAAACTGATCTGTACAGCTGCTTGTATTGAAAACGTATTTGTAAAGTTGCTTGTGTTAAAAAAATGTACCAACAGTGGGTCCTGCTGGACAGAAAAAGATGTATACCTGTATATCAGACTGTTTGGTAACTATTGAAATGAATACATTGTAACAGAGGATACTGGAAGAGAAGAGATTAATTTCAGTCCAGGTAACTTTGAAAAATAGGTTGAAATTCAAATTACTTGGTATAAGCCATAAGGATTGTATCTCACAAATCTCAATGCAGCCAGTGACAAAGTCTGCACTAGAAAACCTTCTGTATTGGCTTTAGCAGTGGACTAATTGCTACTCTGGAAAGGGTGGAAGTTTGAAATTGTTTTATAACATCCAGAAGCTGCAACAGATGTTAGCAAAGGTGTGTGTGTGTGTGTGTGTGTGTGTGTGTGTGTGTGGACACATTTGTAGGTGCTAGTAAAGGGGGTGGTCTAGGAACCAGAAGTCAGATTACCAGATGTCATTCTGTAATCCAGGACTAAAATGATGTTTTAATACCAGACAAGGGAGAAGTCCCAGAGCAGTCTGTTTTTGAAAACCTGACAAAGGAGGACTCAAATCATCTTGCCTTGGCTTTAATAAATAACCAGGGAATAGTAATTCTTTAGATCAGTCAGGAAAATATAGTGAGATTAGTTAAGTACTGTTTTTCTGTAATTGCATGAATCTATCCATCTGGGTTATTTTAATATTTCCTGTAATGAAACTCTGATGTTTATTGTAAATAGATATTTAGTATTTTCTTGTTTTTATCATTTATTATTAAATATATTTAAACTTGTTCATTGTAGCTGTTCCTTTAGAGAATATTTTAACCCTTGAGATTACTTATATTTATTTGGTGACACTGTGGCCACTCCTGATAGCCTTACTGCATTGGTCAAACACTACTATTTCTATTAGTATTAATTTCACTCAGTATAATTGGGTACCCTTGAAACAGCCTTAGAGTAACTGGCTTTGGAGTGTCTGGTGCAGTAACTACCTTATAGTCTGGGCAGAGGGGCATAGCTAGTAAATATGTGCTATCCTTTCCCAGGTGTGTGTGTGTGTGTGTGTGTGTGTGTGTGTGTGTGTGTGTGTGTGTGTATAAATCAAGTCTCTATCAGTGTGTGTAATCTACTTGTAGCAGGGATAGAGAGTTCTGGTTTCACAGAGAGAGTGGTGGAGGACTTGGCTTGGACACTCGGCTGAAGACTAAATACATCTGTGCTAATAAGGAGTCTTACTGAGGGCCTGGAGAGAGAGGGAAATCTAGCCCCCAAACTGAAGGTGTTCCCTGTGTGCTCTTAAGGAAAATTGTACTTGATGCAGACAGCCGCATCTGTAAGCACTGTGTGCATCTCTTTTTGTTCCAAGTGAACATCTCTCACCTGTGTCAGTGGTGAGGATTCAGGCTCATTGATTACTTGGCTAGAGGAGGGGATGTCACACACTGTACTAACAATGCTTTATTTCCTACTTAACTTATGGAGTTTTGTTACATTACCATTTATTTGTTTTTTTTTTTCACTCATCTCTTCATTCTGTGACATTTGATATATGATCACCACTCTGTACATTTTACTTGCACAGTTTTTTTCCTATTATTGTCTCAGCATTCGTCATTAAACTATATAAATATGAAATTAAATACATTTCTGTTGTTTCGAATGTCTTTGCCTAATAGCCCAGAAGTGACTGAAAGGAGTGCTATGTGGAGTCCACTTAACCAGATTAACAAATGAATAAATAAATGCCATATTAAAAATACTACACTTAATGTTGCATGATTATTAAAAACATTTTTGATAACTTCGTCATTTAATATTGATATCAATATGACTTCATGCATTTAGGCCTCCGTGACAGAAAAATTATTTCACTAGATACTATTCTACTCCACATATCCATCTTAATCTATATATTTTAACATGTACCATATTTCTGACTCACAGAACAAATTATAGTATATTACTCAGATTGCAGTCTTCACCTGGAAGGTATAGTTACTGGTTGTTATACGGCATTGTACTTGATCTTCCATTTTATTACTATTCTTACAGCACAACTACCATCATGAAGGCTAACATAAGCAAGAAAATGTTGATAGACTGGCTCAGATTAAGAACATTATACATGTTTATGGCATAGGGGTATGCGTAATGTCAAAACAAAAGTCAGGTGACACTGAGCTTTACTGCATGTCTGTATAACCACAACATGAACTATGCATTCTTAGCTATAAGGGTTCAGTTTCTGTGAATTTCAGTCTACTGAGAATCAGTGACATTAAAGTAAAACAAGTATAAGGAATAAAATGGGCTCCTTAGACAACCTTAGGGAAGACCAGTAAGGTAGGACAGTTGCTGCGACAAAGCAATGAAGACATGCTGTTCATTTTATTATATTAAGATATGGAAAAAAGGAATCAGTGACATTAGCACATTTCTGTCAGACTTCCTTATAACCATCTCTGAGGCAGCAGTCAGTAACATTCATAATTGTTTTATATGCCATACTTCTCCATTTCTAAGCCCAAAAAATCTGTACAAAGTCAAAACAATGGGGGAACAAAGGTCCAGAATCAGTGAAGGATTGTAAATATTGCTCTTATAAACTTGAGAGTTGAAAAAAAAATGTTTAAGTTAGTATGCATTTTCTGAAGGATTCAAAGTCTGAAACTCAAATGTATGTCATTATTTAATTACTTCAATCATAAAATAATTGACAGAAAACTTTTATGAGAAACAGAACAAAAATATGATGCAAAACTCTGGACAATTGAGGGGTATGTTACAGACACATGAAAGGAATACACCATCTCAGATAGAGAGAATTACATTACAAGCATTCTGCTGTCGTTTTCTCCCTGCCCCAGCGTTACAATGTGTGTGTGGAATTTACTTTTTTTCCTGCTGAGCAGTACACCAAACCTTTAACTATTGGGGTTGAATAACTGCATAAATATGGTTCATGAAGACACTGCCCTTACATGCACACTGGGGATGAAGTCACATTAAATCATAATGTAAGAAGGGCAAGAAGAGCCCATTATGGCAATTGCCATAGTAGAGGGTTGGTGCAGCTGGCCATCTGCTCAACTTTTTTATAAAGAAAAGACAGAAAGAACACCATGCGAGAGGTTTTATGAACACATCTATGATACTTCTAAGAACGCTGGCAATGTGCTATATAAGCACTCTATAGTCTGTACAGATTTTTCTAAGTTTTGATTTCTTATTTTAGAAATTATCCCTAATGGACCTTAGGGGCAGAGCATGGGAAAACAAGATACAATGAATTTATATGACTATTGAGACTTAATGCCTCTTCTCCCCAAGCTTAAAAGATCACTTTTACATAACCCCAGTACTAAATATGCATGCTGCGAAATTATGAACACAGGATTTTGCATAGCAATAGCACTATTTGTTACAAATTTTTCACATACCAAGTGAATTTTACCACATATAACATCACTGCACATGCATATATATTCCATATCTTTCAAACACTGTTTATGTACATTTTAAGGAATATTTATGACTTACTTGTTTCATATGTGGTGTACAAGCTCATGCAGATACAATTTTCTATATTAATTTACAGTATGGTTTGATTTTAATGTGTGTATGTATATTCCCCATTTTATGATTTTTGATTGATAGTTTTTATGTCAGTTTTGAAGAACTGTAAACCACTTACGGAATTCTGATTACTCTAACATTTATTCATTCATATGTATTGTTTCAATTCATATTGTCAAAAGTTTCTATTCAACTGTTTTTATCATAATCTTGCAGTAATTTTCTTCCACTATTAATTTTTATTTAAATAACTAATATACCTTTATGGTCACCATATTGCTTATAAGGTTATCTTACCATGTTGCATATGTTCCGTTTACAGTTCTGAAGTACGTTTTATATAGCTCTCAACCTTGTAGCACAAAATATCTGGACAAATCCAAAAATAATGGGGGTACAAAGCCCCAAAAAATAGGGACAAGTTTTACACACTGTTCTTATAAACTTAGAAAGTTGCTAGAATAAAAGGTCTTGCATTACCATGCATCTTCTGAAGGATACGGAGTCTGAAACTCAAATGCCTGTCATTATTTACTGGAATTCAGTCCTCACTGATTTGCTGCAAAAATCCTGGAAATCACAAATTTTATGAAGAGCAGACCATAAATACGAGGTAAAAATCTGGACAGTTCAGATGTATAATATTTGGGTCTAAATTACGAGATCGAAATCCCATTTCAGCGAACACCACAAGACTGACAAGTATAGCGCAAACTACTGTAACAATGAAAATTCAAAACTGCGAAACACGAAATGTCAGTGTCATGGTTGGCCCATCTGTGGTATAGCTCCGTAAGGTAAGTGTGCGATAGTTACAGACCTTAGGGTTAGGGTGCGGGTTAAGGTAAGTGCAAAGATAGGTAATATATGCAAGGTTTAGTGTAGGGTTAGAATTAGGGTTTTGTTAACTGTATGTGTGTGGATTATTTGTTTTGTTTGGGTATATGTCTGTAGGGTAAGTGTGCGATAGTTACGGACCTTAGGGTTAGGGTGCGGGTTAAGGTAAGTGCATAGATAGTAATGTATCTAAGGTTTAGTGTAGGGTTAGAAGTAGGGTTTGGTTAGTGTATGTGTTTTATTTATTATGTTTGGGTATGTAGCATGCAGTGGTGTTGGCAGACTATGACGGTTCGAGATTTGAAAATTCACGGTTTAGGGGGTTCGGCGTATTTGTGGTTCGGGCTGTGTGTGTCGGTGTTGTGGTGTTCAATGATATGAGTTTTCGATTACATAATATAGACCTTGATATTTAATGTTTACACTGCTTTGATTGGCCCTGTGAAGTTCATCTGTATTGTGTAGTTTTCGTTTATTAATTCTACTCCTGTACCCGTGGTGTTTCTGTGGTTATTTGTACATTATACTGAGGAATATGGTTTAACAAATAACATTCTAGATATTATGAAAGGAGTACAACTTGCCTGTCTAGGATAAATGCAAGCAACAAAACAAATGAGTGAACTAAGTGGAACGTTTATGACTTGCTTTGTAAACTAGAGTCAGCAGTAGCTAAAATATAAAAATCATAGAAGACATTCTTATGACTGCAGAGAATGGAAGATTTTGTTAACTAGAAAATTCAATGTACTGGACATTGACTGGGCTGCTTTGACTTTGATCACAGTAAATGGTGAGGATCGATCTTACATGCATTAAAGGGTTGGATGTTCGAGAGTTAGTACTAGAACCTTTTTAGGAAGGTGCAGTATTCGCCCTGGTAAGATAGTAATGGAAAAAAAAAACAGTTCTGGAAGTGTTTTTTTATGCCCCATGTAGTAGGACTGGTCCACAGCAGAATGGCAAATGACAGCCTTTTGTGATACATGGACTGCTGCAATACATTGTTCAATCTTACACTATTGTGCAAACATCTGTGTGTGAAGCACGTATGCAGATGACCGCCTCAAGGGATTGTACATAATTCAGGAGCACTACAACAATTGTATAAAGGGTGGTCAGTGCTACATAACTTATGGAACCACTAGTCTAACCACACTTATAACCATTCTTGCAGATGTGTTGCACAGAAGGCAGAGATGAGCATCAACATTTATTTATTTCACATTTGGTTACTGAGAACGTATGACTGAGTAAACAAACCCATTTTCAGCTGAGGCCGGGGGGGAGGGGAGGGTTCCAATACAAAAAAGGAATTAAACAGAATTTTACAGAAACTGAAAAGCAAAACAGTAAAGAAAAGACTGATTAACAAATAAAGCTAAAAAGTCAAACACAAACATTTTTACATATAATGGTAGGCAGGCATCAGGGCATACATTAAATAGTAGAAGAAACAAAGAATGAACAAATGAATGAATGGAAAATTAACACGTTTGATCAATACGAAATAACTGCTCAATATCCAAGTTGTTTGGCTTCGGCTACATACCTACAATCAACTGCATTACTAGCTGAGTTACGTACAAACTTGCAGTGTTAAAGATTGTGCTGCACTTTATTTTTCTGTCTATTTAATTGTTTCATTGAATATATTGTGGTCTCTTTCTGTCTCTCCAATTAGTTTCTCTCCCACTCTCCCTGTTCTTATTGTGGTATTAATCTTGGTGGCTTTGGAATTGCCCGACCCTCCTGTAAATTTGTGTTTGAGCACTCCTCCTGGGTCTATCTCATTTGCTCACTCATCTGAGTACAGTGAGATCGTATTTTGACTTCAGACACTGCTACCAGTCCCATCTGTTCATCTCTATCCCAGCTCTATTCCAGTCTAGTGTCACTAGCTCATTCTACCTAATACAGAGAGAACATTTGTGAAGGGCAAGTCACTTGGGTCCTTAATTATGAATTATCTTCTGTTTCTCCTTTCTCCCTTTCCACTTTACAAAAAAAATTCTAAGCTTGTTTCCTGCCTTTCCTGTAACTAATCTAGTCCAGATACAGATTTGCTGTATCCAGAACTGTTTGTAAGCTTCTGAGCCCCCCAAGCCTTTCTGTGTTGGAGGGAAGCCTTCTAGCTTATCAGTGGGAGTGGTAAGCACTAGGAAGCCTATCTACCACAAGATCCAGGTACAGATTTTTAGTTTTAACACTTGAATTTACTTATTCCTGCTCAGCACTTGTTCAGAACTTGTTGCTAGCACTAAATAAGCTACAAATTACTACAGCACTCAACCTTCCTCTTTACCTAGAGGAAAACAGTTTTTGTACTTACTTTCCTCACTTGCTTAGAGAAAAACAGCTCTTATACTCACTTTTCTCACTTGTCTAGAGGAAAGTAGTTTTTTATTCAGGCATGTCCAAGGGTCAGCTCCCAGTGTTCTCTTCTGTCTATCTGATGAATCTGGGCATCTTGTACACAGACAACCCTCTCCTCCTACCACCCAACACCACAACCTGTGAAAAATGCATTTATCTAGCCAAACTGGAGGTAAAGCTCTCTCCAACCAAGACTGAAATTGACAGTCAAGAGGAAAAGGTAAACACTTGCACCACACCACACTCATTACATAGTCCCAACTAAACCTACACCACCAAAATCCACACATAGAAACACAAAAACATTCGCAGAGGCTCTCAATAATAATCTGCTCAAGCAACAAAGATCTCCAAAGCAGAAATGCAAGAAACCTGCACCCCCCCCAACACAACCCAAATGACACATAGCCCACAGACTCAGTGTGCCAATAAACCACAGCCCATAAGCAAAACAACGTTCCCAATACATTAGTCATAGGTGACTCTATAGTCAGGCACACTGATGTCCCCACTCACCAGGCTAAACAAGGAGAAGGTTACTGTCGGCTACCTGTCGGGTGCCAGGATCTGCCACATAACCCACGCTCTCAGGTCACTTGACAACAATTACAAATATGACTCTGTCACTGTCCATGTTGGTGTGAATGACCTGAGATGTACCTCCCTGGACTACATGAAGAAAGACATGGACGAGTTCTCCGATCTTGTAGCCCAGGCAGGTATGACCCTAGCCCTGAGTAGCATTATGCCATTGCCCAGAATGATCCCGCAGTACAAGGACAAAATGATTGACTTCAACAATTGGCTAAGCTTCTAGTGTCATTCTAAGGGGATTCAGTATCTGTCTGCCTGGGAGGACATGGTTGACAGACTGCAATGCTTTGCCAGAGATGGCCTGCACCTGTCATCCCTGGGATTCCGGATACTGGCTAAGGGTCTTGCTGTCCCTATAGTGCCTTTTTTAGGCAAGGTTCAAATGACAAATTCACCACCATAGCAGGAATGGGTAAGCAAAAACTGAGGGTAATGCTACTCAATGCTAGAAGTCTAAATCTCAAAATGCACTCACTCGAGGTACTCCTTAAAATGGAGAACATAGACATCTATGCAGTGACAGAGACCTGCTTCAAGGATCCAGAGAGCACCCCTGCATTACCAGGCTATAACTCATACCACACCTTCCGGCCACCTAATCTGGACTGAAACACTAAAGGCGGAGGCGTGTCCATATTCATTAAGGATATCCACACCTCCAGGCTAGTTACTCAGCTTAATGCATCTGAGATTATCCAAGTGCAACTAACTCTGGGCAAGACTGCAATCCAAATTGTAGTTTGCTACAGATCCCTCACCATGCCCTAGGATTCCCACTCCTCATTTCTTGATACACTGGAAAATATTACTGTACAACCTAACACCCTAATAATAGGAGATTTCAACTACCCCACCATTAACTGGGAAAACTACTCATGTACCAACTCTTTTGCTCACTGTTTTCTGGAATTCATAAATTCCAACACCTAGGATCAACTTATTCACACCCCCACCAGAGGCAGCAATATCCTAGACCTGGTCATTACCAACATGGGCAACTGGTGTTCCACACCAGAGGTCAGTTCCTCATTGGTCAGATCCGACCACAAGCTAATCACCCTAGACATCCACCCCCCCCACCCCCCCACCCCCCAATCAGGAAAACCACCGCAAAAAATTTCTCCAAAGCCAACTTCACGCTTCTTAAGACAGATGTGGCAAATTTTACAAACCCATGCAGATGGACAACAGAGGTACGACTGCTAAATCCTACACAAATGCACTTTATAAGCACTTACATGAGTGCATGAATCGTGCAATCCCTAACAGAACCAAGATGTTATCCTCCAAAAAAGGAAGCCAATCTGGTGGTCCCTTGCCATAAACAAACTCTACAACAGAAGAAAGAAACTGTTGCAAAAAAAAGTAAAATCCCATGAGATCCTTGATAAAATCCTCCAAAGCTAGTTACGAAAATAAAATCGCCATGGATTCTAACGACAGCCACAAAGCATTCTATAGCTATGTCAAGAATCTCAATGGCAACACTCATATCTGCTCTGAATTACAGCACAATGGCACTAAATATACAGAACCAACTGATATTGCCAACATCCTGGCAGATAGTTAACTTTACCCCCCTCTCACCCCCTAAAGTGCCCATCTCTATACCAGAAGAATACAAAGTTCCTGTAATCATGGCTGCACAGGTAAAAAACACACTCTCCAAAGTCAAAAACATACCATCCATGGAACCTGACAACATCCCAGGCTGCATTCTACACAAACTACAGAATGAAATGGCACCTCACCTAAGTACCATGTTCAATCATAGCCTCACCTTAGGCTTTGTGCCTACTGAATAGTGTACAGCGACCGTTATCCCACACCACAAAGGGGGAGCCACCACTGACCCCGGGAACTACTTTCCCATTAGCCTAAAGAGCCTGGTCTGCAAGGCTATGGAATGTATCATCATGGAACTTATAAACAATGACATTGGTAATCCCTAAACTCTGAACCCCACCCAGTTTGGGTTTGTAAAAGGCAGATTATGTCTCCTAAACCTGATAGACTTCTTTGAAGCGATCACCAAAGCCGTGGATGAGGGTAAGGTGGTTCACACAGCCTATCTAGATCTCGCCAAGGCTTTTGACACCACCCCCACTCTGGAATTATAGATAATCTCAATAAACTAGGTATAAATCCCTGTGTCACAAGATGGGTTGCCAACTGGCTCACTGGCAGAAACCACATTGTGAAAGTAGCAGACTCCAAATCTGACTTCAGACCAGTGACAAGTGAAGTACCCACAGGGTTCAGTCCTGAGTCCTTTCCTGTTTGGTATCTACTTCTCAGTAGTACAGGCTAACACAGAAGGTCTTTGGCTAATGAAGTTCGCAGGTGACTGCAAACTAGAAGCCATACTCGAAACTTCCAACAATGTGGACATCCTACAAAAGGGCCTCACTGAGACAGATGCCTGATGTCAAAGCCATGGTCTCAAGTTCAATGCCAAAAAGTGCATTGTCATCCCTTTTGGTAAAGACTTTGTATCCATGAACTACCACATAGGCGATAGTCTACTTAACACAAAGTGTGATAAGAGACCTTGGGACACAGGTGGACAGTAGTCTCTCCTTTGATAATCACATCGCCACAGTAGTCAGGAAATCCTTCTATGTGGCACATCTCATCACAAAAGGCTTCTCATCCAGGAAAAAAAAGAAGTCACTGTTCCCCTCTACTCATCACTCATTAGACCCATTCTAGAGTACAATGCCCCTTTTGGTGTGTACCTCACAAGACATCTACAACAACTAGAAAGGCCGCAGAAATACCTCACAAAGAGGATTACCGGCCTCAAACAGATCCCCTACTCAGACAGTCTCAAAAAATTCCAGCTTTACTCCATCGCATATCGCCTATGCAGAGGCAATCTCTGCCTAACATACAAAGCTACATCAAATCCAGAGCTGTTGGACATGCTCCACTTAAAGAAATTCCAATCCCTCCAAGGTACATGCTCGAGGGACCTAAACCTTGTCACCACAATAAACAGAACATGCTGGAGGGATAGATTCCTCTCCCAGAGACTTCCCATACTCTGGAACAAACTATCTATCTATATCAAACCAGCTCCCCATAAGCACTCTTCAAGAAAAATCTTGATGTTTGGATGGGAGATAGGAAATTCACCCCGGGGATCACTTCTCTGGCTCTGCCCGACAGGGGCACAGGAAAATAATTTTCTTGGGTGGCGAAAGCCAGGGTACCTTTTTGGCTAGGCTTATATAGGCCCTAGGGCCAATAGCCTAGTACCTACCTATGAATCTTCAATGGTACCAACTCTCACTTACCCACAAACTAGTAAACCATCCTCTAAAAGTCCCATCCCTCCAAAATCTACTCCAGCCCTATTACACCACCAGACCACTATGATCCAGCAACAAAAATCAATTACAGGTAATCAGAGCCAAACACTCTTCTCCAGCTCAATAGCGAAGTTATGGAACACCACCCCCCCCCCCACAATAACCTCTGTACCATCATGCACTCACTTCAAAGCTGCACTTAAATCTCACCTAAAAAGATGCTCGTTATGCCCTTGTAACACTCCTCACTAGCATCGCCCACTCCATCCACCCTCAACCTCTCTTCCACCCCACTAACTACCTTTGAGTACCTTGGAGTACAGCCAACTCTGATGCTTGAAAGCTTATTATTTATAACACTGCAGAAATGTTTTACTGTAACAATTTGAATAACTATTTAATTCTTAGAATACATGCCATCTTAGATGGCACAGATGTTATGTGTGTACTGTATATACTATGTTATTCATCAGGAACTATGATTGTATTAACATTACTTTTATACATACAACTACATCTACTTCTTGTAATCATATACCTAAATTCATCTTTATTGTGGAGCTTTTCTCCCCGGGCCTCTGCTGAAAAAGGACCTGCATCCGGTTGGATTTTCCTGGTCAACAAATGTAATTAAATAAAAAAGTCTTCAGCTTGGAGTTGAGGAGGGTACCAGTTTGGATAATTGCCAGCTATGGATTTGTGGGACAGCTGCTAGAATTTCTGCAGGATAACAATCCGACAGTAAGCAAATGGGTTCTTGGACAGAAGGAGCTGTCACTCAAACCAGATCTGATTTTATGAGCATGTTACTGGTGAACTTGACAGGGGACTACTAGTAAATGTCATCTACCTGGATTTCAGCATGGCATTTGATACAGTCCCATGTATAATGCTGAGCAGCTGACAGGAAAATTGGAAGCCTCAGGGGATGGAACTAGACTGAGCAACTGGACAGCTACATGGCTGAATGCTAGCAGATACAGGGTTGTAGTGAGAAGGCTAATGTGAAGAAATAGGAAACAGATTAATGCAGTAACACTGGGGCCTGTCCTGTGTCCAGTACTCTTCAGTGCATTTGTTTCAGACATATCTAAGGGACGAAACAGAACAGAATAAACCTTTTTGCTGATAACACAAGGATAACTGCAGCAGTAGAGGACATGTGAAAAAAAGTATAGTGAAGGATTTGTAAAGGCTGAACAAGTGATTAGAAAGGTGGTAGTTGAGGTTCTGTACAAAGTCCGGCACTTAGGCTACAACAGACCTCGTGCAAAGTATCAGCTGTTAGGAGAGAAAGTGATGGCAACAGAGTATTAAAAAGGTCTTGGTGGGTGAGAGGGCAGCAGAAACAGTAAACAGGATGCTAGGATGTATCCTCAGGGAGATAGATTCCAGAAGCAAAGATGTAATGCATCTACAAGGCCTTAGACAGACCACACCTTGAATACTACACAAGAGGTCTGGGTAGCCATATTAGGGAAAGTACATCAAACTGCAAGAAAGAATCCAAAGCAAAGCTACCATGGAATATAATGAATATGACCAGAGATTTAAGGATCAAATATTTTTTTCACATAAGACCAGCAAGGTATTGGAACAGGATGAAAGGGAGGTAGAATGTTAAATGCACTCAAAAGAGCAGATTAGATGGGTTTATTATCCCCTTCTGTCATTAAACAAATGTAATATAATTATGGATTATGTTCTATTTTAGGGATAGTAATGGTTGAAAACAGTGTGAAAATAAACTTGATAAGTACTCTGCCAACATTCTGAATTTGTGAATTGAGTAGCCTAACACAAAGACTTGTCGGGATATTTTATTTATTTATTTTACATTTGTTGACCGGGATAGTCCGACTGGATACATGTCCATTTTCAGTGGAGGCCCGGGGAGAAAAGCTCCACATACCAAAAAAAGAGACAGTACATACATCATTGAGTGATAAACTCAGGCAGACATGTTTAGAAAAATATAGACAAAGAATACAGGCAGATATCAATATACACAATGTGCAGACTTGCATATGATTGACAGAGACACATCAGAAAATGTGAACATAGAATACAATCAGATCTCATAATTCACAATGCTTAGACATTCAAATGCTATGAGGCATAGATACATGTCTAAACAGCAGGTTGGGTAGCAAGACATGTATTAGTGAAGTTGTTAGTCAGGTTTAGAACAAGAGCACAGCCAATGAGATGCGAGGTATTTTTTGAGTTCTCTTTTAAATAGGGGTAGTGAGGTTTCTTTGGTAACGGTAGTAGGGAGTAGATTCCAGATTTTATCGGTTGAGTTGGCAAATATAGCATCGCCTGCAGAGTTGTTGGATTTTTGGGTCAGTATCAATTGTTTATCAGCTGAGTGTAATGGCCTAGGAGGCACTATGAGGGGTGAGAATATTTTTGAGGGCAGGGGTGTTATCAGGTTGATGGAGTATTTTATGTGCTACTATAAGCTGGTTGAACTGTAGAAGGGTAGGATACTCTAGCCATCATAGTGCTTTGAGGTTCTGGCAATAGTGGGTCCTAAAAGCCATGCCAGTAGTGAATCTGGCTATATGATTGTAAGATCCTGATAATTTGTTGAGATCGGTTTTGGATAGGTGGGTGAGTACAAGGGAGGCATACATAAGGGTAGAGAGGAGGTGTGATCTTGCAATAGCTACCCTAGCTAGGGGGGTGAGGAAAGGTTTGGCTCTGTACAGGGAGCCAAGTTTTTTGTTTGACTTAATAGTGTGATTGACATGTTTATCAAATTTAAGGTTGTTGTCTATTATTATGCCTAGAAGCTTTGTATGGTCATCAGAGGAGATAATGGTGTCATTGCTAGATTTGATGTTGAAGGAAGGAGGAGAAATTCTACGGTTAGGGGAGAAAAGTAGTAGCTTGGTTTTGTTAGGATTTAGAAGCAGGCGGCAATTAGCTAGCCATGTTTCTACCATGATGAAAGTGGTCTGGGTGAGGATTAGAAGTTGTGTAGGAGAGGAGGCGGAGCATATTAGCATTGAGTCATCTGCATATTGGATGCAGGTGGCTCCTGGGATGGTGGTGTGCAGATCATTGATAAAGATAGAGAAAAGAAGGGGACCTAGTATGGACCCTTGTGGGACACCTAGGATTAGAGGAGGTTGGAATGACAGCTTGCTCTGCCATAAGACGGCCAGCTGTCTACCATCTAGGTAGGAGTGAAACCATTGTATTGCGTGTTGGTCTAAACCGATGGTTTGTAGAGTATTGAGCAGTAGCTGATGGTTGACCATATCAAAAGCTTTTGAGAGATCTAGGAAGAGTGCTGAAGATAGTTTGTTGTTGTTATGATGAAGATTGATGACATTAGAGAAAGACAGAAGAGTCGTGGTGGCACTGTGTAATGGCCTAAAGCCGTGCTGAGAGTTGGCGTGTTTTCCATTTTGAATAAGAAAGTGCATGATTTGTTTGTGTATGCATCTTTCCATGATTTTAGCTAGTGGTGAAAGAATGGCTATAGGTCTAAAGTTAGATAATTCTGTGGAACTTCCTCCTTTATGGAGAGGTATAACGTGATATTTTCCATATTGCTGGGATGGATCCTTCTGAGATGGATCTGTTGATCAGAATAGAAATGGGAAGTGCTATGGCATCAGCTGCTTTTTGAAGATGTTCAGCTGGGAGATGGTCAGCAGCTAGTGTAGTAGGTTTTAACTTTTTGAGTAAGGTCTGGATCAGGTTGGTAGGTACAGTGTGAAAGGTAAAGGTGGGTTGGGTGCTGGGTGGATCATGGCTAGATGTGCCAGAGCTGGTGTTTGTGTCCAATGGAGTGAGATGGGTAGCTAGAGACTGGATAGTTTCAGTAAAGGAGTGGAAGCTGTTTACAATTTCTACAGGGGATTTATCAAGGGCAGCTGATGGGTTAGGAGTGGCAAAATGGCCTGGGTGGAGAAGATTGTTAATACCAGCCCAGAACTTTTGAGGTTTTAGATATTTTTGTTGTAGGAGGGTGTAGTGATTTTGTTCGTCTAGAATGACAGATTTTTTTGGTCCAATTCCTTAATTGCCAGTATCTTACTTGGTCCATAGGGGCTTTGGTAACATGCCACCTGGCCCAGGCATTGTTTCTTAGTTTAATTTTGTTTTTTGTTTCTTTAGATAGCCATGGTGCAACTGTGGCTTTTATGTGGATGGTACGGTAGGAGCATGGTGGTTAAGGACAGACAGAAATCTGGTATTGAAGTACTCAACTGCTTCTTGTAATGGGTGTTGTTTCAAGACATTCCAATTTCATGCTTTGAGTTCATTTTGGAAGTTGTCAAGGTTAAAGTTCCTGACGTTTCTTATAGTTTTGTAGGTGGGCTGGCTGGGAATGTCAGCTTTGAGCCTAATTATATAGGTAAGGCAGTGATCACATAGATTATCGGGTAATGTACCTGACTTGCACTTTTGGGGGTGGCTGTTAATAAGTATTCAATCAAGGATACTATCTTTGACAATGATCTGAGTAAACCCATGGAGGTTTAAATGGGTGGAGGGAGTTTCAGATGAACAGGTGTTCCAATCAATGTTAAAGTCCCCCAAGACAATGGTTTCCTGGGGATAGTTAGATGCTAGCCAATGTAAGATATTTTCTAGAGTATTATCATTCTTGCCAGATGGAATATAAATGCAGACAATGTATCTGCATTTATTTTTGTTTATTAGTTTGGTGATGAGAATTTCTGCATTGCCAAACTGGGGTGGCTGTTGGGTGTCAATTGTTATTGTTAGGATAAACTTGTATAAATACAGCTACCCCACCACCTTTTCCTAGAGATCTGGTCCAGTCTAAGGATGCTGTACTGTGGAGGGGTTATTTCGTTATCTTTGGTTATTGGTTTTAGCCAGGTTTCTGTGAGGCAGAGGATATCAAGGGAGTGAACAGCTAAGAGTCCATGTAGGCTTTGGATCTTGTTGCTTAGGCTTCTGATGTTGAGATGACAGACCAGAAATGAGTTTGGAAGTCTATCAATCTGGGTAGTACACACTGGGTTGTTAGATGGTGTGCTTGGGTCTATTGTTGTGGATGGGCCAAGGCTGGAGTGGATGTCTTCATTCTTCATAAGATTAATTTCCAAGTTGCTTATGAGTCTTAAAAATCTGTTTATGATTTTTTTGGTAGCTTTTGGTTTTTAAGGTAATGTAGCAGTATTTAGTTGGGTGATGGTAATTGGGGCGCGAGGAATTAGGAGAGGGGTGGTTATGTGGTGGATAAACTTATTAAATGCTGGGTTGGTGTCTGTTTGAGAGTTTGGGTATTGGATTTCAAGATGCTGTACATATTCATAGGAGCATAGGTGATGAGGAATGAATAGCAGGGGTACTAAGGGTAGCAGCATTGGGTTGGGAATATCTGTGGCAAAGAGAAAGTTTGAAATAGAATTGTTTAAAAAATGAAATTGCACCTGTAGTCTACGATGTAAATGATAAATTTTCTTTTGAGATCCTATATTATGATGGATTGCGAACACACTAGTGTCCTAGTTAAGGATTATTGTGTACTGATGGTGGCAAGCAGAACAGAGGGATAAGGGCAAGAGTTGCCTTGTTGATATGTTATGAAGGAAAAAAAGTTTACCTCTCTTAATTCAATGAATTAAAGTCCTTTCTGTTGAAATGTCAAAATTCCAGAGATAATATTACATGTCAGAAACTAGTTATGATTTTGCTGCTCAGTGATTATTCAACAGCAATTTAATTATCTGATGGCATTTTTACTTGCTTGTCTTCAACATCCTTATAAGCAGATACAAAAATAGGGTGCACTCCCTCAGGAAATGTCATCACGCCTGGCCTTGGTCACAATACATACAATTAGAAGTTACAAATTCCAGTCATTCCTGTTTCTGACTATGCCAGCATAGCTTTGATATTATTCACTCAACACAAAGAGTGTATGTTCACTTCTCAGATCAAACCAGGTTAAAATCCTGGCTTGCATGAAAACTCTCATTTTCTGCTGCTCTGCACAAAAACAGTACTTCTTAATCTAATTGTTTTTTTTTCCTTTTCAAAGTGCTAAATTGTAAAGAGGTAGACATCATATGATGTAGCTTCTCAGTAGGTTCTGCAATTCCATCCTCACTGCAAACTGTGATTTCAATTAGAGTGCTCAACAACTGATAACACACAAAATTAGGGTAATTATCGCCCCTTTTAAATTCTCAATAAAACAGATGGTAACTTGCCTTTTAAGGTGTTTTCTGCATCCTGCTCAGCTCTTTCACTGCAGTTTTTTTTCTTTTTGCATAAGCGTCTGCCACAGTGAACAAAAGAATATATGACTGAGCACAGTACTGTACAGAACAGTAAAGCAAAGGTAATGAAAGACATCAGAGCAAGATATCTGTTTTGCTTTATATGGCAAACGAAAACATTTTTCTTGTTTTGTATATACTTTTATTATGATCTGTTATTACTGAGCTATCAGATGGAATGTTGTGGTTCTGGCACATTCTTTGTAGCAAAGAGTAAGAAGGCAGGTTGGTTGATTAATTCATCATATGCACATCTAATCATCACAAAAATGCTGCAAATAGCAATAGTGCCATCCCCCCCCCCCCCAAACACATGCAGACTTGCAGAGTTAACTTGTTCCTGATGCATACTACATTTTTGTGCAATCGACTTTCTGTCACGAAATAAGCTGCTAAAAATGTATGGAAATGTGCAACCATATGAAAACCTCAATCGTCAGTTCAGCAAATTTCAGTAATTGACAGCAGATGGAATCTCACCTCTGCCATTTCAAATTCAAGAAGATACGCATCAATATACATAGAAATGGACAATGCATGCATTTGAGTCCATGTGTAGTGGTCAAGAAAGTTAACCATCACTTCAGTATAATATGTTATATTTTAATACAATACTTTATATAAAAAGCTGCTTCTGTGTTTCTGTACACGTAACACTGCATACTAATTATAGTCTGAAGCATGACGACGTAATCTTTTCCATTGTGTGTGATGCAGCATCATTTTATGATTTTCTAGCATATAAAATTTGCATCTACAATACTTCAAGACATCAGCTCTGCAGTCCAAGCATTATCTACTGGTGCTAGCTCAGAGAATTATGCAGGCATCAGCATAATTCAGCATCCTAAAAGGAATTTCATTTCTTTTCCAAATATGATTATGCCTTATCAGCTGACCAGTTACAGCTAAGAAAGCTTCATATGCTTTTACTTTAAATGGATCATTGTTCAGGATGGAAATGTTAATTTTTAAATATTGTAATGTTTTTTAATTTTTTTGAAAATATAATCATGACAACAAGCTTTTTAATACAATATGGTTTGTGCATTTGCTCATAACTTACCTAGACCCTTAACGCGAGTATATTTAGGAAGTGAATATTCCAATTATTGGTGAGTGATAGGTTGGTATTCCTGTCTGAAATGTGGGAAATGAATGTATTTACTGCATCTTATATGCATTCGTATAATTCCTGCACTGAGTTAACTACTGTACTGTTTCTGTGCTACCAAACACTAGCCTTATAAATAACTTTGATCATCTACTGATGATATCGTCATCATCATCATCAAAACCCCCTTTTCTCATTTTTTACATGAGGTTGGGGTGTCATATCAACATTAGTCAATGTGACCAAATCACCTAGAGCCAATGTTTACGCTGTTGAGTGGCTAGTCTTTACTTGCTAATTTGCTCATTAGTAATGTAATATACTGTCCTGTTTAGCCTACGGCTACATTTTGTATACCTGCTTTAATTATTTGCACTGTTTTGATGTTTTATCTTCCAACTTTTTAAAGAATGTCTTAGTTTGCCGTACAGCACAGGTCATGCTTGAAAGGGGTCATTTAGCCAGTGTACTTATCTGATTAACAAATGCATAGATAAATAAATAAGAATGTATACATTTTATGATAAATGACCAGAAAAATGCACATAGTGCCATCATACAAAATACAATTCACAAAAATGCAGATATTCCTGTAGAATAGTGTGCTGTCCCAGGCTAAATAAAGCTGACATTTAATAATTACATTTCCTGAAAGGTATTGTGCTACCTAGCTGTACATACACTGTCATGTCTGCAGCAGAGGTGTTTTTATTTTGTGTTAGCTAAACTTAATTTGAATACAATATCATGTGGATCTGAACTACATTGCATGAATATCAGAAATGGCTCCCTAATGACTGTTTTGCTATTGACTCCCATAACATTGAGTACAAAATGTCAGAATCTCTTGACTACAAGCTCCAGTAGAAAACACACAAGCAAAAAAAAATATATATATATATATATATATATATATATATATATATATATCTATATATATATATATATATATATATATATATATATTTTTTTTTTTTTTTTTTTTTGCAGGACAGCAAGCCCTTTGTACCCTATATTGTTGAGGGTTACACCTACATACACACTATGCTGTTAACTCTAAAAATGACAACATTTCAGACAAAAAAGAATCCCCTGAGATAACATCATCATCTTTCGGCTTTTCCCGTTAGGGGTCGCCACAGCGGATCATCTCTTTCCATTTCTTCCTATCCTCTGCATCTTCCTCTGTCACACCAACCGCCTGCATGCCCTCTCTCACCACGTCCATAAACCTCATCTTAGGCCTTCCTCTTTTCCTCTTACCTGGCAGCTCCATCCTTAGCATCTTTTTCCCAATATACTCATCATCCCTCCTCAGCACATGTCCAAACCAACGCAATCTCGTCTCTCTTGCTTTGTCTCCAAACTGTCCAACATGAGCTGACCCTCTAATATACGGATTCCTAATCCTATCCATCCTAGTCACACTGAGTGCAAATCTTAGCATCTTTAACTCTGTCACATCCAGCTCTGACTCCTGCCTTTTTGTCAGTCCCACTGTCTCCAACCCATATAACATAGCTGGTCTCACTACCCTCTTGTAGACCTTCCCTTTCACTCTTACTGGTACCAGTCTGTCACAAATCACTCCTGACACTCTTCTCCACCCATTCCACCCTGCCTGTACTCTCTTCTTTACCTCTCTTCCACATTCACCATTACTCTGAACTGTTGATCCCAAGTACTTAAACTCGTCCACCTTTACCAACTCTACTCCCTGCATCCTCACCATTCCTCTACCCTCCCTCTCATTTACACACATATTCTGTCTTAGCCCTGCTGACCTTCATTCCTCTGCTCTCTAGAGCATATCTCCACCTCTCCAGAGTCTCCTCTACCTGATTCCTACTCTCACTATAGATCACAATGTCATCTGCGATCATCATAGTCCATGGGGCCTCCTGTCTGATCTCATCTGTCAACCTGTCCATCACCACTGCAAATAAGAAAGGACTCAGAGCTGATCCTTGATGTAATCCCACCTCCACCTTAAATGGATCTCTCACTCCCACTGCAGTCCTCACCACTGTCACACTACCCTCGTACATATCCTGTACCACTCTTACATACTTCTCTGCCACTCCCGACTTCCTCATACAATACCACAACTCTTCTCTAGGCACCCTGTCATATGCTTTCTCCAAGTCTACAAAGACACAATGCAACTCCTTCTGACCTTCTCTGTATTTCTCCAATAACACTCTCAGAGCAAACATTGCATCTGTTGTGCTCTTGCCTGGCATGAAACCATACTGCTGATCACTAATCATCACCTCCCTTCTTAACCTAGCTTCTACTACTCTTTCCCATAACTTCAAGCTGTGACTGATCAATTTTATCCCTCTGTAGTTACTGCAGCTCTGCACATCACCCTTATTCTTAAAGATAGGTACCAAAACACTTTTTCTTCACTCCTCAGACATCCTCTGACTTTCCAAAATTTCATTAAACAATCTAGTTAAAAATTCCACTGCCATTTCTCCAAAGCACCTCCATGCTTCCATTGGGATGTCATCTGGGCCAACAGTCTTTCCATTCTTCATCCTCTTCATAGCTGTCCTTACTTCCTCCTTGCTAATCTGTTTCACTTCCTGATTCACTATCCCCACATCATCCAACCTTCTCTCTCTCTCATTCTCTTCATTCATCAGCCTCTCAAAATACTCTTTCCATCTACTCAACACACTCTCCTCTCTTGTGAGTACCTTTCCCCCACTATCCTTTATCACCCTTACTTGCTGCACATCTTTCCCAGCTCTGTCCCTCTGTCTAGCCAATCGGTACAGGTCCTTTTCTCCCTATTTAGTGTCCAATCTCTCATACAACTCTCCATACGCCTTATCCTTAGCTTTCGCCACCTCTCTTTGCCATGCGCCTCATCTCCTTATACTCATGTCTACTTTCTTCATCGCTTTGACAATCCCACTTCTTCTTCGCCAGCCTCTTCCTCTGTATACTCTCCTGTACTTCCTCATTCCACCACCAGGTCTCCTTGTCCTCCTTCCTCTGTCCAGATGTCACACCAAGCACCTTTCTAGCAGTCTCCCTTACTAGTTCTGCTGTAGTTACCCAGCTATTCGGTAACTCTCCACTGCCTCCCAGTGCCAGTCTTAACTCTTCCCTAAACTCCACTTCACAATCACCCTTTTTTAACTTCCACCATTTAATCCTTGGCACTGCTTTCATACTCCTCCTCCTCCTCTTGATCACCGTCATCCTACAGACCACCATTCTATGCTGCTTAACTACACTTTCCCCTGCCACCACTTTACAGTCTCCAATCTCCTTCAGACTGGCCCTTCTACATAGGATATAATCCACCTGTGTGCATCTTCCTCCACTCTTGTACGTCACCCTATGCTCATCCCTCTTCTTAAAATCCCCTGAGATAACACAGTTTCAAATTTTCATGGCAAAATGCCAGATTTGCCAATGAATTCTCACACATCACAATGTTACTCTTTTGATCACAAGCCTATCACCATATAGAACCATTTAGCTAAGTATGGAATTACTAGACTAAGGTGGCTGTGGTATGTAAATGCACAAATGCATCTAAACATTCAGTAAGTTTTAAGGTTGTTAGAAGAAGAAAGTTGTATGGACATTCTGATGTGTATTCTGTCCGTGTGAGTGCATCAATGTAGAAAATGTAGGTATCACACACTACAGTGCTTACTGTACACAGTGTTCATGCTACTACTGACAAAAAAAGAAACCTGCAGACAGATTCACCAACTTGTATAGTACACATGCTATAGGTCATTCCACCTCATTTTGTAGCTCCCTGATCTCAAAGCACCACAATAGTGTTATATTTGGTTCTCTACCACCAGTCTTGTCGCATGGTACTGCACTTGCTCCAATAATGTACTTAAATGTGCACACACAATCAAGCAACTAACCATCGCACAATCTTTGCTTGACACCTATAGAGCTACTAGCAATCCCAAAACTGAGACCGAAGTTATCTGGCTTTTTCCTTTCTGTTCCAAGACCATGATCTTTGGGATTCACTATCTTGACAGCTTTGAGAATGCACAACCATGGCTAATTTTTGAAAGTGCCATATCTCTTTCATTGGGTATTTTGAGACACTTAGGTCAACCAATGGACATACCCCTTCACTGTTCAGGAATCTGTTTTATAGTTCGTTTATTCTTTACATTTTAAATTGTATTCTCCTTAGTTGTTGAGCAGATGCAGAAAATAGTTGACTGATAAATGGATTCATCTCTGGTATCCCAGTTATTCTCTCACTACATATACAATTACCATATCCTTACTTAAGAGAATTAGAGTTAGCCTTGTTATTCCAATATTCTGCCTTCTTTTAATCTCATTACCATGAGTAGCCAAAACAATGCAAATCCAGTAATGCATCACCTGGCAAAGAGCCTTCCCAGCCCCTAAACTGGACCAATTATAGTTACAGATGGTAATATAGCTGCCACTCAGCTGTTGTTCTCCAACACCAGCCATTGACTGAATTCTAAAAGAGCATGTGCTCCATTTTTTTAATAAAATTTATTAAACCAATTCAACACACAAATTTCCTTTTTCATTATCAGACTTTTTCTCTTAAATACATCCCCTTACATTTCCCTTCATATTAGTGATCCATACCTGTGCATTTTCTGTATCTGTCTTCATCCCCCCAGCTAGGGCCACTGCACAAGGTTTACTCTGCTGTGCCTTCACACCCTTCTAATCTAGTACCACATATTAACGCACTCAATCTTTCTTTTTCTAAGAGTCTTTCTTTTCTCCTGATCATTCTCGCCTCATAAAATCTGCTATTCTATACTTATACTTTTTGTAAATTAATGTCAGTTTCTCATTATTTGTCTATTACCTCAAGACCTTCTACCTAATTCTACTAGCTTTTCATTAAGATTACAATTATATCCACTGCATTTATTACTTATTACCATTGTATATATTTGTTAAATTACATCATTATGCTCTTGGTTAAATGTATACCACTTCTTATTTTTAAATAAGTCTATTTCTTGTAATTTTGCTTTAATTACTTTACTTGATTTTCTTGCCATTTTGTACTTTTTCTTTGTAATTTAAAGTAGCTTTTAAATGTTATGTTTGCCCAGTCAGACATACCCAGTAAACAAAGGGCATGAATTAATTAATAAACAAATGAATTCAGCAAAAGAAATGATCTGAATACATTATATTTCCTCAATATATATCATACTGGATTCATAAAGAAATAACTTAAGCAAAACCCTTTCCAATACAACATGACCTATATATGGGTCATCTATGTCTGTCCTGACATATGCAACAACTGAAGCACCCTCAGCGATTACTAAAATGATACAATGCCTAAAACAATATGTTCTGCATGGACCAACTCAGGGACCTGTCACTATATTCAGTATCTTACAAACTGCTAAGAGATGACCTGTGCCTAGCATACAAGGAATCCTCCAACCCAATACTGGTGGACTTTCATCAGGAATACTCAAGTCTAGGGATCTAAACCTCTTCTGTAACATTAACAGAATGGTTTGGAGGGACATGTATATCTCGAAGAGGATACTGCTGCTCTGGAACAGACTAACAATCCGCATAAAATAAAGCTCATCTCTGTCCATATTCAAGTGCAATTTGTATCTATGGATATGTAATAGAAAATTTACTCCATAACTACCCCCTGTACTACTAATGAACAAAGGCAGCTCCTTAATGCTTTATCCCATGCACGTGTCCCCTCTAATTATCTATAGCATGCTCTCAGTTATTCTCACTAGGTTTATTACTTACCATGGGATGGGTAAGACCAGTCTAACACCAAGTGGGAGACGTTAATTCAATCACCAAATGGGAAACAGGTATGACTTAAAATGGCCTGCAAGAGCAGCTAGCCATTTTCAGAGTGAGGAAAAATGTTACCCACTCTGTAAGCCACCCAACGGCCCCAAATAAAATAAAAAAAAAATTGTAAAAGCAATGATTTTGATTCATGAATTACATTTCAATGAATGATAGCAAGTGGAACT